>NC_090924.1:406323856-406948856 GCF_040938575.1 Ambystoma mexicanum
TCCCCGTCGACGCAGTAGAAACTCATGAATGTGTGTGTAGACCTACAATTAGCAGCCCTGCATATGTCGAGGAGGAGCACACCAGAGAGAAATGCTGTTGTTGCTGCGATGACTCTGGCGGAATGGGCTCTCGGCCGGCCCGGAAGGCGTCTGCTAGCCAGTTGATGACAGTGCACGATGTAGACGGAGAGCCACTTAAAGATGGAAGCCTTCGACAAGGCCTTTGTGATTCAAAGGTCCAAAATTGACGAACAGCTGAGAAGTCCTCCGAAGGCTCTTTGTGCATGCCACGTAAAACCTCAAGGCACAAGCAACATCCAGCAAATGCAAGGCACTCTCCACTGGCGATGATTGATTCAGGAAGAAGAGGGGCAACACCAAAGGCTCGTTAAGATGGAACTCTGATGGCACCTTCTGCATAAAGATGGGTGTGTACGCAGTACCACCTTTGAAGCATGGAAAGTACCGCTACTTGCATGACAGGGCCTGGATAACTCCACCCCACCTGGCCGAGGTGATCGCCACGAGGAAAGCCGCCCTCCATGATAGAAACTTGAGCGGTGCCTGATGCATCGACTCAAAAGGAGCCCCTATGAGCTTAGGCAAAACTACATTGAGCTCCCAAGCTGAGGCAGGAGAATTCACTGTCCGAAAAGTCATGAAAAGTCCTTTGAGGAACTCCTTGACAAGTCTGTGCGACCACAGCGAAGGCCTACCCGGCGCCCTGGAGTAACGGGGTATGGTGTCCGGTGCACCTTGTTAGAGGCATGAGCCAGTCCAGCCTTGGCCAACGAAAGCAGGTATGGCAAGAGCTGCAGGGCTGTGACCCGCAGAGGGGTAATCATCTGAGCCCAGCACCACACAGAGAAACGCTTCTACTTATGGCCCTAGCGCATCAACGTTGAAGAGCCCCTGGCCTTGGCCAGGATGTCCTTAATATCCGCAGGTAAAGCATACGGTCCAAACTCTAGGGCTGCAGGAGACAGGCTCTGAGGTTCAGCGACGCAGGGTCATGGTGCAAGATTTCTCCTCCCTCTCTGGACAGAAGGTCCGGCAGTAGTGACAGCTTGATCGACGGGACCACCGACAGACATAGCAGGTCTGGATACCAGAATTGTTGCGGGCATGCCGGAGAGGCAAGTATCATCCTGCAGTGACACTGTCGGAGGGCATTGATTACTCAAAGCAGGAGTGGGAACAGAGGAAAAGTATATATGAAGAGTCCCTCCCACGGGAACGAGCATGCGTCCCTCATGCTCCTCTGCTGTGGGAACCTGCTGGCGAACTTCTGACACTTGGAAATCGTCATTGTCACAAAAATGTCGATCTGTGATTGATCCCATTCGCGGAATAGAAGATACACCTGGTCCTGGCGAAGCTCCCACTCATGGCAAGAAAGTAGCTCTCTGCGAAACATGTCCTGCCGAATGGCCGAGTGCCACTGGTTCTGAGCCTCCCTGGAGCCTGCTTCCGGATCGGTCTCCAGCATTTCATTCTCAGGTTCAGGCTACTTCTGAAAGTCGCAGGCTTTGCAGCTCTGCCTATCACAGGTGTCATACCGTCAGGGGGCTTCCCCAACTTACTCTCTGAGCTCTCTCTCTGGACTTCGCATCTCCTCAGCATGTTCAGTCTTTAGTCTACTCATCGGAGTTATATGGACGTCTCTTCTCAGAGACAGATCCCCTATCTTGTTTGCAAATATATATTTTAGTTTTGTCTAATTCCAAGTTCATGGCTTCTATAGTGTTCTTCATATCTGACAGTCTCATATATGCCACTATGCGAAATGGCTTAGGGAGTTCCTTAAAGGAACGGCAGTCCTTGTCCCCTGAGGGAGAGTCTGTCCCAGTGAAGTCCCACTTGCCCCGACCCAGAGGGAGCATCTTGCTAAGCGGGCTCACCTCCCTAGCCTCAAATTGGGAAGCGCCCCTTGGAGAGAAGGGAGAAATCCCTTGATGCGTCACAGTAGCCCCAAACAGGACAGATTGTATGGGGGAATGTGTCACCTGAACTTTTAAAAAGGCATTACTTGTCTTTAAAGTACTCTGGAAAAGGAAATACGAATCACTGTGCTGTTTGGATATAGTCCTATTCCCACTGAGCTTTTTCTACATACCTCCTTGTTCAGGAGACTGTTACCAACCTATGTATCCAGAACCACCAACCCCAGGACAGTTTCGAATTGCGAGACAAGGGTCCAAACGTTCAGCACAGTAATAAGTATGCATGTCTAGAATCCTCAGAAAAGGTGGATTGGCTGAATGGCTCAAGCCTTATTCACTCTGCACTTATTCCGCCTGGCTACATGCCAATAACAACACTATCTCCTATCCTTCGGTCCGTGCTCTCCCCAAGTGAACTAAGCATAATTTCGAGCCTGGTTGTTCAGGCGGAGGGAGAGGTTAGTGGCATTGCAATAGAGAGCTGCAAGACTGATGAAGCAAGCAGACTTAATATCCTGGTCTGGAACATTGTTGGCCTAAAGGGAAGGGCGAGCGATCACGATTGGCAGAATTTTATTAGCCAACACCAAATCCTTATGTTCAAAGAAACTTGGACCATTAACCTGGTTCATATTAAAGGCTTTTCGCTCTATTCAGTCCCCGCTGACAGGGTTAGCAACAAGAGCAGGCCTTTGGTTGGCCTCGCCATATATATTGCAACTAGTTTAGTAGTATCTGACATACCCCCAATGAGGTTGGCTCCAAATCTTCTTTTTATCCGGCTCAATTTGACAGGCGGACAACCGCTTGGCCTGTTGAATTTTGCATCCCTTTCACCACTATCTATTAAGAGAAATGATGGATCCCAACTCAGATATAGAGTCCAACTACCCCATTATTTTGGGTGGCGACTTTAATGTAAGACTTGGCACAGAGTATGATTTTCTACAAAATGAGGAAGCAGCTTTGTGCCTACTAAAGGTGAATTTGGTGGATCTGGCGACCTCAGACAGAGCCCGGTTCCTGTGGGAGATATTACTCAAGACAGGCTTCAGAGCAGTTAATGGGAGGTCTGCCTATTCCTCGTCGGGTAATTTTACTTTTGCAACAGGCAATATCAGAGCATAATTGGATATGTTCTGATACCCGTCCCATGGTGGTCCAACATATGTGGCTTTGAGATCATTGAGAGGAGTGAAAGTGATCACAACCCTCTCGTGCTCACCTGGGAAGTTTCTACTTTAGTAAACGGTCGAGTGCTTGTCACTAACCAGACAAAAAAAAAGGAATGAGGGTAGTTAGGTGTGCACTTGCTAACAAAGCTTCCCTACAGAAGTTGACTATTTGCTCATGTAGAAAGGAGAACCTTGTATGTGTGCAACACCACAGCAATTCTAGGACCATTATAGATGCTTTGCTTCGGCACAATTATGAATTGTGGTAACAAATTTAGAGCACCACGTATTGACATAGAAAGGGCCTATAGAGCAAGGAGACCCTGGCTCTCTCAAGCCTGTATGGACAAGAGGAAAGCATTAATGCTTGCCTTAAAACAGCAGCCCTGGACATCAGCTACATCAAATGCGATTTTAAGGAAGAACTAGCTAGGAGAAGTGAGGAGACTATGAATGAGAGGTGGGATATTCTCTCAGCTGTAGTAGGTCAAAATAATAGCAAGGATTTCTGGTCCATAGTGTCAAAAAATATAAGGAACTGGGCCTGAAAGTAAGGGAACTCCCAAAGATTCACATCTCTGAAAAGGTTTAGATAGACCACTTCCAAGCTTTGTTTTTCTGTGGAACCGATAGCCCTGGTTATTCGGCGAGCTTGGATCTGCTGGATACCTTTTCCGTGGATGAGGTGGAGCAAGTGTTATCTAGGCAGAGTCCTTACAAATCACCAGGAATTGAGGGTGTCCCAAAAAATATCTTCCTAAACCAGCTCCAAATATGGATTGCAGTCTTGGTACAATTCTTCAATGCTCTTATTACCCTGAACACACTGCCACAGAGTTGGTGCACTGTAATCATTGAACCCATATTTAAAAAGGGAAAGTTGGCAAACTCATGCGCCTACTGTCCGATTACTCTTCTACATGGTTCATCGAAGCTCGTTGCAGGTGTCCTCTTAAAAGGGTTAGTGTAATGGGTCAAGGATAATAATGTGCTGTCAGCCACCCAACTCACATTTAAGCCAGGAACTGGTACTGTTTTTCATCAGTGCCTGAACCTCTACTTGATTCAGGCCAAGTTACGTTAAACTCCTAGGCGTTCTGGTCAACGTGGCTTTTATGGGCCCGACTTTTGCCTTTGGCCACATAGACAGGAGCTGTCTGTGAAGAACGTTGAGTGATATGGGCGTGCCAGAGCCTCTTGCGAATGACTGGTTCTTCATGAAAATTCCAGGGTGCAGGAACATTATGGCAAGGGAGGCGAACTAAGTGAGGAAATAAGGGTGAAAAAAGGGGTCTGACAAGGTTGCATTCTGGCTACCCTGCTATTTAATTTACATACAAGCTCACTTGTAGAGCAACAGCTTGATCTGAAGGCCAACATCCCACAGTGCAACAGCAGAAAACTATCACTACTAAATTACACAGATGATGCAGTTCTAATGGCAACTACACCAATTATACCAAAATCACTTCAATCCTTGGTTGATGGGTACACAGCTTACATGAGAGTGAATTCCATTTAGTGTCAAATTATACAAAAATAGAAATGGGTGTCCCCTATACCATGGACCTAGGGAGCAAGATACATAAAAAAACAAAAAGAATGAGTCACATGGATAAGTGCTGCAATTGTTTAAGTACTCATGTCGTAAAATGGATGTGGAGAAAAGGAAAAGGTTCAGTCAGGTAATCAGTAGTAACTTCATATTTTAATCAAAACCATTATAAAAATACATACTATATTTGTGTGATATCAACCTTAAAAATCATTAGATTAAACATTAATGTGGCAAATGTGTCAAAACATTTATGACAAAAAATGTTTTAAATCTATAAATTTCATAAACATCACTAATGAAATACATGCATATCCATTTCTGAAAATGTCAATTTTATTACGTAATGGAACTGCTATTGCAAAAAGTACTGCAGGCAATGAAGGTGCTAAGTGTCAAAGTGCTAAATGCCTGAGAGAAGGAAGCCCACCCCCTAGGATATATCTCAATGGACACTTACTCGAAGTCTGCAATAAATGTGACTTACTTGGTTTAAGATTCAATGCCAAAACTACCTGGGAGGATCACCTACTGAAATTAGTGACAAAAATCATCTCAGAGGGGACCTTCCGATTTGCAAAAAATGTCAGGCCTCACTCAAATGAACATATGGTGATGACCCACTGAGGTAAAGCAGTAGCGGCAGGGACGTATGGCTGGTACCCAGTCCACCTCGTGTTTATACATCTCATTTGGAGTCCGGACTGATTTATTTAACGGACATAGTCCGATGAAGACCTATTATTTTCTTGCATAGTTTTTGGACAGCTAGAGGGGACAATGTAACTAAGGCTCTGGTCAATAATTGTATAGCTTTTAGTAGTTGTGACAAGGTTGATTGGCTTATTTACGTTAAATTATTCTAATATAATCTGAGCCTGGGAATGTGTTTAACTGACCATGAGAAGCTGACTAGGATCCCCAAAATGACTCTAAAAGGTCAGTATTTAGCAGTTTCTGGAGGACACCAGGGAAGATGTAATACTGGCCAGTACACAGATCAGGAAATACCTCCCACTTAGACCGTGCTTCTTCCTGCTAACCTGGTGAAGATGATCCCAGTTTTAATTTTTAGATTCTAGAAATTTTTTACAGGTATTTTGCATGATACACTCCTGATTTACTGTAAGGCGAACTGTTGGGTTGTTAACTGTACCTAATTATTCCATGAACATCGACTCTGACGTCCACTTGCACCCTAGACTGCTTTGCAATACACTCAGGAAAGGAATTGTTGATTGCTCATTGTCAATACGCTGAGGAATTTTTACACTTCACCTGTTCACTTACTACGGTTTTGGGAAATGTACTGAAGTTGATTTTTATATGTGCATCTTTTATGGCGGTGTATGCTGAAATAAAGTTTAATTGATTAACTGCTGACAAAAATAGTTTTACAAAGGGCTGAAAATGTGGTCATAATAAATCATTAAAAATAGATTTAAGAATGGAGAGTGAACACTTCCATCTGAGGTTTAAGTAGAATATCACATTTACTGAGGTTAATATTATCTCTGTGACTGGTTCTACAAGACTTCATCAAGCTAAAAATTGGGTTGCATGGCCAGCCCCAAAAAATTATGAAAAATTAAAAACAAGTGAATTAAAGTTATCTTGATCTGCTACTGACCAGTATTAACAATGCCACTAAGACAGGAAACAACATTCTTGCACACTAGGCAAAATAGGTTAAGGGTTTTGCTGCTCTGGGAAAATATAGGGGCAAAAAGAATGTTAAAATGAATTAAAAAATATATGATTTGTCAAGAACGCTGCGCCGAAAAATGAAAGCATACGAGACACAGTGACCAAGGTGTCCCTCTTTGATATTAAGGCTCCTGAATTGGCTGGCAGCAACCCTAAATCCCTGCTGTAACATGCTGGCGGAGAATGCGACGCGAGGAGTATGCGGCAAGTATAGGCCCCGCCCTATTCACATCGCATGAGGCGGCTTGCGTTGTAAGAATCCACATACACGTTCCTCTGGAAACAAGCAGCTGGGATTTAGCAGACCAGGTACAAAGCATCTGAAACTTGGGAAAGGCACCGTTGAGGGGAAACCAATGTAAGGGGGAGGAGAAAGCACCGCAACACTGTACCCGGAAGAACTGCCTGGAGTGAAGCCCATACAATTCAACGTCCTCTGTTCACGGGCTAAAGACATATCATTGCCCTTAATTTACAGTGTGCCTGAAGCTCTTTCAAATATCTGCAGGGGAAAACGCATTCCAAAATTATCATGGAATGCCAAGGAGGTAGAACACAAGATACAAGAGTCACCAGCGAGGGAGAAAAAACAAAGCAACAATACAGGGTAATGGCAGCAATCCAGGAGGCTCCTCTGAATCTTAAGTGAACCAGCATTAAGGGCTTCGGCACTAATATACAAGGCTCAATCCCATACACAGTGAAATAACTGACAGATTGCCCTACCAGCATATAAAACGCATACATTCAATAATAACGACCTATGTCAGGTACCAGGATGAACCGTATGCAATTAGGCCAAATAAACTTACAACAGAAACTATCCAAACCCTTGGATTCACTCTGGGCAAAAAGTAAAAAAGCCCAAAAGGGTCTGTGATCAAAACAAAACCACAAGAGCCACTGGGAACTCAACCAGGAATATTGGACACGGCGGCATCCAAGGATGATTTTCTCAACATCTTCCAAGAGTTCCAAGAGAAATTTGCCTCTTCCTTCCAGCTACAGTTCTCTACATTTACCCCTGAAATTAGAGGTTTGTTAGCAGATTTTAGCAAAGAAATATCAACGCTGACAGAAAGGATAGATACCAACTAACGGGCAATTCAGGAACTGACGGAGGGGAGCAACCAAGCTGACATTGCTCTCGAAGAATTGTCTAGAAAGACACACAACCTGGAATTGCAATATGAAGGCCGAGAGAACTGCTGTCGGAGTTCCAATATCCAAATAAAATACCTACCAGAATAAGTAAGGACACAGAACTGAAAGAAACAGTTGCATATTCAGAGACCTCATCACAGTAAGTGATCACACTAACATTCACTTGGATAGGGTTCACAGAACAGGCCCTAAGAAGTCAGAACCTGGCTCCCGTCCCCGGGATGTGTTGGCAGCCTGCACAATCTACCCACATAAGGAACACGCATAATGGGACTGAGATCAGCTGTACCAGGACCTATCCAGGTTGACTCTTCAAAAGTGTAGGGGTATTTATCCAGTGGTAAAGACTCTCCAAACACAAGGTATTAGGAACAGATGGACATTTCCCTTCAGATTAATCTTTAACCTGGACGGGAGACAACAGAGTTACTTCCAGAGAATCTGGCACGGCATTATTACACATCGAGGAGGACGTTCAGCAAGTCTTTGTTGAAGGGGCTCAAGAACTTGCGACACAGACAGCGTTCTCAAAGGCAGGAGATTGGACTTACATGGATCGACAAAAGAGGAATTGCAGGGGCCCGCAAAAAAGGTCAGAGAACTCTACTTAGAGGCCTAAAGCACAAACTTGGCACCTCGAAAGACACTGACGTCATACGCTCATCTACTCTTTATTAGCAGCAAAGAATTAGCTAAAGAAAACACGACAGAAGATCGGACAGATTGCTATATCTTGGACACTGGGGGGGGCAAAGGGTGCAAAGTGTACATAGTTTGTAGGAAGGTTAAAGGGCTGAAAAGGTTGGGGGGGATATATTTGTTGGGGGGAGATGCCCATTTTTCAAGGAAAATGCATTGATGCAGTGACTGAAAAGTGTCTGCAATTCTTAGGTTTACGGGTTAGACCCAACATATTGTATAATTCCAATGTTTAACATGATTTGGTGGCGGTCCAAAAAAGCTCATTAAAATGGGCGGATAAAAGTAAATTGTGTCTCTGGCTTTATCCTACCATCATACAGGCAACAGCGGAAAGCAAAGTAGCAGGGGTGTTAATAGCAATATACAAGGCTCAGAGCTCTAAGTAGTTAGTTCCAAGGCTCATAGGGAGGGCAGATATGTATTTGTGATTCTAAAATACAAAGCGGTTAAATTAATGGTAGCTGTAATATATGCTCCGAACACAAACCAGGATGCCTTTTTTGAAACATACTATGAGGCAAGTAGAATTATTCATGGAAAGAGAATTATTGACAATCAGAGACCTTAATATGGCGTGGGACCCGGAAAGGGACCGCAGCAAGCACACCAGATATAGTGCACCATTCCCACCAGTAGCCCTTCAAAAAAGAAATTTGTAGATCTTACATTAGCGGGTGCTTGGCTCACCATAAAGGGAAAAGAAAAGGACTATCCCTTTTACTCACGCATACACTGAACATTCTCCTGAATAGACTATGTATAAACATCCACCATACTCTTAGGCTTAATCACGCAAATTATGACCCACACCATTAACCTTTCAGATCACGCCCCAATCACGGTAGACCTTAACATTTCAAAAGAGAAATACAAACTCTGGTCTTGGAGATTCCCGTTAACATTGTTACAAGATTCACTAGTCAAAGATGAGACTGCCGAGCACATAAAAGAATACATTGATCAAAATAAGGAGGGAGAGACACTTATGAATATCATTTTGGATGCCTTCAAAGCAACATTGAAAGGGTTCCTCATATCAGCGGAGGCTAATAGATATAAACACAGTACAGCACTAGAAGTAGAACTGGACGAGCAACTAGCTCACATCTTAAAAAAGATGGAAACAAATTCAGGCCAGTTTAGGGCCACGGCAGGTAAACTAAATGTCCTAACAGCTGAGAAAGCAGAGAAAACGCTGGTCTTGCTGAAACAGAATTATTATATAAAAAGGTAATTAAATGGACTGCATGCTTGCGTCTAAACTCCGTCAGGAAACAGCTTTAAGGTTTATACTACAGATCAAAATGCCATCTGGGGAGTTGACATCGGAAACTATGAGTAATCTTACACGATTTCACTTCTTCTACACAAATCTTTACAAATCAGAAACTCCCAACATTGAGACAAAAAGAATATTTAGATTTGGTTACTCTCTCCCAGATCTCCCCCACGCCTAGACATGCAATGGAGGCACCTATAACCCAGAATGAGGTACTCTGGGTAATTCGGGACTTTCCTTTAAACAAATCACCAAACCCAGATGGATATGCAGCCAGATTTTACAAAATATTCATCAAACTATTACTCCCTATATTGACCAAACTATTTAATTCTTTTACAGACGCACATCATATCTCCCCATCGATGGACGAGGCCAAAATAATTATTTTTCCTAAACCAGGTAAAGACCTAACAAATTGTGGGTCCTATCGCCAATAGCCTTAATTAATATTGACGCAAAAAATGTTACCACGGTTTTGGCTAATCGGTTAGTGGATCTTATGCCGGACCCTATTCACCCAGACCAAACAGACTTTATTAAAAACATGCAGACACATGATAATATTCGTAGTGTGTGTGTCACATTTTGGAACAAGTGGAAAAGAAGCAGATCCCAGCAGTCCTGATCTCCACTGACGTGGAGAAGGCCTTCGACCACGTAGAATGGTCATTTCTCTTTCTGACTCTAACCAAGATAGGTTTTGGACCGACATTTTTGGGACTGATTAAAGCCAACTACAAAAACCCAACTGCGAGATTAGAGATAAATGGCCAGTTATCACCTCTAATTGGGCTACAACGAGGAACCAAGCAAAGGTGTCCACTTTCACCATTTAGAGCCTCTGTTGGCAAAGGTTCGACAGAGGAAATAAAAGGAATACATTTTGGGGGTATTCCCCATTAAAAACATGGCATACGCCGACATGTTATTAATGGTAACAGATCTGTCTAACTCCTTGCAGACTGCCACTCAGGAACTGGAACTCTTTGGCAGGGTGGCAGGTTTAAAAGTTAATGTAGCTAAATCCGAGATTCTAAAGTTTTTCTTTTCACTATCCAAAATGCATGATCTACTGGAAATCACACAACTGGGGTGGGCGGGGATAACATTATGTGGAGTGGTAATAACCCCCACATTAAAAAGACTATGCAGCCAACTTTCCCACATTGTAAATCGAATTAGAAACGCAGCTAAAGAATTGGAACTCCCTCACTATGTCACGGTTGGGTAAAATAAACTCCACAAAAATAGTCACTCTTCCTAAGGCTTTGTACATCTTTCAAGCACTATCTGTTAGGATGCCTCTCTCGGTTTTCCGTAGAATACACAGAGAAATTTTTAAATTTAAATGGCAGAATAAAACCCTGCGAGTCGCTCCAAGTACGTGAAAGCTTCCAATTGAAAGAGGCGGGATGGGCCTTCCGAACTTCCTGAAATATTATTGGGCAGCCCAAATCAGGATATGATATGGCACTTATAACGCGCCTATACACAAGTGTTTCAAGGCGCGACAAGGCAAGGGAGGGGAACAGAGGGAAGACACAGACAACGATCTTACTAGGCCAGGTGACATCGCACAAGTGCAGGGGAAGGGAAAAAGTGCAAGGGGGAAGGGACACTACATGGGAACAACAGTACAAATAAATGGATAATTAAATCAAAGTAAAAGTGCGGCCAGCTGGTGGCAAGTGCAAGGGTAAATGCAGACATCAGGTGTCAAGTGCTGGTAGGGGGCTGTAGGGATAAAGATACAGTCCCCAAGTGCGGGAGATGCCATAGAGGCAATGCAGGGGTGGAAATGGCAGGGGAGGGGACCTGAGCTGAGATCAGAGGGTAGCCAGGTGACCAGTGCAGTTTCAGTATCAGCCAGGAGTTCAGCAAGAGAGAACAGGAGAGAAAGCAGAAGCAAAGAGGGAGGTTTTCAGGTGCTTCCGGAACCAGAGATTATTCTCCTCAGGTTTCAGGGAGGCTGTTTCAGGGGGTGGCCCCAGCTGAAGAAAGATCTACCACCAACTCATTGCTTGGAGAAGCGACGGACCCTGAGGGAGATGGAGGCGGATGAGCGAAGTGCTCGAGAAGGAAGATATTTAGAAAGAGAGAGTTGAAGGTATTGAAGCCCCATGCCTCAGAAGGCCTTGTGGACAATGCAGAGGGTTTTGAACTTAATCCTCGCAGCCACTGGGAGTCAGTGCAGAGATTTCAGTCCTGGAGAGATACAATCCCTGGGCTTGAGGCTCGCAGTCCTGTTCTGGATGAGTTGCAGAAGGCGGAGAGTAGAAGCAGGCAGGTTTAGAAAGAGGCTGTTGCAGTTGTCGAGCCTAGAGAGAACCAGAGCTCTGGAGACAGTGAGCTTCTG
The DNA here is from genome assembly GCF_040938575.1 of Ambystoma mexicanum. Lineage (NCBI taxonomy): Eukaryota > Metazoa > Chordata > Amphibia > Caudata > Ambystomatidae > Ambystoma > Ambystoma mexicanum. Next base: position 406,335,741 of record NC_090924.1, read on the forward strand.
GGGGAAGGAGAGGAAAGGAAGAATGCCTCTGAGGAGGTGCAGCCGGTAGTGTGACTTCTTAGAGACGTCAGACATGTGATGAGAGAAGAGAGTGTGGAGTCGAAGATGACCCTGAGGTTTTTAGCCTCACACGTGGGAGCAGGAAGAGGGCCAAGAGAGGCCTGCCAGAGAGTGACAGGAAAGGAGGTTGCAATTGTGCCGATGAAGAGAATCTCGGTTTTACTGGCATTAAGGCAAAGATCATTGGCGGCACACCCCTCCTGGATAGCAGACAAACAGTTAGAGAGGAGAGAAGGAGAAGAGGTTGCAGAAGGGTGCCTGAAAATGTGTTTAGTGTCATCCGCATAGCATTGAAAGTTGGGACAGAGTGGCAATGCAATGGGCAAGCAGTGCCAGTTATTGGTTGAGTAACCAGGGAGAGAGGTTAGACACCTGGGGAACACCGCAGGTAGAGATGGAGACAGAGTAGAGGAAGGACCCAAGTTGGACCTGGGAGGGTCGATCGGAGAGGAAAGGGGTCAGCCAAGCCAGGGCCTGATCGGTGATACCCAGGTTATCACAGAAACGGTTGAGCAGGATGGCATGGTTAACCGTGTCAAAGACAGAAGAGAGATCAAGTTAGATGAGGACAGTTTTCATGCTTCTGGCAGCTCTGAAGCCAGACGGATGGTCATGGAGACAACCGACAGATTCAGTGCGAAGATTAAGCTAGGAGATGGCCAGTTTTTCCAGGAGGTTGCAATAGTTAGCCGGGCAAGAGGGTTCGGCAGTGGGTTTCCTAGGAAGAGGTTGCACAAGGGAGTGCTTCAGGCAGGAAGGGAAGACTCCTGTGGCGAAGGATGGGTTGCAGAAGTCACCCAGAGCAGGGGCCAGGGTACCAATGTGGTCCTTGATGGTTTTGGAGGAACAGTGGAGAAACTTTTTTGACAAGACTTTCATAGATCAGACTTGTCTAGAAACCTTGTCTGGGGAGAACAACAGAGGAAAGGCAGAGAAGGAGGGAGGAGAGGTGGCCGAGGAAGGGCCAGAGGTAGAGCAGGAAGTAGAGGGGGCACGGGGAGAGGAAGAGAGAGGACAGGATGTCCTGAGTTTTAGAGATGAAATGAGAAGCCAGCGCCGTGCAAAGGTCCTGGGAGGGGACAGGAGAGGTAGAGACTGCAGCGGGATTGGCCAGCTCCTTGGAGATTTTAAAGAGTTTGGCCGAGTTGTTAGATGTCGCAGAGACACAGACTTGGATGTGGGCTCTCTTCTTGGTGCGGACAGAGATCCGTTATTGCCTTTGGAGCAGACGGTAGGCCAGTTTGTCAGGGGATGTACCGGAAGCACGCCATTTCCTCTCAGCCACCCTACACTTGCATTTAAGAGTGGCGAGATCTTGAGTCGTACCAGGAGTTGCGCTTGGCTTTGGACTTTCAGCGGATCCTCATGACAGGGGCAAGAACATCGAGAGTATCAGATATAGCAGAGTGGAGCATGGAGAGGGCTATGTCAGGGTGTGAGTCAGCCAAAGGGGGAAGGAGGTGTGAGAAAGTGGCGGCGAAAGCCTCATCTGACACACACTTCATGGGTCAGATAACCAAGAAGGTGGGTGGCAGTGCTGAAGTTGGCTTGGCCTGGGGGGTGGCGAGAGTGAGCTGGGAGGAAAGGAGAAAGTGATCACTCCAGGAGAGAGGAGTAGGGAGAGGGCTAGAGAGGGGAAGGTCTGTAGAGATCAGAGCATCAAGGGTGTGCCCTGCAGAGGGAGTCGGGCCAGAGGGGAGGATAGAGAGTGAGAGAGAGTCACAGAGGTCGGGAAAGAGTCCAGAGGAAGGACAGGAAGCATCCAGGTGGATGTTAAAGTCTCCAAGAAGGAGAAGTTGAGTGGTCGAGACCGGGAGGGAAGAGGAGAGGTCTGCCCAATCAGGGAGGAAGGAGGAGATCTGACCAGGTGGCTGATAGATGCTAGCCACAGTAAGGGAATAGCTAGGAGATAATCAAAGAATGGTCTATGGGTGAAATTGAAAAAAGATGGATACTGACGGAACAGTGTTATGCTAAATTTCCAGTTTTCACCCAGAGTACGAAATGGCCCACCATGCACCTACCGGTATCCTGCTAGCCGTCTTCTCTCTGCCCGGTACAGGAAAGGATGTCTTCCTAATCGTGATCGTGGCAAAAGGAAATCCCCCTGAGACCCTCTCCGGACCCCGGCCCGAGGCTTGGGCTCAGTGAAGGCCCCAGGGAAACCCAGAAGGGAAAAAACCCTGAGAAGAGCAGCTAGTGTTCGTAGACTCCTGAATCTCTTCTCCTTGGGATCAGGACAGGCTGTCGGGCCGAAGTGGAACTCTTGTCTTTACCCATAGCATGGGTACCAGGGCTGGATGTCTACAGTATCCGAAAGAGAGAGGAGAATGTTATAAAAATGTTAAGTCTCTCCCCTAACAGCACCCCCTTTTTCTATCTTCCTTACCCTCGGACCGTGAATCTTTAGAGTTAAATGTTGAAGGTGAAGTTAAGGATGATTCCCATCGAAATCTGAGACAGAACGAAAGAAAGGTAGAAAGGAGAAATGGAAAGCGTTTAGACAGATCCAGCATAGCGAACTCACCGCTGAATGAAAATATCTCTGAAAACCTATACCTCAGATTGGGACCGAGATTCGTTTGGGTACGAACAGATTGAGCGTTCCGAACCAAAGAGGAACCGGTGCGTCGAGTACAAGTTGGAACCAAAGTCTGATTCCGCAGAGGGAAAAAGAATAGGAAGAGCGCGGTGAAAACAGAAAGAATGGGAAACGTGTCCTATGCGTAGAATAATGCCTACGAGAAAAGGGGCGGAGTCTGACGCTTACTGTGACGTCTGGCAGCGACGTTCTCGTAGGAGATTGAACGAAGATGATTAACCGACCCGAACGAGGCCTCGGTCTGAAGACAGAGTAACAGATCTGTATCGGTAAGAGAAAAGAGGAAAGGCATGAATATGAAATTCGAAATTAGAATTCTGGAGCAACCTAGAGAGAATAATCCTTAGGCGAATTCATGGAGCATGGGCGTACTCCTAAGCGAGTAGCAACGCGACGAGCCTGGGGTTCGCCGTCCGGATATACCGTCCTTCCGGAAGTGGGTGGAGCCGCTGGAGATGAAAACACTAGAGTGCAGCAAGGAGTCAGAAAGGATTCCCTCCGGGAAACGTTCCCATTATTGTCATTACACCAAAGGTTTTGCAGAGGGTACGAAGTGGTCATCACAGTATGCCCCCTCTTAGAGGTATTTCCCCCTGGTTTGTCGGGATGCCGGGCATGGAATCTCCTAACTAAACGTGGGGCATGAATTGCTGATTCTGGTTCCCATGTACGATCAGCTGGAGAGTATCCCTTCCAATTTACCAAGTATTGTAACCGCCCTCAATGGTATCGAGAGTCACATAGATCCGCCACCTCATACTCAGGATCCAACGCAATCAGACTCTGGAGGAGGATGTACATCCACTTTAGGGTGAAAATGATTTCTGAGATCTGGCTTCAACTGAGACACGTGTAATACCGGATGTATCCGGGCACAAGAATTAGGAAGTTGGAGTTTAAAAGCTGCTGAACCAATTGCCTTGATGACTCGAAAGGGACCCAAATATATGGGGGACAATTCTGAAGGAACCAGATGTCGAGTCAGAAATCTGGACGATACCCAAACTCGATCACCTGATTGAATAACTGGAGCCTGAGTCCGATGGCGATCCGCAAATTCCTTTCTACGACCTTGGATTCTCTTAAGGCAAAGGCCACTGTCTTGTGCCATTCCTTAATCTTCGTTATTAAATGATCGACATCAGGAAAATTTGAAGATGATATCATTGTAGTAGGGAAAGAACTTGGATGAAATCCATAGGTACAGAAGGGAGTAGAACGAAGAGAAGAGTGATAAGCATTATTATATGCAAATTCTGCTAAAGGTAATAATTCTTTCCAATCGTCCTGTGCTGCTCCTACATAGCTCCGCAGGTACCCTTCAAGGGTTTGGTTCAGTCTCTCAGTTTGTTCATTGGACTGCGGGTGGTACCCCGCACTAAGGGCTCAAGAAATGCCTAGAATCTGACATACTCAACCCCAATATCTGGAAGTGTATTGCGATCCTCGATCCAAGATAATCGTTTCGGGGAGACCATGAAGGGAAAAGATCTGAGATACAAAAATGCGCGCCATCTGGTCTGCCGTCGGAATTCCCACGAGGGGGATGAAGTGTGCCATCTTAGTGAAGGATTCCACCGTAACCATAATAGTTGAACATCGTTCTGATTTAGGTAAGTCAACCACGAAATCTGTTGAAATGATTTGCCACGGGTGTGTTGGAATAGGCATCTCCACCAACTTTCCCACTGGGGACCGACGAGGACATTTGGTTTGAAGACAAACAGGACACAATGCCACATAATTTCTTATGTCTCTTTTCAAGGATGGCCACCAAAAGTAACGAGACACCAACTCCTGTGTATTTGCCACTCCTCGATGTCCTGCGGCTCTGGAGTCATGACACATCTCCAAGACTTCTTTTTGAAGTTTCTTCGTGGGTATGAAGGCTCTGGGACCAAAGAAAACCAACCTTCCATTTTAGTGAGAGCAGATATACATCTCGGTGATAGAGAAGACTTCACTAGAAACTTTGTTTGTAGTTGCAATCGAGTTAGAAAACTTTGGCGGGGTTGTAAACCCAACGCTAGTCGAGGAAAAATTCTTTCCGATCTAAATTGTTCGGCTAGGATGGGTTCTTTGCGAGATAATGCATCTGCTTTAAGATTGATCCTTCCTGGGATGAAAGAGAATTGAATTCGGAAGGGTGGAAAAAATGAGCCCATCGGGCCTGCCGGTTATTGCAAGTTTGGGCGTATTGAAGAATTCAAAGATTTTGGTGATCAGTGCGTACCTCTACCGGAAACCTCGCCCCCAGCAAGAGGCGTCACCATTCTTCAAAGGCCTGTTTGATAGCCAAAAGCTCCTTTTCTAAAACAGTATAGTTCAATTCAGCCGGAGATAAAGTCTTTGATAGGAAGGCTATGGGACGTTCTTGAGATTGATCATCTTGCTGGAGCAAAACTGCTCCCAATGCATATTGAGAAGCGTCCGTCTCCACTATAAATGGACGATGCTGATCCGGGTTCATCAAAATGGGAGCTGAAGAAAATAGATCTTTAAATCTTTCAAAAGTTTCCTGAGTCTGTTGACCCCATTCAAATATTTTACCCTTCTTTAATAGATTGGTCAGTGGTTGAGTAAGAAAAGAGAAATTCGGAATAAACTTTCTACAAACGTTAGCGAATCCAATAAATCTTTGTATATCTTTTCCAGATTTTGGAACTGGCCAGTATTTAACAGCGGATACCTTCTGGGGAACCATGGCAATACCTTTAGAAGATAGAACATATCGATTCCAAGATGGCCGCCGACACCAGGTAGACATGTGTCAACGGCGCTCCTGTCCCTTCAACTTATTTTGGCGGTTCCACCACCCCCTACGCGTTGAAGAGCGGAGAGCCTTGGCGGTCTGGATGCCCCCGCGCCTGGGGGCAGCCGGAGATAAGACAGCAGCTGGCAAAAGTAGTGTTCTTTGACCCGGCAAGCACTCGAGACCTACGGGCCTGAGGGGCCCTGCGTACAAAGGCGGGACGGGATCGCAGTCCCCGTTCCTGCTCCCCCCAGGCAGAGGAAGAAGCTGAGCGGTATCGGAGGGGCGGTCGCAGCCCCCGCTGTATTGAGTGCCTCCTCGCCGACCAGCGGGCGAGGCAATTGGCGTGTCTCCACACCCCCCGGGAGCTGCAGCAGTCAGATCCAGCCGGAAGGAGGAGGGAAATTGGCAGCCGGCCTCGGTGCAAGGGGCGGCCCTTGGGAGCTGCTTGGCGGGACTGCCGCCCCGCACACGAACCTCGCCGTCGCCCATCAGCGGGGCCTCGGGCAGACGCCGACCCCAGATTGGGCTGGGAGCGCCCCTCCCGGTGCCCTCTCCGAGGCAGTGGAGCGGTCGGATCTAGCGGCGGCCGGAGGCGGGAGCCCGGGCTCGGCAGCGGAAAGGCAGCTGCAGCAAAAGACAGTAAGCGGTGGGGGGTGCGGGACCCGGATTACTTTGGCCCCTCGGGTCAGGTGGAGTTGCGGAGGGGGGCCCCTACTCTGGGCACGGAGGGCGCCGCCCCTGCTGCATTGTTAAGGGGTGTCCGGAACTGACGCCCGCTCCCCCAGGGGCAATACGGAGCCCGGCTCTGCGCAGGGGCGTCCAGGACGAACATCTGCTCCCCACCCCATTGTAACCCCGGCCACACGCTGAGGCACTGGTGTGCCCGGGTCCGACACCTGCTCCCCCCCCAGCATAATACAGAGCACAACCACGCGCCGAGGCATTGGAGTGTTTAGGGCTGAGGCTTGCTCTCCCCGGCATAAGGATCCCTGCCTCACACATAGGGCAAGCACAGCACAGATTCACCCCCCCCCCCCTGCTGACTGGGAGGACGCACCCCCATCAAGCCCAAAAGGAGCACCAGGAACTGCAGTAATAGGGGGCTGTAACCTAGCCTGGTCAGTAACGGCTTCTGGAGGAGGCGCAGACGGGGCCCTTGTCCCGCAACTATGGTAACCAAAAATAAAAACAAGGGGAACAAAAGCGGACAGTCCCAGGGGGAGGCCCCCGGCACCATTATAGCTTTGTGGGCCAGCAAAGACGCAGCTGATGACCGAAGGGCCACACAGGGGGAAACGTGGAGCAGGAGCATACTGAGACCTCGGAAGCGTCTGGATCAATCTCGCGTCAGGATTTGCGCGGGGAGCTGCTCTCACTTCAAGCGTCATTGGGGAAAACATTTCAAGAACAATTTCAGCTGATGCGGTCAGACATCAATCAAGCAATGGCGGAAATCAAACAGGAAGTGAATCAACTGGGGGAGAGAACGGACATAGTGGAAAAAGGCCTGCAGGAGGTAGGCAGGGAGGCCACTGAGAACAGCGAAGCAATCGAGAGGCTTGACACGGCAATGCAGAACTTGGAAATTAGAATGGAAGACATGGAAAACAGGTCCCGAAGGATCAACATCAGGCTGAAATTTCTGCCGGAGACGATACAAGATAGGGACCTGAAGAAGACGGTTCAAGGGATATATGCAGAGCTGCTGGGGGAGCCCTGCCTGATCGGATCGAGCTGGACAGGGTCCATAGGGTGGGATTCCTAAATAAGAACCCTAAGTCCAGGCCGCGGGACGTATTAGCCGCATTCACAAGATATGCTCAAAAAGAAGCAGTTCTCAGGGCCGCCAGACAAAAAGAGCCGATTACCTTTAACGACCAACGCATCTAGTTGTACCAAGATCTGGCTAGCAGCACTCTGCTTAAAAGACGACAATGGGGTCCACTCACCTCGAAACTTAAGGAAAAGGGGATCAGGTATAAATGGACCTTCCCCTTTGGGCTTGTCTTCGAATGGGCTGGCTCCCAGAGGCAGATAACCACGATGCAGGAGGGGGCGGACATACTCCAAATTGACCTGGACCGGCACTTGCACGAGGGCCGGAGTGTGGCGGGCCCGAGTGGTTCGCATGAGGCGGGAGGCGGGGTGCGACCCAGGCCGTGGGAATGGTCGATGGTAGGCGAAGGGAAGAGGAGGAGACCCGCACGGCGGAGGCCCCCCGGTAAGGGGGAGGGGAAATGGAGCCAGCAGAGGAGGAGAGTCTCAGGGACAAGGAGAATTGACTTGATGCCTGATCAGTCTTAGGGGGTGGTGGACAAAAAAGACTGTTTCTGAACATGAGGAGGAGAGAAGGAGCTGCGAGCAAACATCATGGGATCTCTAAGAACGAGGGAGCCTAGAGGGGGAGGGAGGGAGGAGGCGGGAAGGCCTAGTGTTAAGGTCATCAGGGGTTAGGAGAGGGGTGGGGGGAAGGGAGTTGGGGTGGGGTTTCTCAGGTGCTTCCCAAGGGGCGAGTTAAAAGTGGTTCACGTTCCAGGGTAACTGGAGGGGTGCAAACAGGTGGAGGTGAGGATTGGACGAAGGGTCATGATAGGCGGGAGTGGGAGTTTATTCATAATTCAAATGGGTAACGCATAACATCAGGGGCCTCAACACTCAGCTGAAAAGGAAAAAGTTGGAGCAATTCACGAATCGGGGAAAACCAGACTTTCTGGGGCTGCAATCATAGGCACTGTGAATTTCCGCATGGAGGACACCCTAAAAGATAAAGAGGGTAGGTTTGTGCTAGTGAGAGGCAAAATCGCAGAGGAGATTTTCACAATAGGGGTTATTTACGCGCCTAACACGGGGGCAAGACCCCTTCCCCCGCGACCTTATGGGGAGAATAGGCGACTGGGCAAGGGGCCAGATAATTATAATGGATGACCTAAACACTGCATGGGACAAAGCTAAGGATAGATCAGGGGCACCTAGGAATCGGGGTGGAGGGGCGGTGGCCTCGGCAGAACTAAGGGATAAAGTGGCGAGCATGGGGGTGAGGGATGTCTGGAGGGAACTGAAAGGGGATGCAGAGGGCTACACCTTTCTTTCCGAAGTCCAGGGGACACAATCTAGAATGGACTATATCTGGGTCTCGGCTAACCTGGTGGGTAGAGTTAAGGAGATAGAGGTGGGGCCCATGGGAATAGCTGATCACAAAATACTGTCAATGCAGCTGGAACTGGGAGTGAGGAGAGGGGGATTATGGGGCTGGAAATATCGGAACATTTGCTGAGAGATCCTTTGATAAGGGAGGAGATGGAGGGCAAGATGAGAGAGTTTTTTGATAGCAACAAGAGAGGGGACACGAGAGAAGATATAAGATGGGATGCATTTAAGGCTACGATGAGGGGAGAAATCATAGCAGCCAAAGCAAAAAGACAGAAACAACTACAGGCCCTGGAGTCCCAGATGGAGGCAGAGGGGCGACGAATCCCAGTAGGTCTAATCAGAGGGACTATAGGAGGGCGGTGGGACAACTGGGGGTCCTCCGTACTAAAAAAGCAGAGTGGGCCCTGCTTTTCGTGCGGCAAAATTTCTATGCTAAGGGGAACAAGGCCGATGTCCTGCTGGCCCGCCTCCTTCGGGGAGCTGCCAAGAAGAACACAATCACGGCGCTGAACTCAGATATGGGGGACAGGGTTACTCAAACAGAAGACGTTCGAGAAGCCATGGCTGAATTTTACGAGACCTTATATACATCACAGCACCCCTGCGACCAGGCCCAGGAGAAATTCCTGCAAGGCGTTAACTTGTGCAAACTTGAGGGGGGAGGCCCAGTTTAGTCTTCAGCAAGACATAACGGAGGAGGAAGTGAGGGGGGTCATCCGGAAGCTACCTGCAGGGAAAGCCCCGGGCCCTGATGGGTACTCAGCGTCTTTCTACAAGACCTTTGCCGAGGTGCTGGTACCACAGTTGACCCACCTCTTCAACTCCTTTAAAGGTAGTGGGCAAATCACTTCATCTATGAAAGAAGCCAAGATTTCCCAGATTCTGAAGGCGGGCAAGGACCCTCTCGAGAGATCCTCCTATAGGCCAAAAGCGGGAATCGGAAGGGATACAGGGAATACTGTTTGGGGGAGACAGCATAAAGTGGCGGCCTTCACGGACAATATGTTATTCGCCCTGATCAACCCCATAGAGTCGAGTAGGCAATGCAGGCTATTATTAGAGGGCTTTGGGGAAGCATCCGGTCTGTGCATTAATATGCATAAGTCCGAATTGATGGACCTGACAATGGCAAGGGAGGAGAGAGAGGAATTAAGAATGTCAACGCCCTTTGCCTGGCGTCCGGGGGGAATCACGTACCTGGGGGTGAGAATCACTTTGGCCCTTAAAAGGTGGTATGTGGCAAACTATCCCCCTCTTTTGCAAAGAATCAAAAAGGATCTCCTTAAGTGGCGGAATCTCCAAATTTCCTGGCTGGGGAGGCTGGAGGCAATAAAAATGGTTACCCTCCCGAGGCTGCTCTACTTTTTCCAGGCTATCCCCCAGGCAGTCCCGGCCAGCTTCTTTAAGGAGCTCCAGTCGATAACGAACGAGTTTATATGGGAGGGGAAAAGGCAAGGGTTAGCAGGCAGCTGCTCATGGCTCTGAGAAGGGGCGGTGGACTAGCACTTCCCAACTTCCGTCAATAATACGAGGCGGCCCAGCTAAGGGTGATTAGGGAATGGCTTCAGGAAGGGGAGGGAAAACACTGGGTTACGATGGACAGAGCGGTCACGCGACATGCATTGGGGGAGGTCCTGTGGCTACCCAAACACCATCGGCCAGGCCATATGTATCTGAGCTCTATCACCAAGTTGGTCGTGGATAACTGGGACAGACTGGTCCAACGTAAGGAAATCACAACTTATCCATCCCCATTTACTCCTATCTTCAATAATAAAGACTTTACTCACAGGCTGGAGGGAGGGGCATTCAGGAAATGGCGGGAGGGAGGTTGCCGGTGGATGCGAGACATGTTCATAGGAGGGGAGATCAGCACTTTTGTGGAGTGCAAAAGGGACTTCGCATTGGGGAGGGCAAAAGGCTGAGATACTCTCAACTGCGGCATTGGCTCCTACACCCCACGAACAGGGAAGCGGCCACCAGACCACCGACCCCTTTTGAGAGATTCTTGATGACTAATGATGGCTCGAAGGGCCTCATTTCGCAGCTCTAGAAGATACTGGATGATGCTATCACGAGGCCGCAATTGGCATATATGGGAAGGTGGCAAAGCTATAAATAGAGAATACGGAGTGGGAAAAGCTATGGAGGAAAATCCCCAAATTGGCAAGAGCCTCGCAAACCCGGGAAGCTTGATACAAGATACTGTACGGGTGGCACTACACTCCAGCTCGTCTGCGTAGGATTTACCCAGGGTCATCGGGAACTTGCTGGAGGGGATGTGGTCAGGAGGGCACTGCGGAACATATCTGGTGGGGATGCCCGAAAATAGCCCCGTTCTGGGAAGATATCAAACAGGCGATGGAACAAGCGTTTGGGTCAAAGGGAGGCATGTCGCCGGAATGGTCTCTATTAGGTCTGAAGCCAGCAATAGCGAGAGGTGGCCCAAGGGGTAGGGAAAGAGCAAGGGTGATGCTCACTTTGGCGGCAATGACAATCATCGCTCAAAGATGGAAAGGCACAAACGTGCCGACGTTCCAGGACTGGTTGCGTAAAGTTTGGGTGTTAGTAGCGATGGAATGGGCCTCCTATGCTATGAACAATGCAATACAGAACTTTGCATTTGAGTGGGAGGAGGTCCTTGCCTTCCTCAGGGATGACTTTAGGATTGGCTGGCGCCCACAGCGTTTAAGACTCCTGGACCTGGAATGATCCTGAATGAACGCTTAGAGGGGATGATTAGCCACGCAACCTTTGCATCAGCACCAAGGGGCAAAAGGGGAGAAGAGGGAGGGGGGAGTTTTGGGGTTTGTAACATTTGTTGAAAAATTTAATAAAGAGAATAAAAAAAAAAGATATAACATATCCCAAATAAACTACTTGGGACTGATGAAAGGAACATTTGTCCAAATTACAACATAGATGATTCTGTTGGAGTCGTCTCAAGACTTCCTTCACATGATGATAATGTTCTGGTACGGATGAGGAAAAAAATCAGGACGTCATCTAAATATATGATAACTGTATGTAACAGTAAATCTGCAAATAAATGATCCATAAAACGTTGAAATATTGCCGGTGCATTTGATAAACCAAAAGGGCATCACTCGATATTGGTAATGACCGAACGGAGTCCGGAAAGCGGTCTTCCACTCATCGCCTTCCTTAACTCTGATGAGATGGTAAGCTCCCTTAAGATCTAACTTGGTAAAAACCTTCGCTCCTTTAACCACCTCCAAGATGTCAGGGATGAGAGGCATAGGATTCTTATCGGGGACCGTGATCTTGTTTAGCCCTCGATAATCGATACAGGGTCTTAATTCTTTTGAGTGTTTCTTTGGTATGAAAAATAAAGAAGCCGCCGCCGGCGATGTGGATTCGGTTATCAGACCATTCTTGATATTTATCCTTAGATATTCCTGAAGTACTTCCTTTTCTGAATCAGACAGAATATACAGTCGGCCAAACGGTAAGGGAAGATCTGGAAGTAGATTAATTGTACAATCATCCCTCCGATGCGGAGGTAGTTGTGTATATTCCGAAGTGGAGAAGACTTCCTTGTATTGATGATACTCTTCCGGAAGACCCACCACCTGGCAGAGAGCTGCAACCCCTGCCTCTTCTTCACAAGAGGAAACATTCTCGAGTTCGAGATTCCTATGAATGCTCACACAGTGCTCCAGACAGTATTCGGAACCTAGAAAAAATGAACCTGCCGACCAGTTAATAAACAGATGTTTTCTTAGCCAGGGGAGCCCAAGAATTATGGGGTGGTGAGCAGCTCGAATAATATCCAAGGAAATAGATTCCTGATGAGAAGAGATGGTCATACTGAGTAACTCTGTCTGTTCCTTAATTGGTCCGGAGACTAAAGGACTTCCGTCCACACTCTCGACAGGGATCGTCTCCGCTTTACAGATGCGGGAAATGTCATGTTCCGTAGGCCAATGTTCATCCATGAAATTCCCTGCCGCCCCACAGTCTATCTATGCCGGGACATTTTGGAACATCCATTTTCCCATGGTAAATGATACCTTTAGTATCAACATACCGTTGTCCGAAGGCGGAGAACAGACTGAAATATGTGTCTTCAATGAGGAACCTTGTGGTGACACAGATTCCCGTACCGTGGTTCCTCTCACGGCCGGGAGCTGGCGTTTCCCGACCTGCGAGGAGGAGCAATTGGACATTCATGGACTGTATGAGTATTCACCCCGCAGTACATACAGAGGCCAGGCGCCCTCCTGCGGGCTCTTTCTTCAGGAGATAATGGACCCCTGGCCGTCGTCCCCAACTGCATAGGTTCATCCGTCGACGGAACTCGACTTGTGCTAGGGGGATGAGGTACAGGTCAACAGGTCTTCCCTTTCCGCCGTTCGTACTGACGTTCTTTCAATGGGTAATCAATTTGGAGAACTAAAGAAATAAGTTCGGTAAGGGTGGCAGATCTGGGTATCCGCGAGATCTCGTCCTTCGGTTCTTCGGACAACCCTCTGCGAAATATTGTCATCTGTGCCTCATCCGCCCATGTAGTTTCGCTGGCCATTTGTTTAAAGCAAGTAATATAGGACAGAATGTCCTGATTCCCCTGTTTGAGGTCTAACAGATGTTCTTGTGAGGCGGCTCTAATCTCCTGCCTCCCAAACATTGATCAATGCTATTACAAAAGGCAGTGTGCGAATCCAAAACTGGATTATTAGAGGTAACAAACCCCTGTCCCTATCCGTGTGAAAATATGCTCTCTTAAAGGTGAACTGGATGGAACAGGAGTCAATAAACTCCTTGTCATGATGCCTGCCCTCGAAAGACCAGACCAGGCCCAGCAGCCCCGGAAGCAGGCATCATGCCACTTGGAGCATGCCCAAAAGCCCCAGTTAGGGGCTGTTTGGGTACAGTCCTGGCGCCTATGGCGCCAGGCTCATAAAGATAAAGTCAGTCCTGGCGCCATGGGCGCCAGGCTCATTATTGATAACTTACCTGAAGCAGACCATGCTGCATACTCACCTGAGGCAGACCATGCTGCATGAAGACTCAAGCCAAATGAGGCTTAGGAGGGTCTATTTTACTGAAGGCACTATTTTGTTACTTGGTGGGGCTGTGGAAGAATACTTACCTGGATCTTCTTCCAAGGCTATTTAAACCACGCCCAGACAGCCACACGTGCTTTGCGTTATTCTGCTTGTTGCAGCGTAACGCTCACCGTGTTTTCAGCAGCTCCAGTCTTCAGCCACGCCCGCTTCAGTCCTGGGACTCCTGAAACAAGAAGACAAGGAGGATAAAGGTTAGAACAGGAGTTTTAACTTTAATCCTTACCTGAATCCTGATCCATTTCGCCACAGAACTGAAAGACAGAAGTCTTTGAAGCATTGCTTCGCATTCCTACGGCGCCGCGCTGAACTCACCTGCTTGGCGGTACTTCAGCATTCCATCACGCTCTCTCCATCTTGCGGCCGCCCTCCGACAACTAAGGAGACAAAGACAGCAAGGTGAGCAAGGGGTCTCTCTAAGGCTATACAAGCTACCCCCAAGGATTTACCTGATTTACCACGGGGGTCTCACACCTCATCTCGGGTTGGCACAGTCAACTCTGCTTCATCGCCGTACTCCGGCCCCTAAGGGGAGAAAGCAAAGACAATACCAGTTACCCCCCACAAAACTTACCTGATTTCACCTCATCTCGGGTCGGCGCAGTCAACTCTGCTTCATCGCCGTACCCCGGCCCCCAAGGGGAAAACCACAATAGACTTACCTAAATCTTACCGAGTGCCATTTGGAAATCTTCAAGTGGATTCATCGGCAACCTGCAAGGAATCGGACAGAGTAAAGAGCAGACATTTGGACTTTAGAGTCAATACTAGAACTCACCAATTCCTCTACGCCAGTGAAGTTACTGGTCATCAACGCGCCCCTGCGGTCGACGCAGGATGGAGAGCTCATCCTTCCAAACCATCAGGTGAGACTAAGGAGGGGACATCAAGAGTGATCTGTGGGAAGACAACGAGAGTGGGGAAGGTGGGTTGACACTCAATTCCACGGGTGGTTAATTCCTCTTCTCCTTTGCAGAAGAATATTCTTACGAGCCAGACAAACTAGGCTGAGCGGGCCAGTCCAGTCAGTCATCTCGGCGCTACACGTCACGCTGGTGGAAATAACAGCGGCCCAGTTCCGGTCGACGCCCCTGTGGGAACCAGGTGAGCGTAACAGAACGCGAAGCCTACCCACAAATACCCACCTGGGCGTCATGGAGACCTCAGAAACTGATCAGTTGGCCCAATTATTAGGGGAATTAAGGGCTGAAGTGCATTCCGCCTGCCACGAAACCAATGCCCTCAGGAGGGAACTGATAGTGTCAAAAGAACGAACTGATGAGTTGGCCAGACAACTATTACAGAGCCAGGCTGGACAAACACCTCTACCAGGACTTGGGGCAAGTCCAGCTCCTGTACCATCGAGTAACCCGGTGCAGATAAATTTACCTGGAGCCGTTCCTTTGGCTCCGCCTGAACGCTTTGCCGGAGACCCAAAAGGGTTTGCAACATTCATGAATCAATGCCGCTTGCACTTTTTATGTAGACCTGGAGCTTTCCCAAACGATCAGGCCAAGGTAGCCTTTGTACTGTCATATCTCAGCGGCAGTGCGGCGGATTGGTCCATTCCACTAGTTAACCAGGATGACCCGATTCTTCGAGATTTCCAGGGTTTTCGAACAAGCATGGAAAGTCTATTCGCCCGACACTCCCGAGGACAGGCTTTGGACAACAAACTTTAATCCCTACGTCAAGGTAACCAGGATCTTTTATCTTACATTGCAACTTTCAATAGATTAGTAGTGGAAACCAAATGGCCTGAAGCCAAGCGAATCACATTATTTCATCGAGGACTTCGAGGAGAACTCAAAGATGTTTTGGCCCAAATCGTGAACCCGCCTCAAGACTGTGCTGAATATATAGATCTAGTGGTCCAGCTCGATCACAGACTTCAAACCAGGAAGGCTGACCGAACCAAGTTTGAGAACAGGGTGTTGGTTAACACCCACGTAAGCTCCAAGGGAGTAGATGTCTCAGAACCTATGCAAATCGGGGGGAATAAAGGACCCTTAACCCAAAAGGAGAGAGATAGAAGACGGCAACTGCAATTATGTTTATATTGCGGAACTGCTGGTCATTTTCTTCGGAACTGCCCTGTAAAACCACCCAAGAAAGTTATAGGAGCAGCAGACGAAAACCATGTGAAATCTGACTCGGGAAAGGACCACGCCCGGCAAGCGTAGAGGTCCGCTTGCCGAGCTTAAAGAAGGACACTCTGACCTCGCATTTCACCATACCCATGGTCCTTGTAGATCCAGAGCAGCCATCACGCATGCACTCGGTAAAGGCGTACGTAGACAGTGGAGCCATAGGAAATTACTTGGACTGGGAATTGGCTACCAGGATGAATCTATCTCTCACCCGCAAGACCACGGCCGATGTCACCACTGTAGATGGAACGGAAATTGCCTCTGGACCCGTAACTCATTCCACTGCAGAGATGACATTGCTGAGTCAAGATGGGCATCGAGAGGCTATGATGTTTGACTTAATCAAGGCCCCACAGTTTCAGCTGATACTGGGGATACCTTGGTTGGAAAAACATAATCCCTGTATTGATTGGCGAGAGAAGAGACTAACCTTCCCAGAATGTGCTCACACCTGCTACCCAAGGAAAACTCAAAACTCAGTCCTGGCCCCAGTAATTCCAGTAGCCATACAATTACCTGTTGAATACCAATACTTTCAGGATGTCTTCCAAAAGAAACAGGCAAACACTTTACCACCTCACAGATCGTATGATTGTCAAATAGATCTTGTACCTGGAGCACAACCACCTTGCAGCAGAATCTATGCCCTTACGGAACCCGAAAATCTTAATTTGCGCCAGTACCTAGACCAGTACCTTGCTAATGGCTTCATTCGCCCGTTCCAAATCCCCTGCATCTTCAGCTTTGTTCTTTGTACCGAAAAAGGAAGGCGACCATAGAACATGTATAGACTACCGCGCACTGAATCAGATAACCATCAAGAATCGATACCCACTGCCTTTGATCCCAGAATTACTAGACCAGGTGAAGGACGCTTGTATATACACGAAACTAGACCTTCGGGGGGCATATCATCTGGTACGTGTCAAAGAGGGTGACGAATGGAAGACTGCTTTTCGCACCAAGTACGGACTATTTGAGTACCAGGTGATGCCCTTCGGACTATGCAATGCACCAGCAGCCTTCCAGTTCTTCATGAATGATGTCCTCCGAGAGTTTATCGACGTTTGTGTGGTCGTTTACATCGACGACATCTTAGTATACTCTATCAGAATCTGAGCATGTAAAACACGTCCGAGCAGTCCTAGAGAAGTTACGCCAGCATAAATTATATGCTTAACTGGAAAAATGCATCTTCCACACTACAGAAGTAGAATTCCTTGGATTTATTCTGACCCCGAGAGGAATCCGAATGGATACACGAAAAGTGGATGCCATTCTTAATTGGCCTTCGGCAAGTTCAATCAAAGGAGTTCAAAGCATGCTTGGCTTTGCCAATTTCTATCGCAGGTTTATCCCAGACTTCTCGCACATTGTACATCCCATTACAACGCTATTGCGAAAAAACAAACGCTTTGTGTGGACAGAGGAAGCCGAGAACGCCTTCCAAGAGTTAAAAGCTAAATTCACATCTGCTCTCATACTAAGACACCGGCGCCCCGAGCTTCCCTACATAGTGGAAACAGATGCATCCAGTTCAACCATGGGAGCAGTCCTTTCCCAAAAGGATCCCGAAACTAACCAGCTTCACCCAGTGGCGTTTATGTCAAGAGAATTTTCAGCCCCCGAATTAAACTATGCCATAACCGACAAGGAGCTGCTGGCCATCAAGTCCGCCTTCAAGGCTTGGCGGCACTATCTACTGGGTGCCAGACATACCACCTACCCCTTGGCATACCTTGTCATTAGACTTCATCACGGATTTACCCCCGTACCAAGGTTACAATACCATTCTAGTTATAGCAGATCTTTTTTCTAAAATGGCCCACTTCATTCCTTTAAAAGGGATACCTTCAGCTTCAATCCTGGCCAAGGAATTCCTTGAAAATGTTGTCCGCCTGCAAGGCTTTCCTTCAGTGTTAATTTCAGATCAGGGCAGTCAATTCATTTCACATTTTTGGAGGAAATGCTGCCAACTGGCACAAATTGATGTTAGGCTTTCGACCAGTCACCACCCTCAGACCGACAGTCAAACGGAGAGGACCAACCAGACTCTTGAACAGTACCTCCGTTGTATGCTACATCAGTCTGAGGGGAATTGGAAAGACATTCTGTGGATCGCAGAGTATGCGTACAATAATTCCGTACACTCAGGAACTGGACAAAGTCCTTTTTTTACCAATTATGGGCACCATCCTCGAACCTCGGATTTGGACTCACCCCAGCATTTAAAGATGCCCGCAGTGGACCATCTCCACGCTGTTATTACACAAGACTTTAACGAAGCAACCATCCATTTGCAAAAGGCTAAGGAAAAATACAAAAAGGATGCGGATCAGCACAGAAGTGAAGCTCCTCAATACCAAATAGGGGACCAAGTATGGTTAGCCACTAAGTACTTACCACTCAAGGGGACTCTGACCTTTAACCCCAGGTATTTGGGACCATTTTCTGTCAAGGCAATTATTAACCCAGTGGCCGTCAAGTTGGACCTACCTGCTCATATGCGAATCCATCCCGTCTTCCACGTGTCTCTTTTGAAGCCAGTGCAACCAGGAACTATGCTAACCACTCCACCTGAACCTAACCTCATAGACGGGGAGCCCGAGTTCGAAGTCAAGAATATTTTGGACACAAAAAGAGTGAGATCAAAACTCTTTTACCTAATTGACTGGAAAGGTTATGGTCCGCAGGAAAGGTCTTGGGAACCTAGTGACCACGTTCATGCACCTCGTTTAGTGAAGAGGTTCCATCGGGAATTTCCAGACAAACCACGGCCAGGGGGGAGACAACTTTAGGAGGGGCCTTGAGGGGGAGTGCTGTCATGATGCCTGCCCCCGAAAGACCAGACCAGGCCCAGCAGCCCCGGAAGCAGGCATCATGCCACTTGGAGCATGCCCAAAAGTCCCAGTTAGGGGCTGCTTGGGTGCAGTCCTGGCGCCTATGGCACCAGGCTCATTATTGATAACTTACCTGAAGCAGACCATGCTGCATACTCACCTGAGGCAGACCATGCTGCATGAAGACTCAAGCCAAATGAGGCTTAGGAGGGACTATTTTACTGAAGGGACTATTTTGTTACTTGGGTGGGGCTGTGGAAGAATACTTACGTGGATCTTCTTCCAAGGCTATTTAAACC
The DNA here is from genome assembly GCF_040938575.1 of Ambystoma mexicanum. Taxonomy (NCBI): domain Eukaryota; kingdom Metazoa; phylum Chordata; class Amphibia; order Caudata; family Ambystomatidae; genus Ambystoma; species Ambystoma mexicanum. Next base: position 406,354,684 of record NC_090924.1, read on the forward strand.
ACGCCCAGACAGCCACACGTGCTTCGCGTTATTCTGCTTGTTGCAGCGTAACGCTCACTGTGTTTTCAGCAGCTCCAGTCTTCAGCTTCGCCCGCTTCAGTCCTGGGACTCCTGAAACAAAAAGACAAGGAGGATAAAGGTTAGAACAGGAGTTTTAACTTTAATCCTTACCTGAATCCTGATCCATTTCGCCACGGAACTGAAAGACAGAAGTCTTTGCAGCATCGCTTCGCATTCCTACGGCGCCGCGCTGAACTCACCTGCTTAGCGGTACTTCAGCATTCCATCACGCTCTCTCCATCTCGCGGCCGCCCTCCGACACCTAAGGAGGCAAAGACAGCAAGGTGAGCAAGGGGACTCTCTAAGGCTATACAAGCTACCCCCAAGGATTTACCACGGGGGTCTCACACCTCATCTCGGGTTGGCACAGTCAACTCTGCTTCATCGCCGTACTCCGGCCCCTAAGGGGAGAAAGCAAAGACAATACCAGTTACCCCCCACAAAACTTACCTGATTTCACCTCATCTCGGGTCGGCGCAGTCAACTCTGCTTCATCGCCGTACCCCGGCCCCTAAGGGGAAAACCACAATAGACTTACCTAAATCTTACCGAGTGCCATTTGGAAATCTTCGAGTGGATTAATCGGCAACCTGCAAGGAATCGGACAGAGTAAAGAGTAGACATTTGAACTCTTATGAACAATTGGACTTTAGAGTCAATACTAGAACTCACCAATTCCTCTACGCCAGTGAAGTAACTGGTCATCAACACGCCCCTTCGGTCGACGCAGGATGGAGAGCTCATCCTTCCAAACCATCAGGTGAGACCAAGGAGGGGACATCAAGAGTGATCTGTGGGAAGACAACGAGAGTGGGGAAGGTGGGTTGACACTCAATTCCACGGGTGGTTAATTCCTGTTCTCCTTTGCAGAAGAATATTCTTGCGAGCCAGACAAATCAGGCTGAGCGGGCCAGTCCAGTCAGTCATCTAGGCGCTACACGTCACGCTGGTGGAAAGAACAGCGGCCCAGTTCCGGTCGATGCCCCCGTGGGAACCAGGTGAGCGTAACACTCCTTCACCTTGGGGGGGGGGTTCCCATCAAATTGTTCTCCGGGCAAAGGTCCTGGCGGGACCTCTGAACAATGCGGAATCCAGCTAGCTGCGGCTTGTTGAGCAGCTTGCTGAGCGGCTTGTTGAGAAGCTTGCTGAGCGGCTTGTTGAGAAGCTTGCTGAGCGGCTTGCTGCGCCGCTTGTTGTTGGTTTTGCTGATTTTGCCGTCGGGTGGCATTTTCTTGTTGGAGGTGCTGTACCTCGGTAGTGCGGGATTGAACTGCAGCTATAAGCTGTTGGATTTGTTGATCCATGCTATACCGGTCAGAAAAATTGTCAGGTAAAATGTGTGCCAAACCTAACTCTGGATGATAGCCTATTACACCTCAAATAGTACTATTCTTGGGCGTTGCTATCTGTTATGCTAAATTTCCGCCCACCATGCACCTACCGGTATCCTGCTAGCCGTCTTCTCTCTGCCCGGTACAGGAAAGGATGTCTTCCTAATCGTGATCGTGGCAAAAGGAAAGCCCCCTGAGACCCTCTCCGGACCCCGGCCCGAGGCTTGGGCTCAGTGAAGGCCCCAGGGAAACCCCGAAGGGAAAAAACCCTGAGAAGAGCAACTAGTGTTCATAGACTCCTGAATGTCTTCTCCTTGGGATCAGGACAGGCTGTCAGGCCGAAGTGGAACTCTTGTCTTTACCCATAGAATGGGTACCAGGGCTGGATGTCTACAGTATCCGAAAAAGAGAGGAGAATGTTATAAAAATGGTAAGTCTCTCCCCTAACAGCACCCCCTTTTCCTGTCTTCCTTACCCCCGGACCGTGAATCTTTAGAGTTAAATGTTGAAGGTGAAGTTAAGGATGATTCCCATCGAAAACTGAGACAGAACGAAAGAAAAGTAGAAAGGAGAAATGGAAAGCGTTTAGACAGATCCAGCGTAGCGAAGTCACCGCTGAATGAAATTAATATCTCCGAAATCCTATACCTCAGATTGGGACCGAGATTCGTTTGGGTACGAACAGATTGAGCATTCTGAACCAAAGAGGAACCGATGCGTCGAGTACAAGTTGGAACCAAAGTCTGATTCTGCAGAGGGACAAAGAATAGGAAGAGCGCGGTGAAAACAGGAAGAATGGGAAACGCGTCCTATGCGTAGAATAATGCCTACGGGAAAAGGGGCGGAGTCTGACGCTTACTGTGACGTCTGGCAGCAACGTTCTCGTAGGAGATTGAACAAAGATGATTAACCGAGCCGAACGAGGCCTCGGTCTGAGTAACAGATCTGTATCGGTAAGAGAAAAGAGGAAAGGCATGAATATGAAATTAGAATTCTGGAGCAACCTAGAGAGAATAATCCTTAGGCGAACTCACGGAGCGTGGGCGTACTCCTAAGAGAGTAGCAACGCAACGAGTCTGGGATTCGCCGTCCGGATATACTGTCCTTCCGGAAGTGGGTGGAGCCTCTGGAGCTGAAGATGAAAACACTAGACTGCAGCAAGGAGTCAGAAAGGATTCCCTCTGGGAAACGCTCCCCTTATTGTCATTACACCAAAGGTTTTGCAGAGGGTACGAAGTGGTCATCACAAACAGGCAGTGGGTGGATTCCGACTTTCGGAGGCACTGTGGTGGTCAAAAAAGGATAACCCGGCTAATATATACACGAGTTACAAAAGTTGTGGTAGAAAACTGACGCAATAGTTAAACGGCATAACTGGACCACATACCCCTCCCACTCACTCCAATGTTCTTTAACCCGCAATTTACCCCAGGCCTGGAGCCCAATGCATTTAAAGAGTGGAAGCAGGCGGGCAGTGTAAAACAGAGACATGTTTCAAGGAGAAAAGGTTAACACATTTATTCAATGTAAGCAGGAGATGAGTCTAACCGAAAAATCCAGATTCCATTATTTTCAAGTGAGACACTGGATTCTCGCCCCACCGGTGCAGGCCGCAGCGAAAAGAGAATTAACACCTTTAGAAAAATATCTAACATCCGACCCAGGGGAAAAAGCCCTTCTCTCAAATCTATATAAGTTGATGGGGGATACGGAAACTAAAGAAACGATTAGCTATAGGCGACAATGTCAATTAACCTGGCAGAGATATGAGTCTTAAATTGAGAAAACCTTTGGAAAACAATGCCCAAACTTACAAGATCAATCCAGACCAGAGTTTTGGATCAAAATAATGGTTCAATGGCATTGTACCCCAAACCGTTTCAAGAAAATAAAACCATCATTGTCAGATAAATGCTGGAGGGATTGTGGAGGGGAAGGGAACTGGGTGCATGTTTGGTCGAGTTGTCCGGTGTAGATGGGGTATTAGGTAGAAATGAATAAGCATATGATTGAAGTGTTTCCCATGCAAAAGACAATGGGCCTCATTACACGGTAGGTGGTATTTTACCATGTCCACCTTGGTGGATGGCGGAATTACCGCCCTACTCCAAGGTGAGCGGGAGCGGTAATTCACCAAGGCACTTCCCCATTCCCATTTTTGCCCCCGTAGGGCATAATGGGAATGGGGAAGGCGCTAATTACGGTACCGCAAATTAAGTTACCGTAATTAGCACCAAGGTCCCTTTGCGGCACCCTACTTAAACGGCTGGTAAATCCAGCCGTTAAGGTCGGGTCCCGCAAAGGGAACTCGTAGTAAGGCGGTAAGGGTTTACCGGTACCGGTAAACCCTTACCGCCTACCGTGTAATGAGGCCCAATGTCTTAACGTATTTATCTTTTGATGATGATGAGAAGGACTTCAGAAAGCAAACAAAGTCAATTCAAAGGGCATATGCGATACTGCAACTGGCGGCAATACCCAAAGACTGGAAAGTAGAGCTAGACTGTTTGTATAAGGACTATAATATTGCATACTGTTCGTAATTAGTCATCACTTGAGGTTTTTAATTTTAAGATGGGTCGGGGATCCATGGGGTTGTTTGGGGATGGGAATGTTGGGATGGTTGTCTGGTATAAAAGAAATACAAATGCGATTTTATATGGGATATATTACTAGCCGCATTTGTATTTCTGATGCTTGTATCTGTTTATATTCACATGCTACGCATAGGCCGACATCTAGTAGAAGCTGCAGAGTAAACGGGACGTCGACAGGGCGTGCCAGTAATACTATCCCTAGTGTGACGTCCACTGTACCCATGGTCCTTCACGCGTCAAGGTCCCTCAGATTCTTTTGTTTCTGACATGAGGCACCATGAAGTGTATTGTGAGTACAGGTGTAACCAAGCAGATAAATATCTGAAAAGCTCATATTATCTGTGCACCTTCTCTCAGGGGAGGAAGAGTGGGCACATGTGAATCTAAGCAGATACAAGCATCAGAAATACGATTACGGTGAGTAATGTATCCCTTCGGAGGCTTGTGGAATCTGGTTAGATCACATGCTATGCACAGATTAGTGAACAATTTTAGGAGAAGATGTTGGGTTGTGAGAAGGAGTGAGAAGGAGCGGCAGCAAACAGATGTTTTAGAACCGCTTGTCCAACCTGTGGATCTGCTTTGCAATGAGAGTCAATGGAGTAGTGCTGAGTGAAGGTATGTACTGAACTCCATGTAGCTGCTTTGCAAATGCTGCCTAGGGGGACATGTGCTTCTAGTGGAGTGAGCTCTTGGTGTGAAAGGCAGTGTCTTATTTGATAATGAATAGCACAGTTGTATGCATCTGACTATCCTTCTGGAGATGGCATTCTTGGAAATGCAATCTCCTTCTCTGCCTGGTGCTACGGAGACAAACAGCTGGTCTGTTTTCCTTAACGGTCTGGTCTTGTTTACGTAGTAAAGGACCGTCCTCCTTACATTTAATGTGTGGAGTTTTACCTCAACTGAGCTGGTTGGATTCTGAAAGAAGGCCGGTAGCTCAATGGCTTGGTTTACGTGGAATTTGGAAATTAATATAGGAGAGAATCTCAGATTCGTGCGTAAAACCAATTTGTCCTTGTGAATGATAAAGAAAGGATCCTGCACTGACAATGCTTGCAATTCACTAACTTTTCTTATGGAAGCAATAGCCACTAAGAGGGCATGCTTGTAAGTCAGGTGTTTAAGATCTGACTTGTGCAAAGGCTCGAATGGGGGCCCCATGAGCTTACTGAGTACGACATTGAGATCCCAGCCTGGCGATGGGTTAAACCTTTGAGGGTGTAGTCTTTTTACCCCTTCCATGAAAGCCTTGACGAGTGGAATTTTCCACCATTATACCTTACTCTGAGAGGTGGTGTACGCCGATAAAGCTACCAGGTGGACCTTTATGGAGTTGAATACTAACCATGAGTCTAACAAGTGGAGCATATAGTTTAGAATGTGGGCTGGAGTACATTCTACGGGGTTTATTTGTTTAGACTGGCGCCAGATTACAAATCTTCTCCACTTGTCAAAATAACAGTGTCCAGTGTTTGGTTTACAAGCCTCCTTGAGGATATACATACTCTGTTGTGGCAGATTAAGGTGTCTGAACTCTATGACCTCAGGAGCCAAGCTGCCAGGTTCATTGAGTGTGGTTGAGGGTGTACTGTTATTCCCCCGTGTTGGGTCAATAGGTTCGTTTGACATGGGCGTTTGATAGGAACGCACATCGCCAGTTTGCGCAGATGTGGATACCATAGCTGTCTTGCCCACAAGGCAGCAACTAGGATGAGCATCATTTGTTCCCTGTGAATCTTGTTCACTACCTTGCTCATTAAGGGAGTCGGGATGGAAAAGTGTAAGCACATTTCCCTGACCAGTTCATCCATAGGGCATTCCCCTTGGAGTCTGGTTGCAGGAACGTGGACGCGAAGTCTAGGCATTGCTTGTTTTCTCCTGTAGTGAACAAGTCTAGCGTGGGGTAACCCCACTGAGAAAAGATGAAGTCCACTGCATCTGGGTCTAGTTGCAACTTGTGTGTTTCTGGTAGGGGATCTCTGCTCAGAGAGTCCGGTAGGGTGTTGAGTACTCCTGGAACGTGCTGGGATGATAGGAACATCCCCCGTTTGAGTGCCCACCTCAATATTTTCAGCGCCAGCTTGGACATATTTGAAGAGTGTGTGCCCCCTTGTTTGTTTATATAGAACATTGCAGTGGTGCTCTCTGTTAGGATCTGAACCTTCTGGTTCGTCAGCTGTGCTTATAATGCTTGAAGAGCTTTGAACACTGCTAGTAGTTCCAATAGGTTGATATGGTTCTGTGCCGTGATGTTATTCCACAGACCATGTGCTGTGTGGTGAAGGTAATGAACCCCCCCACCCGCAGAGTGAAGCGTCTGTTGTAACCATTGCTTGCACCTCCGGACTGTGGAAGGGTTTTCCCTTTAACAGATTTTTCTTTGTCCACCAGTGTAGGTTTTGAATTAGTGTTGGAGAAACGACCACTAGACCGTCCCACTGACCGCTTGCCTGAGACCATTGTTTTGCCAACAACTCCTGCATTGTGCGCGTGCGCAGACGTGCGTGTGGGACCAGGTAAATACACGGCGCCATCATGCCTAGTAAACGCATTGCTTTGCGTACGCTTATCTGTCGACCGGCTTGATACGGTTACACTCACCTGGTATCCATGGGGACGCCACCCAGCCCTGGTTGGATGATTTGCACTCTCGTACCCTCTCCCGGTCCCTTGGTAATGCCTCTGGTTAAAGATGGGTCTGCAATATAGGAGAGCTGGATTCAATACCAGATTGTCTTTATGTTTTCCCACCTCCCTTGGCCTCAACTCCTTCCTCCCCCCTTGGGCCTTCTCCTCACCTTAATATTGTAAAAGGTGGATTCTCTGTCCTGCTCCTCGTGGCAGGGGCGCGTAGATGTGGGGGCGAGCAGCAACCAAGTTACTTCACTGGTGCAAGCCCCCCCTGTGGGAATCCAGGCCTGCTGTGACTCCGTAGGTTTGCTGCTTTACAGTCTTTATATGCAGTTCTTATGTTCCTCTTAGTTCGAATAATAATGTCTTGCTTCTTTCCTTTTAAGTATGGAAAGGTATTTTGGTGTTGTCATGCAGTTTGAAGATGAGCATGGGCCGGTAGGCGAAAGCACGGTGTGCGGATGCTGTCCGGTGAGTAATGCGCGATGCGCGGCGCTGTTTCGCCTTTTATATTGCTAACCTGTGTCTTTTCTCTCCTTGCCGGTTGCGATGTTCCTCGCTGAGCGCCGTAATGTTCCAGCAATGATACTGACCAGGAGATGACTACCCAGGTAAGAATTGTGTTGCTTTCTTCATTCGGGAGGAAACATGAGTAAACTCTTACTAATGCTGTCTGTCTTTCTTTCTCCTTTTTCCAGGTTATGGTATTCCAGGATGCATGCGGTGCCGGATGATGGAGTTCGTACCTTCATGTGAGTGGAACTGAAGTCGGTGATGGATTGAAGACAGGATACTGTTTCAGGTAGGTTTCTTAGTGTTCTTTCTCTCTCTGCAGGTCCTTGGTTTCAGGTAAACTGGCATCAAAGAACTGGACACGGTGAGCATTACGCAACCCACAGCAGAATAACGCAAAGCATGTTCTGCTGTTTGGGTGTGGTTTAAATAGTCTCAGGTAAAGTAGTCCAGGTAAAATAGTCCCATCCTGCCACACCCAAAGTAGTCCAGGTAAAGTAGTCCCAGGCCTGCCACACCCAAAAGACTAGACCGCATAGCTCAGTTCCTTGTAACTGAGCTATGTGTGTGCCTCCATGTTGGCTGAACCCCCCCCAACCCCAAGTTAAATAGTCCCAAGTAAATAGTCGCATTCTAATGTTGGTCTTCATGATGGTTATGAGCCTGGCGCCAAAGGCCCCAGGACTGACTCCAAGATAGTCTTCGATGAGGTTTTAAGGCCTTTGACCTGACCCTAACTGGAAGGTTGACTTGCCAGGGAGGGCCAGGGGCAAGGGTCATGACAGATACTGGGGTATATGCCTAAGCATGTTTTGAAATCTCCATGGATAGAAAGGCCAAGCCTGCTTTTGTGTTTAAGACAGCTCCTAGGAACTGTTTAATTGTGCTCTGTACAACTTTTTCTCGTTTATTGAGAAACCCAATTAGAAGAGAAAGTTTATGGTTCTTTGCATGTTTAGTCTGCAAAGATGGGGTGACTCCCCTGTGTTCAGCCAGTTGTCCAGGTAGGGGTACAGTGGGATTGCCTCCCTGTGCGGGTGCACTGCCACCACCGCCACTACCTTGATGAAAACCCTTGGAGCCAAAGCTATTCCGAAGGGTAGCACCTTAAATTGGTAGTGCTGGTTTGCTATTTTGAAACGCAAGAGTTTTCTGTGCGCTGGGAACATTGAAATATGAAAATAGGCATCTTTCGTATCCAGTGTTGCCATGCAATCTCCCCGTTTTAGAAGGGGTATTACCTCTTGTAGCGTTGTCATGCTGAATTTTTGTGGCTTTACATAAGTGTTTACAGGGCGTAAGTCAAACACTGGGCGCATCCTTGGATCTCTTTTTGGCACAAGGAAGTAGGTTGAATAAATACCCTTGTTTACCTCGTTGGATGGCACAATCTCTATGGCGTCCTTGAGAAGCAATGCATTGACTTCAGGAAGGATGAGCTGTTCTGCATTTGTTGTCTTCCTTTGTCACAGGGGATGGTCCAATAACCTCACGCTACTGCTGATAGCACCCACTTGTCCCTGATTCTTCCCTCCCATGAGTGGGTGAAGTGTGAAATCCATCCCCCTACTGGGGAGGCAGGGGAGGGGACCTGTTTTGGGTTGTCATGGTTTGGGAGGTGTAAGTGGAGGACCTTCCCCAGCCACGGGATCTGCACTGGCCTCTCTGTTAACCCTGTGACGCCCGTCCTTGGTCGTTATTCCATGGTGAATTCTGACCTTGTCCGTAACGGGAGCCTCTTTGGGAATTTTGGCCAGGAAAGCGGCGAAAATTGCTTCCGTCTCTCTGACCAGGTGGTTTATTAGTCAGTTGGCCAAGTGACTTGAGGGTATCATATTTCTCCTTGGCAGAATTAAGGGCGTTTTCTACCGCTTTGCCGAATAAAACTGTCGGTGCCACTGGCTTGTTAAGTAATGTCGCCAGGGTCTCTATTTTAAAGCCAGACTGGCAAAGCCAAGCATGGTGCTGTATTATGGTTCCTTCTACAATTATTCGACCTGCATTATCTGCAGCATCAATGTTATTCTTGAGAATGCAGCTGGCCGTAGCTTTGCCTTCAGCTGCTACTAATGCAAGTGGAGACTTTAAAGGCTCGGAAGCAGAAGCTATTAGGGTAGTTATTTCGTCCCATTTATGGCAATCAATTCTAGCTTGAAACGCTGCCGAGGTCGCTGCCTTCCTTCCCATGGTATAGAGCTTTTTGCTTTCGTTGTCTGGGGGAGCCTCCGAAGAGGCTAGTGGTGTCCTTGTCCTTTTATGGTTAGTAGTGACCATGAGAAAATCCGGCTTAAGCTGGCCCCTGATATAGAGCGGGTCAGATGGCGTTGGGCGGAAAAGTTTCTCTATCCGCGGATTTGCTGCCTGTGTTTGGTTAGGTGTCACTAGTGAAGTTTGGATTCTTCTCTGGAAAGATTTTAAAACTGGGATGAATTGGATGGCAGCCTTCTTGTCTCCCGAGATATTCTCAACAAAGTCTTTGTCCTGCTGAGTCTCCTGTGTTTGAATACCGAAGTGCTCAGCTGCTTTGATTAATGGGTCATTGAAGAGGAGCTGATTATCTACCAGAGAATCTGGCACTGAGGAATCTTGCTGAATTGGTGAGGCCATGGTAACAGCACTGCCTTTGCCTCTTCATCATCATCATCCCCATCATAGTAATGATCTGAGTGTTGGTAGTGTTCATTATCCCCTTCAGCCTCTGTATTAATGTCATAAAGCTCAGCTGTTGTACGAGACCTATTTGCTGGTGGCTGGGATGAAGCCAGGGGCTGAGAGCTGAAAGCCTAAGTAGTAGGAGGTGTAATCAAAACGTTTTCGAAAGCCTGAGGGTTTTTTTTTGGAAAAATATTGCAAAAGAGGTCATTCTTGACATCATCCTATCTATGTCCTCTTCAGTCCATTCGGCTGAACTGGGGGTGGCCCCAGGGTAAGGTGAGGTAGGGACTTGTACTAAGGGTGTAGGTGTGGATAGGCCCTTATTCTGTAAGGCCTCAGCCAAAGAACCTTCTTCTTGTGGGACAGGTAAAGCATCCTTAGAAGAAGTAGCCGTTACTTTATGAGACTTGGAAGGGACAGACTTGTCTTTCTGATTAAAATTATCGGAGGAAGGCTTTTTGGTATGAGTAGCCTTTAACAGGCTCTCAGGGACATGTTTTGTAACCAGGTGCGACAACCCAGTGTTTTTTACCGGTTTTGACAAACGATGTCGACTCTCAGTAGTGGGATGGGCCTCCCCCTCGTCTGCCGAAAATCGGTGTATGATCAATGTCGTTTTATGGGTGCCGTATTTCGGTTTACAGGGCCTGTCATGGGGCGATCTTATCTCGTATGCCCAGAGGATAGGGAATCTACAGATTTCACCCTAGATGCCGTATCTGGGCGGTTAGTCGACAGCGCTGACTCATCGCCCCAGGATGTGTGTTTAGTGGCGTGTGAAAGGGTAGTAATCTTGCCGCAAGGTGCCGTCTCCATAACAGAGCCACCAGTCGTTCTCTTAGGGCCTGGGGCCTGCACTTGGGAACTTGGCTGTTCCCCATCGCCATCCGAAAAGACGGCGACACTGCCCTCACTGGAAGCTCCCTCCACGTCAATGGCAGCCTCGGACTGCATTGCGTGATGGGCCCAAGGATTGGTTCTGCGATCTTTAAGGGTCTTAGGTTTAAAGAGCTTGCAGGCACGACAGTGCCCTTCACTGTGGTCGCAGTTTAGACACCGGTTGCACAATCTGGTTTTGTCGATCCACTGAAATAATTTATTACACGTGGGGCAGAATTTAAAAGGTGTTCTATCCATGTTTGGAAAAGGCAGCCAAGCGAGAAAGGGAAAGGGTGGGAAAATGCATTGTACAATGACTGCCCCCCACTCTCCCTTCTGCAAGTGCCTAGGCCCGGTGGGCTTTCCAAGGCCGAAAGGGTCAGTCCAATCTTGAATTCGTCCAATGTTGCTGTCTTTTCCACTGTGTCGATGAAGTGGTCGAAGTCGGAAGGAAAGGACAGAAACAGTGAGCTATTTTTAAACTTGTCATAAGCAAAAGCCTTTATGCCAAAATGTAACTCTGCGAGAAGCGTACGCTCAAGGTGGCGGAAAAAACAATCTGAGGGACTTCGACGTGTGAAGGACCATGGGTACAGTGGACGTCACACTAGGGATAGTATTACTGGCATGTCCTGTCGATGTCCCTTTTTGAGTTTCGAAAACAACAATTGTAATACTCCACACCTTGCACTAGATATCGGCCTATGCATAGCATGTGATCTAAGCAGATTCCACAAGCCTCAGAAATATATATGTATATGATCTAGGTGTTGCAAAGTAAGAGCGTAACTTCGGAGACAAATTAGAAGATTTATCGGCCTACGCACAATTAAGGAAAAGATCAGTGTCACTAAAAAGATCAAGCAAAGTATAAGAATTGGTTAAACTTTCATAAGACAACTAATGATGGTGTAAAGTGACATGACATGCTGCAGATAATGAAAAAAAAATGTATTCTATCAGTTCATGGAGATGCGAAGACAATAGACTATCCTTAAGATAATCCAAAAGACCAAGAAAATGTGGGAAGGGTAGAACATACACAGGAAAGGTTCAATGTTAACTTGTCTAAAACAGCTCTTCCAGAGGAATTAGCAGAAAGGAAACAGAAGTTCTGTTGCAGGGACTCAACCTTTTAAATGATTCTAAACTATTCAGCGCTCCTAATCTCGGCATACTAAGTAATGAGCCATTAAAAAGATCACCAAGTCAATGGGTGATGCTACTACATATGTTATTCATAAGAGTGAGTTAATCTCCTAAACTCCCACAGAGGTGGGGGGATAGTACTACATTTTACATTGATAAAAAGGAGTTTCTATAACCTGGCTGGCGTATTTGAACAATATCATTTTATTGGACACAACACCTATCTATATGTAAAGAGCCCTGGAGAGGATATGGAATTTCTATAAATCACAACCTCAGCTAAATTCGGATAAAGTTAAATGCTTCACAAGAAAGCAGAACCGAGTAGCATTTAGATGGCACCTGTATAACAGATAAATCGAGGGTGTAAAGAAATTGAAGTACTGGAGTAGCCAAACAATTTAGATGAATTTGTTTAGGCAATATGAGAAAGCTGAAAATACAAGTTGGTTAATAATGGTGGACTTGAAAAAATCTGTCAATATGGAGAATTGAAATTGGGACCCTTAACAGAAGCATATACATTGAAGATAGTTACAACAATATTATCCGGGGCAAAGAAGTGCTTTTTTGGAAAACATGAGCGGCAAAAAAGCTAGAAAACGAACTTGGGAAAGGCACCCTGCGACTACCAAAATAAACTCCTACGGAGTACATACAACTTACGTCACTGGTAAACTTGGTGAGAATAATGAGATGTAACACAACAATCTAAATGACTATGGAGAAATCCAAATTTAACAATGAGACCAAAACAGTTCAAACGTACAGGAAGCCAGCATATGGCTTGTTGGAAGAAAGGACAATTACTTACCGGTAATGTTTTCTAAAGATTCACCTCACACCGATTCCTCTTATGGATAGATATCCTCTAGCATAGATGTTCTCAGAAAATCTTGACAGGGGACATAATGTGGGTCAACACTTTCCTCTGCTTTCATGCTCCGTGACTCTGGACATGACGTTTTCCAACTTTTCTTTCCTGTGACCAACAACTGAGGGAATCGCTTCAATCAAGAAAAAACACAAACATGAAATTCATCCTTTCTTGTGATGAACTTATGCCAATAAAATGTATACTGGCCCGATTTGTACTATATATACATATTTTAAAACCCCTCTTAAATACACCCACAAGAAAACTTTAAAAAGTGGGGAAGCTTTGGAGGTTACTGAGGAATTTGTGGGAGGCAAATCCAAAGAAAGAACATTACTGGTAATTCATCTTTCCTTAAATGAATTACATCCTCCCAGATTCCTCATCTTGGTAGACTCCCATAACTGACAAAGGTGGGCTGAAATGATTATACCAGAAAACATTGTACAATGAATCCCCCAAAGCTGGCATCTCTGCCTCTAGACAGATCCAAACCGTTGTGTTTCATGAATGTATGAAGGTACGCCCTGACAAATCTCTATGCAGAGCAGAGGAAGCTGCCACCACTCTTGTTGAGTGAGCTCTGAGACCCCTAGGTCCCTCACTCTCCACCTTTTCATAGCACTCCGCTATGCATAGAACGATCCAGTGCACACATCTGCTTGGTCAACACATGTGCCACACCTGACTGCGCGAATGCAATAAACTGATTGCCACTACAATATAGTCCCATTCTGGCCACGTAATAAAAAGGCCTGCTTTGGATCCAACCTATTGAGACTCTCCTCCTTGGATGAATGAGGTGGTGGACAAAATACCAGCAATTCAATATTCTGGATAATGTGGCACTCCACTACAACTTTAGGCAAGAAAGACAGCCTAACTGTTAATGTGACTTTCCACACAAAGAAATGAAGAAAAGGGGCCTTAGAGGTAAAATGCCTGCATTTCACTCAAACCCCTGGCCGAAATGACTGCCACCAAGAACATGTCTTCAAAGTAAGAAGCCTTATTGACGGAGAGTGTAAGGGCTCCAAAGGAACCTCCATCATGAAACAAACAACCTCATTAAGGTCCCATGATTGCACCACGAATTGAACTGGAGCAAACAAACACACAAGCCCCTTAAGAAACTGGGCAACAACAGGAACCGAAATAAAAGAACCCTGATTTGGCAGCCTCTTAAACAGAGAAACAGAAGCCATATAACCTGCACTGTGCCAACCTGTAAACTCTGTTTAGACAGGGACAACGAAAACTCCAAGACCACCGAGGTGGGGCACGACACAGGGTCTGCAAACTCTCTCCCTACATAATGCCTCAAACTTTCTCCATCTGCACACATAGATGGACCTCAGAGATCCTGCGTGCAGCCGGCAACAACTTGAAGACATCAACCTTTAAGTCCCAGCCATTGTACCATAGACTCTCAAGAGCCAAGCATGGAGGATGAGAGACTTGGGGTACCTTACCTTCGGACAGGGGCAAGCAATCTGACTCTGAGGAAGACGGTAAGGTGGGCAAATAGCCAGCTCCAGCGGATCCCGGTACCATGTCCTTGCCGCCCAGTCTGGGGCAATTGGCATGAAGCACACCCAAAACTTTCTCAAGTTCCCGACAACCAAAAGGATGATTGGAATGGAACACGTTACATACCTGTAACTGTTGTTCTCCAGCATGGGTCTGGCATGGATTCACATGCTCATGAATAAAAAATACAAAGCAGTACATAAATACACAACCAAAGGAGGTGGCAAGGCTCAATAGAAGCAAATACTCTTACCTCCTCACAATGCTGCTCACCTTCAGGCGAACAGGTTGCGCAGGACTGCTTGGCTGACTCTGGACTCCTCCCTGGAATCCCTGTCGACGCAGTAGAATCTCGTGAAGGTGTGCGTCAACCTCTACATAGCAGCCCGACAAATGTCCAGAAGGGGCACACCAGATAAGAACACCATTGTCGCAGCAATTGCTCTGGTGGAATGGGCTCTCGGACGGCCAGGCAGCAGTCGGTTTGCCAACAGGTGACAATGAGTAATGCAGCCAGAGAGCCACCTGGCAATGGAAGCCTTGGACAAGGTCTTCCCATGGTTCACAGGGCCAAAGTTCACAAAAAGCTGAGAGGTTTTCCGGAAACTCTTCGTGCCGGCCACATAAAATTTCAGTGCTCGAGCCACATCCAGCGAGTGCAAAGTCCTTTCAGCAGGCGACAAAGGTGTCAGAAAAAACACATGTAACACCAAGGGCTCGTGAAGGTGAAAATCTGATGGAACCTTGGGCATGAAACAGGGGTGCGTCCGCAACACCACCCTCGTCTCGTGGAAAGTCAAGTAAGGCCGCTTGAAGGACAGGGCCTGGATCTTGCAGAGGTGATGGCCACGAGGAAAGCAGTCTTCCACGACAAAAACTTGAGCGGAGCTGGATGCATAGGCTCGGATGGGGGCCCCATGAGGCTAGTCAGCACCATGTTGAGTTCCCACTCCGGGGCGGTATGCTACACCTACAGGAACGAGCGGAACAGTCCCTCGATGAACTCCGACTAGATGGAGCGACCACAGTGAAGACCATCCCCGAGACGTGGTATAGCTGGAGATAGCTGCCAGATGTACCTTGATGGAGGCATGTGCTAGCCCTGATTTAGCCAATGACAATAAATAAGGAAGTACTTGAGGGGCCGTGACCCTCAGAGAGTTAATCTTCTGTAACCGGCACCAAGTCGCAAACCGCTTCCATTTGTGTCCGTAGCACTTCAAAGATGACGACGCTCTGGCCTTGGCGATGACCTCGATGCAATCCGCCGGGAGCTCGTAACCACCGAACTATAATGCTGCAGGAGCCAGGCCTTCAGGTTCAGCGATCCTGGCTTGTGGTGCAGAATTGCGCCTCCTTCCCTGGCAAGAAGATCCGCGACCACTGGCAGCTTGACTGCAGGGGACGCTGACATGCTGAGAAGGTCTGGATACCAGATCTGCCTCGGCCACGCTGGTGCGACGATGATCATCCTGCACCGGTACCATTTGAGTTGACCGATGACTGGAAGTAGTAGTGGCAACGGAGGGAACGTGTATAAAAACAGGGTGGGGGAACCTGCTGGCAAACCTCCGGCACTTGGTGTTCGTCACCATCGCAAACAGATTGATGAGGGGACTGCCCCATTTGAGGAAAAGGTTGTCCATTTCATCCTGCAGAAGCTCCCACTAGTGGCAAGAGCCCAGCTCCCCGCTGAGAGAGTCGGCAACAGTGTTCTTTACTCCTGCCAGGTGAAACGGAACGAGGAACACCCCCTGTGCGACGGCCCAGTGCCACAGGTCCTGCGCCTCTTTGGAGAGCGCTGGGGATCTGGTGCCCCCCCCTGCTTCCGGATTTAAAACATTGTGGTGGTATTGTCCGTAAAGACCCTCATCACTTTGCCTTTGAGGGACGGCAGACACGTCCTGAGGACCCAAAACACTACCTGTAGTTCCAGTACGTTGATGTGTAGCACGACTACTCCTCCAGCAGCCATCGGCCTCTGGGTGTAGATGTCCAGTGTGGGATCCCAGTCCTTCCAGGGAAGCGTCCGTTTTGACCGTCTCCTGGACCGGAGGCTGTGGAAGTCCGTGCCTCTGGCAACGTTGAAGCACACCCCTACCACCTTATCGCTCGACAGAACTCCTCGTCGAGCGAGATTCCGTCCTGGAAGCCTCCGGACAACTGGACCCAACGGGCGTCCAGGAATTTCTGCAGCGGGCGCATCCGCAATCTGCAGAGGCAGATATAGATAGGGTATATACATTACGATATCATGCCGAGCAGTGACTTGATGGTCCTCACCGGAGTGATTTTCAGTGCTAAGAGCCGTTGCACCTTGCCCAAGATGGCCGCTATCCTCTCTACCGCCAGGCAGGACACCTCATTGAGCCTGGATCCCAGGAACAGCGCATCCTGCGATGGAGTCAAGCAGGACTTTGCATAATTCACAGAGAAGCCCAGGTCCGTCAGCAGCAGGACGGTCCTAGCTATGTGATCGACGGGGATGTCCCTTGACTTGGCCCGGATGAGCCAGTCGTCGAAGTAAGGATACACATGAATCCCCTGTAGACATATATGGGCCACCACAGGAGCCAGGCACTTGGTGAAGACTCTGGGCGCTGACTTCAGTCCGAAAGGGAGAGCCTTGAACTGATGATGCTTCCCTTGTACGACGAAGCACAGGAACTTACAATGCTTTCCGTGTATGGGGCCATGGAAGTATGCATCCTCTAGATGCAACAACGACAGAAAGTCTCCCTCCTCCAGCTGGCCGAGCACATGCTGTAGCGTGACCATCCCAAACTTCTGGGACTTTATGTACTTGTTGATTCGTCGTAGGTCGAGAATGGGCCTCCAGCCCCCGGTCTTCTTTCTTACGAGAAAGTATCTTGAGTAAACTCTGGAGCCCTGGAGTCGCTTTGGAACCAGCTCTATGGTCCCATTTCTTAACATGATCCAAAACTCCAGAAGCAGCTGAGTGAAGTGTTGTTCCTTTCTGGCCACTGGTGGTATTCGCCGATACTTCAGTTTAAATTCCAAAGTGTGTCCGTGGGCGAGAGCATCCAGCACCCATCGATCGGTGGAGATGGTCTCCCACACGCTAAGTTTGCAAGCCAGCCTCCCAGTGGGGTGGAGGGCCCGACATCTTGGCCAGTTCAGTCCTGCTTGCAGGCCGGCGGGCCGCCCTGAGAGCCGTGACAATGACGGCAGTCACCTCCGAAGGCCTTGGAGCGACCCCTGTTGGCTTCCTGGGTCATGGAACGGTAGTGTTGGTGGTAAGAGGATGAGCCCCACCAAAACCCTTCGAAGACCTGCTAGACTTCCCAGTGTTGTTGCATTGTGCCCAAATCACGGGCTGTCTCTGTGTCGGTCTTGATGGCCTGGAGGAATTAATCGATGGCCTTCCCGAAAAGGTTGCCTCTGTCGAACGGCATGTCCAAGACCCTTGTCTGGACCTCCCATCTAAAGTTGGGGGCCTTGAGCCAGTCACGACGATGAAGGCAAACCCTGTTTCTCATCTGGCGGAAACCCGTGTCTGCAATGTCCAAGGCCAGCGTTATGGCATGGTCTGGCGCATCCTTGCCTTCCTGCAAGATCTCCAAAGCCTCGACCCGTTTGTCATCGGGGAGGAAATCCAGGAGTGGAGTCATCTTGTACCAAAGCTCCTGGTTGAATCTCGCCGCGATCGCTAAGGCGCTGGCCGCCTTCACTGTCATCACCGTCGAGTACATTACCTTTTCTACCCATAGAATCCCATTTCTTCCCCTCGTTGTCCGAGGGTGCAGATGAAGAAGGCTATGAGTTAGACAACTTCTTCCTGGCGGCCTTCGAGACCACCGAGTCCGGCAATGGGAGACCGCAGACTATTTCTTTTTAAGTCGGTCTATCTTCACTGGGGCTGAGGCGGGGTTCCTCAGCAGCACCAGGCCCTCATCCCAGACATCGTCCATGAGCTGATTTTTGCCTCCCGGCGCTGTTACAGGAAGCCCTCCTCTTCCGGAGTGAGCTGGAAAAGCTCAGACGCACAGTCGGTCATCATGGAAGGATCTCAATTCGTCCAGCGGAGAAGCCCTTGGTGGCAGTGACATCCTGCCGTCGTCGTGTCCATCCCCGTCCCCCTGGAGGTCCGGGGGGGGAGCAACAGTTGGAATTGAGGTGTAGGATGTCTTCTCCCCTTCTTCGCCAGTGGTTTCCCCAGTGTCAATGGGGTTCACCGTGTGTGGTGCCGCTGGTGGCGCCATCAGCATCCTCTTCTGAATCTCCGACACCAGCGTGTGGCGCGTTGAGAGAATATCCTGCGACAGGCCTCTAGGAGGCACCTCGGGAACAGGGTCGCTGGGCCCAATGCCCTTGTCGTCATCCCCGTTGACATTGTCATGGTCGTCGTAGCGGGCGGGTCGTCCCTTCGACGTTCTCATCGTAGTCGTCATCGTCACCCCCCTTCTCTGGGAAGGTGTAGACGGAAAGTATCTTCTCCTCGTCGGACAAAGAAATGTCTGTGCCCTGGAGTTCCTCCCACCCCCATCCCCCACCCTCTTTGGGTCTGGAGGGTTCAGTCTATTCTGGCATCCTCATCTCTGGAGTATTTTCTACCAACTTGGACGAAGCCTCCTGCCTAGGAGGAAAAACCACTTTGGCCGCCACCAGGGCACCCTGGACTGGGTAAGCCCCTTTTGCCTTTGAACGGGCAGCAGCAACCATCTCGATGGAAGAGGATGTTTTGGCCTGGACCACCTGGGCCTTACGGGCAGGTCAGACACCTTGTCCTGCTTGGCCTTCTCCGGTTTCTACCATAGCTTCCTTGGCGTAGCTGACTTTCTCTAGGTAGAGCTGGAGCGGTGGCTGGAGATCGAGGCAGACAGAGAAGATGAACATGCCCAGACCGCGCGGGACCCACATGAGCAGCGGCCCTGACCATCGCAGGACCCGCTTGCGCAGCGACCCCGACAGAAGTGGACTTGCGGTGCTCTTGGGCCCCCATGGATGGAGCGCCATCAAAGGACTTAGGAGCATGCTCAGGTTGGCTGGATCCAGAAGAGTCATGTCCCTGTGAACCACCCGGGGCAGAGGCCATTGCCTTGAGCCACGTCGCCAACCAAAAGTCTCAATGCTTCATCGTGCACATGGAGAAGCCACGGTAGATCTCACAATCCTCTGCCTTGACAATACAGGCACTGAAAATGTTTGTCGTCTGTGAAAACATTCTGCAAACCACATCTGGTGCACAGCTTGTAGAGGGAATCACCATCCTCCTTCCCCCCCGGTCTTCCTCCGACATGATCCGGCAGTGTAGGCCTGATGAACTTCTGGAAGATTCCAAGAATAAACACTTGACGATTTCTACCCTTGAGGGGCGACGAAAGATGCTGAAAAATCAGTCCCCATTAACGATTACATCCTGTAGCACTTGTCTATATAGATTGTGTTGTCCATCACCTCAAGGTCAAGCAGTTCAGGAAGCCAAGTGGAGACAAATTCTACTGTGTCATCACCCTCGACTACTGCTGGGAGACCAATGATTCACAGTTGGGGGGCTTGCTGTGTATTTTCGAGAAACTCTAGCCTATTCTTCATTATCTTATTGCCCTTTCCACCGACTCCATTTTACGATTGGCTTAGTCTGCTGTTCCAGAGTAGAGGTCTTTGTTTCTAGCTGGGTCACTGTCACGATGCCTGCCCCCAGACATCAGGAGCACGCCAGTCTACCCAGAGTACAGGCACCCATGGGAACTCATGGGGGCCCAAAGGATTGCCTAGGGGCTTCATGGATTCAGTTCTGGCGCCGTTGGCGCCAGGCTCATAGTGCCTTTTTCAGACAGATCAGGTCATCAAGTGGAGAAATCATGTACAGGCCACCGTGAGGCCTTTGAAGGGATTACTTTCTTCCAGGGACTATTTTCTTGGGTGTGGTACTGGGACTATTTTACCTGGGGACTACTTTGTGGTGGATATTTAAACCACGCCCGGAGAGCAGAACACGCTTTGCGTTATTCTGCACTTCTGCAGCGTAACACTGACCGTGCCTGCAGCTCCAGCATCCAGTCCGCAGCTATGCTAGTCTTGTTCTCCACTAACCGAACCTGCAAAAGAGAAAAGGAAAAGCAGATTAGAACAGGAGCCTTACCATTTGTCATCGCATTCATCTGGGAGTCGCCGCACCTGCAAGAAAAGGAACACCTGTTACCGCGCTGTACTGTCAGCAGCAGCGCCGCGGGATACACACCAATGCTCCTTTCATCCAAACAATCCCGCGAGGCACTCTGGTGAGATCGCCGCTCGGAGCATCCGCATCTGCAAAGGAAAGACAGACAACAGGTGAGCTGCGCTCCGTTAAATGACATTTAAATTTGCACCGCAAGATACTTACTTGGGAACAATACCCGCTCGAGACCTCGCTAGTCACCATCATACGTCCCTCATTCTAGAGTGGCGCTGCACCTGCAAAATAAAGAGAGGACAATTGATTAGTCACATGAATGAACAATATCGCTTGCTAAGACTAGTGCTTGGTGCAAAAACTGACTCTTACCTTGGCGCTACCTCGTTTCTTTCGGAGAAGAGACATCTATCTTGGGCCATTCTGCAAGAGGAAGAAACATAAGAAAAAGTGCAAGAGTGAACTATAAGACAACCTGAACTCTAAAGCATTGCATCATACTTTGGATTGGCATAAAGACTTACCTCCGAATCATTGTTGTCTGGAACTCTGCCATAAGATTACGGGATCAGTGAAGTTAACTGGTTTCTACGCATCCCTGCATTCCGACGCAGGATGGAGAGCCCATCCTTCTTAACAATAAGTTGAGACATAATGAGGGGAACACAAGGTGGTTACGGAAAAAACAGAAGTTAAACCTCTTTACCGCGGTCGGCTAACTACCATTTTTACCACTTTAGGAAAGTCCTCCTACGTGCCAGACAGACGAAACTAAGTGGGCAGTCGCTCATCACTACACTACGAGTCACATTGGTGGAGACCGTTGCAGTCCAGCTTCATTCGGCGGCACTGTGGAACCCAGGTGAGCGTAACAGTCACCCTTTACGTCAGCTTGTCGAACCTGCTTGGCAATCTCGATATTGACTGCTATGTACGACTCAATGCCACCATAACTAGGTCCTGAGGTTCAGGCTTTTTCAAATCAAGTTCCCAGCTACGAGGTGAGAAAAAAAAAATCAGCATCTTCCACAATGGTTTTTCTCCTTGATTTGCCTGACGCCATGTGTCTTTGCCTTCTTTTCCTATTTAGAGGTCAGCAATTATATTCAGCTTGAAGGTCAGCGCTCGCCTATCTGCCACACACCACAGTGGTTGTGAGGCTCTCAGCAACACAAAAAGAGCAGCTTCTCACCTGTGGTGCCAATGTTCTAACATACATTTAAGTGCCTCACCCCAGTCACCAGTGGCCCTGTTCTTCCAGCATACACTATCTTTTGCTCATGTGTTATGGGGAAACTGAAATGTTTTACAGGTTGTCAGTACTGGGAAACATTGTTAGTCATGCGACTTTGTTACTACTTTTAGTAACTTATTACTAGTGGTAACTTTTATTGTTGTACACAGCATCTTACAATGCAGTACAATGGGGTACACCTTTTGTTTTGCTCTAGACTAACACTCAAAGGATTTTTGGTTACTCTAGGTGTGCTAAATGGACAAGCTGGTGGCAGCAGTGACCTTTTATCATTTGTTGGTGCTTTTTGATTTTAGCCTTACCAGGTTTACTGCGTTTGACTAACTATGGCTAGCATCCAAACATGGCCGTGCAACATGGTTTTACTCTTGCCCTTTGGCCATCTTGTTCTTTAGCCTTCTTCCTGGCCTGTGAGGCCAGGAAAATCCTTATAAGGACTTCTAGTGCCCACGAAAGCAGAGGCTGTTGGTGGGCTACTGGAGGGCTGTGTGTGTTTGCTGGCAGGATGTGGGCTGGGACTGTCTGATCCCAATGCACACACTGGAGTCAGTGTGTCTGCATGAGTGTTCCCGCCAGTGGTCATGATTGGACCACTGCTGGGGTGTGTGTGTGTGGGCTAGTCCTGCTATTGGCTAGTGTGAGTTCTGGCTCTTACCTGGCATTTAGGATAAGAAGAGGACCCCTGCACCCATTCTTCAGAGATCCTGGATTAACCTGAGGGAGCCAAGACTCAAGTCTATTAGTGAGACCCGTGAAGAGACCTCAGACCCAACTGAAGGAGGCCTGGTGACCAACATCTGCTGCTGTCCTGGTGCAGCCATGTCTTGCTCATGATCTTCATCAGTCCTGCGAGGGAGCTACATCCCTTGGAGTGCAGGGAACATCCATTCCTGAGGTCTTCTTGGTACCCTGTAAAGAAAAGTCTTCAGAAGTGTTCCGAGACCGTCCTGTGGCTGACCAGCTCAAAAATGGGGCTCCTGTGCTGCCAGCGTCGCCATTCCGAGTTGCGACCTGGAACTTGGGGGATCCTTCGCCTTTCCTACGAGACTTACCTCAGCGAAATTCAGTCCTAGCTTCAAGGGGACCCGAGATAGGAGGGAAAGTCTGATAGCGACAAGTGAGGCCCTTTGCTCCGCCGTGCTGCAGTGACCACCGCCTGAAACAGCTTACCTGACACAAGTCCATTCCTGCGAGGGGTCCTGCATCGAGTTTTGCTACACCAACCAGAGATCAGCTCGAACCTGCAACCGTGGGTAATCGAGGACTACGACTGACAGCAGGAAAAGCAACCTCTGACCCTCTTCCATTGACCTGCCAAGTCTGGGGAAGAATCGAAATACAGGGGGGGGGGGCTAAGGAACACGTTACTTACCTGTAACTGTTGTTCTCCAGCATGGGTCTGGCATGGATTCACATGCTGATGAATATTCCCTGTCGTCAGGCTGAGAATCCTCGGTAAAAGAAAAAAAAAATCAGTTTCGTTTCTGAACTGTCTTTCTCCTAATAACCAATCACTGGTCTCTAGGTCATACTGCCCCAGCCAATGACTGCCCTCTACCTAAGCCCGTCCTCTGGCAGCCATCTTCAGATTTGGTAGCACGTAAAGTGGCAGAAGGACCAAGAGAAGAGCTGCAGAGGGGTAGGTGGGAGGGTTCGCATGTGAATCCATGCCAGACCCATGCTGGAGAACAACAGTTACAGGTAAGTAACTTGTTCCTTCTCCAGTATGGGGTCTGGCATGGATTCACATGCTCATGAATAAAAGAATACATAGCAGTACACACATGCACAACCACGGGGAGGTGGCAAGGCTCAACAGTAAGCATTTCAACAACTCAACATTAAGCATCTCTGACCTCATCACCAGGCTCACCTTCAAGCGAACCGGTTGCCCAGCACTGCTTGGCCGACTCTGGACTCCTCCCTGGAATCCCAGTCGACGCAGTAGAATTTTGTGAAGGTGTGCGTCGACATCCACGTAGCAGCCCTGCATATGTCGAGCAAGAACACACAAGACAGGAACGCGTAGTTGCAGCAATCCCTCTGGTCAAATGGGCTCTCGGACAGCCAGGCAACGGTCGGTTTGCCAACCGGCGACAGTGCGTGATGCAGCCAGAGAGTCACCTGGTAATGGAGGCCTTGGAGAGGGCTTTGCCTTGGTTCACAGGGCCAAAGTTCACAAACAGCTGTGACGTCTTCCGAAAAAACCGTTCATGCGGTCCACGTAGAACTTCAGTGCTCTAGCCACACCCGGCGAGTGCAAAGTCCTCTCAGCCGGCGACGAAGGCGACGGGAAGATAACAGGCAAGGGCTTGTTAAGATGCAAGTCCAACGGCACCTTGGGCATGAAGGAGGAGTGCGTCCTCAGCACGACCCTCATTGCGTGGAAAGTACAGAGGCTTACAGGAGAGGGCCTGGATCGCTCCCTCTCGTAGTGCAGAGGTGATGGCCACCAGGAACGCCGTCTTCCATGACAGGAATTTCAGAGGTACCGAATGCAGAGACTCGAATGGGGAACCCATGAGCCTAGTCAACACCACATTGAGCTCCCACACCGGGCCCGGAGCCTTCACCAGCGGGAACGAGCAGAAAAGTCCTTTCATGAACTCCTTAACCAGGTGAGGCGACCACAGCGACAATCGCCCCGGAGTTCTGGTGTAGCGGGAGAGCGCCAGATGGATCTTGATAGAGGCGTGCGCCAGCCCCGCCTTGGCCAGCGACAGCAAGTACGGCAGCACTTGAAGGGCCGTAACTACTGGTGCAGAATCGTGCCTCCTTCCCTGGCAAGAAGAACTGCGTCCGCCAGAAGCTTGACTGGAGGGGACGCTGACATGTCCAGAAGGTCCGGTTACCATATCTGCGTCGGCCAGGCCGGTTCGACGAGGATCATCCTGCACCTAGACCATCTGAGCTGACTGATGAGTCGTAGGAGCAACGGTAGGAACGCATAGATAAACAGGCCGTCCCAGGGGAATGAGAACGCATCCCCATGCTCCCCGGCTGGGGAAAAGTGCTGGCGAACCTCCGGCACTTGGTGTTTGTCGCCGTCGCAAAAAGATCGATCTGGGGATTGCCCCATCGTCGAAACAGTAGATCCACCTGATCCTGTCAAAAATTCCCACTCGTGGCAAGAGCGGAGCACCCTGCTGAGTGAGTCGGCGACGGTGTTCCTCACTCCTGCCAGATGAATGTGTACCAGGAACATCCTTTGGGCGACGGCCCGGTGCCATAGGTTCTGGAGAGAGCTGGGGATCTGGTTCCCCCTGCTTCTGAATGTAGAACATTGTTGTGGTGTTGTCTGTGAAGATCCGAAACCACCTTGCCCTTGAGGGACGGAAGGAATGACTTGAGGTCCCAAAACACGGCCCAGAGCTCCAGTATGTTGATGTGTAACAACCTCTCCTCCGGGAGCCAAAGGCCTCTTGCGTGGAGATTTCCGGTTTGTGCGCCCCATCACTTCACGGAGGCGTCCATTGTCACAGTCTCCTGATGTGCCGGGGTCTGGAAGTCCAGGCCCACCACTAGATGCTCGCGGAACCCCCACCATCGAATAGCTCGACGGAATGTCTTGTCGAGGGCGATCTTGTCCTCGAAGCTTCCCGTCGCTTGCATCCAACGGGCGTCGAGGAACTCCTGCAGCAGCCGCATCCGCAGTCTGCACAGCCGAACGAGGTAGATGCATGATGACATCATGCCGAGCAGGGACTTGATGGACCTCACCCATGCGATCTTCAAGGCCAACAGCTGTTGTACCTTGCCCAAGATGGCCGCTATCCTCTCCTCCGACGTAGACGTCGGGTACGACACTGTGCTGAGTCAGGATCCCAGAAACTGCACGTCGATCGAATTGAGAAGGACTTTGCATAGTTCACAGAGAACCCCAGATTCGTCAGGAGTTGCCTTTATCCTGTCCTCCGACGGTGCCGCTAGACGCGCCACCGTGTTGAGTCTGGCTCCCAGGAACTGAGCGTCCGGAGATGGCTCCAAGCAGGACTTCACATAGGTTATTGAGAACTCCAGTTCTGTGAGCAGGCGGATGGTCCTCGCTGTGTGTCCGACGGAGAGTTCCTTTGACTTCACTCGGATGAGCCAATCGTCCAGATATGGGTAGACATGGATCCCATCCCCTGCAGGCGCAGCCGCGCCACCACCAGTGCCAGGCACTTGGTGAAGACCGTTGGGGCCGACTTCACACCGAAGGGGAGGGCCTTGAATTGGTAGTGCCAGCCCGAAGCACAGAAACGTTCCATGTTCTTTGTGAATGCGGATGTAGAAATAGGGATCCTCCAAGTCCAGCAACGACAGCAAGTCCCCTTCCTCCAGCTGTCCCAGCACATGCTGGAGGGTGACCATCCGGAACTTCTACGATTTTATATATTTGTTGAGGCAGCGAAGATCTAGAATGGGCTGCCAACTGACGGTCTTCTTTCAGAAGAGGAAGTACCGCGAGTATACTTCGTAGCCCCGGAGCCTCTTTGGAACGAGTTCTATTGCACTCATTTTTTAGCATTGCTCGCACCTCCAGCAACAGCTGCGGAATGTGATTTTCTTTCCTGGCCACAGGTGGGAAAAGGGGACACTTCCCTTGGAACTCCAGAGTGTGCCCGTGGGCCAGGGCATCCAGCACCCAACTGTCGGTGGAGATGGACTACCACATGCTGACGAAGTTCGCCAGCCGGCCTCCCACCGGGGTGCTCGGGTAGGGGCCCAACGTCGCGGCCGGTTCAGTCCTGCTTCGCCGAGGCCTTACCACCTTGGGCCCCTTGGCGACGACTATGTCCTTTGGCCTTGTTGCGGCCTCTGTAGGCTTCCTGGGACGAAGAACGGGCCGCCTAACGGTATGAAGAAAAGCTGCCGCGAATCCTTTGGAGGCACCTTGCGACTTGCCTCCGGAGGGCCGAAAGAACGGCCGTCATTGATGGAGTGCCTTACCGAACAAGTTGTTCCCATGGAAGGGCATGTCCAGTACCCTTGTCTGTACGTCCTGACGGAGGTCGGTGGCCCTGAGCCAGCCACGGCAGCGAAGGCAAACACTGTTGCCCATCTGGCGGAAGCTGGTGTCGGCGATGTCCGTGGCCACCGCGATGGCGTGGTCCGAAGCCACCTCGCCTTCTTGCAAGATTTCAAGGGCTTCTGCCCTCTTGTCATCTGGGAGGAAGTCCAGGAGGTCGGCGATTTTAAACCACAGCTCCTTATCATAGCGGACCACGCTAGCGAGAGCGTTCGCCACCTTAATGGTTGTCGCCGCCGACGAGATGACCCGACATCCCATGGTGTCCAGCTTCTTCCCCTCGCCCTCCAGCGGGGAAGTGGAAGTTGATGCCATCGCCCCAGCAGATTTCTTCTTGGCTGCAGCGGAGACCACTAAGTCCAGGGACGGCTGCGATCTGAGGCACATAGGTGCAGAGTCTGGAACCCGGTACTTCTTCTCGTACCGGTCTCTCTTCGCCGGGCCGAGGATGGGTTCTTCAGGAGGGTCAGCCCTTTGCCCCAGATATCGTCCAAAAGCGAGAACGAGAGCACGGTCTTCCTCTTGGCCTCTCGTCGCTGATAAAGGAATCCCTCCTTCTGGTCTTCGAGGCATAGCTGAAAATGCTTCGAGGCCCTAGCAATCATGGCGTGAAAGGAGACAATTTCGTCAGGACGAGAAGCCTGGGGTGGGGACGACGGGAGATCAGTTCTGTCGTTGCCGCCGTCATCCGTCCCCTCCGTCTCCGTCTCGTCCCTCGGTGGAGGAGAAGGATGGCAGGGCGGGGGTGGATGGACGGCTCCCCGACGGTCCAGGTGCCGCTGGATCGTCCGCCAAAGGCAAAGGCATCCTTGTCCTTATTTCTGTGCACAGTGTGTGCAAGGCTAGTAAGATGTCCTCCGACCTGTCCGTCGGTGGTGGCAGCGGTTGCGACAGGAGCGTCAGCAGTGGCGTATTGTCCTCCGGCTCCTCGTCGATCTGCCATTCTTCGTCGTCTCCCTCGTCGCTCTCCACGTCTGCCTCCTCCGGGTCCTTCCCGTAGGATCTGACCTTGACAAACTTCTTGTCGAGAACTGACTTGACACCCGAAAGCTCGGTCTCGGAAGAGATATCTGAGTCTGGTAGGACTATCGTGCCCCCCCTTCTTCTCGCCCAGGGGCCTTACAGGAATCTTATCGATGGGCGTGAAAGACGATTCCCTCCGACTGGGCAGGGAAAGTCTTGGCTTGGGGGCCGTATCCACTGGGGCCGCCTCCGTGGTCTTCCCCAGGAATGCTACCGCTCCCTCAATCGAAGCCTTAGCCTGGTGAATCTGGGCCTTCACGACCTTAGGCACGTCTGAAGCCTTCACTGTGGGGGGAGAGCCATGCCTCGCTCGCCCTTGGCTTTCTCTGTCAGAACTGGAGTCGTGGTGCTTTGCCTTTGTGCCCCCGTCGCCGGAGCGCCCTCAAAGGTCTTAGAAGACTGCTCAGATTTCCTCTTGGGAGAAGTACGTTATCGGGGTTCACCAGCCACTGGGCTCTTCGACTTCAGCCAGTCAGCAAGTCGCTTGTGACGTTCCTTCATGTTACGGGAGGACATGTCCTTGCAGAACGCACAGGCCTCCTCGACGTGCGATTTATCTGCGATTTATCTGCGTGCAGGCAGTAGAGGCACTGGGAGTGTAGTCCACATCCTGGGCAGATCCAAAACAGAGGCGTCGAGTCTCCTTGGTCTTCGGCCATAACCACAAGGGGTAGGCCTCCAAGATCGTCTGGAATCCTCCAAGAATTTGCCCTTGAGGGGCATAGAGATTTCCGAAACAGGTCCCTGTTAATCGGAAGATGAATCGGTAGAGCTTGAGGCTCAAATTTCCCATTGGACATCATTTTATATGATCCAGAATTCATTTTCGCTCATGCCAACTTGAAGATTGGTGGACTGGATGGATCTATATTGCATAATGCTGTTTCGGGCCACAATAGCCTCGAGTGAGTTCATGGACTATTCACGCCTGATCAAGGGCTTTGGCGTTGACTTGGGAAGATTAAGGATTGTTTGCCAAAAACGACTTTCCAATGAGATCCAAATTGATTCTGGTAGAAAAGGCATAGCCTCTGGGCCGTATGTAATGGATGGAATAACTTAGACTCGGTAGAACTTAATTATCGGTAGCATGAGGTTTCTCATTTTTTTATGAAGTTATAATTGCATTGAGTTTTCTTTTTTTGTACTGTCGAGCATGATGCCTAAGTATTTAAATTCCGAGACTTGTTCCACTCCGACACCTTCCAAGAACCAGTTTGATTTTTCTCGTTTCCTCTTCGACTTTTCCAGTATCATTATCTTTGTTTTAGACTTGTTCATTTCGAGGTCGTTGCCTGATGTATATTTGGCTAGAGAGTCGACCTGGGTTGAGACCTATAGCTGTTTGATCCAATTGGATCAGGTTGTCTGTGTACAACAGGCGGAGCACTTTTACATGACCAACTGTCGGTGCAAAAGTTCTAATCGACACATTTGCTTCCTTATAATCTCCGAAGTACACCAAGAAAAGGACCGGGGCGGTGGACAACCCTGTTTAACCCCTCTGGCTGTGCGGATCGCAGAGAAAAGAAGACCACGAGAGCTCAGCCGGACTTGAACACTAGTATCTGTGTGGAGCGCTTTTAAGGGACCTTCGATTGGCGGCGGACAATTCCAACCCTCTACTTTCTGCCAAAGTTTCGACCAATTTACAAGGTCGAAAGCCTGAGTGAGATCTATAATGGCTAAGTAGATTCGCGGGCTGCCCTCCATTACCTTAGATTTAAGGTAGCTGAGGAGCATGATGTTGATGCTTGTGCCTGTTACTTTTGGGGCATTTTTTGTCAAAAGTTGGAATTTTTTCAGTAGCAAACTTCCATACACTTTGCCGATGACATCAAGCAATGCCACTGGTCGGAAATCTTTGGGATCATCTTTACAGCCTTTTTTAAATATCGGGACAATCACTGACGTTGTCCAAGATGGAGGAATTTATCTTGAGTTGGCACATCTTTCGAATATTAGACTTATTAATTTGGACCATTCAGCAGGTGAAGATTTTATGTCAACGTTGGTAATGCCGTCCGGCCCAGGTGCCTTCGAATTTTTAAGCTTTGACAGCGTCAGCTTGATGTTGTCAATGTCGTGTAAGGCGATCCATGGTGAGTTTTTCTGTGGGGGTATGACTTCTGGATTCGAGTCGGGAGATGCAAACAGGTTTGAGTAAAATTTGACCCAGCTTTGTTCTGCGATTTCGTTTGTTAGAATTTCGTCGGGTACTTTTCCCAGTGGACTTATCAACTTCCAAAAGTCACGAGAATTTGTATTGCTAACTTGTTTAAGCATTTCCTCAGAGTCCTGTTGATAAAGAACCAGGCGATATGATCTTAACCAGGACTTGTAGCTCTTCAGTGCCTCTTTCGCTTGTATCCCGCCGGGTTCAGT
Source organism: Ambystoma mexicanum (assembly GCF_040938575.1). NCBI lineage: Eukaryota > Metazoa > Chordata > Amphibia > Caudata > Ambystomatidae > Ambystoma > Ambystoma mexicanum. The sequence goes on from NC_090924.1 coordinate 406,384,722, forward strand.
GTTATATCGTGAAGCCAATCCTTTGGCTTTACGGACTATACTTCTCTTGGCTGTCGGAAGGGAATCAAAAATGTGGGTGTGGATTTTCTGCTCATCGTCCTTGTTCTTGGGCTTTCGCTAATCTCCTCTGAAGGGTTCCAGAAGTGGTCTGAAGTCTACTTTTAAGGCATTGTTCAAGTCCTTATAACTTTGTGTTAAATATTTTATGTTATTCACAGACCGACGTAGACGTTTTCCATTACTGACTGATTCCACACCTGCTAAACAATGAAGTTTTGTCGTATTTGTTGAGGACCCTTTTATGTACAACAGATCATGGTCGCTCTGTGATGTTTGTACCACATTTGTTTCAGTCAAGTTGGGTAAAAACGATTGTGAAGCAAACATGTAGTCAATTATGGAGTTAGAAAGGTCCCTCTTCCATGTCGGGGTACAAGTTCCAACAGCGAAAGAGGTAGCAGTACTGAACATATTTCTTTATGTCATCAAGTTGATCCACTCCTTACCACGTGATTCTGCCTGGGCACCTGTTGTTTCTTTGCCCCCAGTGGTTGAAGGTGTGCAGTTTATATTGAGGTCACCACAAATCAACAAGTCTGCCCCTTGAAAGTCTGAACATGTAGAATCAATTATAGATGTTACCAATTCTAGCAAAACTTCTGTCTGGATTCCCTTAGGGTTCCAGTAAATGGTTGTAATCAGAAGCGCTGTTACGCAGGGGCTTCCAAGAATAGCAATCAGCAAGCCAGATGTTGGACAGCCTTTGTCCCTAGACTTCGCGGGGGAAAAGGCTATTTCAAAACCATCCAAAGTTGTTTTTCTTGGAGCCATAGTTCTTGAAGGCATAAAATGTCATAGGTCCCCAAGTCTATGTCTCCTGGGCCGTTAGATGAAGAAGCCCCCTGTTGTTCCAACTACCAAAGGATAGTGTTTCAGTTGTCTGGATGGTGTTTACGGAGGTTAATGGCTATTTGTGGAGTCGCGCTGCCAGAGCTTTCGGAAGCCATGTCCATGACTTTTGCTTTAGGTCTGGTCTATTCGTTCCTGTTTGAGGCAGTGATCTTTCTACCAGCCCTTGAACAGCAGATTCTTTGATGGTGTTCTGAGGGCCCTTAGGGCACCGAGTTGAATCCCGCCTCGATGGAGAGAAGGTCATGTTTTTTGTTCTGTTTCGAGAAGACAGTCGTTCACCAAAGCACTCCCGTTCTAAATCCGTCTTGTTAGTTTGTGAGTTTTGTTGGTGGAGTGCAGTCGATCTTTCATTTGGTGGAGCATGAGCCAGGTATCCATTATGATCTAGGTTTCTAGGGTCTTTCAATGAACCAGAGTCTTGATCCATGAATACCAGAGAATTTGCTACCCTGTTTAGATGGATCAGCTCGAAGCCTTGTTTGTAAAGTGTGTCTGAGGCCCTTCCTAGTGTATTGTCCACTGTTTTACAGGTTGTGTAAAGATGGCAGATGGTTTTTTTGCCCTTCATGGCTGGGTTCAACTATTTTGAAATCCTCCGACTTTAAAGATCTGAGCGAGATGAGGCAGTGGAACAAGTTCAGGACTTTGCGTCTATTCAAAACCATATATTTCTGGTTTCCAGATCGTTGTCTAAGTTTCAAAGTTGGCCTCTCATTGAGTCTAAGGCGATCATTTTGACCTGAAGATCTTTTTTTTGTGGGACTCATCCATTCTGCTCTTGAGCATTGGTTTTGCTCTATAGTTTGGCGAGGGCTGCGAGTGCCGTGCTCGAGGCCGATCTTGTTAGTTGGTGTACGTTCTCTCAGTGAGTAATTTACGCTTTGCTGGTGCTTGGCTGTCTTATTGTCCGGTTTTCTTTTGGTGATGGCTGGTTTATTAAGCGTAGAGACGCTGGTCTTGGAGTCGGCCAGGTTTGTGAATCGACTGCTCAGAGACAAAAAGTTTTGGGGATTTACTTGAACAATTTGGGACTTCATGGGAACAAGACTTGAAGCCTGGGCTTGCGGTCCTGATGGACTGCCTTCGGAGTCATTTTGGTGCTGGCCAAGTTCCTTCGATTGCTTATGTTTAAGGAAGTCTTCAAGAGTTTTTGGAGATGTTTGATTGCAGTGATCCACTTCCGGAGAGTTTGTGGAATCTTCAGTGACTGCAAATTTGGGCCTAATTGCTTGATTGTCATTTTGTGGTGATACCTCTTGTCGGTTGAAGTCTCTTAAGCGCTGGTACAACTGTCTTGGTTGACTTAGCAGTTTTTAAACAAACTGGAGCGCCTTTTTCTTGTGTTATTGATGGTGATGTTGTACTTACACTGCCATTTGACGGCGCCCAGGCTGCCGATGGTTTTTTGGGGATTTCCTGCCTCGATGGCCTTTTTGGTGTCAGAAGGGAAGTGTCATCCAAACAAGTCACGTTGTTGTCAAACAAGAGATTTGCTGTTTTGTTTTTTTTGTTGGCGTTAAGCCTTCCCAGGCCCAGTGAGTGATATCTGAAGTGGACAATGGGCAGGTCATAAAAAGTTTTGGTTGTGAGTCTGATGCCAAAGCCTCTGTTTGAATACTTTGGTCTGTAAATTTTCGAGGACCAAGGTTCATTGTAGTCGAGTGTTTTTAGCCAGCTAAGTTAAAGTGGTTTGTTTGATCCAAGGTAGAATGGGCGTTTTGTCGACGTTCCAGGGCATTTATATATCCTTCGAAGTAGATGAGCTTGGAATGCATCATTGCAAAAATTGAGGTGTGGTCCTTGAGGGTGTTGTAAATGGACTCAAAGTTTGCAAAAGGGGGCCAAGGCTATTGTGTCCAATGACATGATTGAAAACATGTCAGGCTTTTTGGATGGTGTTTCTTTTGAAGAGGTATGGGAATAAATAAATAAATAAATAGATAAATAATCGCTCAGCCTTCTTGAGTTAGGTTGGTAAGGAGTCGAAGGTGGCTGTGGTGGCCTGCCATGTTGTGAAAGTTTTTGCTGCATAGTTTCTAGTATGTGTCGCGGCTCAAAGACCACTTGGAGATCCAGGTTTAAGTTTTTTTTGGGGATTCGGGCATGGTAATCAGGGGAAATATGTCCGTCAGTGTTTCCCTGGCAGCCCTCCTGGTACAAGTTGAATTGACCTGTCTGGTCCAAAATGTTTATCGAGTTTGCCGAAGCTTGAGCTAAACCCAAAAGTGAGCTCGCCTTTGTGGGTTTTGGATGGTGTTTTCCCACAGGCGATCAGGAGTAGGAGCCAGGTCATTTGGAGATATGCAGCTTGTAGAATGATTGTTAGGAAAGACCCCCCTTTTCGACTCTTGTGTGATTTAAGGACGGGGTGGTTGCAGAAGCCAAAGTTTCCAGGTTTTGAGAAAAAGGGCGAGGTGCATGGGTAGCCAGGGCACATCCAAAATGCCATCTTGGGCTTTTAGGTTTCTGGTTCGTGAGGATAGTTGTTTCATTTACTGTGATTCAGGATTTCATACCCACCTGGGGATCCAAGAGTGCTTCCAGTAGGTCTGCATCTGAGATCTCACCTGGGCTGTTCTGTTTCCGCCTGTTCCGTTTTAGGAAAAAGTTTTTTAACAAATTTTCCAAGGCAGCAGAAGTTGCCATTGTTGTCAATGGCCCTCTCTTTGATGATCTTTTTGTTTTTGCCCCTTTAGTTTGTGTGATGTTTTCCTTCCGTTTATTTAAGAGCCCGTAATGAGGTACTTCAGTTCTTGGCAGAAAGCCAAGACGTTTTGATCTCGATTGTTGTGTCGACAATTGCTTAGGTTTCGTCCCTGATGGAGCAGGGAGGCACATTTTCCTCCAAGATTAAGTCATTTCGTGCTGTCTCTTTTGAGGATTTGTCGGTATCCGGAGATGACGAGAGCAACCTGTTATGTGGACTAGGCTTGTGAATCAAGGTTTTCACAGTCTGGGGGGCACTTGGACTTGCACCCTCAGCTAAGTGAGTCACAGTGTCACGGGCAAGCCCCCCTCCTCCCTCGTTGTTATCCTTGCTAGGGCAGGGCTGAGCGTCTTTCCAGTCGACAGGCTCCTCCCTGTCGTGCGTTTTCATGCCAGTCCTGTCATTTGGAACTGCCCCTGATGTGCGTTGGTCGGATCTTTCTCTTCTACGACGATGTTTGGGGTGGCCTCAACCAAGCATTGGATTTCCTGTCTGAGCCTGGCGCACTCCCAAGACCTCTCGTCTGCGGGCACAGCCAAACCTCCTGAGAGATGGGCGCAGAATGCTATTGGCGAGAGGCACGGGGGCTGGACACTGAGTCTCAGGACCAAGGCCGGAGGGGATCGGCTGAGGTAAGGCATTCAAGGGGCGAGACAAGGAGGCAGGAGCCCCTTCCACTTCAACTCTGTCCTGTTTTCCAGGGGACCGTCCATTTTGTGGGATTTCTCCCCAAAGCTGTTTGGATACATGCTTCTCTAGTGCACTTTTAGGCGCACGGACAGAAGACTTTGTTGGATGTAGCGAGTTTTGTAAGGTGCCTGCGTGCCACTTTGTTAGTGATGATAGTGTTTGTGGAGGCACGCTCATACCTGTAACGGCACTTGAAGGGCGAAAGCTGCGTAGTCAGCAACGGTCCTCCTCCCGACTTATACCGTTGATTTCTTCACGGGAGGTCGTCCCAGGGGGCGACCCCTCCACTGCCCTCCCTGCCATAGACTGCCACAGACTGTCCGCTCCGTGGCCGCTGCGCTGGTTTAGTGAGGCTTTGTAAGTGACTCCGCCTCTCAAAGCAACAAAGACTGGAGGTAGACTTCCAAGTAGGGACTGCCGCAGACTGTCCACTCTTCGACCACTGCTATAGTGATATTTAGCCACAAATAAATAACTATGGTTATACATACTGTCTAAGTGTAATCTGTGATTCCCATTGTGTGTACTCATTGTGGACCCTTTACAAGCTCACCAACTCTTGAGACAGCCTAGACCCTCGTCACTTGCTACCTTGAACTGTTTTGGCTACAGCTCCCCAGAGTTGTCCCTGTTATAATATAGGTTGGCCTTCTACACATCTGTCCACCAGGCCAGAGTATAGAACATCAGTCCTAACAGAAAACAGCCGTGTAAGTAACAAGTTACTTACCTGTAACTATTGTCCTCCAGCATGGGTCTGGCATGGACTCACATGCACATCAATATTCCCAGTCGTCATGCCGGGAATCCTCTGTAAAAGAAAAAACAGTTTCACTTTCAAACTGTATTTCTCCTCTAAACCAATCACTGAGCTCTGGGTCATACTCCCCCCCCCCCCCTCCCCAGACAATGACTGCCCTCTCCCTAAGCCCCTCCTCTGGCAGCCATGTTCAGATATGGTAAGCACGTAAAGTGGCAGTATAACCACGAAGAGCCGTAGAGGGGACGGCCGGAGGGTTCCCATGCAAATTCATGCCAGACCCATTCTGGAGAAGAATAGTTAAAGGTAAGTAAGTTGTTCCTTCTTCAGCATGGGGTCTGGCATGGATTCACATGCTCATGAATAAATAATACATAGCAGTACAACATTACACAACCACGGGAGGTGACAGGGCTCAACAGAAGCAAAGACTCTTACCTTTGGAACAGGCTCATTATCAAGCAAACAGATTGCGTAGCACTGCTTGGCCGACCCTGGACTCCTTTCCGGAAACACGGTTGACGCAGTAGAATCTTATGAAGGTGTGTGTGGACCTCCACATAGCAGCCATGCAGATATCCAGCAGGGGCACACCAGACAGGAATGTTGTTGTCGCAGCCATCGTTCTGGTGGAAGGGCTCTCGGACGGCCGGGCTGCCGTCAGTTTGCCAACCGGCAAAAGTTCACAAATAGTTGAGACATCTTCTGGAAACTCTTTGTGCGTGCCACACAGAACATCAGAGCACGAGCCACATCCAGCGAGTGCAAAGTCCTTTCCGCTGGCGACAATGGTTTTGGAAAGAACACAGGCAACACCAAAGGCTTGTTGAGGCGGAATTCCGACGGAATCTTTGACATGAAGGAGGGGTGCGTCCGTAGCAACACCCTCATGTAATGAAAATTCAAATAAGGATGTTTGCAGGAAAGGGACTGAATCTCACCTATCATCATGCAGAGGTGGTGGCCACGAGGAAAGCAGTTTTCCATGAGAGGAACTTGAGAGGGGCTTGAGGCATAGGCTCAAAGGGGGCCCCCATGTGCCTCGTCAGTACCATGTTGAGTTCCCACGCCGGGTCAGGCAACTTCACCAGTGGTAACGATTGAAACAGTGCTTTGAGGTACTTCTTGATGAGACAGTGGGGCCAAAGAGAAAACCGTCTTGGAGACCTGGTGTAGCGGGAGATAGCCGCCAGATACACCCTGATAAAGGCATGCGCCATCCCCGATTTAGCCAAGGACAACAAGTACGGAAGTATCTGCAGGGCCGTGACCCTAAGAGAGTTGATCTTCTGCGTCCGGCACCAAGATGCAAAAAGCGTCCACTTGTGCCCGTAGGACCTAAGAGTCAACAACACTCTGGCATTGGCAAGGACCTCCTTGCAGTCCGCTGGCAACTCGTACCCTCCGGATTCTAAGGCTGCAAGAGCCAAGCCTTCAGGTTCAGCGACCTTGGGTGGTGATGGAACAAGTTACTTACCTGTAACTGTTGTTCTCCAGCATGGGTCTGGCATGGATTCACATGCTCATGAATTCCCCGTCGTCAGGCTGGGAATCCTCGGTAAAGAAAAAACCAGTATCAGTTTCGTTTCTGATCTGTCTTTCGTAGTAATAACCAATCACTGGTCTCTGCGTCATACTGACCACAGCCAATGACTGCCCTCTACCTAAGCACCGCCTCTGGCAGCCATCTTCAGATTTGGAAGCACGTGAAGTGGCAGTATGACCAAGTGAAGAGCCGCAGAGGGGTAGGCGGGAGGGTTCGCATGTGAATCCATGCCAGACCCATGCTGGAGAACAACAGTTACAGGTAAGTAACTTGTTCCTTCTCCAGCATGGGGTCTGGCATGGATTCACATGCTCATGAATAAAGAATACATAGCAGTACACACATGCACAACCACGGGAGGTGGCAAAGGCTCAACATTAAGCATCACATCAACTCAACATTAAGCATCTTACCTCCTCACCAGGCTCACCTCAGGCGAACAGGTTGCGCAGCACTGCTTGGCCGACCCTGGACTCCTCCCTGGAATCCCGGTCGACGCAGTAGAATTTCGTGAAGGTGTGCGTCGACCTCCACGTAGCAGCCCTGCATATGTCCAGCAGGGGCACACCAGATAGGAACGCCGTGGTAGCTGCGATCGCTCTGGTGGAATGGGCTCTCGGACGGCCAGGCAGCGGTCGGTTTGCCAACCGGTGACAGCACATGATACAGCCGGAGAGCCATCTGGAGATGGAAGCCTTCGAGAGAGCCTTCCCCTGATTGACAGGTCCAAAGTTCACAAAGAGTTGTGACGTCTTCCGAAAACCCTTCGTGCGGTCCACGTAGAACTTCAGCGCTCTAGCTACATCCAGCGAGTGCAAAGTCCTCTCAGCCGGCGACGAAGGCGACGGGAAGAACACAGGTAACACCAAGGGTTCGTTGAGATGGAAGTCCGACGGTACCTTGGGCATGAAGGAGGGGTGCGTCCTGAGCACTACCCTCGTGTCGTGGAAAGTCAAGTACGGGGCCTTGCAGGAAAGGGCCTGGATCTCTCCCACTCGTCGTGCGGAGGTGATGGCCACAAGAAAAGCTGTTTTCCACGATAGAAACTTCAACGGGGCCGAGTGCAGAGGCTCGAACGGAGGTCCCATGAGCTTGGTCAGCACCACGTTGAGCTCCCACGCCGGGGCCGGAGCCTTCACCGGCGGGAACGATCTGAACAGTCCCTTCATGAACTCTTTCACCAGACGATGAGACCACAAGGACGTCCGCCCCGTGGTTCTGGTGTATCGGGAGATCGCAGCAAGATGAATCTTGATGGACGCGTGTGCCAGACCAGCTTTGGCCAGCGTCAGCAGGTACGGCAGTACTTGGGGAGCCGTAATCCGTAGAGGGTTAATCTTCTGTGCGTGGCACCAGACAGAGAACCTCTTCCATTTGTGTCCGTAGCATTTAAGAGTCGAGGACGCCCTGGCCTTTGCAAGAACCTCTCTGCAATCGGCCGGTATGTCGTATCCTCCAAACTCTAGCGCTGCAGGAGCCAGGCCTGCAAGTTCAGCGACTTCGGGTCGTGGTGGAGGATGGCGCCTCCTTCCCTGGAGAGTAGATCCGCGTCCGCCGGCAGCTTGATCGGCGGGGACGCTGACAAGTCCAGCAAGTCCGGGAACCATATCTGCCTCGGCCACGCAGGTGCGACGAGGATCATCCTGCACCGTGACCTCTTGAGCTGGTTGACGAGCCGGATTAGCAGAGGCAAGGGAGGGAACGCGTAGAGGAACAGGCCCTCCCAGGGGAACGAGAAAGCATCGCCCATGCTCCTCGTCTGGGGAAACCTGCTGACGAACCTCCGGCACTTGGTGTTCGTCGCCGTCGCGAACAGGTCGATCTGGGGTGTGCCCCACTGTCGGAAGAGGCGATCCACCAGATCCTGCCGTAGTTCCCACTCGTGGCACGAGCGCAGCTCCCTGCTGAGTGAGTCGGCGATGGTGTTTTTTATCCCTGCCAGATGAAACGGCACCAGAAAAATCCCTTGGGCGACGGCCCAATGCCACAGGTCCTGCGCCTCATTGGACAGCGCTGGGGACCTGGTTCCGCCCTGTTTCCTGATGTAAAACATGGTGGTGGTGTTGTCGGTGAAGATCCTCACCACCTTGCCCTTGAGGGACGGAAGGAAGGACCTGAGGGCCCAAAACACTGCACGGAGCTCCAGGACGTTGATATGCAGGGACTTCTCCGTCGGGAGCCAGAGTCCCCTTGCGTGCAGATTTTCGGTGTGCGCTCCCCACCCTTCCAGGGAGGCATCCGTGGTCACAGTCTCCTGGTGGGCTGGGGTCTGGAAGTCCATGCCCGCCGTCAGATGCGCGCGGGTGCCCCACCACCGTATCGCTCGTCGGAAGCTCTCGTCGAGCTTGATCCTTTCCTCGAAGCTGCCCGTCGTCTGGATCCAGCGCGCATCCAGGAATTCTTGCAACGGGCGCATCCGGAGCCTGCACATGGGAATGAGGTAGATGCAGGAAGACATCATCCCGAGGAGGGACTTGATGGACCTCACTTTGGCCGCGTCGGCCACCAACATCCGTTGCACCTTGCCCAAGATGGTCCTGGTCCTCTCCTCCGACGGGGAGGCCAGAAGGGACACTGTGTCGAGCCTCGCTCCCAGAAACAGTGCGACTTGCGCGGGCACCAGGTGGGATTTGGCGTAGTTCACGGAGAATCCCAGGTCCGTGAGGAGTTGGACGGTCCTTGCCGTGTGGACCACGGCGAGCTCCCTCGTCTTGGCGCGGATGAGCCAGTCGTCCAGGTAGGGGTAGACGTGAATCCCCTCGCGGCGCAGCTGCGCCGCCACCGGTGCGAGGCACTTGGTGAATACCCTGGGTGCCGACCGTAGTCCGAAGGGAAGGGCTTTGAACTGGTAATGACGCCCTTGGACCACGAACCTGAGGAATTTTCGGTGCCCCTTTAGGATGGGAATGTGGAAGTAGGCATCCTCCAAATCCAACGACGATAGGAAGTCTCCTTCCTCCAGCTGACCCAGGACGTGCTGGAGGGTGACCATCCGGAACTTCTGCGCCTTGATGAACTTGTTCAGACGTCGCAGGTCTAGGATGGGGCGCCATCCTCCCGTCTTCTTCTTCACGAGGAAGTATCTCGAGTAGACTCCGGAGCCCCGAAGCCTCTTTGGGACGAGTTCGATGGCGCCCTTCCTGAGCATCGCCTTTACCTCCAGGAGAAGTTGAGGGACGTGAAGTTCTTTCCTGGCCACGGGGGGGGACGCGCGGGCACCTTCTTTGAAACTCGAGCGCGTGGCCCCGGGCCAGGGCGTCGAGCACCCAACGGTCGGTGGAGATGGACTCCCACACGCTGACGAAGCCCGCCAGCCGGCCTCCCACCGGGGTGCTTCGGTGGGGGCCCGACCCCACGGCCGGTTCAATCCTGCTTGGACGCGGCCTTGCCGCCTTGACCTCCTTGGCGACGACGGCGGGGTCCGCTAGACTTGCCTCGTCCTCTGTAGGCCTCTTGCGACGACGAGCGGGCCGCTTGACGGTAGGAAGTGAAACCGCCGCCGGAACCTTTGGAGGCGCCCTTGCCTCCGCTGCTCCGAAAGGGCGTCCGTCGTTGCTGCAGAACTCCAAGGGCCCGGGCCGTCTCAGTATCCGCCTTGATGGCCTGAAGGGAATCGTCCACTGTCTTCCCAAACAGGTTGTTCCCGTCGAAGGGCATGTCCAGGACTCTGGTCTGGACGTCCTGCCGGAAGTCCGTAGCTTTGAGCCATCCACGACGTCGAAGGCAAACGCCGTTGCCCAGCTGGCGGAACCCAGTGTCGGCGATGTCCGTCGCCACGGTGATGGCGTGGTCCGAGGCCACCTCACCTTCCTGCAGGATCTCCAGGGCCTCCGCCCTCTTGTCGTCCGGCAGAAAATCCAGCAGGGGAGCTATCTTGTACCAGAGCTCCCTGTCGTAGCGAGCCACGATAGCCAAGGCGTTGGCCGCTTTAATCGTCGTCGCTGCCGACGAGATGACTCTACGTCCCATAGCATCCAATTTCTTTCCCTCGCCGTCCGGCGGGGAAGTCGATGTGGAGGCCGCACCCCCCCCGCTTTCTTCCTGGCTGCCGCGGAGACGACGGAATCCGGGGTAGGCTGCGCCCGGAGGCATAGGGGGGCCGTGTCCGGGACCCGGTACTTTTTCTCGTACCGGTCTCTTCTAGCTGGCGTCGTGGAAGGGTTCTTGAGGAGGGAAAGGCCCTCATCCCAAATGTCGTCCAACAGAGGCACTGCGAGGACCGTCTTCCTCTTGGCCTCGCGCCGCTGATAAAGGAAGCCTTCCTTTTTCTTCTCCTCAGGGCAGAGTTGGAAAAGCTCGGAAGCCCTGGAGATCATGGAGTGGAAAGATCCGATCTCGTCGGGCGGAGAAGCCCTGGTGGGAGGCGACGACGGAATATCCTCGTCGTATGCCTCGTCGTCCGTACCCGTCGCTGCCGTGTCAGTCCCCGTATCATCCCCTCGGGTGGACGGGGAGGAGGGCTGGACGGGGCGCGACGGTTGAAAAGGAGGTGGTGGATGGATCCTTCTTTTCTTGGTAGGGGGAACACCAGAAGGTCCCGGTTCTGGATCCCCCGACGGGAGAGGTTCCTCCGTTGGTAACGGTAGCCTCGTCCTTATCTCGGAGCATAAGGACTGTATGGCCAACAAAATGGCCGCCGAGTTGTCTTGCGGCGCTGGCAGAGGGGAATCCGACGGGCGAGCAGGGGCCCCGTCGGTATCCTCGACGATGTCGTCGTCGTCACCTGGGTCGGGGTCCATTCCGACGGGCTGGCCTTCTTCCACGCCTAGGCCGTGGCTTAAGACCTCGATCAGCTCCTCTTCTGAGGTTGAGGCCGAATCTACGACGACGCCCTGCCCCCCCTTCTTCTTCCCCACGGAGGGTTTCACGGGGGTCCTATCGATGGGCACAAAAGAAGACTCCCTCCGAGGAGGCAGGGAGATTCTGGGCCCCGAGGTCGCCACCACTGGTGCAGCCTCCACAGGCTGAGCCAGGGCCGCCGCGACCGTTTCGATAGAGGGCTTGGTCGGATGGATCAAGGCCTTCACCACCTTAGGTGCGCTAACCGCCTTATCCTTGAGGGAGGGGGCACTGCCACGCTCCTCCTCTGCCTTAGAGCTCGACCGGGGCCTCTCCAGGAGCTTCGCCGGGTGCTCGGCCTTCCTCTTACCCGACCCAGAGCGTTGGCTCGTGGTTGATGGTGCCGGGGAGGGTGCGCCCTGCCTGGCGCCCGTAGAGCCCGACCGTTCGGCGCTCCCGGTGCCAGCGGACTAGCGGTGCTTAGCCTTATGTTGGGCCCCCGTCGCCGGGGCGCCCTCAAAGGTCTTAGAAGACCGCTCGGATTTCTTCTTCTTCTCGCCAGACGGGCTCTTACCCTCCAGCCAGTTGGCGAGACGTTGATGGCGGTCCTTCATGGTCCGTTCCGACATGTTGCCGCAAAACGCACAGTCCTTCTCCACGTGCGTCTTGTCCTCATGAAGGCAGTAAAGGCAGAAAGAGTGTTCGTCCTCCTTAAAGACGTTCTGCAGCTGGCATCCAGGGCAGACCCTGAACAGCTTTCCGGGCGTCGAGCTTCCCTTCTCCTGGGCCATCTCCGAGACCGGGCCTGAGAAGCTTCTGGAGTCCTCCGAAGTGTAGCTCGACGAAATCTTCACCCTTGAGGGGCACAGACGAATCCGACACGGGTCCCCGTTGATCGGATGTAGGATCGGTGGAGCTTGAGGCTCTTTTGACCGAAAGAATCGAAGTTTTTTGTGAAAAAGCGCGAAAAATAACACTAACGCTCGAGAGCAATAGCACGAGGATCCCAACACATGAACGTGCGGTAAAAATCTGAAGATGGCTGCCAGAGGCGGTGCTTAGGTAGAGGGCAGTCATTGGCTGTGGTCAGTATGACGCAGAGACCAGTGATTGGTTATTACTACGAAAGACAGATCAGAAACGAAACTGATACTGGTTTTTTCTTTACCGAGGATTCCCAGCCTGACGACGGGGAATTCATGAGCATGTGAATCCATGCCAGACCCCATGCTGGAGAAGTAGGATTTCGCCTCCTTCCCTGGCGAGCAGATCCGCAACCACTGGCAGCTTGACCGGGCGTGATGTTGACAGGCTGAGAAGATCCGGGTATCAAATCCACTTCGGCCATGCTGGCATGACTGATGACTCACAGCAGGAGAGGCAACAGACGGAACGCCTACAGGAACAACAGGAACAGGCTTTCAGACAGGAAGGAAAACACATCCCCCATGCTCTTCAGCTGGTGGAACCTGCTTGCGAATTTGGGACATTTGGAATTCATCGATGTCGCAAACAGATTGATCTGGGGTCTACCCCACTTCAGGAAGAGGTGGTCCACATGATCCTGTCGAAGTTCCCAATAAGTCGAACCCCATATGAGGTGATATAACATACAAGGGGGAGAAATTCGCATTACTGGGCAACATGTAGAGGCCATGCAGAGCTTAGAAGTAGATGCCTGACACTAGAAAAACTAGTCCGCGACTCCATTTTGTATTTAGGCCTAGAAGGGATAGAACTGCAGGCCCACGTTGTTTACGTACCTGGTCCACAAGTACTAGTTTCTGTGCAAACACACTGACTACGTACAAGCCCTGTTCCCACAGAAGTCAATTTCCCTTCGTCCCGCCAGTGTTGCGAATATTTAGTATCTTCTAAAAGAATGTGCCCTGCAAGAGCGTGAGAAAACACCAGGCTCCACGCTGCGTCCATTCATCTCCACTATACTGCCATTAGGCCTCTAACCCTCAACCAGCCAGGCCAGAGCCGGCCTCACACCACTAACTCGATCGCCAGAGCTTTGAATTCTTGATAAGCAAGAGACCCCCAGGTCCTAACCCCGATAAAGTGTCCACCAAAGATATAAGCATGTGCGACTGTATTTCTACTTGGCAACAACACACTTCCCTTATAACACAAAGTACCAGGAGGGATGCATTAAAAGTCAAACCCAAGGGGGGAGACCTTGAGTGCGGGAACTGCGGTATCAATGAAGTCCTGAATGTGTGGGTCAGCACAACTATTTTATCCTCCCTTCTCCCTGGTATCATTTCCCATCCCACCCAATTGCTACCACAATGAGTGAATATTGAGTCTTAGCTTGTTTAGTTTAGATAGGAACAATGTATTTTATGTGTGCTACGACCTTCACCGTGAGGATGAACCCAGCTGACCCACATGGATCCAGACAGACGGGGAAGAGCCAGCCAATTCCCCTTGGCATCCCCTATGGAGCAAGTCCATGTGTATGGCGTCTCCAATCAGTGGCCCCGAATTGTACTATATGGTGTGACGTATTTTGAGTTTATAAACCATTGTTTGTAATTATACTGGTCAGAGCGCTCTCGAGCAGCAGAGTCCTTTGCTGATACTTGTATTCTGTACGAATAATCCTTGTTATCCTTGCAAAGCTATCCCCTGGCCTCTTTCCCTAGTGGGCTGCCTTTACTCTGGAGTGTGCGTAAAAAGGAACTGGTCTTCAATGGTCCCGAGTGCGGACTTCTGAATTCTTCAATAAAAATTCGATGATTTTTGCCCTTGAGGGGCATTGAAATTCTCTGACAAATGGATCCCCGCTTGTCAGCCGATGTAGAGAGAGAGCACACAGGCTCTGTTTGACAAAACATCAAACTTTTTACCGAAAAAGAGTGAAAAACGTAGATTAACTCACAGAGCAAAACACAAGGACTCCCAACACCTGAACGTGCAGTAAAAATCTGAAGATGGGAGGGGTTTAGGGAGAGGGCAGTCATTGGCTGGGGCAGTATGACCCAGAGCTCAGTGATTGGTTTAGAGGAGAAATACAGTGTGTAAGTGAAAGTGAAACTGTTTTTTCTTTTACCAAGTATTTCCAGCCTGACGACGGGGAATATTCATGAGCATGTGAATCCATGCCAGACCCCATTGCTGGAGAATTTGTTTTATCCGCGTTGTGACCAAAGTGCGGGCTCCAAGCCGCTTTCCGCTACATTTCACTCCGGCGCTGAATTCACTCAATGCATGTAATCACCTGCTCAGCCAAGCTGCATGCGGCCCCTCTCCCCTGGTGGCAGCCTCTCTGCTTCGCCAGGCCCAGGCTCTGTGCCATCCTGCTGGGCAGCACTGCACCCAGTAGCAGCGATGAGTGTGCCCAATGGCAAGGGCTCCGACCCTCATCATGGGTCCTAGGAATGCTCGACACGGTAGGGAGTCATGATGGTCCAGTCCCTGCTGCCCTCCCGACTCACAGGACATGCACCAAAGGTGCACCCTCGCGGCTCCCGGGGTCTCTCACTGAAGGCAAACGCAGCTCTCAACACTGCAACAAGTATCTTGGTCCTGGAGAGGCTAAACAGTCCGGGATCTCTGCAGCCACCGCACAGCTGGTAGCTCAATGTTAGGAGCAACGTTTTCAGCACCACAAGGCTGCACAGCGGCCCACCGCCAGCAAGACCAAACTTCCCAATGCAGAGCTTCACCAGAGAGCCGCCATCTTCAGGGTCTTGAGCGCCCCCTCAATATTTATTCTTTTTAATGGTTAACAAAGACAGAACCACACCAGGGGTTTCCTTACCGAAAATTTTGATCAGCAATGTAGAAAGGTGGCACAAAGGTGGCATACTGTTACCAAATGTGAAACCCCACTCCACATCCCTCAGCCATTTCAAGGAAAAAGTATGAGGGTGATTGTTATATTTTTTCTACTAGTGTGGGTTTGGAGACCAACCTACAGTGGACATGCAGGGATTCCACTGAACTAGATCAAAGGTTCTATGTTAAATTTCTGCTTTTTGAAGGCAGCACAGAAAAAAAGACAGATTTATTTCAGTTGATTTGAGTGGCCTTCAAACAAGAAGCCGAAATAGCTACAATTCGGGGGTTTCACCCACAGCTACCTTTTCCTTCTTATCCCCTACCTCCCTCAATGGCTCCTTTCGCCCCAAGCATACCCACTGAATCCCCCACCACATTCAGACACACGCACATACACACACAACCAGTTATATCTATCCCCTGCCCCTCCCTTCACAAATATTGCTTTTACACACACACAATATCACTTACACAGTCACCTGGGTCCTGATGTGCCTATCAGCCTCTGCTCGCACTCGTGTGTGTCACAAGGGCTGACAGTTTGATTTAGAAAGACCGCTCTGATCGGTACCCCTAAATCGTTCTTTTTTTAGAAATTGATTATTAGTAATTGCTTTTTTCACTTAGCACCAGATCAAAACCTTCACTGGTAAATGTGACTGAGCAGTAAGGCTTTGTCTAAGGAAGGGAGATAATCGCATAAGGGGAGGGATCCAGCAAGATGTTGATTCTGGCCTCCGCATTCAACCTCATGCTACCAGAAGATGAGAGGACCACGACCTCAGGCATCCTGATGAATGACTGCCTCTTTTCAGCAACCCACTAAGATGAAGGAGCACGGCAGATGCAGCATTAGTGCAACAGACTTATGTTGACCAACACAAGGGTCAGCTGGCAACTCAAGAGGAACAAAGGGCCTAGGCTCCAGCCGCCACACTGCCCAGCAGCTAAGAGCAATAGGAGAGCCATGAGGATGAATGTCCCACGAAGAAGTCATACAGCAAAGGAGCAAAATAATTAAAAGGTAGCTATATGTCCAGGCAAGGAAGGTGTCCCCTTTCTGGATGTGCAGACCACTAAGTATTGGTTCCACACGATTCAGTAGTGTGCTAAAACAAGTGCAAGACAGTGAGTGGACTGTGCCAGTCGGTTCAAGGGAGAGGTCGAGTCAGGGAAGATAATCACCTCAACACATTTTTCTCTAGTCAAGAGAGGCAGAGCTTCACCTTTTTGAGTCTGGATGCAGCAATGAAGGCTTCAGACTAAGGATGATTCAGATTGAACGCCAGTGGTTGACTACCAAACGGCTGCACATTAGCTCCAGATACCACACCCCAGCCATCGCAATGTGTGTAGCTTTCATTTTTTTAGTTGCCATCCAATCTATGATGCCCAGCTCAACACCATTTATGACTGCACTGAATGAATGAATTAATGAGGGTTAGGGTATCTGAAACCTTTACCTTTCCAAAAACAGTTTCCATTCCTATAGCTCTCCTTTGTTGGCTCTGCACAGGTGCAGTGAAATGAGATGACCATATATGGCCTTTCCTGCTGCCAAACCGGGGACAAAGCCATTAGTTTAAAAGATAATTGTTAAAAAAAACAAAAAACAATATAGGCATGTTGGCTACTACGCAGTCAAACAAGGTACCCTTGCTGTAAAACAAAGGTGCACAGCAGTGCACTATAAAACAAAAATTCACAGACCAGGCTATCTTGGATACACTGCATAAGTTAGAAAACCCACGCAGAGCAAAGACAAGTAGAGGACTACATTAACTGCACTGTCAGCCAAATGGGCTAGTCAATGCTGTTCAAACTGATGAGTAACAATGGGACTTGAGGTTGAAAAATAACTTCACTTAGTCAAAAAGAATCCAGGAACACAGAAAAAGCCAGCAAATATGTGGGCATTCTGATCAAATTTGGCTACAAAACAGCAAAAAGAAAAAAGTCCTCCTGAACAGTCAAATGGAGAAGGCACAGCTTTCGGTGAGCGACGTAAGATCTATTAAAACGTTTCCAGTTTTTCTATTGACTTTTCATACACTTGGGTCTCTTATGTACTTTTCCACCTACCAACGTGCTCTATTGTATGCAATGGCATATAGATGGTGTTTTCTACAAACACATATAGATAGAAAAATAAAGAAAATGCTGATGAAAAAATTGAGAAATATATATTTTGCTGCTTTAATGTACATTTTTTAGAGATGACGAAATTGGACTGGTTGTGAAATAGGTAAGGGAAAATTTCACCTAAATCCAAGAAAACCTGCTGTAGAGATGCAGGTGGTAGAGTAGAGATTGAGTGGTATGGCAGGTTAGGAGATGAGGGCTAAGGCTTCCCCCACTGAGTCATTTCGATAAAAAGAGGCAGGTCACCTCACTGGCTGCTGTCAGGCAACCGGAAACGCCCCCAACCACTTACCCCCTTTTAAAACACAATGATCAGGTCTTAGCCATTTGTAACTAACAATCTTAGGCAGAGGGGCTTAGGGGCTGTACTCACTCCATTCCCTGAGCAGTTTGACGGGCAACATCAATTAGCTGGAACATGTCAAAACGCGTTTCGTTCACATGCAGGTGGTGGTACAGACTGCTACCCTCGCACCATTGCGTGATGATGGCAAAGGTGGGTTTTGTCATGAATCCCATGAACAGCAAGATGTTCACGTGGCGTGTCTTCCTGCCAAAAAACAAGAGAGGAAGAGTTACTTCAAGCAAATTAGCACAATATGCATGACAGATATAACTGTATGTTGGACTAGACAGAGGATCACAGGATTAATCATCTGCTGGAGCTCCATTAAGATCTGTCCACTAGGTCCCGTCCCGCTACTGTAGATAACTCAGGAGCATTTTTCCAAACAGGCTAAGGAACCAGCGAAAAAAGGAAAGAGCACCCTGGTTTAGACCACTGTCCATACAGGTCATGTCATGAAAGTAATATCTAAATCTTCACTTTTAGGGAGATTTCTTTAGGGCCCAGCTATATCAGCCTATCTTGCCATTACTCTGAATATCCACGAGTATAGCTGTTCAGTCAAGGTAAATTGTTTAGAAGGTGAGAAAATATACGTCCACATAATATATTAGTCAAAATATCTTATTTATCTAAAGTAAATGACTTCCATACACACACACACACTAGACCACACAGGATCTACAATGTATTTGGAGTGATGCAAAGAATGACTGCCCCTTTAAAGCTAGCAACCACAATAGGACACAATGGCCCAAAAGAAACCAATGGTCCAATGCAAGTTAATAGAGTTAAGTAGTAGGTCTGCACCTGCGGCCCTGCAGAGAAAAGGATCCCAAACAAGATCTACAGATGGATGCGAGAACCCCACTGAAGAGATCTAGTCACCTGGTCGACTCATCAATTTGCATAGAGGAGCTGTGACATCACCATGCAGGGATACAACAGTTCTGGTCCGGGTGTGCAGGTGTCAACAGGCAAACCCTACAACTTCAGAAAGCAAGGCACTCTCACCCAGTGCAAAATCTCTCTGTTACCATCGATTGTGCGGTCTCATTAAAAACACAAACTGACATGACCACCAAAACAGCATGATACCAGGTTGTTTCGCCTTTAATCCCGCTCCAGGTTTTAGAACAGTTGCCCAAGCCCTAGTCCTCGCCAATCTGGACAGTGGCAAGAAAGGCTCTTTAAGCAGCAGTCCAAGAAGCCATCTTGCCCCCCCCTGAAAGCTGTCCACCAACCTGCAACAAGCCTCAGCACAGAACTAACAAAATGTCATCACAACACCCCATCCCCAAGGACCTGTAACGGCTAACCTTTCAAGCATGAATCATGTTCGAAACAGCCTGCATCACCCCCAAAGCAGTCACAACCACGAAACACCAGTATACCTGGCTGAGAAGCTCACTACTTCCAGACTCCACCCCCAGAGTTAATTTTGGAAATTCACCTTCACAAATTGTTGCTCAGTGGTGGCATAAGGTCTTTGACACTCACTGGAGTGATCCCATAGTCCTTGGTACAACAAACTAAGCTTTAAAAGATTTAGGCCTGAAGTTATATAACCTATATTGCAGTATGGAAACACACAATATTACATGCACTAGTCTCTTGTTATGCAGAAAGTTGATTATTTGAAAAGGGTTTTGAGAAGGATTTGCCTACCTTTGTTAACAAAAGTAACTTAGTGCAGAAGGATCAAGTTACTTACCTGTAACTGTTGTTCTCCAGCATGGGTCTGGCATGGATTCACATGCTCATGAATATTCCCCGTCGTCAGGCTGGGAATCCTCGGTAAAGAAAAAACCAGTATTAGTCTTTCGTAGTAGTAGCCAATCACTGATCTCTGCGTCATACTGACCACAGTCAATGACTGCCCTCTACCTAAGCCCCGCCTCTGGCAGCCATCTTCAGATTTGGTAGCACGTGAAGTGGCAGTATGACCAAGTGAAGAGTAGCAGAGGGGTAAGCGGGAGGGTTCGCATGTGAATCCATGCCAGACCCATGCTGGAGAACAACAGTTACAGGTAAGTAACTTGTTCCTTCTCCAGCATGGGGTCTGGCATGGATTCACATGCTCATGAATAAAGAATACATAGCAGTACACACATGCACAACCACGGGAGGTGGCAAAGGCTCAACATTAAGCATCACATCAAACTCAACATTAAGCAAATCTTACCTCCTCACCAGGCTCACCTTAGGCGAACAGGTTGCGCAGCACTGCTTGGCCAACCCTGGACTCCTCCCTGGAATCCCGATCGACGAGGTAGAATTTCGTGAAGGTTTGCGTCGACCTCCACGTAGCAGCCCTGCAGATGTCCAGCAAGGGCACACCAGATAGGAACGCCGTGGTAACTGCGATCGCTCTGGTGGAATGGGCTCTCGGACGGCCAGGCAGGGGTCGGTTTGCCAACCGATGACAGTACATGATACAGCCGGAGAGCCATCTGGAAATGGAAGCCTTCGAGAGAGCCTTCCCCTGATTGACAGGTCCAAAGTTCACAAAGAGTTGTGACGTCTTCCGAAAACCCTTTGTGCGGCCCACGTAGAACTTCAGCGCTCTAGCCACATCCAGCGAGTGCAAAGTCCTTTCAGCCGGCGACGAAGGCGACGGGAAGAAAACAGGCAACACCAAGGGTTTGTTGAGGTGGAAGTCCGACGGCACCTTGGGCATGAAGGAGGGGTGCGTCCTGAGCACTACCCTCGTGTCGTGAAAAGTCAAGTACGGGGCCTTGCAGGAAAGGGCCTGGATCTCTCCCACCCGTCGTGCGGAGGTGATGGCCACAAGAAACGCTGTTTTCCACGACAAGAACTTCAACGGAGCCGAGTGCAGAGGCTCGAACCGAGGTCCCATGAGCTTGGTCAGCACCACGTTGAGCTCCCACGCCGGGGCCGGAGCCTTCACCGGCGGGAACGATCTGAACAGTCCCTTCATGAACTCTTTCACCAGACGATGAGACCACAAGGACGTCCGCCCCGTGGTTCTGGTGTATCGGGAGATCGCAGCAAGATGAATCTTGATGGACGCGTGCGCCAGTTCAGCTTTGGCCAGCGTCAGTAGGTACGGCAGTACTTGGGGAGCCGTAATCCGCAGAGGGTTAATCTTCTGTGCGTGGCACCAGACAGAGAACCTCTTCCATTTGTGTCCGTAGCATTTAAGAGTTGAGGACGCCCTGGCCTTTGCAAGAACCTCTGTGCAGTCGGCCGGTATGTCGTATCCTCCAAACTCTAACGCTGCAGGAGCCAGGCCTGCAAGTTCAGCGACTTCGGGTCGTGATGGAGGATGGCGCCTCCTTCCCTGGAGAGCAGATCCGCGTCCACTGGCAGCTTGATTGACGGGGACGCTGACAAGTCCAGAAGGTCCGGGAACCATATCTGCCTCGGCCACACAGGTGCGACGAGGATCATCCTGCACCGTGACCTCTTGAGCTGGTTGATGAGCCGGATCAGCAATGGCAATGGAGGGAACGCGTATAGAAACAGGCCCTCCCAGGGGAACAAGAAAGCATCGCCCATGCTCCTCAGCTGGGGAAACCTGCTGGCGAACCTCCGGCACTTGAAGTTCGTCGCCGTTGCGAACAGATCGATCTGGGGTGTGCCCCACCGTCGGAAGAGGCGGTCCACTAGATCCTGTAGTAGTTCCCACTCATGGCACGAGCGCAGCTCCCTGCTGAGTGAGTCGGCGATGGTGTTTTTTATCCCTGCCAGATGAAACAGCACCAGAAACATCCTTTGGGCGACGGCCCAATACCACAGATCCTGCGCCTCCCTGGACAGGGCTGGGGACCTGGTTCCGCCCTGTTTCCTGATGTAGAACATGGTGGTGGTGTTGTCGGTGAAGATCCTCACCACCTTGCCCTTGAGGGACGGAAGGAAGGACCTGAGGGCCCAAAACACTGCACGGAGCTCCAGGACGTTGATATGGAGGGACTTCTCCGTCGGGAGCCAAAGGCCTCTCGCGTGCAGATTTTCGGTGTGCGCTCCCCACCCTTCCAGGGAGGCATCCGTGGTCACTGTCTTCTGGTGGCCGGGGGTCTGGAAGTCCATGCCCGCCGTCAGATGTGCGCGGGTGCCCCACCACCGGATCGCTCGTCGGAAACTCTCGTCGAGTGTGATCCTCTCCTCGAAGCTGCCCGTCGTCTGGATCCAGCGCGCGTCCAGGAACTCCTGCAACGGGCGCATCCGGAGCCTGCACAGGGGGATGAGGTAAATGCAAGAAGACATCATTCCGAGGAGGGACTTGATGGACCTCACTCTGGCCGCGTCCGCAACCAGCACCGCTGCACCTTGCCCAGAATGGCCCTCGTCCTTTCCTCCGACGGAGAGGCCAAAAGCGACACTGTGTCGAGCTTTGCCCCCAGAAACAGTGCGTCTTGCGCGGGCACCAGGTGGGACTTGGCGTAGTTTATGGAGAATCCCAGGTCCGTGAGAAGTTGGACGGTCCTTGCCGTGTGCTCCACGGCGAGCTCCCTCGTCTTGGCTCGGATGAGCCAGTCGTCCAGGTAGGGGTAGACGTGGATCCCCTCTCGGCGCAGCTGCGCCGCCACCGGTGCAAGGCACTTGGTGAACACCCTGGATGCCGACCTTAGTCCGAAGGGAAGGGCTCTGAACTGATAGTGACGCCCTTGGACCACGAACCTGAGAAACTTTCGGTGTCCCTTTAGGATGGGAATATGGAAGTAGGCATCCTCCAAATCCAACGACGACAGGAAATCGTCCTCCTCCAGCTGACTCAGGACGTGTTGGAGGGTGACCATCCGGAACTTCTGTGCCTTGATGAATTTGTTCAGTCGTCGTAGGTCCAGGATGGGACGCCATCCTCCCGTCTTCTTCTTCACGAGGAAGTATCTTGAGTAAACTCCGGAGCCCCGAAGCCTCTTTGGGACGAGCTTGATGGCACCCTTCCTGAGCATCGCCTTTACCTCCAAGAGAAGTTGAGGGACATGATGTTCTTTCCTGGCCACAGGGGGGACGCGCGGGCACCTTTTTTGAAACTCGAGCGCGTGACCCTGGGCTAGGGCGTCCAGCACCCAACGGTCGGTGGAGATGGACTCCCACACGCTGACGAAGCTCGCCAGCCGGCCTCCCACCGGGGTGCTTCGGTGGGGGCCCGACCCCACGGCCGGTTCAGTCCTGCTTCGACGAGGCTTTGCCGCCTTGACCTCCTTTGCGACGACGACGGGGTCCGCCTGACTTGCCTCGTCCCCTGTAAGCTTCCTGCGACGACGAACGGGCCGCTTGACGGTAGGTGGAAAATCCGCCGCCGGAACCTTTGGAGGCACCCTGTTTCCCTCCGCCGCGCCGAAAGGGCCGCCGCCGTTGCTGGAGAAACCCAAGAGCCTGGGCCGTCTCCGTGTCTGCTTTGATGGCTTGAAGGGAATCGTCCACTGTTTTCCCAAACAGGTTGTTTCCATCGAACGGCATGTCCAAGAACCGGTGGAGCTTGAGGCTCTTTTTGACCGAA
The DNA here is from genome assembly GCF_040938575.1 of Ambystoma mexicanum. Taxonomy (NCBI): domain Eukaryota; kingdom Metazoa; phylum Chordata; class Amphibia; order Caudata; family Ambystomatidae; genus Ambystoma; species Ambystoma mexicanum. The sequence goes on from NC_090924.1 coordinate 406,407,866, forward strand.
AAATCGAAGTTTTTGAGAAAAAAACGTGAAAAAATAGCACTAACGCTCGAGAGCAATAGCACGAGGATCCCAACACTTGAACGTGCGGTAAAAATCTGAAGATGGCTGCCAGAGGCGGGGCTTAGGTAGAGGGCAGTCATTGGCTGTGGTCAGTATGACGCAGAGATCAGTGATTGGTTACTTCTACGAAAGACAGATCAGAAACGAAACTGATACTGTTTTTTTCTTTACCGAGGATTCCCAGCCTGACGACGGGGAATATTCATGAGCATTTGAATCCATGCCAGACCCCATGCTGGAGAAACTGGTAGATCTCATCTTGTTGCTAGTGGTGTAGATGATGGTGCCTGCCCCATCATCATCTACACCACTAGCAAGTGGCCCATGCACAGCCTTGCAGCAGTAAGTGTCCTGTAGTTTTTAAAACCACAGAAAGCACTAGTCAATTCTGAAGAGAATGCTTCTCAATCGTGTATTGCAACTACCGATGCCGAAGCTATATTGGATTTGAGGAAAGAGGGGCTAATGCTAAAAGAACTGGAACTCAAACCTATGGAAAAGTTGGAGTCAGATGAGAATAAAAAGAGAAGGTGTTAGGCAAGATTGTATGCAGTACCCTGTGGGAGAATGCACTAGCATTGTCCCCTTATACATGCTTATCCCAAAGGTTGGGTTAACTATTGATAACACAAGTTGGTAGGGTGACTGAGCAGCCAGGCTTATCTCAGGAGGGGTCAATGTGAGCTGTAGGGTTATTACACAGAGATTCACAGTGACAAGTATCCAAATAAACACTTACCCTCAAAGTTTCTTGATTAAACAGTTATTTATTAATTTAACAGTCAGTTGAATCAGCCTTCTCTAGAAGGGAGCAAAATATGTAACAATAATATACTTCAAAACTACACACACTCAGTTTCAATAAATCAGTAAATACCCATTTGGGATGGCACACAGACTCTTCCTACACCCCGAGGTGACTAATATCAATGTCCACAGTGTCCTAGTTATTTATCACTGGCACATCTAGAGCAATACTGACATTAGGGTCAAAAGGAAAAGATGAAGGAATAAAACAATGGTTAACAAATATTCTTTCAGCAGGTAAGTACTTTTTGAACCCTCGAATGCAAAATAAATTAACCCTTTCCCAGCTACACAAGTTATCTAATTTGGGACGTTTGTTGAGAGGGAGTGTTGAAACACAAAGTCAGAGGTAAGAAGAGTCTTTCAGGGAGCCATGACAGCCAATGTTAGTTGAGCAAAACTCTAGGTGGGCTGAAGCAAATCTTGAAGGTAGGTCAAACGTCTTGCAAAATGTTTTAGACATTGTTGTAGAAAATGAAATCACGGTAGGGCCACAAGCTGGGAGGCTTGTGAGGGGCAAATCTGCAAGCAACTCGTCAAAAGCAACCAAGTCAAGTCTCAACTGAGAGCAAGCAGGGGTACACAACAAGAGGTAAGCAAACCCTTAGTTTTACAGTACCTTTGGTTTGAAGGAATTGGTTCCGGCTGGATTCTGTTCCAGTTGCAGGTCTGCAGATTCTGTGGTTCTGAGCCTCAGTCGTGGGGACAAGAGGGAGGACGTCTGGCGACTCCTGCACTACGAATTGAAGGTCAGCGGCAGCAATGAGCAAACTTCAGATCAGCTGCACTTCGTGGTTTCAGCTTCTCGCGGCTCTCGCAAATAGCACCACTGTGGTTCTCGGATACCTTTATGGACTATCCTCGCATCTGGGATCCAGCACTCTGTTGAAGTGGCTCAGGCTTGGTCAGTCCTGCTTCATGGGAGTACGGAGGGACTTCCTGGAGCTCAGGTCCGACTTTAAAACGATGCACTCGATCTGGTGTTCCTCTCCCTGGCAACCAGTTCCTGCAGCAGCAATGGAAGTACAGCCAGCTCTAAGAGGATGTCCGGATGAGTTCGCTTTGGGGTTGATTGGTCCCACCAACCCAAAGGGAGAAGTCGTCTGTTGAAGGGCTTCTCTGTTGAGGCGAATTTGGGGCTTCAGCAATGCAGCAGGGCTTCACTGGGCAAACCAACGGTCCAGGAGTTGCAGCAGGCGTCTCCTCCAAGTTCTTCTTCGGATTCCTTTGTCCAGTGGTCGACTCTGCCTTCCAAGCCAAAAGCCTCGCCTTTTATGCAGGTTTCTCCCATTCATCCGCAGCCTAGCCGTCACTCACACAGCAGGGTGGCTGTCCTCCAAGGACAGCTACGTGGGCCGCTCTCTTTGGGTGCATTCCTGTAACAAAGGGGATTAAGCACAGGGAGTTTCGGGCACCTCCCTCACTTCCTGCCCTGCCAGACATGCTGGAGCCAGAGGAAGGCTTCGGCAGTGAAACCCACCAAAGACAAAACAAACAAAGGGACCACACCTCGTTTTGCGCGCAGAGTAAATCTCAAGAAGTACCTTTCCAACAAGAAATGGCGAAAAAAGACCGGCCATTTTGACAAAATGGTCACCCATGGGTGTTTCACCGCAGCTGCAATTGCAGCTCACGGTAGAAACACACAATGGTAGAAAAAGTAAACCACTGCCACCAGCCATTAATTACAGAAAGGGTAACAAAAATGTTATATGAGAAACTAGACAAAGGGGATACTAAGTAACCTATTGTACGCTAGTGTGTCCTGGGTCTAGAAAATTACAATTTAAGAAAAGTCAATTTCACTTCACTGCTCTTGGAAACAGTAGTTTAACCAGGAGAAGGTATTTAAACATTTGGGAAATCTGGAAGACTTCTTGGTGTCACTGCACTGAAGGTGCTATGAGACACAATGTTAAAAGATGACGGCTATGGAGTTTGTCAGACTCTAAAGTGAAAAGGAACAGTGTTCAAATCAATGAAAAAATACATGAGAGAGTGGGAAAAAGTTTTTAATTAAGAAATTAAAAGTCCTAAAGTCCAGCAAAAGTCCTGGGGGTCTCGAAGGTAGAAGGTAATTAGCACATTTTGGAGAATTCTCCCTACACTCGCCCCCCCCACCCCAGACTCAGGGACAGGAGGTTTTAATCCACTCCTGGATGAATCTCTGTACTCCAGTCGTTCATACTTTCTGGAGAGAGCATCAGCATTTTGGTGATTACACCCTGACCTGTGTTCTATGGTGAGATCAAACCACTGAAGGCTGATTGACCATCTTAATAATTTAGGATTCTATCCCTTCATTTGTATTAACCATCTCAAGGGTTGGTGGTCTGTTTGAATTACAAAAAAGGACATTTATACAAGTATGGTCTAAACTTCTTCAAAGACCACACAATGGCAAAACATTCACGTTAAATTGTTGCACACCTTGTTTCACAGTCCTTCAGTTTCCTACTGATGAAGCAGATAGGGTGTTCCCTGTCTTTCTCATTCAGCTGACTCAGAACTACACCTATTCCTGCATTTGAAGCATCAGTCTGTACAATAAAGGATTGTTTTTTAGTCAGGAGCTCTCAAGACTGGAGCTTGACAAAGGGCTTACTTAAGTCCTTCAAATGCATTTGTGCACTCCTCATTCCACCTGACCTCCTTGGGGAATGTGGGTGAGGAGATCACATTCAAGGGAGAAGCTATGGACCCATAGTTCTCAATGAAGTTCCTATAGTAACCTTTGAGACGTAAAAAGGCTCTCATCTGGTTTGAGTTGTAGGGGTGGCCCAGTCTTGAACAGCTTGTCCTTTGCTAGACAACAGCCTTATTTCACCTCCTCCTACCACATGTCCGAGGTAGACCACTTTGCTCTGACCAATCTGACATTTGCTTGGCTTTATGGTCAGATGGGCCTGCTCAAGAGCCTGTAATATATATCCCAGGCGGTTAAGATGCTTTCCCAAGTGGGGCTGAACACTGCAATGTCCTCCAAGTAGGCCATGCAGAAGTCCTCCATCCCATTAAGAACATGATTTACTATACTTTGGAATGTAGAAGGTGCATTTTATAGTCCAGAAGGCATAAACATAAACTGGTAGAGGCCTCCTGGGGTGGAAAATGCAGTTTTCTCCTTGGCATGGTCTGTCAGAGCTATTTGCCAATAGTCTGATGTTAGGTGAAACGTACTGAGGAACTTGGCTGAACCAAGTTTGTCCACTAGCTCATCTGTCCTGGGTAAAGGATGGGCATCAGTCGTGGTGACTGCATTAAGAGCTCTATAGTCCACACATAATCTCAACTCCTTGGATTCTGCCTTTGGTGCTAGCACAACTGGATTAGCCCAACGACTTTTAGAGGGCTCTATTAACCCAAGATCAAGCATCTTCTTGTCCACTTCCATTATGTGGGTTCTTACATGGTCTGACATTCTTTAACCCATGCTTTTGACAGTGAGGATATCACGCTGGCCCCAAGGGATCAAACAGGGAGGCAAACTGATTTAACAGAACGTTGTATTCCTCCTATTAACCCCTATTTATCCCTCTAAAGGCTGTCCCCTGAGAAGGTCAGGTAGAGGTTCACTCTCCTCCTCCTCTTGATCAGAGGCTAAGAGCAAAGCTCCCAGTTCTGGTCTGGATACATATGCCTTTAGGCTGTTAATGTGAAAGACCCTAGGCGCCCCCTTGGGATTGCACAAGTCCACTAAATAATTGACCTCTCCAAGTTTGCCCACAGCCTTCAAGGTTCCAATCCATTTGTCCTATAAGGCCCTCAGCCTTGTAGGTAACATAACTAGAACTAGCTGGTCTTGAGTAAACAACCATGTTGGCCTTCTGGTCATGCTAATGTTTAAACAGAGCCTGACCTGCTTTCAATTTATCAGACGTTTATGCCATCATGTGTGTCATTCTCCTTCAGAGACTTAACACATAGTCAGTGACTCTCACTGGCTTGACTGAAAGGAGCACTCTCCAACCCTTCCTTGATTAGGGCCAATGGACCTCTAACCGGATGACCATAGAGGAGCTCAAAGGGGCTGAAACCAACCCCTTCCCGAAGGACCTCTCTATAAGCAAAGAGAAGGCATGGCAGTAGAAGGTCCCACTTTCTTATAAAGGGGTTCTTCTAAAGCACCTATCATGCTCTTCATCGTTCTATTAGACCTCTCCACCAACCCACTGGTTTGTGGATGGTAGGCGGTTGAGAACGTGTAGGTTACACCTTGGTTTTTCCGCATGGCTTGCATCTAGTGGGGCATAAAATCGGTCCCCTGTCTGAGATAACCTACTCAGGAAAACCTACCCTGATAAAGATACCAAGGAGGGTCTTAGCCACTGCCTGAGCAGTAACAGTCCTCATAGGTATGGTTTCAGGATACCTGGTAGCATGGTCTACCACAACCAATATAAATCGATTGTCTGAAGATGTGGGAGGCTCTAGAGTACTAACAATGTCAATCCCTACCGTCTCAAAAGGAACTCCCACCACTGGGAGGGGCACCAAGGGTGCCACGTTCTTGGCTCCATTCTTGCCAGAAGTCTGACGAGTGTGACAGCTTCTACAGAATATATCTACATCAGACCCCATTTTGGTCCGGTAGAAATACAGTGAAATCCTTTCCTTGGTCTTCTTAAAACGTAGGTGACCAGCTAAAGGAATCTCATAGGCTAACTGAAGAAAATGGGGTCTCACCACCTGAGGCACTACAAGTCTTCTGTAGTCCCCTAGGGTAGACTCAATAGGCTCACTGTAAAGGAGGTCATCCTCCCAGTACAGCCTGTGCTTCCCTGGCTCTTGCCCATCCAGCTGGGGAGCTGCCAGTTGGCGAATTCCTTCAAGAGCAGGACACTCTTTGACCTCTGCTGAAATCTGCCCTAGCGGGTCCACCTTCTGCAAGCAAAGTCTGCAGCTCAGGATGGTCTTTAGGATCCAGCTTGCCAACATAGAGAAGGGCTTCTTCGAGTTCTGTTTCACCAGTAACTGATTCACCATTCCTTGGTTGTTCCTCACAGTCAGCCTCAGCTGGTGGAGGGGTCACAAGTGTGACCTTGGACTGTCCTCTCGGGGATGTCCTGGTTTTGTGCACAGGGGTGGCAACTTTCTTCCTTCCTGAGACCTTGGGTTTACCCTTTGTCTCCTTCTTTGTCCTAGAAGTAGAAGGGTGTCCTTCCTGTGGGCTGGAAGCTATAGGTGCCTCTGTAACTTCCCACAGAGTCATCTAAAGTTGCCTCTCTGGCCAATCTAGTTTGTGCCTGCTTCCTTTTACTGGGAGGCCTGAGGGGGCTTGATACAACTCCAAGAGTCTAAGTCATACCCCAACAGGACACTCCCAGGCACATCACTTTGTACACTGACAGGTATTCTTACAGTCACAATGTTGCACTGGATGAGGGATGGTAGTATAGAAACTATCTGGAGTGGGCCTCCACCAAGCTTAGTGGGACCTTTGGGTGCCTTAGCAACATCCTCGTGTTTGGAAAAAGTTTCATCTACTACAGTAAAGTGTATATAGCATAACATAACATAACAGTAATGCTGGCCCCAGTGTCTCTAATGGCAGGGGTCTCCTGTCCATTCACAAGTGCAATGTCCTTGTAGTATTCTTTGGTGTTGTCTGATATAGAAGTGATGCTGGAAATGCATTGGAGGGACATGGCCTCCCTATCCTTGTTCTATAGTTCTTTCTCATTTGTGTTCTGTATTATTTTCTGCCCAGGAGTCCATGTGGGACTCCTGGCAGTGCAGCTCTTCCTGTTTTTGGTTTGGTGAACAGACCCATAGGATACCCCTATGGCACCCATGGGTGGGGGTGCAACCCTGTGCCCCTAGTGTATGTTTTTGGGCACCTGTGTGTGGCCCACAGGGCAGGGTATGGGCTGGTGGCAGCCCCATGCTGAATTTGACAGGTGCCCTGAGTATTCTCCATTTTGGGATACCCAGCCCCTGCCATGGGAATCAGTTGATTCCTGATAGGAAACAAGATGGCCCCTGTGGCCTCTTGCTTTCTATTGCCTGTTACCTTATTTTCCCAAAGTCCTGGGAAGCCCTGACTCTGTCCCTTCCCCCTGACTGGCTGTTGGGTGGAAGTTCCATATATGGTGTTGTTGTGAAGTCCAGGCCAGACTGGCTGGAGCCTTCCCAGTGACTGTATGTTGTGGGTGCACCATGTGGGTGGGACCTGGGTGAATGGAGTGTGTGACCAATATGCACTTCTTGTTGTGGATGCCTGGTTTCCGGTGTTTGACACAAAGACTGAGACAACCCTGCCCGAAAGTGGCATGAATGCAGTGTGTAGTGTTGAATGGCTGGGTGCTTGTCCCAATACACATTCCTTGTTGTGAGTGTCTGAGAGGGTGGAGTATGGCCTGAATGTACACTATGCCTGATTGCTGACTGACTGCTGAATGCCCTTCTGAGTGATTGGTTGCCCGAGTGTGACCCAGCAGATTGAAAGGGAGATCAACTAGTATATCTGGGGGCCTCTCACTGCTAGAAATCGTTCAGAAGCTGGAGATGAAACTAACATTGAAACTGAAGCTGATTCTCAAAGCCAAGCCTGAATAAGAAGGTTGACAGCTGTCTCCCTTCATCGAAATCTGAAAGCTGAAAGCCGTCGAGACTGATCCAAGTGAGGACCTGGTTAGGCGCTCTCTTCCCATGCTCCAAGGAACCATCGAGCACTGCTAACCCTTCCCCGAAGCGCTCTGGAAGTCAGACCCTCGACAGGCCGCAGACCGGAGACGGGAGCCAAGAACAAAGCTAAGCACCGGACATTCCGTCCACCGTCGTCGACCAGGGTTTGCGTTTGCATAACCGCTGGAGGCCCGTCGAAGCTGTGTTGCCCAGAAGAGGGGACCGCTTGATGCCGTGCCATCGACGACCAGAGCCACACGCTCCTTTGCCTAAGACTTTTGATTCATGGGCGCGCTCGTCCACACCGCTGCCCGCCTTATCCCGCTGGAGAAGACCAAGCCGTCGACATGCCGAGGAGCATCCGTTGGTGTGTTTCCCGCCACCCAAAAACCGTAGAGACGCCGGACGACTCGATGCCCTTGCTGGGCCACAGTTCTTCACAATCTCTTTGCAGTCTTGAACTATCGACAGTGAGGTGCCCTGCACACCTCTTCCTTGCAGGACGTCTTCGAACCGTCATCGAGGAGCACCGCTGGGACCGAAGCTGCCGTCTCGACGCAGAGTTCACTTTCTTCGAGCGATCTCAACGATTCGGGGCTCCTGCTTTAAAGGGAGCCGCTCAAGAAGGATCCGTCGACGACTCATCGTCGAACACTGCTATTCCAGGTACATTGGGGTGGTAGAAACCTTATAGAAGGAAATAAAACGTATAGAACAATATATGGACTGGGCTTGTAGTATATCTTTATTTTACAGGTTGCCCCGGTGGGGGGGGTAGGGGGGGGGGAATCCCCACACAGAACTGTGTCTAACGGTAGGGGCCAGTATTCTGCCAATTGTTCTAACCAACTGCTTTCCCTTCTATGTCTATTGTTGGTTACCTTTATTAAGTGATTTGTGACACATTTAACCAGAGTACAGTTGATGCACTTTAATGAAATCTGATAATTGTGGTATCACTTAGAACTGTATATATTTGCCATTGTACATTAACTGAGCACAAAGTGAGTTATTTTGATTGTGTATATAACCTTAATTATATAAAGACTGTGTTTTAACTAACACAGTGGGCCTCATTACACAGATGGCGGTAAGGGATTACTGGCACTGGTAAGGGCACCCGTGCCGGTAATCCCTTACAGCCCTACAGCCTACTACAAGGTCCCTCAGTGGGTCCCGTCCTTAACGTGTGGTCAGACCACACATTAAGAATGGGACCCGCTGAGGGACTTCAGAGCAAATAACGGTATCGCTAATTGCGGTACTGTTATTTGCTCCTTCCCCATTGAGTCCTAAGGGGGCTCAAATGGGAATGGGGAAGGGCCATGGTGAATGGGGAATTACCGCCCCCGCCAACCTTGGAATTGGGTGGTAATTCCGCCATTCACCATGCCAGACTCCGGCGGCGACCATGGCGCTACTAGCACCATGGTTACCGCCATCCGTGTAATGAGGCCCAGCGTGTGGACATTCCTTTGTGGGAGCTTGGGGACTACACTGTACTTAAGCACCAGCCTGCATAACCTCCTGGGAAGCTAGGCCTTGATTGCTGGACTACATTACCAATAATAGAGAAACTTGGCTGGGGTCCTCGGTGACGCTCCTCTGTCATGTAGAGAGCAGAAGTAGAGAGCAGAAGTACAGACCTCCCCCCTCCAGTCTTTACAATAGAGTCATACACATCTACATGTTGCTGTTCCCACAGACCCAGGCGCGCTAAAACACTGGCTGAGACTCCAATGGGATCTTCAGCCAATAATTGAAAGTTACCACTTGCCATATGAACTTCTTCCTCGGGGATGAAGGCTAAGGAGGAAGTGTGGACCCCTGAAGGTTTACCCTTGCATCTGGGATCCCCTTTCACATGGTGAGTTGACCCACAAACATAACATTTACCAAATGATTTCTGGAATGGGGCTTCTGCTGACCTCCCTCTGGTTTAGCACCAGAGGTTTCACTAGACTGACCTGGTGTCACGCCCTCTCACGCATCCCATCTCTCACTTCCCCCCTCACACCTGTCTCCTTCATCAGGCGCTTCTCGCCGTCATATTTCCCATTCACACCAGCGGGGGAAACACGGCAGGCGGAATACCATGTTGGGCGGACCTGCCTCTTTTCGCCCTTTTCCACGTTGGCGGTTGCCATGGCGCCTCCAGCACAGCCGGCAACGCCAGGATACCAGGACGTACCAACAGCCCCAATCGCTGGCCACGTTGCGCTCCACGCGACGTGCGCGAGCAGTCACGTGATGCGTCACGTGATACCGCTCGCCTCTTCAAAAGAAGCCGGCAAACAAGACTCTTTGCTTCACAGCTACTTCTACGGAGGACTGCCAGGCGTTACCCTTGCTTCTTGTTTTCTCTCCTTGCTTCGACCTCGGAACGCTTCTTGGAACTGCTCTTGGATTACCCTTGGACTCTGGCACGCTCTCGGATTTCCCGGACTTCTGACACCTATTTGTACTCTGGACTTGCTATTGGATTGCCCCCTCTGTTTTTGCAACCCTCGGATTGCTTCACGCTTTTCCACGGATTCAGTCTTGTTCCACCAGGTGCTTTCAGGAGTGTCAACTACACCATTCCAGCCTGCTGTGGGTTCCCCTGCATAGGTTCCTTACCTACACTTCACCCCTTTTAGGTAAGCTGGTGTCACTGCATCTTGTTTACTCCTTCTGTCCATTGCCAATTGCCTTTTGAGTGTTTCCTTGATTATAACCCTTTGCCTTACAGTACTCAGGGGTCCTTCCGGCGTTCCTGATACCAGGCTGACAACAACACTCCCACCTGTGGCCTCAAAGATTGCTTGAGCAGTAATTACTCTCTGCTCGAGCGGTACTTGGGGACGGAGGCATTACATAACTCCACGACCATCAAGTCGGACCCATCAAGTTAGAACAGACTGTGAAGCCTTATGGTCGTCCAGTTATGGAACCCTGTGACCGCTTTAATGCAAGCAGTGACATCACTTAGGACAGATATGGCAGCTGCTACTACTGCCCTCCGCACTGACCTGGCCTCTGCCACCACCGCACTGAACCACCGTCTTGACGCCATGCAAAGCACACGACATCCCTTACCTGTTGATGCCGAGTTCGGCGATGCTGCCCCATCCCAAAACTCGATTCCCGTCACACCACCCACTCTGCCAACCCCGCCTGTGGTGGTTCAGACCCCATTTCCTCTAGCAGCCCCTGAGAGGTATCAGGGGGATCCCTTGAAATATCGCACCTTCATATCAGTGCAAACTGCATTTCTTATGCTGACCCCAGGCTTTCTCTGATCCTGTCTCTAAGGCGGCTTTTCTTTTATCCCATTTGTCGGGTGTGGCAGCCACATGGGCTAATCCATTGTTGGAGGGCAACCATCCTGCTCTGTATGATTTTGAGTTATTGACCCGGGAAATGGCCAAGGTTTTTGACACTAGATATAAAGCCCAATCCAGAGACATGGAACTCTTATATCTTACACAAGGCCGATCCACTCTCATTGAATATATCACCAAGTTCAACCAACTCGCTACTGAGACTTCATGGCCAGAGAGCAAGAAAGCAGTGGTCTATTATAGGGGATTGTGTGGTTCCATGAAGGATGCTTTATCTGTGGTGCCTTCTCTTCCCTCACTCTATATCGACTTAGTCGATTTGACCTTGCAAATTGACGCTAGGCGGGCAGAACGTAAGGGGGTAGCAGGGTTATCCCAGACCACGCCTTCTACCTCATCTGGCACCCTACCTGAACCCATGCAGATCGGCGGGATACGCAGTCCTATTACTCATGCCGAACGAGAACGCAGAAGGGCGGACAACGCTTGCTTCTACTGCGGTCTCAACGGACACTTTGTAAAGGAGTGTCCCCGCCGGCCAAGGAACAAAGCTCCGGGTTTTCCGAAGACTCGCCCTTGAGATCAGGGGTTGGGGCGAGTCCTATACAAAATACCTCTGATCCAGCTTTTGGTCCCGTCCGACGTGTGGTGGTACAAGCTACCTTAAACCCAGCCGCAGATGTCTCCCATGCAGTACAAATAGTGATCGACTCTGGAGCCACAGGCTGCTTTATAGATATAGCTCTAGCCAGTCGCTAAACTTACCTCTGATCAAAAAGAAACACCCCGAACCGGTTCATGCAGTAGACGGGACGTCCCTAGCCTCTGGACCTATCTTACAACAGACAGCCCCTATGGAATTGATCATACAGGACGTTCATAGAGAGACCATGTCATTTGATCTCATAGCCACACCTCAGTTTGGTATTATTCTGGGCATTCCTTGGCTAAAGAGGCACAATCCTCTGATAAACTGGGGCACGGGTCAGGTCTCCTTTGAATCAGAAACGTGCCAATATTACTGTCTGCTCAAGACACCTCGGGTTTCTAGTCCCGCAGACATTCTCGGGGTAGTCGCTTCTTTAACCATAGAAGAAGGATCCGACGCCCAGGACACTCACATGATAGGGGCGGTCACGTACAATATACCTCCTGAGTATTCTGAATTCCGGGCTGTGTTTGACAAAGGCTCTGCGGAAGGTCTTCCTCCGCATCGATCCTACGACTGCCCCATTGATTTAGTCCCGGACGCCCCCATCCCAAAGGGGCGGATCTACTCACTAACCCAGACAGAAGAGCGAGTTCTGCAAGATTACATACAGCAGGCCCTGCGTCTGGGTCACATTCGCCCATCAACATCCCCAGCTGCAAGTCCTATATTCTTTGTGCCAAAGAAGGAAGGGGATCTCCGTCCTTGCATTGATTACAGGCGTTTGAACGCCATCACAGTAAAAAATCGCTATCCTATACCTCTCATTACCCCATTGTTAGACAAACTCACTCATGCCACAATCTACACTAAACTGGATCTGCGGGGAGCATACAATCTCATACGCATGCGGGAGGGAGATGAATGGAAGACGGCCTTCTGCTCACGTCAGGGGTTGTTTGAGTATACAGTTATGCCGTTTGGCCTCTGTAATGCTCCTGCTACGTTCCAGCGCTTCATGGATGACGTATTTTGCGATATTCTGAACGCTTACGTGGTAGTGTACTTGGATGACATATTGGTTTTCTCTTCCTCCCTCGACGAACACATCACGCATGTCAAGGAAGTGTTGTTGCGTCTTCAAACCAACACACTATTTGCTAAACCCGAGAAGTGCATTTTCCACACCAGTCAGGTTGAGTTCTTGGGGTTCCATATCTCTCCTGGGGGTCTCTCTATGAATCAGTCCAAAGTCCGAGCTATTAACGAATGGCCAATTCCGACCACGCTCAAGCAACTGCAATCATTTTTGGGTTTCGCCAACTTTTACCGACGATTCATAGCTGGGTTCTCCTCTATTGTAGCACCACTCACTACGCTCACTAGCCCTTCAGTCCCCTATGTCTGGTCCGAGAGACAACAAAACGCCTTTGACTCCCTAAAAAACATGTTCACCACTGCTCCGGTGTTACAACACCCTGACCCTGAACTTCCGTTTGTCCTCGAGGCAGACGCATCCTCTTATGCACTAGGAGCTGTTCTGTCCCAACCATGTCCTGCCACTGGTCGTTTGCATCCGGTTGCATTTCACTCTCGTAAGTTCACGGCAAGCGAGTTGCACTACACAGTCACAGAAAAAGAACTATTGGCCATTAAGGACGCCCTACAGACCTGGAGACACCACCTCCTGGGCGCAAAACACCAGACGGTGGTGTTCTCCGATCATAAAAATCTTCAAGACCTTGCCTCCCTGAAATGCACAAACAGTCGACAAGTTCGTTGGCATCTCTTCTTTGCCGCGTTCGACTTCGTGGTCAAACATAGACCTGGAGTCGGGCATGGGAAAGCAGACGCTCTGTCTCGTTCCCCTGGGGGGGAGGTCCTCCCATTCTTCCCTGAAACCTTGTTGAGTGAGACTCATTTAGTTTGTGTCTGCACACCATCACCTTCATTACAGTCCACCATACGACAGTGGGTCTCCCGCTATCCACAGTCACTAACAGAATGGGATCCGGTCATGCAGGATGGGCTACCCTTTGTACACGGGAAGCTCTTCCTTCCCACAAGCGAAACCAGGAACCTGGCGTTGGAGTGGTCTCATGATGCTGCCATTAATGGTCACCCCGGGCAGCATCGTACTCTGGAATTACTCAAACGCTGGTGTTGGTGGCCGACTATGAAACGCGATGTACAAAATTACGTCAATACCTGTTCAGTCTGTGCCCAGGGCAAGTCACGCAGGGGCCGACCTTTGGGTCTTCTTCTTCCTCTCCCGGTTCCTCCACGTCCCTGGCATACGGTCTCAATGGACCTGATTACCGACCTGCCACGCACACAGGGTTTCGATACTATTTGGGTCGTTGTCGACTCCTATACCAAACTGGCCCGTTTCGTACCATGCAAGGGGGTACCCTCAGCCCCGGTCTTAGCCAAGCTTTTCTTTAAGTCTGTCTTCTGTCTCTTTGGCCTGCCCCATGTTTTGGTGTCCGATCGTGGTACACAGTTCACCTCTCGATTCTGGCGGGCCCTCACCTCTCTGTTGGGTATTGATGCTCATTATTCCTCTGCTTACCATCCAGAGAGCGACGGGCAAACCGAGAGGGTCAGTCATTGGAGCAGTATCTACGCTGCCTAACGTTGCAGTATCAGGACACTTGGCTTAACCTCTTGCATCTCGCCGAGTTTGCTTATAACAATACATTGCACTCTGCTACTGGGTTCTCTCCTTTCTTCGCCCTCTATGGCCAACATCCCCGTACTCTTCCCATTCCGGACTTCTCCTCTTCTGATACCCCCGCCGCTTCGGCCTGTGCTCGGGATTTGGTCTCGGTCCATGCCCAAACATTGGTCCACCTGCGTGAGGCCCAATCCTCTATGAAAACCGCTGCTGACAGGAGGAGGGCGGTTGCGCCTGCATACAAGGTGGGGGACCGGGTTTGGCTCTCTACCCGCCATTTACACATCCCTGGCTGCCGCAAACTTCTCCCTCGCTTTGTGGGTCCATATGAGGTGGTCAAAGTCCTGAACCCGGTGGCTATGCGCCTGGCGGTGCCCCCGCCTGGCGGATCCACCCGGTTTTTCACGTCTCCCTGCTTAAACCGTGCCCTGGCCCTACCAGATTGGCTGCCCCTCCTGCCCCGGTCTCTGTCTCGTCCCCCGATGTATTTGAGGTGCGGGCTATTCTGGGTTCCCGTATGCACCGGGGCAGATTACAGTATCTAGTGGACTGGAGGGGGTACGGCCCTGAGGACCGCTCCTGGGTTGCTTCCCGGGATGTTCACGCTCCTCGCCTAGTGGCCAGGTTTCACCGGGAGCATCCTTCCAGCCCACGCGGTCGTGGGCCTTTGAGGGGGGGCTCTGTCACGCCCTCTCACGCAACCCATCTCTCACTTCCCCCCTCACACCTGTCTCCTTCATCAGGCGCTTCTCGCCGTCGTATTTCCCATTCACACCAGCCGGGGAAACACGGCAGGCGGAATACCATGTTGGGCGGACCTGCTTCTTTCCGCCCTTTTCCACGTTGGCGGTTGCCATGGCGCCTCCAGCACAGCCGGCAACGGCAGGATACCAGGACGTACCAACAGCCCCAATCGCTGGCCACGTTGCGCACCACGCGACATGCGCGAGCAGTCACGTGATACGTCACGTGATACCGCTCGCCTCTTCAAAAGAAGCCGGCAAACAAGACTCTTTGCTTCACAGCTACTTCTACGGAGGACTGCCAGGCGTTACCCTTGCTTCTTGTTTTCTCTCCTTGCTTCGACCTCAGAACGCTTCTTGGAACTGCTCTTGGATTACCCTTGGACTCTGGCGCGCTCTCGGATTTCCCTGACTTCTGACACCTATTTGTACTCTGGACTTGCTATTGGATTGCCCCCTCTGTTTTTGCAACCCTCGGATTGCTTCACGCTTTTCCACGGATTCAGTCTTGTTCCACCAGGTGCTTTCAGGAGTGTCAACTACACCATTCCAGCCTGCTGTGGGTTCCCCTGCATAGGTTCCTTACCTACACTTCACCCCTTTTAGGTAAGCTGGTGTCACTGCATCTTGTTTACTCCTTCTGTCCATTGCCAATTGCCTTTTGAGTGTTTCCTTGATTATAACCCTTTGCCTTACAGTACTCAGGGGTCCTTCCGGCGTTCCCGATACCAGGCTGACGACAACACTCCCACCTGTGGCCTCAAAGATTGCTTGAGCAGTAATTACTCTCTGCTCGAGCGGTACTTGGGGACGGAGGCATTACATAACTGCACGACCATCAAGTCGGACCCATCAAGTTAGAACACCTGGTTTCCCATGGTGTTTACCCTTTTTCTGTTTGTGGCCCTCTTTTGGGTGGTTGGAATTTGAATTCTCTTTTCCATCCGTCTTGTGCTGCTTCCCCTCATCCTTTTTGTGAGTGGCCCCAGAATCCTTGTGAGTGGCCCTGTTGGCAACACACAAGTCAGCAGCCTTTGCTAACTTCTTGGGATCAATCTCTTTTGAATCAGCCAAGTGCTGTCTCAGCTCAGGAGAGCAGGCATCAAAAATAGACAAAAACAGATTTCTCATTCCAACCATCTTTGCACACATTCCAATCGTCTTTGCTGCAATGCTTTGCGTTTTTTTGCTTATACTACTATTTATATATGAACAGCCTTGATAACGACCCAGAGGGTCGAAACACGTGTCGGCTGGTGCATGTTTTCAAATCAGAATAAAAACTTGGAATGAACCAATTTTGCTCAAAGGATTTTTGAAACAAGAAAGAATTCAACGCATGTGATTGGCGCGTTTAACCAACCTCCAATTCTCTTTGTTAGATACTGTTTTTTGGCACCTGCTAGGGGGTACCATAGGGAGTGTTCCTAACGCAGCCAATCCCACTATCAAGACATTTATCCTGTATCATATCTACCTGTGGCAATCAATTAGCGCAATGTCTACCATAACGACCCCTAGTCCTCTGTAACTAGTATGCAGTCCACTTGATCGCTGCCGCATTCAGATCGGACCACTCTTGCCAAGTTCCTGCCTGGCCTATCTCACCCTCTCCGTATCTCCTAGCAGCAGCAGGACGGGTAAAAAGAAAAACGGTTTCCCTAGAAGCGTGGGCGTTAAAACTCTCTAGATCAGCATGGATTTGGGATAATAATGCGGGATCTGAGGTTCGGGAATGTTCCTGTTGTAGGTTTTTAAATTTGCTTTCCTGATAGCTTTAAGCACACCTGCCTCCCTTGATATCGACATACCACAAATGTATACTTTAAAGGACTGCCACCTAGCTTCCTAGGCATCCGACATGTTTGTTGCAAAGAAGGTCTCTGTCATTTTTTAATGTCAGCACAGAATACACCATCACATAGCGCTTCAGATTTGAATCTCCATGTGAGCCTCTCAGGAGCATCTCTATATTTCAGGGTTAACAGGACTGGGGAATGATCGGAGAGTGTGCAGGGCCTACTATCCACCTTAGGTACTTTCCAAATTAAATGAGCTGGAGATTAAGAAGAGATCTATTCAGGAAGCCATATCATGTGCCGAGGAATTATAAGTGAATTCTCTGGAGGAGGGGGAAATGGTCTTCCGTGCATCACGGAAGTCAAACGTTTGCATGACGGCGAGTAGTTGGCGGGCTGCAGAGGATTTTGGACAGGGGCCTTGTTGGACCTACCCAGTGTGCGATCCAGTATTAGAATCATACCCCTGACCTCAGATTTGGGGTATCCCGTAGTATCCTGCAAGGATATCCTTTAAATTGACAAAGAATTTAGGGGAGTCTGTATTTGGGCAATATGTGTTAACCAGTATGGTCTCTAAATATTCAAGGAAACAGTATATTGTTATATATCGTTCTTCAGGGTCGTTATCGGAACATTTCATGGCATGTTTCAGGGATTTATGGATAATAATGGCAACCCCTCTAGATTGGGTGGCATAGGACGTGGAGTATCTATTTGCCCCCCAAGTTTTGGCTATGTTGTAACATGTATTCTCTCTCGCATGTGTCTTCTGTAGAAATAAGACGTTAGCTTTCTGTCTTTGAGCATAGGCGATTATTTTATGGGTCTTTGTGAAGTTACCCAGCCCCCGAACGTTCCAGCTCTTTTAAGTATGAGGTTGCATTCTGCTAAGTGTGCCTTATTATTTCTTATATGTTTGATGCATGCTGTCCATACTCTGCAGCATCTGTTCGCCAGTGTTTTAATAGTTTGTGCCCAACATCTCCTCTGTGTAGCGCAACTAGCGCTGCTGTTACATCTGGTTATAGATGGAAAACCAGTAACCGTCTGCCCTCCCTCCACCCCCACTGCCACCCCAAACCAGCAGTGTAAACCCCCCCATTTATACCCTTGTGTACCACATCGAGCCAACCGGGCGTTGGGGGCCTTCACTTAACCATGTTCAACAAGAAACTGCAAGTGAGAGCACTGTTACTGTACGGCCGAAGCTGCTGGCTGGGGCAAATGTCCCATTTCTGAAGCACGTATCAGAGTGGATGGCCCTGATAGAGTACTATCTGCTCATGTTAGAATGCATGTCACTGAAACAAGACGTAGTACGAGGAGTAAGGGGAGTCAGATGTCCCATCCTGCTGGGGCTTCAGCTGGATTAGTTTCCGGGATTTGTGCCTCAAAGGATTTGACGACTTCGTTCGGAACAGTGAAGAAGTATAGCTTGCCTCAGAATTGTAACTTCAGTCTCGTCGGGAACAGCATGGCATACTGGATGTTCCTTTCTCTCAGCATCTATTTCACCCCAGTGAATTGGCGACGTTCTGCTTGTACTGCGACTGAGAAGTCAGGGAAGATGTGGATGGTCTCGGAGCCCAGTCTTAGTTATTTCTTTTCACGGGGCCAGCCGGAGGATCGCATCCCTGTCACGGTAATTTAAGATTTTAGCAATTATGGGCCTAGGGAAGTCTCCTGGTTTTGGTTTAGGTGAAAGCGCCCTGTGGACTCGCTCAACAGTGAAGAATGGAGACAGGGTGGGTTGGTCCAGTAGGTCTTTGATGAGAGAATAGCTAGCTCCATCTTGGCCGTAAGTGCATTCTCCAGGACTCCCACAATATGAATATTGTTCCTTCGGGAGCGGGATTCTAAATCATCACATTGATTGTTTCATTTCTTTTGAGAGGATAGCCACTGTATCTTGAAGTGTGCAGATATTATCCTCGTTGGTGCGAATCCTGCTGTCAGCTTCCGTAATATGAGCTCCTTCATGGGCCAGATGGGATTTGATCGAGGCTACGGTAGCATTAATGTCGTCCAACTTCCCATGCACGGCAGCAAACCCCTTTGCTATTGCCTCCATGATGCCAGACAGGTCAGGTGAGGGAGAGAGCGGGAGGGGGGGGTTGAAGTAGCCGTGGTGGATGGACCTGGAAGAGCTTGATCTATCAGACTTGCACAGAGTTGCCTTTGCGAATTTGTCCATCGCACCGGTTCTCTTGCCGCCACCAGAGCCCTTGGTCATAACTGTTTGTGGAAGGGCGTTCCAGGGGACCAGCTTACTTATAGACCAGAGTGTGTGAGACCAGCTGGAATGTATCACCACCAGAGAATCAATGCGAGGGGAGGTTCCAGTGGGTATGTCTTATAGTGGATTAGGAATATCCAGCTTGGTGATTTATATGCGGCAGGGCGATGATGTGGCAAGTTGTGGGCACGTGGGGTTGAAGAGAAGACACTTGCAAAAGGTGAGCAAATGCTACAAGGTCACATACAGGGGGGACCAGGTCCAGGTGGGCAGGTGCACCGTGTCCGTCGGGGACTGTGTGCTGGGACAGACTTCACTCCTCGTGATGGGCTTGCTCGCCTCCTATATGAAGGCCGTTTTAGCACTCCATAGATAGCGTGTGCATACATTTGCTACCCATGTGGGAGGGGTACGCGCTTATACGGCGTGGTGAACCGCTGTGTGTGTATACCAAAGAACAGAGGGATGAGCGGTTACAAGTGGTGGGTCCTATATTCCTGGTGAGCAATCTGTTCAGGGGCACCGCTATGAATAGCCCAGCTCCATAGGAGGCTAAGTTTGTTTGGGATGCCCACGTACGCTAGGGGGTTTAGGGGGAGCCGCCCTGTCACGCCGGCTACACGGGGGGCCAACACTCTGTCGCTGGGCTAGGTCTCAATCGGAGGGCCACGAGTCTAAGATGTATCTGATGTCAGTTGGCCCCACAGGCTCAGGTGGCGTGGCTCCAGCTTCTGGGTCGTTGCAATGCGGCACAGCGTAGGCATGCGTTCCCGGGCCTGCTATGAATATCTCCCCTCTGTGCTGTGGGAAGGAGCACGCATGCCATGCAGCCGGAGACATGCGACCCGGATCCAAGGAATCGAATGGTCAGTGCCCGCCCCTCAGTGCCTCCTGCGTCTCAGAGAGAGGCGCTTATCTGGGATATGAGAAAGTCAGGGTGGGCGGAGGCTGTAAATTGGGGCAACCCAGGGAGGCTCACCTTAATGTCGTTGAGAGTTGCACTCCATATGCCGGCATGTACTAAGGGGTGGGACCAAACCGGAGAGATCCTCCACGGGACGGCTGCAGCTCGGCTCCAGTAAGTAGCAGCGGGTCCATCCCAGGGATCACTGAAGAATCACTTGTGTGGGTAGTGTTATCTCTGGTGCCACCTCCAAGTTGTCCAGGATTCTGGGGCCCCGTTCGTGCTCTACCTCACTCAATGCTGCTGCGGGCTGCCACACCAGCGATGTTGCGACTGGCGGGCTGCCGCGCAGTTGTGCATATTTCAAAAGTGTTTATCGCGGGAGTCTCTGCAGTGGATTTTCTTGGACGGGGGCTCAGGGTTAAGTGTCTAGTCGCCGGCAGTGGAGGTCCCTGCAGGTATCGAGTGAGCAGTGGTCGAAGTGTAAGAAAAGAAGTAGTGGAACTATCTTCCCTGCTGGCCGGCCCCGCTCCTCACAAACCCCATTGCCCTGCCCCCTCCCACACACAATATAAACCCCCAAACACATTTGCCTGCTGTTTAAGGGAATGTTCAGTGCAGTGCAGTGCACTGAAAATGCAAGTTTCAACTTCTTCCTACACTGTCATTTCAAAATGAAACCATTCCGGAACAGTTTCTTTTTTAAAATAAAAGTATATGAGCTGTAAAACAATTTTAAAAAGTAGAGGAGCACCGCTCCCAACCTCTCCCGCTTACTTCGACCACTGCGAGTGAAGGAGTCCGAGGCAATTGTTGGTGCAGGTCTCTGGCAGGAATCCATGCAGGTCGGTTTCCTGTGGCAGTGTCGCACAGCGGCCTCCGATCTCTGGTGCCACTCACCAACAACCAGTCGTAGAACACGAAGCACAGGGATCACTGGCACCTGTGGCTGGGACATTAGGTGCACACGGATGTTAGCTGTCCAGGCTTGTGATTGCAGCGGCTGTAAGCACGCTGGGCTGCCACCTTCATCCTTAAGGTATACGGAGCTGAGAAGCTAAGCAGCCATTTTAGACGTCTGCTCAACAGCGCCCCCGCTTGATCAAACAATTATTTATTAATTTAACAGTCAGTTGAATAAGCCTTCTTTAGAAGGAAGCAAAATATTCAACACAATAATATACTTCAAAACTACACACTCGGGATGGCACCCTGAAGCGACTTAAATAACTAGGACACTGTGGACATTGATATATCACTGGCACATCGAGAGCAATACTGAGATTAGGGTCAAAAGGAAAAGATGAGGGAATAAAGCAATGGTTAATAAATATTCTTTCAGCAGGTAAGTACTTTTTGAACCCTCCAATGCAAAGTAAATTAACCCTTTCCCAGCTACACAAGTTATCTAATGTGTGACTTTTGTTGAGGGATAGTTAAAGCACAAAGTCAGAGTTAAGAAGAGTAGAGTCTTTCAGGGAGCCAGGACAGCCAATGTTAGTTGAGCAAAAGTCTAGTCTTGCAGGTAGGTAAAAAAAGTCTGGCACAATGTTTTAGACACCTTTGTAGAAAAGGAAATCATTGTAGGGCCACAAGCTGGGAGGCTAGTGAGGGGCAAAGCTGCAAGCAGCTCTGCAAAAGCAACCAAGTCAAGTCTCAACTGAGAGCTAGCAAGGCTACACAACAAGAGGTAAGCAACCCCTTAGTTTTACAGTACCTTTGGTTTGAAGAAATTTGTTACAGCTGGCTTCTGTTCCAGTTGTAGGTCTGCAGATCCTGTGTTCCTGAGCCTCAGTCTTGGGGCCAAGAGGGAGGACGTCTGGGGACTCCTGCACTATGATTTGAACGTCAGTGGCAGCAATGGGCAAACTTCAGATCAGAGGCACTTCGCAGTTTCAGTTCCTCGCTGCTCCCTCAAACAGCACCACCGCAGTTCTCGGATACCTTTATGGACTTTCCTTGCATCTGGGGTCCAGCACTCTTAAGGTGGCTCAGGCTTGGGGAGCCCTGCTTCATGGGAGTCCGGAGAATCTTCCTGGAGCCCGGGTCTGACTTAAAAAGATACACTCGATCTGGTGTTCCTATCCCTGCCAACTGGTTCCTGCAGCAGCAATGGAAGTACAGCCAGCTCAGAGAGGATGTCCAGACGAGTTTGCTTTGTGGTTGATTCGTCCCACCAACCCAAGGGGAGAAGTTGTCCATTGCAGGGCTTCTCTAGTCAAAGGGGAATTCGGAGCTTCAGCAATGCAGCAGGGCTTCACCGGGCAAAGCAACGGTTCAGGAGTTGCAGCAAGTGTCTCTTCCAAGTTCTTCTTTCAATTCCTCCGTCCAGTGGTCAACTCTGCCTTCCAAGCCAAAAGTCTTACCTTTTAAGCAGGTTTCCCTTATTCATCCGCAGCCTAGCCGCAACTCACACAGCAGGGTGGATGTCCTCCAAGGAAGCCAGCCGGCCAATCAACTTTGAGTACATTCCTGTAACCAAGGGGATTAAGCACAGGGAGTTTCAAACACCTCCCTCACTTCCTGCCCTGCAAGACACGCTGGAGCCATAGGCGGGCTTCAGCAGTGAAACCCGCCAAAGACAAAATTAACAAAAGGGATCAAACCTGGTTTGGCGTGCAGAGTAAATCTCAAAAAGGCCCTTGCCAATAAGAAATGGCGAAAAAAGAAAACTCGGCCGATTTTGACAAAATGGGCACCCATGGGTGCTTTACGGCAGCTGCAATTGCAGCCTGCGGTAGAAACACACAATGGCAGGAAAAAGAAAGCCATTGTCACCAGCCATTAACTGTAGAAATGGTAAAAATGGTACATGAGAAACTAGACGAAGGGGATACTAAGTAACGCCTCCAGCACCCTATTGTAACATAGTGTGTGCTGGGTCTAGAAAGTTACAATGTAAGTAAAGTAAATTTCACTTCACTGCTCTTGAAAACAGTAGTTTAACCAAAAGAAGGTATTTAAACCTTTGGTAAATCTGGAAGACTTCCCTGTGTCACTGCACTGAAGGTGCTGTGTGACACAATGTAAAAAGATGACGACTATGGAGTTTGCCAGACTCCAAAGTCAAAAGAAACACATTGTTCAAATCAATGAAAAAATACATGACAGAGTGGGGAAAAGTTCTCACTCTCTCCAGTTTAGAAATTAAAAGTCCTAAAGTTCAGCAAAAGTGCTGGGGGTCTCTAAGGTAGAAGGGAATTAGCACATTTCTGAGAATGCTCCCTAACAGAAGGAGAGAGCATTGCAGCTGGAGTTAGCCAGGCCTACAGGTTACTCCAAAGGGTCTGTGAATGGTTCTGGGTCCTCCTCTCATTGACATTTCCTAAAGATCCGCATGATGTTCATGATGAAAACAATGACATTATAGATTGGTTAATTGCATTTGAGTATGCTTTTAATGTGCAATAAGTAATGAGTCTAAACAGGATTTATTGGCTTCTCAGCAGACTTCCCCAGAATGGGTTTAAGGCTATTAACAAAATTGTCAAAACCTGAGAGAAAAGACTGTGAAAACTTAAAGCAGACTGTGCTCTTAAAACTTTGGAAGGCCCAATACTGAGAGGTTTAGAAACTACAAGAGAAAAAGAGAATACCATTTTGGTCACCCATGTGAAGGATCCTCTGGAGGACTTGAGTTGCTGGGTTGAAGATCATAAAGTAACCACTTTTGAAGACATGATAAATCTTATTATGGGTGAACATATTTTTGCTTCTTGCTCCCCCTCCCCCCGAGTTGAAACAGCATTTGGCAGATTCTAAGGAGTTAGAGCCAAGGAAACTGGCTATTGCTGCCGATCTATTGGTGTCCCCCAAGGACAAGAGTGCTTCTAGTAAGCATGAGGAGGGAAACATTCAGAAAGAGGGTAGGACAACGGAAAACCTTGCACCCCATAAGGCCTACAAAATGTGTTATAAGGGTCACATGGAGATAATGTAAAGGGTAGTGGGACCTATTATCCCAAGCACGAATCTGGCCGCAGTAAGCCTGCCAACATACAAAGGTGCTTGGGTTCTTGTGTAATCTGTGGAGAAAGTGATAAGGTAAAGGGGGCACCAGATTTAAGAATAAGAACCTGGGGGCCCATTCTGGGACTTTGGCATTCCCTTATGAAGAGGGAGAGGTTTTCACAGGAGCATCCTTCTCTTCTGACTCTTTGTCTAGTGGTTTTGGGTCAGAAGTTACTCTAGTGATACTGGGAACCAAGCATTGCTGAAGATTTTGCTTCCATCTCTGACAATACCAAGTCTTATTTTAAGAATAGTGTACTGGTAGATTGTGTAGATACCTCTGCTACCAGGAACACTTGTGCCAGCAGGACGGTAGTGGATATCACACTGATAAACCGAGGCTCTGTCCAGATCTCCTTTAAGGCCCACCATCTTGGCTGATGGCCCACCAGCTAACATTCCCAGTAATGCCTGTCACTCTAGCAGTAAATGGAGGTGTGGTTAAAATTTAGTATTTCCTGTAGTAAAAATCCCTTCAGGATACCCTTTGCATGTATTCTCTTTTCTACCACCTCTTACCACCTTGGGACTCAACATCGTCCTGTGGCATTGTGATAGGTTTGTACCTCTCAGATCAAGCACTTTGATACATTTGTTGGCTTCACCAACCTGGATACAAATCACATGTACTCGTTTGACTCCCTGGTCCACAAGACGTGTCTCCATATGAATTTCTCACTTTCAGGTCTTTTTTGAGATTTACTCTTTCAGATAACAGTCAGCATTACCTGAAGCCAATAGGGAGGAAGAAGGATTGCTGGTACTTGTAATAAAAATCAGAGAACACTCAGTTCTTTTCAATCCCATGTATGAGGACGATCAGGTCCTTTCAGGGAGTTCCTCATTGGGCTGGGAGTCCTTGTCCCCAAGAGGGAGTCCCAGTGAAGTCCCACTTGTCCAGACCCCTAAGGAGGGTCATGCAGAGCAAGCTCACCTCCCTAGCCTCACCTCCCTGGCTCCACTCAGGGCACAGTGGACATATTGTCCAGATTTGTCACAGCTACCTTGGCCAAGCCTAAAGGGGAGCATGTGCCCAAGGGGAAACCAAGAATTAAGGAGCCAAAGGTTGATAAAAAGGGGAAGAGGAATTCCTCCCTAAAATACCTACATCTGAGGTTGAGTTATCTGACCAAACCCTTGAACCAGACAAGGAAGAAGGGTTGTCTGAATTTAATTTTTTTGAATTTACTTGCAGAAGGGGGACCTTCTAGGGAAGAATTTAGTTAGGGTCAGACAGAGTATCCATCTCTGGAAGGCCTTATGAGACAGGGCTGTTCCCAATTTGGATGATGAAATCCCTTTGAAAACCTAAAAAATACTGGAAAGGCGGGTTACTATATAGTGTACCCATATATTCCACAGGAGGCAACCATTTGAGATTGGTAGTTTCTCACTATGCGAGAAATGCTTAATGTTGCAGTTGGCGCATAAAGTTCCCCCTTGCAGGTCATCTTGGGATCAAGAGGACTAGGGAGACGTTATCCATGCATTTATACTGACTAAAATGGGGGTCCTAGACAGAAGGTCGCTGCAGGAGTTGCACTACTTGTTGATTGACTGTCAATAGTGGAACAAAGATCCAGGTACAAATGTTGTCACTCTATGTGGTCGGTGTACCATTTGAGAGGGTAGGGAATGACATTGTGGGTCTTCTTGATTCTCCAACATCCTATGGAAGCAGGTTAATCCTGGTGGCTGTTGATCGTGCCACCAGATAGCCTGAAGCCACCACACTCAAAACAGTGACTGCCAAGTCATTTGCTAGAGCGTTGTATGACATCTTTACTAGGGTTGGCTGCTCCGAAGAAGTTGAGTGCGATAGAGGGAGCAGCTTCATGTCTAACTATGTAGGCCATTTGGAAGGAGTGTGAGGTGACAAACATTTCCATCTGTCTATCATCAACAAACTAATGGTCTAGTATAGGGATTCAATAGAACTCTCAAAAACATGATTGGAGTTCTTGGGAGCCATAGAGAAGTAAGTGGAACCTTCTGCTGCCATGCTTACTATTCAACTAGAGAGAGGTGCATCAGGAAGGGGTTGGCCTTAGCCCCTTTGCATTTCTTTTTGGTCACCCTGTCAGGGGACCATTAGCCATAGTGAAGGAAGGGTGGGAAGTCCCCACTCCTCCTGTAACTTAGAATGTGGTGCACTAGGTGCTAGGACTAAGGAAAAGGACGGCCCTTCTGATGGCTCAGGCTAATAACACGCTGAAGACTGGGGTGACTAGAAAGCTTCTATTGTTCATTTTGCCCCAAGCCAAGAAATCCTGATCACGAGCCTAGAGCTTTACAGGGCACATGGACAGGTCCTTGCAGGATAGATGTAAGAATAGGTGAGTGAATGATCTATTGGACCTAGGAAGGCCTAATTAGTCTCCTAATGTGTTCCATGTAAATAGACCGATGGCTTTCATCCCAAGATTTGAAATGGGAGACCTGCTCCTGACTTCAGATAGTGGGAAAGAGGAATCGGAACCTCTCCAATATCTGTTTTAAGGCAGCCCTTCAAAGGTTCCATTAAGGGTTTCAAGTTGTCCCCTAAACGGTCTTTGCAACAGCAAGGTGAGGTGAAAACTTTGTTTAGGCAATTTCATCCTTAATATCACTAACTCCAGACCTGGCACCTTGCTGTCAGCATGACAAAGGCACTGGAGATAGTGTGCCTCCCAGAAGTAGGAGTTACAGAATGTCAAATAAGGTGAGGTGAGACCTCAAAAGTCTGAGGTTACTACAATGTTGGATCTACAGGTGACAAGAGTTCATGGACCAGTCCACTTCATCTGGTACCAAAGGCAGACCACACACGAGGTTCTGCGTCGACTGGAGAGCTCTTTATGCTGTCACCAAGACAAATGTTCACTCCCTTGTGAACTGATAAGTTAGTGGAAAACTGGATGCTGACAATTAGAATATTTGACCTTACTGCAGTGCATTGGAAAATATCCCCAACCGAAAATGCCAAGGAGAAGACAGCATTCTCAACATATGAGGGACATTACCAGTTCAGGGTAATGTCCTTTGGATTACATAATGCGCCTACCATTTTCTAAAGATTGGTTAACCAGGACCTGAAAGGGTTAGATCACTTCTGCATGGCATATCTGAATCATATTGCAGTCCTACTTGGGAAGAACATGTCAAACACCTTGCGATTGTGTTGCAGGCTCCTCAGCAGGCCCATTTGACAACAAATACTACCAAATGCTAGATTGGTCAAGGTTCAGAGACCTACCTTGGGCATGAGGTTGGCAGGGGCAAGATTCAGCCTCTACCCAGTAAAATACACATCCGTTATCACTGGGTATTACAGGAACTTCATATAGCAGACAATGGTACCATAGCTGCCCCTTTAACTATACTCACCACGCCAAAGAAGTCTAAGAAGGTTACCTGGTCAGAGGAGTGCAAGAAGGCCTTTGAGGGCTTAGATGATTCCTTTTGCCAGGTCCCTGTTGTAAGGGCACCTACTATCAGAGATCCTTTATTGAATATACTGCTGCCTCAGACACTGGAATAGGAGCAGTACACTCTCAGTTATATGTCAAAGACAGGGATCACCCTGTATGTGTTATCTGTCGTCAGTTTAAGGACTGGAAGTTAAGGTGGGATACAATGGAAAAAGGGGTTTACCATTCTGTGGGCCCTTAGGAAGCAGAGACCCTACCTCCTTGGGACTCACTTCACCATATAAACTGACCATGAGCCCTTCAAATGGCCGATGAATGTGAAGGGGGAGAATCCAAAATTGCTCATGTGGTCCATAAGCCTTCTAAATATTGATTTTGTTAGGAAATATTTTCTTTTTACACCTTTCCATCGATAGATTGCTATGGAGCCCCACGTCTTTTTGCTATTTTTTGTAACCCTGCCCTGACCTTTGGAGGCCAGTAACACCCTCTGCTTTACATCTCTTGCTTGTTTTGCTCATTCTTATGTAAAAACTGACTAGTCCCCAAGACTAAGAATTCTTGTATTTTTACAATTGCACACATCACCTTACAGTGAAGTGCAGTTCTTAAGAAACCCTCTGCCGACCCCTCCTGCCCGGCTAACTATCGCCCAATCTCCATCACTCCCTTCCTGGGCAAGCTCCTGGAGAAACTGGCCATCTCCCAGCTTAACCTCCATGCTGAAGCTGCTGGTAGTCTTCATGACCACCAATCCGGCTTCAGAGCGGCCAGAAGCACGGAAACTGCTCTCCTGAACATCCGTGATGACCTGCTCTTGAACCTCGACTCCAACACTCCGTGTGTTCTCATTCTGCTCGATCTCTCTTCTGCCTTTGACACTGTCAACCATGCCATCCTGCTCAACCGTCTCCACGATAACCTGGGTATCACTGGTCAGGCTCTGGCGTGGCTGACCTCTTTCCTTTCCAATCGACCCTCCCAGGTCCAACGTGGGTCCTTCCTCTCTGACATCTTTTTCTCCACCTGTGGTGTTCCCCAGGGATCTAATCTCTTTCCCTGGCTTTTCAACCAGTATCTGGCACTTCTTGCCCACCGCATCGCCGCCCTCTGCCACAACTTTCAGTGCTATGCGGACGATACCCAGCTCATTTTCAGGCTACCCTCGGCCGCCTCCTCTCCTGCCCTCATCTCTGACTGTCTGTCTGCTATCCAGGAATGGTGTGCTGCCAACGACCTCCGCCTTAATGCTAGTAAGACTGAGATTCTACTCATCGGCACACCCACTCCCTCCTTCCCAGCAGCTCTCTGGCCAGCCTCTCTTGGGCCTCTTCCTGCTCCTACCTGCAAGGCAAAAAACCTCGGGGTCATCTTTGACTCCACACTCTCCTTCTCTCCTCATATATCTGACGTCTCTAAGAAGTCACACTACCAGCTGCACCTCCTTAGAGATATTCTTCCCTTCCTCTCCTTCCCCCAGAAGCTCACTGCCTCCCGAGCCCTGGTTCTCTCGAAGCTGGACTACTGTAACAGTCTATCTTAATCTGCCTGCCTCCACTCTCCGCCCTCTGCAATTCATCCAGAACAGAACTGCGAGACTTGTCCTTGGCCTCAAGCCCAGGGACCTTATCTCTCCAGGACTGAAATCTCTACACTGGCTCCCAGTGGCTGCGAGGATTAAGTTCAAAACCCTCTGCATTGTCCACAAGGCCTTCTGGGGCCTGGGGCCTAAATACCAGCAACTCTCTCTTCCTAAATATCTTCCTTCCCGAGCCCTTCGCTCATCCGTCTCCAACTCCCTCAGGGTCAGCCGCTTCTCCAAGCAACGAGCTGGGGGTAGATCTCTCTCCGCGGCAGGTGCCTTCCTCTGGAACAGCCTTCCTGCCTCCCTGAAACTTGAGGAGAACCATCTCCGGTTCCGGAAGCACCTCAAAACCTTCCTCTTTGCTTCTGCTTTCTCTCTCCCCTGCTAATTCTTCACTATATTCTGCACTGAATCTGAAACTTGGCCACTCTCACCGACCTCGGTCCTGGGCCCAGCCACTCTCCACTTGCACTGCCTCCCTGGCAACCCCTGCACTGCGGGACTGTTCTCTGTATCCCTACAGCCCCCCCTTCCCAGCACTTGTCTGCACTTACCTTGCACTTGCCACCAGCTGGCCCTATTTATTTATTTATCTATTTATTTCTATTCTACTTACCTTGTACTGCACTTTTCCCTTCCCCCTACCCCTGCACTTGCGCGGTCTGAATGACACCTGGCCTAGTAGGATCGTTGTCTGTCCTCCCCCTGTTCCCCCCTCCCTGCCTCGTCGCGCCTTGAAACACTTGTGTATAGGCGCGTTACAAATGCCATGCCATATCATATCATATCATATCAGTTAGGATACTTTGTATCCTTATAACTTTTCAACCATGGCTTTGTGGTTACTTTCATAATGAGCATAAAACAAGCTGATGGCAGCTGTGTGATTTATACCGTTTTTGTGATAGTTTTCTCGTGCACTTTCACATTTAACGTGAATGGCTACTAAAGGTGGCTACCACCTCAAAATGGCTGTGCCACAAGATTTTCACTTGTTCTTTGGTCATATTATTCTTTGGCCTTCTTGCTGACTTCTCAGTCCAGGAAAACCGACACATGGTAACCTCTTTCTCAGTGAAAGATGCTGGTTTTGCGAGCTTTGTGTGTGAGCCAGAGGACAGGGCTGGGATTGTCTGGTCCTAATGCACATCCTATGGTACCCGAAAGGTGGATGGATATGATGGCCGCTTGTTGCCCAGTATTGAAAGTTGCAGCTCTTTACCATTGGTGGGCTTAGGCTAGCTCCCAGCCTGGTAAAAAAGGAGGATAAAAGGAGGACTCCTGCAGCTATTTCACGGATCATCACTAGAACCAAGACTTCTATGAGGAAGAGTAAGCCGCCGATGATGATCCGAGAAGGACTCCTGCAGCTGACCAGCATCGACTCCAGTGTTTGGCTCAGTGAAATCCTGCTCCTCTGCCTGATCTCAGAAATCTGTTGTGAGTGGTTCGATCTTTGGACCAGTGAGAACAACCAGTCTCGTTCCCTGCTCATGGATCCATGCTTTGGAAGCCTTCGGAAGTGTCCCTGGACCACTCGGTGGACTGACAAGCTCCCTTTTGGGCTACCCTGCTGCAGCAGTTATCGTTACGAGCAGAGACTTGGACCTAGCCAGATCTTCAGTTTTTGCCACAAATCGCGTGTCCTAGAAATTTCAGCCATATCACTACGAGAAAACCTTTGTTTCTGTGTTCACTGGATGATCGCCTAAGAGTGGTGAAATTTGCTGGAACAATCTGTCTACACTCCTGCGAGGTGTTCTGAATAGTTTGTACTGCCGAAGCTTTCACCTTTTCTTCATTTGGGGGCGTCATCTTTATGCTGATTGGGAACATCTGTTGCGCAAAGGCATCCAACTCCCGACCCGAGAAGTGACCGCTGCAACAACGACCCCAGGGATTCCCTCGCCTGAACCAAAGACAGAAGATCCAAGCAAATTTGGGAAGACCTGCATGTCACCTGCAACAATCAGAGTCAGCGGGGGTATGGGGGTAAGTGTTAGGTACAGTTTTTATGCAGTACCCTCTGGGAACACTACACACAACTATGACTACAATTGTAAGCAAACCAACATTTGGTATAAGTCTGTACTACACAGTTTTGGTAGCGTGTTGAGCAGCCAGGCTTATCTCAAGAGGGAAATGGGAGCAGTAATGATTGATGTTACACAGAGGTTTACAATCACAGGTTTTCAAATAAACTCATATACTCAAGGTTTCTTGGATAAATACTTATGAATGTATTCATCAGTCAGTTATAAAACATTCATTAGAAGGAGGCAATCATATAACACCACACAAATATACTTAAATACTTTTCAAGAGGAGTAAAAGGCAAAGGTTATCAGAACATAAAAGATTACAATTATTCTTAGATAGTGTAAACACTTTGAGTTCACCAGAAGAGTCAATTCAATTCAATAGGCTAGGCCAAAGTCAATGGGCTAAAGTCTTGGATAGGATAAAGCGGTTCTGCTAAGTAAACTAAAAAATCTCTGCACAAGTTCTTATAAGTAGTTTTTACAAGAATCATATGTTGGGTCACAAGCTGATTAGGCCTGCGAGTTGCAAAAGTTTCAAGCACTTTCACTGTGAGAGGTAAATTCTCTCATTCTTGTTTTACAGTACCTTTCAGTGAAGAAAAAGATGCAGCTGATGACTTCTGTTCCTGGCAGTTCCTGCAGATCTCGCTGTTCCTGGGCCTCAGTCGTGGAGATAAGGACGACGACGTCGGGAGACTCCTGCACTGCAATTGGACAGACAAAAGCTTGCAACTGGCAAACTTCAATTTCAGTGGCTGTTTCGCATTTCAGCTAACGCACTGGTAACAATTCTGGTCCTTCCAGTCAAGGTGGACTGTCCTTGCTTCTGAGGTCCCAAACTAAGCTGAGGGGGGTCAGGCTCTGTCGGTCCGACGTTGTGCGAGTCCGGAGGATATACCAAACGCTTTCGGCCAGTTTACAAGTAACGCACACAATCTGGTGTCCCTCTTCCTGGCCCTGCAGCACTCTGAGGAAATGCAACCAGCTCCGAGATAGGTGTCCAGGTAGCTTACTTGGGAGTTGATTGGACCTACCAACTCAAAGGGAGAAGTCGTCCTTTGCAGTGCTTCCCTGTCGATCTGAACTTGGCGATTCGGACCTGCAGCAGGGCTTCACCGGGCAAACCAACGGTACAGGAGTTGCAGTCGCCGTCCTCTTCAAGCTCTTCTTCGGTTCCTTCGTCCAGTGGTTAACTCTGCCTTCCAAGCCAAGAGACTCACCTTTTATTCAGTTCTCTTCCATTCATTCCAGCCTAGCTGCCAGTTACCCAGCAGGGTGGCTGTCCTTACCGGACAGTCAGCCAGCCAATCATCACAAAGTGCATTTGGGTCTCCTAGGAGACTAAGCACAGGGAGTTCTGACACCTCCCACACTTCCTGCCTACGCCAGACACTCTGGTGCCAGAGACGGATTTCACTCCTGAAGCCTGCCAAAGGTGAATAAACAAAGAGACCAAACATTGTTTGGCGCGCAGAAAAAAAACTCTAAAAGGACCTTTCCACAAAGACATGGCAGAAAAAGAAGACCGGGAACCATTTTATCAACGATGGCTGGGCGCCCTCTTGAAAAACATGGCTCCCGCGTTTTAACGTTCCCTGAGCTACGAATAGATTGCGGTCGGGAAAAATCATGGTAGTTTGTTGTAAAACTACTACCACCAGCCATTCTGAGAGGAAAGGGTAACATCTGACTGTAACATGAGTATCTAGACACAGGGGATACTAGGTAACCCCTCCAGCACCCTACAGGAACATATGTTGTGTTGGGTCTAGAAATGTACAGGACTAAGTGAAGTCAATTTCACTCCACTGCTCTGGGAAACAGTAGTTTATCCCAGATAAGGTAGTTAAAACTTGGGAAAGCCTGAAAGGCTTCCCTGTGTCACTGCACTGAGGGTGCTGTGTGACACAAATGGAAAAGATGATGCCTATGGAGTTGGTTAGACTCCATAACCAAAAAGAAACAAACCCAGATTGATTTGAAAAGTTCAAAGTTCCAAAGTATAAAGAAAGAGCTGGAGGGCTCTAAGGTGGGGGGAATTGGCACATTTATGTGAATTCTCCCCAACAGTAAATTAACATACCTGTTTCTGTCCTCCCCTGTCCTCAATAGGATAACATTGGGTATAAAGCCCTTGTCGCCGACTCCCTCTTGTCTGGCGTTTAGTCAGCAAACCTGGGCTAAGGATTCTTTCCTAGAGCTTACCTTGGGGCAAGGATAGCGAGGGCCACTAAACGGATCTCGGGTAAATACTTGTCCCACTTTAAATAACCTTCTAAAGCACCATCACAGCCCACTGCATCATTTCTGAAATACCTTCCCTGGAGGGACCACAGATTGTAACATGTGACCTTTGGGCACAAGGTCCCATAAATCTTAGGACGGGCCTTAATAAGATAGAGGTAGCTGGGTCTGTGCTTATTCTTGCCATTCTATTGTTCTTGCATCTGACTCCTTACCTCCTGAACACTTATCTAATTAATATGCATCTTTATTCTCCTGATTGGTGAATGTGTATATACGTTACATATGGTTAGTGAATGCACTTACCTGTGATCTATGAATGCTTAGTTTGCTCCTAAAGGCCCAATTAATGACTATTTGTATATACCGACTAACTTGGATTATTGGTATTGTTCTGTGTCGATTCACTGTAGCCACCACTCTCGTACTTTTCCTGAGACTAAGCCTTGACTGCTCGCTCACCTACCTTGATTGGGTTTTGGCTAACCTTTCAGTGTCTTCCCTGTTTACCATAAATAGGGTGGCTTCCCAAAATCCTTCCCCCACAGGAGCTGATTTTGGAAATCCATTTTATCAGACTGGAACTGCACTTCCATCCAGGGGTGGATTAGGGGGTGGGGAAAGTGTTAGGAAAGATTTTGTTTTGCTGCTTTCCTTCCATAGAATTCTAAGGGACAGCCTTTCTTTTTTCTCTGTTTTGATGTCAAACCAAACTTTTTGGAGGTAAGAAAAGCCTTCTACTTTACTTCCCTCATTTTTTTTTGCTGTTGTGGGAAAACTGATCAGTCCATAACACTATCAGTACTGAGAGACTAGGTCTCAGTGAATTTCTTGTATTTGTTCAATTGCACAAATCACCCTGAAGTGAAGTGCGGTTTGGAGACATTGTAACTTTGTATGCAGTAGCTTTTTGGTTCAAATTACAGTGTGTCTACGAGCAGTGTATTTTTTACTACAGTGTTTTATACCCTTTACTGTAGACATTTTGCATTTACTATAAAGGGCTTCAAAAGTGCATTAGTAAAAGTTTAAAACACATTAAAAAATGTCTGCTGCCAACAGCTTATCCAAGGTCCATTGTAATTGTAACCATAAAGGCACTATAGAAAAAGTTATTGGGATACAAAGCATCCTAACCGCAATCAATTTGGCGTGATATTTTTAAGTGTAACACTACACACAATTCAACAAGAGCGATAGTCTCTCAGTATTGACAGTCTTATGGACCGATAATTTTCCTCACAAGATTGAACAAAAAGACATGGAATGTAAAGCAGAAGGTTTTACTTGCCTCCAAAGGTCAAGGCAAGAGTCAAACTAAAGAAAAAAGAAAGGGGGTCCATGAAGTCTCTGGAAGGAAAGCAAAGTGCTGTTGCTGAAATGTTTCTGGAGTCTTGGAAGTTTTGGCTAAACCGTATTGTGGTTCCATCTTGTTGGGAAGGAACCAGGGTCCTCCCGAACCCCCCAAGCACTTAGGCACTTTAATGGACTAGGTGGTAGGAGGGGCACTAGGAAGGCTCTCTCATGTAAATACAATCACATACACAGACATTGGCAGGCACTGAAAAAGGTAGTTATTGTTTAAACATAAAGCAAAACTAACAATTTGCTGGATAGATTTGTAATGTCAGACCTTAGGCATTGTAAGTTCTAAAGTGCTATAGAGGATTTGAGCTCCTTGAATGTGGCTTGTGAGATTCTAAAAACTAATCAGTTGTCTACTGTCCATCAAAAAAATGGGATTTACATGTTCTGTGCGACAAAATGCAGAATAGGACAGATTATAAACATAAGGCGTGAATGAGACAACATAGCCCAGATAACGTTAGTACGAGGAGTGAAATATGGACAGAATGGACGAAAATTATTTATAAAAATGTTTAGTTTTTCCCTTGGGCTGGACCTCAAGATTTGTAAATTTCTTCAGAGCTGCAGGGTGTTTTTGAATGAGCTAGCAAAATATAGAACAGCATGCTCTGACAAAACCGCTGGCAACGAAGAAAAGAAGGCTTTGGGGCATCCCTAGTATGGAAGGACGACGGATTCAGATGAAGCCATGGTCCATATCCAGGGATGCCACTATAGCAACCCAAGCTTATATAAACTCCTTCCTGGCACCACTTTGGCATGAAGGAACGGAAGAGGGACAAGAGAAGACCATTCAGGCAGTAGAGCCCTTTGCTACCATCCTTATTTTGTAAGATTAAACTGGTTATCCTTACAAGATCAGCTTTTTGCCTTATTTCCCTAGAGAGGTTTATTTATTCTGGTGTGAGTGTAATTAGGGACACGCTTACAAGTGGTGACTTCCCCAACGGGATCCCAGTTTTCCCCCTGTACTTTGCGAGGCCCACGGCCTAGTCACCAGGAAGGAGTCACACCAACCTACAGCGGCCAGTCCCCAAAATAAAAAAACACATGTTTCCTGAGTATTTTTAGAAGGAGCCATTTTAAAAGAATGGTCATTGAAGCGGGGCGTGGCTACAGAGAGAAAGACTGGCCAGTATTGGGAAATCGTAATGGAGGAAACTCGAGTGAACATGCACATGTGAGTAGATTCTTGTAAGAGATAACAACAAAGGGACAGGTATGTATGACAATATGTTGGTATGAATGGATGAAGTATGAGGTCAATAGATTAACAAATCACCAAAAGTTCTATTCAAGGTATAAATTGCATAGGAGGTGGGTTATGTATTGAAATTGTCTGGCATTTTTGTTTTTCTACTTTTTATACTGGAAAAAGGGAGCCTCAACGTATAAAGACTGAGAGGTAAGGGATCCTCAGCCATAATAGGTTGAGAAGGTAGTGCCACGCAGAATTCTGAGAAGGTGGTAATACGAGGATAGAGGGAAAAAAGAAGTAGTGGCTCGGTATGAGGAATGGGCCTGGATTTTAGTCAATTATTTTTGTATATTTTCTCTTGCTGTCTTTTGTGGTAAAAAAAGGAAAGAAGGTGGATGAGTCACGGTGTGTGTGTAAAAAAGTGGAAAATACAAATGGGGGTTGGAGAAAAAAGTGGGTTGAGCTGTATTGTTGTGTAACAAGCATCAGCATGCGCAGCATAGCAGTAAGGTCTGGGTGAAGCATTAGGGACGTGCGCAACATTATGGGGGAAAAAACCCCAATACAACACATGCATAGGGCCCTGCCACTGTATTGTGACAGGATAGACAAATACCATAAACAATGGGTATTAGAAAAAAAGGAAGGGGGGAGATGTCCTGCTCCTGGCCAGAGCAGGGCTCCCATTACAGAAACAAACTAGAAAAAAATGGCCATCTTTTTAACGGCAAAATATGAGGAGGAAAAGGTTACAAAAAATAATTAAAAAAAGATTTTAGATCTCTGGCGATTTTTCAAGAATGTGGAAGATCAGGAAGATGAAAAAGAGATCCAATGTAAGGGGATATACACTGTAATGGCCAAACCTGCAGTAGGGTATACAAATCCAGTCTAAAAGCCGTCAGTGGTAGAGAAATTGTCGAGAACAGGATTATCAAGCTCAGCAACTAAGGGGTGGGGGTTGGGGGGGAGTTGAATTCAAGAACCTTTGTACCTCCACCTCTATATAACCCATCCACAAGCGCTGACATGTCTGTAGCATCAGTGTACCTAGGGGGTCCAAAAGCAGATATAAACAAGTTAAGAGGGTTGCGGGAAAGGTTGGGCAGGTTACAAGAATCTGAAGTACTACCACCAGAAATAAGGTTACCGGTGCAGAAAATAGGGGATTGGAAGTCAGGAGATGTTTTGGTTAGATTCAACCCTGGGGCAATAAGAAATGTTTGTGTCAAAAAAGATGGTGGGAGAGGGTATGGATGGTCCTGGGACAAGAAGTGGAACCAGCAAGGGAAAATGAATGGGAAGATCAAGGTGGTAGAAATAATGAAGAGGCAGGGCAAGAAAGAGATCAAGGAGAGCAGGCAGAGAGAAACCCACCCCCACTACAAGAGGCAGTGAGAAAGGATAGACCAAGAAATAGAACAGATTTAATGGTGGTAGTATAAGATCAGAAAAATAAAAAAGGGGTTGAAAACAAAATAGACCTGCAGATGCCTCTTATACATAAAGGAGTAGTAATAACACAGTATGAGCCGTGGCCTCAATTAATTTGATTAAAGCTCTCCCCCAGTTTATAGCCAGAGCCAGTAAATGATCTAGGAATTTGGGAAACTAACAGCAGGGGTAGCTTTAGCAGAAGGAGACCTTACTGATCGCCATAGTTGGGGACCAGGCAGGGGACATATGGGCAAGGGCTGGGTGCCCTGGGATAAGTCTTGCAGATAATGAACATGATGGATCAGCCTTTAATGAAGTAAAGGCGAGGGTATGGGATGCTCCACGAAAGATGTAGCCAGATACCCCCGACTTACATTATTTAATGCAGTGCACAATTGGTGATGATGAGGATCCAGTTAGGTTTATTCTTAAGTAACAGGAAATGTGGAGATTTGAGAAAGGAGGGCGATCGGACCATACGGTACCATTTTTCTAATTTATCGTAAAGAGGGGATTACCAAAAGATGTCCAGAAGGCACTAGATAAAATTGTGGGAGTTGAAGCCAAAGGGTGGGCGGAGATACAAAGTATTATAATCCACCATTGTAAGAGAATCAAGGAGCGGGATAGGGAGACCGCCCAGAAGCGGCAAATGGATGAGGCAAAACTAGTGGAAAAGGAAACTAAATAAGGTTGTCGTCCAAGCACTGGTGACGATACCGGCTCAGGGGGAAAAGACAGGAGACAACAAATTGTGACTGTCACAATTGCAGCACTATGGGCGAAGAAGGAAAGGGACAATGAGGTGGGGGGGCCAGTACCCCAAACCACAGTGGCAGTATGATGAAGCAACAAGGGGAAGAGGAGGATTTTGAGGAGCAAGAGCAGGAGGCTTTGGGGGACAGGGAGTGAGGCCCCATGGAGGAGGATTGGCAACAGCACAGTGTTGGTACTGCTGGAGATGGGGGCATTTTGCATGGGAATGCAGGAACAGGCCTGGGATGGGATTTAATTATGGACCATCACCTCCAGGGCAGGGATTTCAAGGGCCTCAAGGAATGGGACACCCGCAATTTGGTCGAGGGGGTCAAAATCAGTTCCCTTATGGGGATTATAGGCAAGGGCAACATGGGCAACAATAGCAGCAGGATGAGGGAACACAGTTTAAAAGGATGGCAGGCGGAACTAGCGCTCCGTTCCAAGGACTTACGATTGTGAGAGGCGGCCCTTTTTTATTTCTCGGGACAAATACATATTCTGATTAGGGCAGCCCACAGAGAGCACTTGCGTGTTCAATCCTATTGGCAACCGCACACCATGAAGAGGAGCCCTTCGTGGAGGCAGTAACAGGAAACAATCAATTTATATTTATGGTAGATTCAGGTGCAACTAAATTATGCATTATGGAGGGGAACTTTGCATTATCGGGTAAAACTCTTGACACGCAGGGATTCTCTGGGGCTATTTCTACGGTTCCATACACTGAGGAGCTAGATATAAAAGGGGGAGGGAAGATAGTACAAGCCCCCATGTTATATTTATTTATTGCATTTGTTAGACGCCCAAACCCGCAAGTATCATGCCATAGGTTGCATAGAAGACTTATCTGGTTACCAATTATGTTACAGTAAAGACAAAAAGATTTCTAGTTAAATTTATTAATTAGCCATGTTTTGATGAGCCTGTTAAAACACTGATGCAACGGCTCATTTCTAATGTGCATAGGAAGGGTGTTCCAGATCTTCGGTGCAGCTACTGGGAAACTGGAAACCCCCCACCCTGGAACTCTTGAACCTCGGTACAAACAGGTGTGTGCTAGATTCTGATCTAAGGGATCTAGTTGATCTTTTTAGGGTGACACAGTGTTTCAGGTAAGAAGGGGCATCATTAGTAATACATTTAAGTGCAGTAATGAGCGTCTTAAATAAGATTCTAGCTTGGATAGTGTACTTCTCTCCTAATGTGAGAGATGTGATCATTTCTATTTAGTCCTAAGGCTGCCCGTAGGGCTTTGTTCTGTAGTAGTTGCAATAGAATTTGTAGTTCCTAGTAGGAGGATGTTGCAATTGTCTAGTTTTGAAAGTGCAAGAGCTTAAGCTAGGGTGAGGCAGTTCTGAGGTGTGAGTAATTGGCGGCTAAGTGAGATGAGTTTGGCTGTGTTAGCAGTGGAGGAGGATAGGGCACTGATGTGTTTAGTCATGGTAAGGTTAGTATCTAGATAGACGCCCATGGTTTTAACCTATTTGAGTACAGGGAAGGAGGTCCCATCAATGGTGATGGCCAAGTAGTCGGAATGTAGAGTTATTATTCAGAGAGTTCCCCAGCGAACTTGTTGGGTAGGGATATGCTCAGTAAACTAAATTTAACTATCACTCACAGATCATGGGGTAGTGTGTTCCACTCAAGGGATGCGTGTAGCTCGATCAATAGTAATAATCAATGCAATGGCAACAGAGTCAGTTGTACGTGGGGTTCCTGTGGTCCCGGACATATTTGTCTATGGCATCAGGGTACTAGCAAAAGCAGTGCCTCAAATTGCAACAAAATGTTGGCGAGTGCCCTCAGATTTTATTTTCAGACCCGAGGTGGTGGTGGGAGAATATTGTCATTAGATTTGCAAGGAGCAGTAGTGTCGGAAAAAAGAGAAGTCCTGATTGGAACAGACCAGGACGGGTGCGAGAGGCATCCAGTGCTATGTGTAGACCAGAGAGTACAATTGAAGGAAATGGCGGATGAGGAGTTATTTGAGGACAGTGAGCAAAATGGGGAGATCATTTTGGAAATCTGCATCCCCTGTGATATCATGGTGCAGTATAGGAAGGTACAGTGCCCCCTGATGGCAGTGGTGACCCCGTCTTTATTTTTTTAGCAGGACATTGCAATATGTGCCAGCACAATTATGGACTGTTAATCCACATGATGAACAAGTTACTTCTTACCATGTAACGTTCTTTCGATGGGATGTTCCTCCAACGTATTCCTTATCTTTGGTAATTCGTCTCCAGCTTGCTGGCCTCGGAAATTTTTTCTCTGTAGAGGGCGCTGCGCGTCGACGTCCGACGAGTCGATGTCCCTCGACAGCCACCGTATCAGCGCCGACGTCACCATGCCCATAAATAGCTACGCGCGGCGTCCGTTGCTCAGTTCCGTTTTGTAGCATAATATAAGTCCTGCCTGAATTGGTTATTGACCTTGAAGGAGCGTAAACTGCAACCACAAGGGAAGTATTACTGCGGGGATGGATGGGAGAGGCGATAAGGTATACGTCGGAGGAACATCCCATTGAAAGAAGGTTACAAGGTAAGAAGTAACTTGTTCTTCGAAGGGATTGTGTCCTCCGACGTATTCCTCATCTTTGATAGACTCCCATAGCAGTGGCATGTAATTGGAGGTGGGAGTAATAATGTCATGTATGCCTTTTAGGAATGAACCAAAAGTAATACGGCTTTGCCAAATCTGTCTCTTGACTAGTGGAGGAATCCAGGTTGTAAAATCTTGTGAATGTATGTGCGGACGACCATGTGGCAGCCGCACATATGTCTCGGACCGGTACCCCTCTTTGGAGGGCCGAAGAGGCTGCGATACCCCTGGTTGAATGAGCCCTAATATTTTGGGGTGGCTCTTTCCCTGCCAGTTTGTAACATTCCAGAATGGCCAAAATAATCCACCTGGAAATGGTGTTTTTTGTTATGGGTAGTCCCAACTTGTGACCTGAGTATCCTACAAACAGTTGGTCTGCTTGCCTAATCCTAGCCAGTCTGCTGATGTAAAAGTTTAGAGCTCGCCTTGGGTCCAGCCTATGTAGCCTTTCTTCCTCTTTCCCCGGATGGGGAGGAGGGTAGAACGAAGGTAAAGTAATTTTCTGAGTGATGTGAAATTCAGAAACCACCTTTGGGAGGAAATTAGTCTTCACCTGTAGGACAGCTTTGTCCTTATGGAAAATTGTATGGGGGGGTTTACAAGAAAGAGCTTGTAATTCGCTCACCCTCCTAGCAGATGTTAGTGATACCAATAGGACAGTTTTAAGAGTGAGAAATCTCAGGGAACAAGAGTGGAGTGGTTCGAAGGGAGTACCCCTTAGGACATTTAAGACTAAATTTAAGTCCCATAAGGGAACTTGGGATGGTCTTTGAGGATAAACATTAGTTAATCCCTTAAGAAATTGTATTACTAGGGGTAGTTTGAAATACGATGGTTCCTCCGCAGTGCGCTTGAAGATTGATAGCGCTGCGAGATAGCCTTTTACAGTGCCAACTTGAAGGCCTGAGTTTGCCAAGTAGAGTAGAAACGATAACACCGTTGGTGTACCACATGAAGAAGGGTCGATATTCTCTTCTCTACACCAGCTGCAAAATTTGTTCCAACGGCAGCGTTATAAAGACTTTGTTGCTGGCCTTCTGGCTGAAAGCAACACCTCCATGACATCATCAGGGAGGTCCCAATCCTTGTATCTCACCCTTTCAGAAGCCAAGCGTGAAGGTTGAGGATTCTGATGTCTGGATGGAGAACCTGACCTCCCTTCTGTGAGAGAAGATTCTCTTTGAGTGGAAGACGGATTGGAGGACAGATGGACATATCTAGAAGGTCCGGGTACCACGTTCTCCTGGCCCAGTCCGGGGCAATTAGGATCATGGTTTTCCGGAATCTTCTCAACCTCCTGATCATTTGAGGAATAACAAGGACTGGTGGTGTAAAGGAGTGGGAGCTCCCAGTGCACTACCAACGCGTCCCCTAGAGCTCCTCTCGGGGGAAATTTCCTTGAACAGAACAGATCGCACTTCCTGTTGGTGCTGGTGGTGAACAGATCCACTTGAGGGGTTCCCCAAAGGGCGAAGATCGCTTGAAGGACTTCCTGAGCTAGCTCCCACTCGTGGGAGACTGTGCTCTGCCTGCTCAGAGCGTCCGCTGTCAAGTTCTTCTCTCCGGCTAGGTGGACTGCCGATAGAGACTCTCCATCCTGAATTGCCCAAAAGCAGAGCTGCATTGCTTCTCTGCACAGTGGCAGTGACCCTACGCCTCCTCTTTTGTTGAGGTAGTGCATGGCCACCGTGTTGTCCGTCATTGTCAGGACATTTCTCCCCTGTATTGATGGCAGGAAAGCTTTCAGCGCTAGTCTGATCGCTCTCAGCTCTAATAGGTTGATGTGTAGTCTGGACTCCGATGGAGACCAACGACCGCTGATGGTCAAGTCGTTGGCATGGACTCCCCACCCCGTGAGTGAGGCGTCTGTGACTACTGTTATCTCCGGCCACGGTTGCCAAAACAGTTCTCCTTTCAAGATGTTGTCTGGATAGGCCCACCATTGAAGGTCGTGGGCTACATTGTCCGGAATCCGGAGGAGATCCGTCATTCTCCCTGAGAATTGCGACCACTGAGTTCTCAGTGCCTACTGAAGAGATCTCATTCTCAGGCAAGCCTCTGGCACAAGGAAGATGCAGGATACAATGAGGCCTAGCAACCTCAAAAAGTCGAAGGCTGGGGGCGCTGTTGTGCGCCGAGCAAGATGGCCGCTTGATGCGTGAGCTCCGTGGCGAGCGGACCTCATAATCCTGTTCTTTGGCGCCTTTCCTATCTGCTGCCGTGTACGGGGTACACGATTCTGCTGCCACGGCTTCGGGGATCCAGCGGACCCGATCCTGCTGTGAATCGGAGCCGGGAAGGGCTTTCCCCGACTCCGTAACACCCATCCCCCCGCCTGCGGCGCTCCTGCGCGCCGAAGACTCGGCCCTGGCAGAGAGTGGTCGTACCCGCCGGGGTCCTGCTGTGCTGCTTCCCACATCTGCCGGGCATCGGTGGGGGCCGGCGTGCCTCATCCCTTCCGGCGGCGGGGCCGACGGGGGCCCGGGATCGTGGCCCGCCGGCAGGGCTGCGGCTTCTGCTGGGACGGTGCGGCCTGCCCCCGTGTCCCTGGAGGGACGTTGGACCTGTGACGCGGCCGTCCCGCTCCCCCCCCCCCCCTGCTGCACACTTCATCTTGGGCCCTCCTCGCCCTCTCCGGAGGATCTCCGCGACCTGTGGGGGGGTCGCCGGAGCCTCTCCCTCCCGACGGCACGCGCTGCGCTGCTGGAGCGGCGCGGCGCCCGGGTACGTGCTGCGGGGGTCTCGCTGCCTCCGGGGGGGATCCTGCGGCCGCCGCCTCGGTGCTCCTGCAGCCCTCGGGCCCCGCTGGGCCGACCCCCCCTCCTGGGGTGATCTTGTGAGCCGCGGCCGGCCCCGGCGGGGGGTGGACGCATCCGCCTGGGGGCCTTGCTGAATTCCTTCCAGCATCTGCGATCTGCTGGGGGGGGCCGGGCTTTCGTTCCCCCTGGTGCCGGGTGGCCTGGGGCGCGCCGCCCCCGTCATTCTTGGAGAGGCGCCTGGACTGATCCCTTGTCCCAGCTTGGGAGTCGCCGTGTGGTCTCCTCTCCTTCTTTCCTTGGGACCCAGCAGGGGGGTCGAGGTGACCTTCCCCCCCCTGCTTGCACACCCTGTGCCGGTGGGGCGGCGCGGCCTTTGGGTGCGTGCTGGGGAGGCTCCATTGACTTTTCACGCCGGAACTGCCACCACCCTGCCTCGGGACTCTGGGGTCACCCCTCCTTGGCGAGTCTTCCTCTCTGCGGTGTGGGGTATCTGAGGCCCACAAGCAACGACGACCGGCTCCGCCTGGTGAGCCCTGACCTTCCTGGCTCTCCTGCTCTGGGGCCCAGCTCTAGCTCTCCCCCCCTGG
The DNA here is from genome assembly GCF_040938575.1 of Ambystoma mexicanum. Classification (NCBI taxonomy): domain Eukaryota; kingdom Metazoa; phylum Chordata; class Amphibia; order Caudata; family Ambystomatidae; genus Ambystoma; species Ambystoma mexicanum. The sequence continues at coordinate 406,451,695 of NC_090924.1, forward strand.
GGGGCTACTCGGCCTTCACCAACCTCATATTGCGTTTACCTTGGCTGGAATCCCTCGTTCTGTGTGGCCCTATCGTTCACTGGGGGCTGGCCTCTCCCCGCCTCAGTACTCTGGAGGCTACTGCCACTCCACCCGGAGCGATACTCTGCAGAAGGGCTCCGTCAATACCGCTGGTCCCTACTCTTCCATCTCTGGCTGTCTTCCACACCTTCCTGATCGGGCGGGAGCCCTGCAGCCTACACTTCTACGGCATAGTCTCGTGGCCACGATATTCCCTGCCTCCCTCTCTTGTTACGCACCCTACCTGGATTATTGACTTACACGGCCTGGGATCCCCCCGTCTCCCTCTTGGGGCTGCTGGTGACTCCCCTTTACCCCACTCAACCATCACCATTGTCAAAATGACCAAGGGGGGCGCGAGGAAACAGAGCTCCATCAACATGTTTGCGAAGGCGGCTGTGAGATCCCCGGAGGACCCCATTGAACGGGACCCTGTGGCGTCGTCGTCCGCAGTGGCACCTGAGCCCCAGGGCATGATGGACTTTATCAGGGAGGGTTTCACTGCCCTACACTCAAAACTGGACGATATGAACGGCACAATATCCTCAATCAAGGCCCACATCGAGAGGACCGATAGCCGCGTGTCTGAGGTCGAGACACGGGTCGGCTCCGCCGAGGATGCACTGGGTGCACTGCGCTCCGAGGTTGTCGCTCTCTCGAGCCGAGTCTTCGAGGTGGAGAAGAAGAACGAGGACTTGGAATCCCGCTCGAGGCGCAATAACCTTCGCATCATCGGGGTCCCTGAGAACGAGGTGCACGAGCCAATGGAGGACTTCGTTGAGCACACATTAATGTCACTCCTGGATTCGCCCAAGCTCTCCCCCCACTTCGCTATTGAGCGGGCGCACCGTGCCCTTACCGCTAAACCCAGACCCGGGGCTCCGCCTCGTCCCATCATCGCCCGGGTCCTGAACTACCGGGATCGTGATACTCTACTCAGAGCTGCAAGGGTCAAGGGCGAGCTCTTATTGGGAGGTGCGAGGATTCATCTTTACCCCGACTTCTCGACCGCCGTCCAACGAGAACGCAAGACTTTCCAGGCTGTGAAGCGGAGACTGCGAGATCACTCCATTAAATATGCCATGCTCTAACCCGCCAAACTGCGCATAGAACACGCTAATCAGGTGTTCTTCTTCACGATCCCGGAAGAGGCCTCCAAGTTTATGGACGAACACTTCCCAGGCTGACTTCCTTCTCTTGTCCACAACTCTGCAGCTTCCCCCTTGGGCCCTGCGGGGGGAGGCCGGGTCCGCCCCTTCCCCGTCGCCGGTGTCGCATTGATCCTCTCTCCCGGATTCGGCTTGTTCAAGTTTCTCCTTTCATTTCAATGATGTGCCATACTGCTAAGTGCAAGACACCCTGCTTAAGTTACATTCAATGTTTGAAGTTGCACCTTGAGCTCTACTGGTCCTGCTGCGGCCCGGAGCGCTGCAGTCAGCCCGGCCTACAGGCCCCCAGGCTCTGATGCCTCTATTTTGGTTTTGGTTGAGGGGGTTTGGGATTGTCATTCCTCTGTTTGGGAGGGGGATGTGGGTGGGGTGGGACATGTTTGGGGTTTTATTATCAGAAAATTGGCACTGGCAGCGAGGGCGGACTGGGGTGCAGCACTCACCCATTGGTCTTGGACACCTTTTTTGACTATACCACTACCACATCCATGGCAGAGGGGGACTTAACCTTTATGAGTTGGAATGTGCGGGGGTTGGGGAACTATAGAAAGATGAGGCAGCTCCAGCTGCAGGCTGAGCGCCATGGGTCCAAGATCCTCTTTTTGCAGGAGACACATGCTCGCATGGAACAATGCGTGCGTTTCGCCAAAACCTGGGGCCCCCATAGGTTTTTTACCGACTTCTCTACTCAAAGTCGTGGGGTCATGACCCTTATTCACAAGAGTCTCCGGTTCACCCTCATCTCTTCACATATTGACCCCCTGGGCAGGTATGTTCTGTTACACGCCACGCTTCAAGGGAAAGAAGTGGTTTTGCTGAACATTTATGGCCCCAACCTCGATGACCCTGAGTTCTACAGACAGGTCACGTCCCTTCTAGATGGCTTCCCCCTTGTTCCAATTCTCTGGGGGGGGGACTTTAATACTATCTTTGATGTGGCCCTTGATAGATCTGGGACCAAGCCCCGTCATCTTTCCAGGGCAGCCTATGCTGCATTATCATCTCTGCCCCGGTTGGCCATGGTGGATGCATGGAGGTTCTTTTACCCCGACTCTCGCGTTTATTCATTTTATTCTTCAGTCCACGACTCATACTCCCGAATTGACCGCTGGGTGATCTCCAATGTCCTGGTTAAAGACGTGAAACAGTTAATGATTTTACCCAGAACCTTGTCTGACCACTCTCCAGTGACCATCACCGTGAGTTGGGCCGCTGATCCTGGCCGGTCCCGCTGCTGGAAACTGAAACCCCTTGCCCTTCTTGATCCAGAGTTTCATTCCGAGCTCGAGGACTCTATTGAAGAGTTCTTAGAGTTAAACACAGGCTCGGTACCATCAATAGCCACACTATGGGAGTCTTTCAAGGCCTATATTAGAGGGATTGCAATTTCCAAGGAAAACAGAGTCCTCAAATCAATTAGGAGAGCCCTAGCCGAGAGTGAATCCAAGCTGTCGACCCTGGAGGCTGCATGTTCACTTCACTCTTCTCCGGGTAACCTAGCGGCCATTGGGACGGAATTGGATACATTTCGCTCCCTGGCTGACCGTGAACAGAGGTTTCTGGACAACCCAGGTATCGCGCGGAAATACGGGGAGGGCGAGCGCCCTGGTCGATTCCTCGCGAGGTTGATCCGACATGAGACGGGGTTCCCCACACATTCTCGGGATTGAGAGACTGGACGGCTCTTTGGCTGTCTCCTCCCGGGACGTCAACACGGAATTCTTTAATTTTTACGAGTCCCTATACTCCAATGCGGACGAAGTATCAGTGGAAGAAATCGACTCCTTTCTCAAATCCCTTCCCTTGTCAACTTTATCCCCTGAGGCCGCGGGCTCTCTTGATTCCCCACTCACACTGGAAGAGCTCTCCGACGCTATCGATTCCCTATCCTCGGGGAAAGACCCCGGCTCCGATGGTATCCCAGTCGAATTTTACAAGTCCTATAAATCACTTCTCCTTCCTCACCTGTTGGCTGTGTGGGAGGAGTTGGTCGAGACAGGTGTGTTCCCCCCTTCACTACATGAGGCCACGATTACAGTATTGCTAAAGGCTGGCAAACCTCCCTCGCATTGTGGATCGTATCGTCCGCTTTCCCTTATAAACTGCGACGCCAAAATATACGCAAAGGCCCTGGCTCTCAGGTTGGCCCCCATCCTTCCGTCCATCATTCATTCCGATCAAGCGGGCTTTGTCCCGGGGCGGTCCACCTCCCTGAACTTACGGCGTATATTTAATATAATTGACAGGATTAGCCCAGAGACTCCGGCTGTAGCGGCTACGCTGGACATGGAAAAGGCCTTTGATTCGGTTTCATGGCAATTCCTTTGGCGGGTTCTCGAGAGCTGTAAATTTGGTCCCTCCTTTCTCTCTTGGGTCAAGCTACTCTATTCGTCCCCCGTGGCTAGGGTCCGTACAGGTGACCACTGCTCTCCTTCCTTTGGGATCGCCAGGGGGACGAGGCAGGGGTGCCCATTCTCTCCTTTGGTTTTTGCAATAGCCATAGAGCCCTTCGCGGACCTGCTTCGTCATCGCCACGCCCACAGAGGCCTCCATACTGCCGGGAGGGCAGACATAGTTTCCCTATATGCGGATGACGCGTTGCTGTTCATTCGCTCTCCATCCCTCAACTTGCCTCCAGTGCTGGAGGATATCATTTATTTTGGCCGGGTCTCGGGCCTTAGGGTGAATTGCTCGAAATCCACCCTCATCCCACTCACGGAATGCACTCTCCCCCCCTGGCACTCTGGGATTCACATGGGCTCAATCCACGTTCACTTACCTGGGGATAGCAGTAACGCGCCAGCAGGCACTAACCCTCGAAGAGAACTTCCGGAAATACCTTACACTCCTGTCGGTTAAGGTTTTAGCATGGGACAAGCTCCCGATTTCTCTCGCGGGCAGAATGGGTCTATTGAAAATGGTGGTGTTACCTCAGCTGCTTTACAAGTTTGCCAACGTACCCTTGTGGCCAGGCGCTGACTTTTTTCACGACTTGACTCGTACAATTAACTCCTTCCTTTGGCACTCAGGAGCGGTCCGGCTTAAGTATGAGACCTTGTCCACCCCCATGGCCAGGGGGAGCTTTGGTGCCCCTGATTTTCTCAAATATTGGCTAGTATCCCAGATCCAATATATCTCCCATTGGTTTAATACAACTGACCCCCCCCCCCACGTCCGGCTCGAGAAACTTGCGGTCTGTGATCGCGAAATCCGCTCTTTGGTTATACAACCCGCTCCTTAGGTGCTGGACTCACAGAGTCCGGTAGCCTGCACATCCCTTGCATTAGCCAAAACATGGAAGCTGCTTGGAATAGCCCGCGCCTTCCACGGCAACCTTCCCCTCTGGAACTTCCTCCCGGGGGTCCCCCAGGTCACACCACTTATTGTTCGTCGCTGGGCCGAGGCAGGCTATAAGCTGCTGCGGGACGTGTTTGACCAGGGCATATTCATCGAGTGGACTGATCTTCCCCTACCCTTGAGGAGTGACCGGAGTGTCTGGCTTCAATACGCGTCTCTCCGTAAGACCCTTAAGCGTAATTATCCAACATTCCCTGCGTTACCACCAGACGACCCGGCCATTGAGGAACTCACTTCCCCCTCACCCATGAAAGGTAAAATCTCTAGGTTATACTCCATGCTTCAGTCCAGATCCTCTCCAGAATTTTCTAAACTCAGGGGGTCTTGGGAGAGGGACCTGGGGGTGGAAATATCAGACGACCGCTGGGCACATATATGCGACCGCACTCACCGGGTGTCCTTTAATTCCCGATTCAAACTCATTCAGTTAAAAGTGCTGCATAGGTTCCACTATACTCCGACTAGATTGCATCGCATGTCCAGTGTGCATCCTTCTAGTTGCCCTCGATGCGGGCACGATGACGCGGACTACATCCACATGATCTGGTCCTGCCCCTGCCTCTCACAGTTCTGGGGAGCGGTTTGCGCGACGGTATCTGCTATGCTCGATCACCCCATCGATCCTTCTCCAGCATTGTGTCTCTTCCATGATCTCCCTGGTCTCCCTCGTAACTCTAAAAAACTGACTGGCCTCTGCATGCTCTTAGCGGTTCGGTCCATCCTGCTCTGCTGGCTTCGCCCCTTTCCCCCCACACATGCCCAATGGTTAAAGGCGGTTACTTGGGCCTCTGACTCTGAGGAAACTTGGTCTCACATGCAACCTACTCACTCCAGGCTTAGGGACATCTGGCTTAGATTCCGCTCCTACTTGTCCGACCTTGACATGACTCCGGCTGCTTCCCCTCCACCTGCTCTTTCTTACTAGTCTGAGAGTTCCCCCCATATTATTTTGATCAGCCTCCCCTCCCCGTATGTCGTTTGTAATTCTGTTTTCTTTTTTTTTTTGAGTCATCTAATGTGCAATCTCCGTATGACTGTTTCATGATCTGTATTGTCAGTCTGTACCTGCTGGGCGCTGTTCGCCTGTTGTTTTGCTGCCATGCTGCCTAATAAAAAAGAATTAAAAAAAAAAAAAAGTCGAAGGCTGGGAGACGTTGGGCATTTTGAAACTTGGTGACCATCTGCAGAATATCTTGAGCCCTCACCTCTGGTGGCGAGGCTTTTCCCAGGGAAGTGTCCAGGACCGCTCCAATGAACTGGAGTCTCTGTGATGGTATCATCTGTGACTTCTTTAAATTGAGGGAGAAGCCCAGTTTGTGAAGGAAGTGGCAGACATAATTTAGCTGGATCTGAGCCTGTTCCGAAGATATAGCTCTGATCAACCAATTGTCCAGGTAGGGGTAGACGTGAATCCCTTCCCTCCTTAGACTCGCAGAAACCACCGACATTAGCTTGGTGAAGACCCTTGGGGCGGTGGTCAGCCCAAATGGCAGAACTCGAAATTGATAATGAGAGCCGCCAATTGCGAACCTCAGGTATCTCCTGTGTTTGAGATGGATTGGCACATGGAAATAAGCATCCTGAAGGTCCAGAGATACCAGCCACTCCTGGAGCTGGGGGGCCTGAAGGATCTGAGAGAGAGTTACCATCTTGAACTTGTCCTTCCTGAGGAACTTGTTCAATTCTCGTAAGTAGTCCTCCGTCCTTCTTTGGTATGAGAAAGTAGGGGGGGAGTACCAGCCCTTGTTCCTCTCCGCTACAGGTACCGGTTCTATGGCACCTTTCTCTAGCAGGTCTACAATTTCCTGCAAGAGGAGCGGATCTGGAACTTTTAGAGAGCTGTGCCCCGGTGGATGACTCAGGGATGTGTAGAAAGGGTAGGCAGTAACCCTGGGCAACTGTCTCTAATGCCCAAGCATCTGACGTAATAGCCTGCCATTCCGTCAGATGGTGAGTTAACCTGCCCCCTACAGGTGTTTTGTGTGGAAAGACCTCAGAGTGGTTTGGGGGCGGCTGATGCAGATGCCGAGGGTAAAGAGGCACCTGCTGCTGCGGCTTTAGTACTTTTGACCAGTTCACCTCGGGTGGATCTCCTTTGGCCTCTTTGAGCCGGCTGTCCTCTGCCTTTCTCAAATGCGGAATAATACCGAAAGGACTTTCCTCTTCCAGAGGTTCCTGAGGGGCAAAAAGGAGTTTGGCGGATTGCAGCTCCTAAAGATTTTGCTGCTGCGTTAGATGTTTGCAACTGTCATCAGCCTTTTTACCGAATAAAGAAGAGCCGTCAAAGGGCATATTCAAAAGTCTGGCCAGTACATCTGGAGCAAAGCCAGACTTTCGCAACCACGCATGCCTGCGGATTGTCGTACTTGCCGCCATGGCCCTGCTGATACTGTCAGCGGAATCGATGCCAGTTTGAAGAGATTTGCACATGGCATCTTTGCCATCTTTAATGATGTTAAGCAAGGCTTCCCTTTCCTCTCCTTCCGGTATGCAGTCAGCCGCTGATGAAGCGCACTCCCACAGTGTGTGACTGAACCTGGCGAGCGTACAGGTGGCGTTGATGGACTTCAACGCCATACTACAAGCAGAAAATACTTTTTTTGCCATAGAATCGTACCTTTTGTCATCTCTATCCTGTGGGACAGTAGGGTAAGCGGATCTGCTGCTTGATGAAGTTGCCGCTTGAACCACCAGGCTCTCTGGAGTCGGGTGTTTTGATAAATATTCAGGGTCAGCCGCAGCTACGCTATACTTGGCTGACAATCTTTGATTGACTGCAGGGATAACCTCAGGAGTTTCCCAATTCGATGAAATCTTCCTTTGCAAGGCTGCATGGAAGGGGACCACAGGATCCTCCTGTGGACCTTTTTCTAGTATGTCTGTAAGGTCATCCTGTTGAAAAACAGGTGAAGGCGCAGACCAACCCATGAATTCAATAATCCTTGCCATCAGGGTTCTATAGGGTGTTTCGGCATGTTCCCCTGGGTCTGATTTGACAAATTCCACTTCTGGGGAAGTATCCAGCCCATTTGCCTCATGTAATGGTTCCTGTAGGTCTTTCAACCTTCTTTCCTCAGAGGTAAAATCCTCTGAAAAAGGTGGTGTGGTCCTCTGCAACCCGAAGGGTCTTTCCTGGTCAGAATCCTCCCCTTCTTCATAGATTGAAGATAATCCAGGGTACTCTGACCTCGGAAATTGTGTAAAACTCATTTCTAAGGCAGAAGGAGCCAAACTCGTCATTATTGGGTGAGAAAACGTCGATGTCGTCGACGCTGATGTGACAGGCTTCGAAGGCGCCGAGAAAACTGGAAGAGGCCTCGAAGAACTCGAGAGGATCGGGATCCTACTCGAGGCTGTCGACGACGTTCTCGGCGCCGTGCTGGAGGCTCTTGGTATAACCGTTGGCTGTGAAGTAGCCGTGTTTTTCTCTTTTATCAGCGTCAATGTCGGCGTCCACGATGGCGTCGATCCGATCGACCGATGCGTCGAAGAGCCCTTCGACAACGGCGTTGATGGCACCGATCCATGCTGTTAGGGAGAATTCTCTGTTTAGGCTGAATTTCCTAACCTAGTGAGTCCCCCAGCAGCTTTGCTGGATTTTTGGGGTTTATTTTTTTTCTCCTGCCAAGAGTGAGACTCTTTTACCCTCACACTTGGGCATGATTTGAGTGTGTTTCTTTGAATCTAGATGTGTTTAATGGGCTATGGTGTCTTTTACCCCATAGGGCTTCATGTGTTTTTGTGATGTGTGTTACACCGCACCCTCAGTGCAGTAACCCAGGGATGTCATAGTGACCCCCCAGTATAGACTCCATACCCTGGGACTGACTACTGTCTCCCATGGCATGTAACGTCACCATTGACTTTACTAGTCTTAAATTCTGAACAGAACCAGTACAAACCATCATATTGTGGACATACTGGCTGGGGCAATTCAATTGCCCCGGTGTCTGTTAGTCGACGGGGCACGTCTCCGTCCCCCCTGATCGAGTTTTGGCTGGTGGCAGTGGATACTACTTTTTATATTCAACCGCGACTATTTTCCTATGGGATTTCCCCTTGTTTTAGGCTACTATCTTTATTTAATTATTTACGGTAGCCTCAAACATACCGCCGGTTTATTTAATTAATATTAATTCTCCGGTTGGTATTTTTTGCCAAAACTTGATTCTAAAATGGCGTTTGTGTTCTCTTCTGTGACTCCAACCCAAGTCGAGCCCTTTGTTCCACCTTTTGGCGTGCTTCTCCACAGAAGCCCTCCAAAGTGGTGCCACTCTGTCTGGGGTACTTAGGAGGGGTAGAGGGGGATTTAGGCACCCTGGACTGAGTTGCTTAGGCAACTCAAGTCGCACTCCGTCCTGATTGGCCCAAGTGGTGAGCCAGCCGGCTCACCACTTCGCATGTTTGAGTGACAGCTAGGCTGAGTGAATGGGGGTTTTCTGCATAAAAGCAGGGCTTTGGGGACTGGAACTTCAGAAGTCGCCACAGGACCTAAGAATCCGACGAGGGAGAAGCTGAGCTGACCTGCCACGACGCCACCACCGGTGGAGCCCTGCTGGACCGTCTCACCACTTTTCCCAACGACAGAGGAGATCTCCCGCCGGAGAGTCTTCTTCCTTTGACTGGTGGGGATAACCAGTTTCACCGTCTTTTCGCCTTCCCGACGTACCTCGTGGCCATCTTGCCTGTGCCAAGCACCCCGGCAACCGGGATACCACGTTTTACCACGACCGCGAACCAAAAGTACCACCTTTAACCGGAAAAACTCAGCGGCTGGTTTCTTCCCTGGCAGTGCAACGACCTTCATCTTTCCTACAAGTCGAGATCTTCTCTTCCCCGGGACGACGACGCGACTTGCACCCACTGCCAGGAACAACTGCCATCCTTCCCACTTAAGGTACCGTGTCCCGCCTGGCTTCTCTTGCCACCGACTGTACGGGGTAGAATTAGCCCCCGACTTTCGAACCTAGGCTGGCCTGGGACACCCTGGCTAAACTTTCCTGAGCCTCTCTAAACTCTTTTTGAACTCTCTGCAAGACTTTCTAAGCCTAGTGTAACTGTGTGATCTTGGGCGCATTTGTGCTCTGCTCTCTCTAAGAGTGGGCCCAGCCTTTGGACTTTGGCTCACCAGTGACATTTGCTCTTCTGCCTTGTTAACAGTGTTCCTGAATCTTAGAGTGGTGTACCTTTCCATATTCTGTCTTTTTCCCTCCCTTTCTCACAAACTTATTGAAGTGCCATCTAGTTAAGAGCTCACCGCTGTATGAAAATAAGTGGTGTTTTACTGAGACTTATCTGATAAGGGAAAAAGGGGTGTATATATTACAATAGTAACGGTGTTTAGAATATTTTACAACAAGAGTGCTCGAGTGTTTCAAACAGTGTGTTTTTAAATAAAAAATTATATACTTTGATACCAAAGCTCTGGTCAGTGTTTGCTTGTATTGGTGTGTCTGAGTGCCTATTGTGTATACTTTGCATACTGCCTAACTCTTCTTGAGAGAAGTCTGACTGATCAGCCACAGCTACCAGGTAAATCTGGGTTGTACAGACTGCTACCAAGTGGGTTTACTGCCTACACCTGTAGTCCTAAATCTTTTGCAGTGTTCCCTAAGAGAACTGCATAGGTTTCTGCCTAACACATGCGAAGGGATCTTCGATGACGGCGTCGAAGATGGTGCCTTCTTAACCGATGGCCCGTGGCGCTCTCTGGTGGACTCTTTCGCCAGGTGCAACGACTCGCAGCGTTTCTATTTTTTGGGGTTTTCACCCGGGGTATCACCCTCAGCTGTCTTCGAGGGGGTCGAGGCTGCTTTCTCGAAGACGCTTAGCATTTTCTTCCTGAATTCCTCCCACCCAGCCTGAGAGCTGTGTTTTGTGGGGCAGGAGACCCTTTCTGGGGAAACAGAAGATGACGAGGAAGGGGATCTTCGACGTCTCTTCTTTGAGTATCTAGATCTCGACGAGTGGTGGGAGCTACTTCGAGACCTAGAATGGGAATGCTTTCGATGGCGAGGAGACGAATGCCTCGACCGAAGAAACTTTCGAGGAGGTTTTGACTGACTTACCTCTCTCGAGCTTCCCCTTGCGCTCCTTCAAGGCTTTCGCCGTCATGGACATGCAGTCCGAACAATGGTGCTCGACTCCCAAGCACCACAAGCAGATCCTCCGAGAGTCCGTTATCGACATTTTCTTTCCGCAGTCTCGACATTTTTTGAAGCCGGACCGCGGAGTCATCGGTTCGGATGAAGAAGCCATCGAGAACGAGTTGGTTTTATCAAGTAAATATAAGAAGTTTTATCTGACTGAACTGAGCAACGATATTCCGAGGCCCCTCGAAGCGCTCTGAGCAACGGACGCGGAACGTGGCTATTTATGGGCATGGTGAAGTCGGCGCCGATACGGTGGCTGTCGAGGGACATCGACTCGGCGGACGTCGACGCGCAGCGCCCTCTACAGAGAAAAAATTTCCGAGGCCAGCAAGCTGGAGACGAATTATCAAAGATAAGGAATACGTCGGAGGACACAATCCCTTCGAAGTTGGGTTACTAAGGACCCAGTACAGATTACATTGAAAGCAGGAACAGTACTCACGAGGGACTGTTGTCAAGGGAAGCAGAGGAAGGGGTAAAAGGCACCAGTCAGACAATTAGAGCAAGGGATCATTATGCCATCCACGTCCCCATGTAATACAACCATATACCCAGTCAAGAAAGCAACAGGGAGTAGTTGGAGGATGATCAAGGATCTACGTCCTCCTAATGACGTTTTGCTGAAGGAGCTTCCGGTAGTTCCAAATCCGGCGACAATCCTGTGTAGCATTCCCAAGACAGCGATGTACTTCATAGTGGTGGATCTGACGAATGTGTCGTTCTCAATCCCGCTCCAACCTGATTCATGATATCTCACTGCGTTTACGCATGTCAACGGCGCTTCGAGCACACGACTTGGGAAATATTCAGGTGCCCAGTATGTGGATGATCTGCTGGTATGTAGTGAAAATTAACATCAGTGCAGGAGGGATTCTATTGCATTATTGCAATTGCTGGCTCACAAAGGCAACAAGGCAGATGAAAAGAATCTACAATACTGCCAACAGGAGGTACTATACTTGGGGCAATTTATCTCTGCAAACAGGAAAACAATATTACCAGATAGGGTGACGTCAGTACGTGCCACCCCTAGGTATCGTAATGTCAAGGAAATGCAGCAGTTTTTGGGCTTAAGTAATTATTGTAGGACATGGATCCTAGACTACGCAGCCTACGCAAGGCCGCTGTTAAAGTCTCAAAGAAAGACAGAAGACAACAACTGTAAATTGGAATGAAGAAATGAAGACAATTTGAGGACTTAAAAAAAGACGATATTGGGTGCATCTCTCGGTTGTCTGAAGAGCATCCGAGACCAGGCAAAGCTCAATTGACAGATTAAGGACATCATTGATGAAGGAACAAGTTACTTACCTGTAACTGTTGTTCTCCAGCATGGCTTTGGCATGGATTCACATGCTCATGAATATTCCCCGTTGTCAGGCTGGGAATCCTCTGTAAAAGAAAAAACTGTTTCAGGTTGGTTTATAGGAGAAAGACAGTTTAGAAACAAATCACTGAGCTCTGGGTCATACTGCCCCAGCCAATGACTGCCCTCTACCTAAGCCCCTCCTCTGGCAGCCATCTTCAGATTTGTAGCACATAAAGTGGCAGTAGGACCAAGAGAAGAATTGCAGAGGGGCAGACAGGAGGGTTTGCATATGAATCCATGCCAGGCCCATGCTGGAGAACAACAGTTACAGGTAAGAAACTTGTTCCTTCTCCAGCATGGGGTCTGGCATGTATTCACATGCCCATGAATAAAGAATACATCGCAGTACATACATGCACAACCATGGGAGGTGGCAAGGCTCAACAGAAGCAATCTCTTACCTCCTCACCAGGCTCACCTTTAAGCAAACAGGTTGCGCAACACTGCTTGGCCGACTCTGGACTCCTCCCTGGAATCCCTGTCGACGCAGTAGAATTATGTGAAGGTGTGCGTCGACCTCCACGTAGCAGCCCTGCAAATGTCAAGCAGGGGCACACCAGACAGGAAAGCTGTTGTAGCAGCGATCACTCTAGTAGAAGGGGCTCTCGGACGGCCAGGCAGCGGTCGGTTTGCCAACCGGTGACAGTGATACAGCCGGAGAGACACCTGAAAATGGAAGCCTTGGGCAGGGCCTTCCCATGGTTCACAGGACCAAAGTTCATAAAAAGCTGAGATGTTTTCCAGAAAATCTTTGTGTGGGCCACATAAAACTTCAGCGCTCTAGCCACATCCAGCGAGTGCAAAGTCCTTTCAGCCAGTGAAGGTGTCGGAAAAAAACACAGGTAACACCAAGGGCTCGTTGAGATTAAATTCCGACAGAACCTTGGACATGAAGGAGGGGTACGTCCGCAGCACCACAATCATCTCGTGAAAAGTCAAGTAAGGCCGTTTGATGGACATGGCCTGGATCTCACCTATACGTCTTGCAGAGGTGATGGCCACAAGGAACGCTGTCTTCCACAACAGAAACTTGAGCGGGGCTGAATGCATAGGTTCGAATGGAGCCCCCATGAGCCTAGTCAGCACCACATTGAGTTCCCACGACGGGCCGGAGCCTTCACTGGCAGGAATAAGCAGAACAGTCCCTTGATGAACTCCTTAACTAGACTGTGCGACCACAGTGAAGACCGTCGCAGAGATCTGGTGTAGCAGGAGATAGCCGCCAGATGTACCTTGATGAAGGCGTGAGCCAGTCCCGATTTAGCCAATGACAGTTAATACCGAAGTACTTGAGTGGCCGTGATCCTCTGGGGGTTGATCTTCTGCGAACGGCACCAAGTCGCACAGCGCTTCCATTTGTGTCCATGGCACTTCAAAGTAGACAACAGCCTGGCCTTGGCGAGTACCTCCTTGCAGTCTGCCGGACGATTTTAGCCACCAAACTCCAACGCTGCAGGAGCCAGGCCTTCAGGTTCAGAGACCCTGGGTCGTGGTGCAGAATTGCCCCTCCTTCCCTGGAGAGAAGATCCGTCACGACTGCCAGCTTGACTGGAGGGGACATTGTCATGCAGAGAAGGTTCTGGTACCAGATCTGTCTCGGCCATGCTGGTGCGACAAAGGTAATCCTACACCGGTACCATCTGAGTTGATTGATGACTCGCTGAAGTAACGGCAATTGAGGGAACGCACAAAGAAACAGGGATTCCCAAGGGAAGGAGAATGCGTTCCCCATGCTCCCCGGCTGGGGGAATATATTGGTGAACCCCCAGCACTTGGTGTCTGTCGCTGTCACAAACAGATCGATCTGGGGACTGCCCGATTGGAGGAAAAGGTTGTCCACTTGATCCTGCCGAAGCTCCTACTCGTGGCAAGAGCGCAGCTCCCTGCTGAGAGAATCGGCAACAGTGTCGTTTACTCCTGCCAAGTGAAACAGAATGAGGAACATCCCCTGGGCGACGGCCCAGTGCCTTAAGTCCTGCGCCTCTTTGGAAGGCACTGGGGGTCTAGTGCCCCACTGTATCCGGATGTAAAACATTGTGGTGGTGAAAACATTGTGGTGGTATTGACCATGAAGACCCTCACCACTATGTCCTTGAGGAACGCAGAGATGACTTGAGGGCCCAAAACAACACACGTAGTTCGAGAACGTTGATGTGTAGCATCCTCTCCGGCAGCCAGAGGCCTCTGGAGTGAAGACGTCTGGTGTGGGCTCCCCATCCTTACAGGGAGGCGTCAGTCATGACTGTCTCCTGGTATGGGGGGCTCTGGAAATCCATGCCTCTGGTGAAATTGGAGCGCACGCCACAACACCTTATCGCCCGAACTTGAGTGTGATCCTGTCGTGGAAGCCTCCGGACACCTGGACCCAACAGGTGTCGAGGAACTCCTGTAGAGGGCTCATCCACAACCTGCAGAGCCGAATCAGGTATATGCACGACGACATCATGCCAAGTAGAGACTTGATGGGCCTCAACGTGGCGACCCTCAGTACAAACAGCCACTGCATTTTGCCTAAGATGGCCGATTATCCTCTCCTCTGATGGTGACACCAGGCAGGACACCGTGTCGAGCCTGGATCCCAGGAACAGCGTGTCATGCAATGGAGTCATGCAGGACTTTGCATAAATCCCAGAGAACCCCAGTTCTGTCAGCAGGCGGAGTGTCTTCGCTGCGGGGTCGACGGCTGTGTCCCTTGATCTGGCCCCGATGAGCCAGTCGTCCAGGTAAGGGTACACATGGATCCCTTCCAGTCATAAATGCACCACTACTGAAGCCAGATACTTGGTCAAGACTCTGGGCGCAGACTTCAGTTTGAAGGGAAGAGCCTTGAACTGGTAATGCTTCCCTTGAACGACGAAGTGTATGGGGATGTGGAAGTACGCTTCCTCTAGATCCAACGATGAAAGTCCCCCTCCTCCAGCTGGCCGAGCATCTGCTGCAGTGTTACCATCCTGAATTTCAGGGACTTTCTGTACTTGTTGAGCCGTCGTAGGTCAAGGATGGGCTTCCAGCCCCCGGTCCTCTTTCTTACGACAAAGTATCTAGAGTAAACTTTGGAGCCCAAGAGTCACTTTGGGACCAGCTCTTTCGCCGCTTTCCTCAACATGGACCGAACCTCCAACAGCAGCAGAGGAATGTGTTGTTCCTGTCGGGCCACCAGTGGAATTCGAGGACACTTCTATTGAAACTCTAAAGTGCGTCCGTGGACGAAAGCATTCAGCACCCATCGGTTGGTGGAGATGGTCTACCACACGCTGACGAAGTTCTACAGCCGGCCTCCCCCCATGATGCAGCGGTCGGGGTCCGACGCCTTGGCCGGTTCAGTCCTGCTTGGCGGTCGGCGCGCCGCCTGGGAATCTTGACAACAACAGCGGCCACTTCCGAAGGCCTTGGAGCGACCCCCGTTGGCTTCCTGGGTCGAGGAGCAGGAGGGTTGGCGGTAAGAGGATGAGCGCCTGCCAAAACCCTTTTAAGACCTGCTAGACTTTCCTCCTGAGGAACGGGCGGTGTTGTTGCAGGTTGTCCAAGGCAGGGGCCATCTCCGTGTCGGCCTTGATGGCCTGGAGGGATTCACTGACGGTCTTGTCTAGGACGATCGCCTGGACCTCGTGCCAGAAGATGGTGGCCTTGAGCCAGCCACAAAGGCAAACCTTGTTGCCCATCTGGCGGAAACCCGTGTCCGCAATGTCCAGTGCCATCGTGATGGTGTGGTCGACCCGTTTGTCATCGGGGAGGAATTCCAGGAGCTTAGCCATATTGTAGCAAAGCTCCTGGTCGTATCTGGCCATGATCGCCAAAGCGTTGGCAGCTTTCCCCGTCGTCGCCGCTGAGTAGATTACCTTTCCACCCATGGAATCCAATTATTTCCCCTAGTTGTCCGGGGGTACAGATGAAGAGGACGATTAACTCAACGACTACTTGGTGGGTGCAGAGGCCACAGATTCTGGTGTCGGTTGAGACCGAAGACACTTGGGCGCAAACTCCGGCACCCGATACTTTTTCTCAAGCCGGTCTCTCTTCACTGGAGCTGAAGTAGGATTCTTTAGCAATGCCAGCCTCTTATCCCAGACGTTGTCCAGGAGCGGTACCGACAGGTTAGCCTTCTTCTTCGCCTCCCGGCTTCTGTACAGGAAGCCCTCCTTCTCCTCAGGGGGGAGCTGGAAAAGCTCCGACGCCTGTGCAATCATGAAATAAAAAGATCCCACCTCTTCCAGTGGAGAGGCTCTCGGCACCGGTGATACAGGATCTCCTAGTCCTGCGTCATCATCCGTATCCATCGCCGCTGTGCCCGCCCCCCTAGGGGGAGGCGCGGTTGGAATGGAGGTGTAGGGTGTCTCCTCCTCCTCCACCTCCTCCTCCTCCTCCTCCTCCTCCTCCTCTTTGCCGGTGGCTGCCCCGGTGTCTATGGGGTCACCAGCAGTGCTGCTGGTGCTGGCGGGGTTGTCAGCAACCTCCTCTGAATCTCTGACACCAGCGTGTGGAGTG
The DNA here is from genome assembly GCF_040938575.1 of Ambystoma mexicanum. Taxonomy (NCBI): domain Eukaryota; kingdom Metazoa; phylum Chordata; class Amphibia; order Caudata; family Ambystomatidae; genus Ambystoma; species Ambystoma mexicanum. Next base: position 406,468,287 of record NC_090924.1, read on the forward strand.
TCGAGAGGATATCCTGCAATAAGTCTCTTGGGGGACAGCGTCACTGGGCCCAGCGCTCATGTAGTCGTCCCCATCGACGGTATCAACGTTGTTGCCGCCGCCTCCAGCGGGCATCCCCTCAACATTCCCATTGCCATTGCCGTCGTTGTCACCACCATTTCCTCCTCGTCGGACGAAGAAATGTCCGTTCCCTGGAGTTCTTCACCGACCCCCTGCACCCCTTCACTCGGGTCCTGAGGGGTTGGGTTGGTCCCAGGCTAAGCTCCGGCATCCTCTTCTCCGGAGTCTTTTCTGTAGGCTTGAACGAAGACTCTCGTCTGGCAGGGAGAGACACTCAGGCTGCCGCCGGGTCACCCTGGACGGGGTTCTCCCCTTTTTTCTTTGAAAGGGAAGCCACCACCATCTCGATCGAGGAGGATGACTTGGCCTGGATCACCTGGGCTTTCACAGGCAGGTCGGCTATCTTGGCCTTCTCATTCAAGGGCAGCTCGGACACCTTGTCCTGCTTGGCCTTCTCCTTCACGGGCGGTTCAGACACCTTGCCCTGTTTGGCCTTCTCCGGTGTCTACCGCAGCTTCCCCAGGGTAGCCGACTTCCTCTTGGATGAAGAGCTGGAGGGATGGCTGAAGACCAAGGCCGACGGAGACGATGAACACGCCCTGACCGTCGCTTGCACGGCGACCCCGACGGAAGCAGACTCGCCAAGCTTGGCCTTGTGTGTTGGGCCCCCACAGATGGAGCACCTTCAAAGGACTTAGAAGCCTGCTCAGGTTGGCTGTATCCAGAAGAGGCATGCCCCTGTGAATCCTCAAAGGTAGAGGCGATGGTCTTGATTAACGCCGCCAAACGGGCGTGTCGATCCTTCATCGTGCACTTGGTGAAGCCACGGCAGATCTCAAAATTTCAAGCCGGTCAAGTGGCACAGCGAGTAGAGCGCTCGCTTTGACATCCGTGCAGAGCTTGCTAACGCAGGTCCGAATCCCGGCGGGGCCAAACTCAGCCTTTCATCCTTCCGAGGTCGATAAATGAGCACCACACACCGTGGGTAATAATAAGCAGCGCTCAGATACCTGAGGGTTCGTAGCGCTATATAAGTGCCAAATTATTATTATTATTATTATAATTTATCTTTATGCGCCGGGTGGAGACAATACAGGCACTGGGAATGCTTGTCACCCGAAAAAACATTCTGCAAACCGCAGCTGATGCACAGCTTGAAGAGGGACTGCTCGTCCGACATGGTCAGGCGCGGTGTGGGCCTGAAGACTTCTGGATTTCTGAAAAACGGGTCTCCATTAATCGGAAGGGTAAACCATGGAACACAGAGGCTCAATTGAACCGAAAACAGAGTTTTCCTAGCAAAAAACGCAGAAAGGTTGAAGAGGGCAACATGAGGACTCCCAACACTTGAACATGCAGTAAAAATCTGAGGATGGCTGCCAGAGGAGGGGCTTAGGTAGTGGGCAGTCATTGGCTGGGGGCATTGTGACCCAGAGCTCAGTGAATGGTTTATAGAGAAAGACACTTTAGAAACGAAACTGATACAGTTTGTTCTTTTACCGAGGATTCCCAGCCTGATGACGGGGAATATTCATGAGCATGTGAATCCATGCCAGACCCCATGCTGGAGAAGGAGTAGTTTAGTAAAGGATTCATGCCAGGGTGGTGTGCAAAGGCATATCCCTGATACTTGTTTTTTTCTTCCTTCTTCTCTTCCGCCCCCTTTCACCCCCCCCTCTCCTTCCCTCTCTAACTCCCTCCCTCCCTCCTTCCTTCCTTACTTCCTCCAGGAATAAGCAACGATGCCTGAACTACATGCTCAAACCTCTCTGTTATGCAGGGATAAGGTTAAAATGGATGTCATTTGTTCTAGGAATTATGCATTATATCTTTTTTGTATTCTTTTTTTTGTGTCACACTGGTTGTGGTTGTTGTAGTGTATGAAGGTGTGTCTGTTATATGGGGTGGCCATATAAAAGGGGGAGTGGACAGTTGGAAAATATTACTAATACAACTATGTCTATGATGGAAAATGACCCTGCGCTATGCAATGGCAATAAGAAATACCACAAGTGCCTACAATTTTTCCTTGGGATATCACTCACATGTCAACGACAAATGGCAGATGGACTGATCGAGAACAACAAAGACACCATAGCCCAAGTAGAGACTATGGGCCTGATTCATGTAACTGTTTTTCAATGGCGCAATCCCATAGGAAAACGTTCTGTGAATCTGGGCCTATGTGTGAGCAAATATGGTACCAATACATCACAAGGCTGACATGGATTGCAATAATGGAAAAGCCAGTGCGAATACATAGAGACATGGACTATGAACTTTGTTTTAGCAATGAAGGAACAGTTCCTGTTGGCGCAAACGCCCAGTTCAACCACACTCTTGTGATCCCTGATATGACGAAAGGTACGGCAGCGGTGATGGATTACTACTGGGTTTGTAGCCGACGAGCCTACTTGCACCAACCATCATCCTGGAGGGGCAAATGTTCACTGGTCACCGTGCACTCAATACTGCTAGTAATCCCGGAAGAACACCTGAAGGTAAAAAAGAAATGCCTGTCAAGGTGCCAACAGCCACTACAGCACCTAAAGAAACAGAAAGACTTGCAGATCATACAGGAATTCCGTATGCTGCCAGAAAAAGAATGATTTCAACAGCTGAGAAGAAAAAAAGGAGATCAAACTATATATCAAAAGACTCTTCTTCACTGCTCAGGGAATACCTGACTAGTATTGACTTTTCAACTCAGCAGAGACTTTCTTTTCATCTTTTTTGACTCCTAGGGTACAAGCAGCTACTAAGGCCAAGTGGGTTCAGATCATCTGATGGGAGCTAGTCCAGCTGGCCAATGAAAAGAGAATGGGTTCAATTCACTCAAAGTAGTGCTCCATGCATTGAGACTCATGATGATGTAAAACCGTTATATGCTTGATCTATTAACAGCCATAGAAGGAGGATTGTGTAAAAAGTAGGGAAGCAGCTGTTGAAATTTTTGTACGGCTGGAGGATGCCGAGAATGGGTCACTATCCCAGATCATCGAGGCGGTGCACAGTCTAGGTGTTCAAATGAAGAAAGAAGGTGGAGTTTAGAACACGGATTGGCCATCGCTTGCCTTTGATTGGGTCCCATCTTGGCTGTGGGCAGCAGTAAAAATACTGGTGCTCGTTGTCGTATTATTCTTGGTCCTCTTCTGCACGTGCCAATTGGGTCTCTGATGTTGTGTCAATATAGTACCTAGTAGTGCAAAGATAATTGTATCAACTGGGGGATCGAAACACCTTGCCATACAATAGACCGAGAAACTCAAACATGTATTTAGGGGTTGTAGATATGTCGGGCGGGGATGAGTTCATTACTGTAGAAGTAACGAAAGGGGGGAATGTTGGGAAGGATCCAGGGTCCTCCCGGACCCCCAAGCGCTTTGGAGTTAGTCAAGACCTCTTTTAGGCGCTATATTGGATTATGGGGGAAAATGGGCACTGGGAAGGCTCTCTCATGCAAATATAATCACAAACACAGACCTCAAGGTTTGTAAAAGTCTGCAGAGCTGAATGAGCTAGCAACATGTAGAATAGCATGTACTGACAAAAAAGAAAAGAAGGCTTTGGAGCATCTCTAGTATGGAAGGACGGCGGATTGGGATGAAGACATGGTCCATATCCAGTGACGCCACTACATCAAGCCAGGCCTATATAAACTCCTGCCTGGCACCACTTTGGGAGGAAGGAATGGAAGAGGGACAGGAGAAAACCATTCAGGCAGCAGAGTCCTTTGCTACCATTCTCATTTTGTAAGATTAAACTTGTTATCCTTACAAGATCAGCTGTTTGCCTTATTTCCCTATCGGGGTGTATTTATTCTGGTGTGAACGTAATTAGGGACACCCTTACAATCTTCTCTGTGGACGTCATGTATTGTTCTGGACAACTGGGCATTAATACTGCTATAAGGCCCAACAAGGTTTAAACTAATCAAGAATTGTGGTTAAGGCCTTATTTTTGTAAATCTATCTTTCCTCAAGATAAAGATCCATTTCCCTTTTCAATCATACACTCTGCCAAATATGTTAGGTTGTATGGTATTCTGGTTCCCCCCCTCCCTGTTATTTTATGTTAGGTTCCTGCCTGTGGCAAAGGACCCACATATAGACATCAGCGTTAGAAGAGTCCTTGTATAGGCATTACGGGTTTTAAATATACTTGGTACCTATTTACCTTTCTGTACTGTGAGTAAAGTACATATCTGACTCAAAATGTGTGACTTTATCAAAGTATATATTTTTCAGTACACCAGTATGGTGTATTTTCTAGATTTATTTGTGTCGGCTAATTGTACCTCTGTACCATGCTACCCACGTTAAAGATGGGTTTGGATTCTCTTTTTTCTGTTCTGGCCTTTTCCGTAGGGGTTAGTTGTTGTAGAATTGTAGCACAGTAGTACACAAAAACTGCCTTAACAGTGCCAGCGCCAGCAGTCCACAGGTGGGCAACCAAATAGTGCTTGAATGTTGCAGGTCCACGGATAAGTGGGCTTGGGTCCCAAGTCCAGGTTTGTTTATTACAAAGTGATCTGTGATCCTTCTGCTAGTCAACTAGTAGTGCTAAGATTCCAAAGCACAAGAAGTCACAAAGAAACGCTGGAAGCTGCTTGACGACCCTCTAATCTTTCAATGGAGGAGAATTTCCCTGGTGCTTCCCCCTCTCGAACTGGTGGGCCTAACCAGATCACAGTCTTGCACTGTCGCAATTGTCTTCCTAGAAATCAGAAGAGACATGAGCCTGTAGCCTGCCCCCATCATCCAGAGCAGGGAACTTCCTGTTGCCTGAATCTTTCACAGCCTTTGTCTAGGGCCCTGGACCTGGTCGCTCTGCTGCTCACTGCCAAGAAGAGAAGCTCTGCTGGAGCTTTAGTCTTTTGTTCTTTATCCACATGCCTATAGACCCTTTGCTGGGTCATGACGGCTCACCACAACTGTAACATCCTATGGGTCAACCATTGACATGGAATTGGAAGCAAAGTTCCTTCTTCATCTCCAACTCAAGTTCAGCCAGGTTGCCTGCCGTACTGTTAGGTCATTGACTGACACCAGAACTGCTGAGATGTTGGAACTAGATGAAGTTGTCAAAAGAAGATATCTCTACAACCACAACCCCTGGACACTACCCTGCTCCCAACATCACAATTAAGTTGTCCCCAGCAGCGTAGACTTACCTAGGGCAATTGTCAGTGCTGATCGTGCCAGCCCCTTGGTTCACTGAACACCTTCATTCTCTGAAACTTTCAAATAAAGGTGACAAGCGCAAGTGGCGCATTGGTTATTCTGAAGCTTGTATATCGTTTCTAAATCTCAACGGCTTGTGTATCATCAGAATTTTAAAGAAGCTAAAGTTGCTTTTTTCTCATATCGTATTCGTGAAGCACAAAATCATTCGAAATAACTTTTTTGCTGTAGTGCGGGAGCCGTCTCAGCCTACCATGAGTACACCTAAAGGTGTTGGGGTCACATGCTCTTTCTGATATGCTTTCTCATTTTTTTGTCCAGAAGATTGTGAGAATCTCCAGGGATAGTCTTGCTTCCACTGAGGCAGAAATACTCCCTCTTCCTGTGCTGCCGTCTCTCTCTTTTGCTTCCTTCCATCTGATTGAGGCGGCTCAAGTTCTTCAGGCTACCAGCCTCTATGAATCTGTGTCCGCATTTGAGCCAGGTCCCTTTTGTGTCCAGAAATCCTTCAATCCAGAGCTTGCAGAACTGCTCACTGGTCTGGTTAATCGTAGCCTGCAAACTGGCACCATTCCGGGATTCCTGAAGCATGCATTGGTCACTCCTCTGCTCAAAAAGCCTTCTCTGGACCCTGCAGAATCCGCAAAGGTTTGCCCTATTTCACTACTGAAAACCTTGATGAAGGTTTTAAAGTTTATCGTGGTGCGTCAACTGAGGGACTACTTGGAATCCCAGTTCATCCTGGACCCTTTTCAATCTGGGTTTTGTCCCCCTTATTGGGCCTGAGGCTGTTCTGGTGACCGTCATTGATGATCTTTCTTTAATTCCTGACGAGGGTGGTACTGATGTCCTTATACTACTAGAACTGTCTGCAGCGTTTGACACCATTGATCATGCCATCCTTTGTCAATGCTGCAAGGAGAACGGAATTTGTGGCTGTGTCTTAGAATGTGAAATGGTTTCAACCTTTTTTTTTCTTTGCCCCGGTTCCCCTTACATGTGGCGTCCCCTAGGGCTTGACTATTTCTCCACTTCTATTCAACACGTATATGCTCCCGTTGGCAAAACTCATTCATGCCCACGGCTGCAGGTTTTTTCCCCAATGCTGATGACATTCAAATTATTTTGCGTGTTGATCATGATCAGACAGCTGCGGCAGCTTGATTAAAAAACTGATCGTCTGACGTTGCAATTTGGATGCGCACAAACTGGCTTAGCTCAATACAGACAAGACAGAAGTGATGGTACTGGGAGCTGAATCCCTGGAGGGTTCTGCCTGGTCCATTGCTTTCCTGCTGTCAGCCTTGGGCCCACTTCCTAGCCCTGTGGCGAGGGTAAAGAACCTGGACATTACTAGATCAGCGTCCCTCTTTGCAGCCCCTTCGGTCAAGGCGAGATGCAGTGCAGCTCATTTCAAGCTTAAACATCTGAAGAAAGTCATCCTGCTCATGCCCGTGGACCTTCCTGGTCTGGGGGTTCAACTTTTGTCATGGGGAATCTGGATTATTGAAACACAACCCTTTTTCCCCAGCCTAAAACCCTTCTCCATCATTTACAGGTTGTGCAGAATGCAGTCTCCTTTGCTAGAACCTCAAAAGTGCTCCAAAAACTGCATTAGCTCCTGATTGCCAGCAGGATTCAATTTAAAATCCTCTGTCTGGTGCATCGAGCGATGCACGGGCTGGGAGCCGGCTTATTATGCCAGAAAATCAACCTCTATTCCCCCTCCCAGAATCTTCGCTCTACTCCAGGTCCCGCATTTTCGCAAATCTACAGTGGGGGGGGGGGGGGGGGGGGGGTTGGGGGAGGTGGAGCCTTTTCAGTAGCGGCTCCTTTGTTATGGAATTAACTTCCCATGTCCCTACAGAAGACCGAGGACAATCTTCACTTCCGTAAGGCTTTAAAACATTTCTGCTCAATCAGAGACCTGTGGGGACCCTCTCGTTAACACTCTGCCTTTCTGCTGTCTCCCCCCTCGGCCCCCCCGCCCGGGTGAGGAGAGCTCTGCTTAGCGCCAGGATGCTTCCGACCAGAGTGGCGCTTTATAAAGCGATATAATATAACATTGCGGTTTGTAGGCTAATATCTGTTTTTGTGTCTCCTTGGGCCGCATTCAGTTCTATAAGGCATCAAGTTCTCAGCAGCAACCTTTGCCATTAAGTTGGTAGGGGAATCCAAGTAACAGATTCCTTTCTGGGGTAACACTAGATGACCAGGAGCAGTAGCTGCCCCTTCACTGTACCTCTAGCTAATAACAATGTCACAATTTAAAGCAATAGGCTACTGCACTGACACCATTACTTCATGTGGGAGAACTTTGGGGGAGTTATATAAATGATTCAAAGTACCCTGGTTTTTGATTCAATAACACTGGTTTCTAGATTAGGATGAGACTATTTAAATTTAGATTTAGTGCATGGGTGTAATCTTCTAATTTTATATTTCTTTTGATAACTAACCTAAAAACAAAATGTCCCCCACTTTAGCTCTTGTAACAGCATTGACTGTAACTTTATTCATTTTTAAACATCGAAGGTGCCCCAATTGGCCACAAACTGTGACTGCAAACATGCATATATGTTTCTACTTACTGCTAGCATTCTATCTTAATGCGCCTGAGTTGTTAAAAATATATTTGGTGCATACCTATGTGGGCAACGTATTACTTGACAAACTATTGTGCATGTTAACGGTACATTACACCAAGCTCCTGATCACCTTACTCAAAGTCTTACTACGCAGTCATTTCAAGTGAGAGTTTGGTTAGATTCTTGGGTTAAATCTTGCAGGACCACTAAGGTTGGCTTACAGGAATCCTACACCAGTGGTGTTGATGAAAACCCTCCCAATGCTGGCAATACATGGCTGTAAATGTAAATCAAAATAGGTTGATGGTCAAGGAAAACTGACTAGTCAAACTCTCTTCTGTACCTTAGGACTTGCATCTCATTCTTGAAGGCCTGGATCTGCTCAGCTGTAGGGTTGGTAACTTTCAGGATCTTTACAGCCACGTCCCCATGCCACTTGCCCTTAAAGACTGTGCCAAATGAGCCAGTGCCAATCCTCTTTTTAACATCCACTTCATTGCTGTTCACTTCCCAGTAGTATCCTGAATCCCGATATCCAAGTGGCTTCTGTATTTAACAAAAAAGAACACCTAAGGTGGTGACCTGAGAACTGCCGAAATGGCGTGGGAAGAAAAGTATACATTCAACAGTGACTACAATATTCCTAGAACATAATCTCCTTTCTGACCACACATTTGGGATGCCATCGCAGAAGGGGCACCAGAGCACTCTCTGGGCAGTATGAATTTAAAGTTATGCTAGGTTGCATGCCCAGATATGTTCACGTAAGTACTGCCCTTCCTCGAACACCATCCTCAAACTCCTGTCCTTTGCAACAGAATGAATTGGCCATATGGACTTTTATTAGTGAGGGATGGAGGATGTGATGTACTGTATAGAGGAAAGGGAAATCTGGGCAAGCAGTACAGTCGTTATTACAGTCAGCGAAATAAAGTTGGTTAACTAGAAAATTCTCCAGCATGGGTATCTTTAATAGATTTGCAGCCTTATTTGAAAATTCCCCAATTCCCCTGGGACTCCCCAGTAAAATAGTAACCCTTTCACTGCATCCTACGTACATCCTACGTTCCATGACACGCACACAACATATTTATACAGAAGACATTACTTACCACTCAGAGTACTTATGAAGACTGATCTGTTTTAATGTCTCATGCTGCATATAGGGTGCCATCTAGTTGTTGCACCAAAGTGCTGTACCTTGTTTTTGAGTTTTTACTTGGGTATCAACAGAGGGATGGGGGTGGGAGTGGGGGGATTCCTGAAAGAATATTTGTGTATGAAAAGCTACTGCTAACCACAAAGTTCCTGCCATCGATGACTATTTGTATTGATTTTTATCTTGCCTAAGTGTCTTTGGGCTTATATAAAGTAACAAAAAGCATAACGTAGCAGCCATTACATCATTTAAACCCATAAAAAGTAAGGCACTACCATCCTACCAATACCCCAAATTCTAGGCACCTTGCACTCTGCCTTTTGTAAGAATAGTGTCTCCACTTCCTCCTATTCCCTCAAGCGAACTTATAATTTTCTATTGTTGTGTCTTTTTTCCCCTTCCCTACTATCTGCAGGCTGTGGTATGTGCATTCCGTAAAACTGCCTATCCCTCTTGAGAATCTTTTCTTGTGCATGTATTGATGTAACAATGGTTGGTGAATGCATGCAGAGAACACCATGTAGCTGCCTTCCATATACAGACTAGTGCTACGTTGGTTAGGAACGCCAAAAGGGCCCCGAAGATTGCCCTTCTCGAGTGTGCTTTGGGCATACATTGTGGCTGTTTGACCAATACATGATTGGGCTTGCCGAAAATTTAAAAGAATAGACTTGCCTTTTGGCTCTCCATTGTTATGTGTATGTAAAGTATCACTGCCATCCTTAAATCTGCTGTGTGTAGGGGCCTTTCAGCATTTGCTGTGGTTACTCAAAGACAACTCGTAGCTCGATTGTCTGGTTGACATGAAATTGTAATACGAGCCCTGGATGTGTCCTGAAAAAGAGTTAATCTTTGTGTATTCTAAGTGAAAGTGTAACCATAAATAAAGATTGCTCTTCGTTCCCTCTCCGAATTGAAGTGATTGTGACTAACAAAGCCACCTAGTGAGTTCAATGCTTCCCAGAGGATTTATGTAGTGGTGCTACAGGTGGTAATATGAGCCTACGCAGAGCTATATTTAGTTCCTATGTTGTTGCTGGTCTAAAAATGAGTGCATATGAGAGTTTTACCTCTTCCATTAATACATTTACGCCTAGTACCTTTCACTGTGTGATCTTGTGCTGAAATGTGGCTAAGCACCTAAAGCTGAAAGATGTGCCTTCAAGGAGTTATAATCAATGCGGATTCTAGTAGTGTAAAATATGTTTACATCCATGGGTTGCTGTACTATTTAATTGAATTGACATACTGAAGAAGCACAATCTTGTATTTTGCTTTTGTACCTCCTGCAATATGTCCATCCAATTTGTTGGCAAAACTAAAAGGCCAAATTCCAAATGTATTTACTGTTAAAAAGCTCGATTTAAAAGTCTCAGAATTTAAATAAAAAAACAAAGTGGATAAGCATCTTCTGTATCGAATGGGGCACAATGGCACCACAAAGCCCAAAAGAGGCTTGGGTTTGCCCCCTCTTAAAGAAGCCGTCCCTAGACACTGTCTGCCCCAACAACTACAGTCCAATCAACACAGTTCCCTTCCTCCTTATAATTCTGGATAAAGCCGACCACTACCAAATCCAACTCTACCTCGAAACGAACGCCATATTAGGCAAAAGGCAATCAGGCTTACGCAAAGGCCATGGCACAGAAATTGCCCTGCTTGATTTAAAAAACCAAATCACTAAAATAATGGACAAAGGCAAACCTGCATTACTGTTACTCCTAGATCTCTCTGCCGCATTTGATGTGGTTGACCACAACATCCTGACTTCCCATTTCTCAAACGCAGCCCAATTCTCCAATACAGCCACCTCATGGATAACCTAATTTCTAGAAGGCAGAGCCATGAAAGTGTACTCCGATCAGGCAAATGCTCCCCCCACCACCATCCATTGCAGAGTGCCACAGGGTTCATGCACCGCACCTATCCATTACAATCTTTTTACGAAACATCTTGTTTCGACAAACTTGACTCGTTCGGCATAGCCTACACGAACTATGCCGACGACACGCAAGTACTTCTCCCCCTCACTGGCTCCTACGATCAGGATGCAACAGCCCTCCTTCAAATCTACACTACCATTCAAAACATGGATGGCAGCCAATGGACTCTGCTTAAACAGGGATAAAACCGAGATCATCCTCCTAGGTCCCAGGGAAATACTACCCAAATTGGATCCAAAATATGAAAACTTCACCACTGACAAACTCCATCATACTTGTCTCCAACACTGTCAAAACACTAGGAGTCTATCTTTACTCGACCCTCTCAATGACTCGACAGGTCAACGCCATTGCATCAGCATCCGCCCACACCACGAAACTCCTAAATGCCATAAAGCCTTTTCTAATCCCTCAAAACTGCCTTTCCATAGCCCGAGTCACAATAGGAGCGAAACTAGACTATTGTAACGCCTTTCTTGCAGGCACCTCAAATCTTAACTTCTACAAACAGTACAAAACAACGCGCTCCGAGCCACCCTCAGCATCCCTAAAAGGGACCACATCACCCAGGCTAGACACGCAGCCTACTGGCGCCCAGTCAAAGATAGGATCAACTTTAAAATGCTCACCCTGATGCACAAATGCATTAATCTCACTGCTCCTTCATACTTGCAGACACCATTACCAGAGACCCGGCCACACGCCCTAAAAGAAGTCACTCTGCCAACCAACTCTGCGTCCCTCCCGTCAAAAGAATGAAAGGAGGAGGCATTAGCTTCCCATACATTACTCCCAAACACTGGAACGCACAACCCAATGCCCTCAGAGCTGAACACTCCTCTCCACCTTCTGCAAAACTCTCAAAACCACCCTGTTCAACTAGCCCTCACGCAATCCCCTTACCATGTCCTGCACTGTAACTAAGCTATGTTTGTGCTCACGCTGTGAAGTGCACAAGGAACATGTAACCAAGTCCTGTCTTTCACGCACAACCTGTTTAACTTTAAATCCTCTGTCTTGTATATGTGTAACCAGCATGTATAGCCTCTGTAAGAAGCGGCGCGATGCCCAAGGGCTGCTGCGTGCTCTATAAATGCTAATAAATAAATGCAAACATTGTTGCGTGACTGCCAAATAAAATGCAAATTTGACATCGTCCTCTGTCTTTACACATTGTTCGTGTGCTCCAGCCACTTTTTTAAATGAAAGCTTTCCTAACTTTAGGAAATATTATTCCAGGTTGCCCGCCATAGGAGATGGAATTCAAGCAGAGGCTTACTATGGAGAAGAGGTCGAAAGTACTTGTTAGGCAAGATTGTATGCAGTACCCTTTGGGTGCACTAAAATAGCCCTGCCCTCCTGGCAATAGGAACCCAGCCTTTGGTATAGGTCTGTACTACACAGGTTGGTAGTGTGGTCGAGTAGCCAGGCTTATCTCAAGAGGGGTCAATGTGAGCTGTAGGGGAATTACACAGAGATTCACAGCGACAAGTATTCAAATAAACACTTACACACAAGGTTTCTTGATTAAACCATTATTAATTTAACGGTCAGTTAGAGGAAGCCTTCTTCAGAAGGGAGCAATATAAAGCAACACACCAATACAGTTCAAAATACACACTCTTAGCTTTCTAAATCAGCAAATACCCATTTGGGATGGCATACGGATACTTCCTACACCCTCAGGTGAATTCAATAGCTAGGGTGCTGTTGACATTAATATATCACTGTTGCATTTAGAATATTCTTGAGGAGTGTCAAAGAAAAGAGGTTTCAGAATAAAACAAGTATTCACACAATTATTCTTAACCAGGTAAGTGCTTTCAAACCCTCCCCCAATGCAAAGTCAGTTAACCCTTTCCTGGAAGGAAGGCAAAACACATAAGCAGAGGAGAGAAGAGTCATTCATGGAGCCGGGCCAGCCAATGTTAAGTTAGCAAAAGTCAAGGTGAACTGAAGCACTTCTTGAATGTAAGTAAAAGTCTTGCACAATGTTTTAGAAAATCTTTGTAGAAAATAGTAGAATCAAATGTAGGGTCACAAGCTGTTATGCCTGTGAGTAGTAGAAGATGCAAACAACTCTACAAGAGCAACCAAGACAAGTCTCAGCTGAGACCAAGCAAGGTCGTACAACAAGAGGTAAGTTCTCCTAGACTGTACAGCACCTTTAGGTTGAACAAAAAGTGCAGCAGATGACTTCTGTTCCTGTGCAGCTCTGCAGACCCTGGTGCTCCTGTGCCTCAGGCGTGGGGACAAGGGGGGGGGGCTTTTGGAGACTCCTGCACTGCAATGGGACGGTCCACAACCGCAACCGGCAATCTTCAAACAAGTAGCACTTTGGCGTTTCAGCTTACCGCGGTTCCTAGCTGTCGAGATAGGCTTTCCTTGCATCTTTGATCCAGCACTCTGTTGAGTTGGCTCAGGCTCGGTGCGTCCTGCTTGCTGGGAGTCCGGAGCATCTTGCTGGCTCTCTTGGCCAACTTAAAAGCAACCACACAATCTGGTGTTCCTCTCGCTGGCTATACAGTTCCCGCAGCAACTGTAGTGGAAATTCAACCAGCTTCGAGAGGTTGTCCAGGTGGGTTACTTTGGAGTTGATTGGTCCCACCAACTCAAGGGTAGAAGTCATCTTTTGGGGCTTCTCTAGTCGTAACGAATTCGGAGCTTCAGCACAGCAGCAGGGCTTCTCTGGGCAAACCAACGATCCAGGAGTTGCAGCAAGCGTCTCTTCCAAGTTCTTCTTTGGATTCCTTTGTCCAGTGGTCGACTCTGTCTTCCAAGCCAAAAAGCCTCGCCTTTTATGACGGTTTCTCCCATTCAGTCCAGCCTAGCTGTCAGTCACCCAGCAGGGTGGCTGTCCTTGCCGGACAGCCAGCTGACCAATCACCTAAGAGTACATTCCTGTCTCCTGGGAGACTAAGCACAGGGAGTTTCGGGCACCTCCCTCGCTTCCTGCCCCCGCCAGACACCTTCGAGCCAGATGCAGCCTTCACTTGTAAATCCGCCAAAGACAAAACAAACAAAGGGACCAAGCCTGGTTTGGCGTGCAGAGTAAATCTAAACATGGACCTGTCCACAAAGAAATGGCGAAAAAAGAAGACCACGACCATTTTGACAAAAATGGCAGCCATGGATGGGTGCTTTACCCTGGCTGCGAACGCAGCCCGCAGTAAAAACACACAACCAAAGTAAAAAAGTAAACCACTGCCACAGCCATTCAGCGGGGAAAGGATAACATAACATTGTTACATGAGCAGCTACACAAAGGGAATGCTAAGTAACTCCCCCACCCCAAACACCCCATTGTAAGATAGTGTGTGCTGGGTATATAAAGTTGGAAATGTAGGTAAAGTTTGGGAAATCTGAAAGACTTCCCTGTGCCATTGCAATGAAGGTGCTGTGTGACGCAATGTAAAAGATGATGCCTATGGAGTTTGTCAGACTCCACAACCAAAAGAAACAGTGTTCAAAATCACATTAAAATACATGAGAGAGTGGGAAAAGGGTCTCACTGTCTTCAGGTAAAAAATTAAAGTCCTCAAAATCCAGCATAGTTGCTCGCGGTCTCTAAGGTGGAGGGAATTAGCACATTAGTGAGAATTCTCCCTAACAGTACTTAACAAAAGGCCCCATGCCACTTTGGAGATGGCCATCCAGTCCTGGGGGGTTCCTTTACATTCTCAGAGCACTTGTGGTATTGCTTTAGAATAGGAAAAAGTAACACGACAAGTCCCATAATGCAAAGACAAACAGAGAACTGCATTAACCTCTTTCACATGATATAGGGCATGATTGAAGAGGTTACCTCCTTTGCTCGAACAGGTGTCTGCATTTTTTTGCACCTCCAGGTTACCAGATCTGGTCCTAGGAATGGGGACGTCGATGTCAGCAGGGACCTGTGCAGGTGGCTTGTGCCCATGGGGTACCCACAGAGTAACTGCTGCCTCCATACTAACTGGCATCCTTACTGTTTTCTGCACAATGCTCTTTGTCCTCCACTTCCGCCCTCAAGTCCTTGACGCCTTCAATCTCCTCTCACCCCACTTCTTAGCCCCATGCCAGTTAGCATTCTGGTAGTTGTAGTCTCTCATTCAAAATGGTTAAATACAGCTACAAGCATCATCTTTTTGCTGATATTTCTATACATATGTCTATATTTGTAAGAGTGCTTTATTGTGATTTGTGTACTTTGGAAATCATCTCTGTAGAACTGAGCGTTGTTAATAGTCGAACAGCACATTCCTACCAGCTAGAACTGGGAAGGTATGCGGTAAAGTGTCTAATTGCTAGCTGATCTCAAAAACTGGCTTAACCGCTTACCTAAATGTGCCTTACATATACCAAAGTTAGAAGTCAATATTGAAAGAAGTCTAGCCCAAGGTATTGCATCATACATAATAACAACAATATGCATCACCTCACAAAATGTGTCTCTCTTGGCAACTCCTAACATAACCTCCCATGATCCCCTTGAGTATCAAATACCCATGATGTCAATTCCTGTGGGGATTAGATGGTTGGACAGACAGCAATAACCCAGGGAACAGAGAGGTGCATATCGACAGCGCTTATGACGGCACAATGTTGTTAGGTGGCAAGGAGTCGCTGCGGTACATAGTGATCTCACCATAGTCAGGGTGGGGTGGGCAGTGACAATGCAGGGGATAAATGGCTGAGGGACAGTGAGGCACGGGAACCAAGGTATGGGGCATGTAGTTATACACAGTGGGCTGGAGTGATGGGGCATATAGTTGCAGTACTGGGCCGAAGTATATACAGCAATCTCACAGTGATCCTGGCCGATATCAAGGGATCCGGGCGGGGGTACATAGTGACGGCACGGACCAAATGGGCTGGGGACACAACTTGGGACGAGGGATGATCCAGGGAGATCCATTATTCTGTATTAAGGGATAGTGGTGTCTATGGCTGAATCAATGTTTGTGTTCATTAAAGGCATGGTTTGGTCACATAGTACTTAGTCTTTCGGTGTCTTGGAAATTCATTCGATTCTTAAGATTGAGGCTGGCGTTATGGAAAGAGCCACGTTTTTAGTACTTTGCGGAATGTCATGTAGTCTTGGGTGTGTCTAATATGTGGAGGAAGGGAGATCCACAGAGTCGGGGCCAAGACTGAGAAAGCGGACCCACTGATCCTGACAGAGTTAGTGGTAGGGATCACTAAAAGGAGGGCAGTGCTTGATCTTAAGGTGCACGGAGAGAGGTAAGGTTTTAGCTTTTCTTGCAGGTATAATGGGCCGGCCTTGTGCACTACACGATGAGTGAGACACAGGGTCTTGAAAGTGGCTCTACGTCTGACTGGGAGCCAGTCGAGGGTTCGGAGAGCAGGAGAGGTGTGGTAGGGATCACTAAAAGGAGGGCAGTGCTTGATCTTAAGGTGCACGGAGAGAGGTAAGGTTTTAGCTTTTCTTGCAGGTATAATGGGCCGGCCTTGTGCACTACACGATGAGTGAGACACAGGGTCTTGAAAGTGGCTCTACGTCTGACTGGGAGCCAGTCGAGGGTTCGGAGAGCAGGAGAGGTGTGGTCTCTTGGACCAAGGGCGAGGAGCAGCATAGCAGCAGCGTTTTGTGCTCTTTGGAGTTTGTTAAGGTAGTATGCTGGGACCCCTAGGTAAAGGGAGTTGGCATAGTCCAGCCTTGACATTACAATCAACATAACGGCAAGTCTGTTCGGGAAGGAGAGGTAGGGGAAGATGCGTCTGAGAAGTTTGAGATGGTAGTGGAAGCATTTAGACACATTTTTGATTTTGCGGGAGATGGTTAAGCCAGAGTCCATACTGGAGCCTAGGTTTTTTTAATGTGTGTCGGAGGGGGTAGGGGGTTGGTCCAGGGAAGCGGGCCAAGGGACAGGATGAGGTAGAAGCGTGGAGTTGCTGCATACCATGATTTCTGTTTTTGTGGGGTTTATTGTCATCCATCAGTCGATATCTAGGAGACAGGCTTCAAGGTCGGGCTGGGGTTTGGTGTCTGAATTGTGGATTTTAACGTCGATTTAGGTATCAGGGGCATAGTTGTAGCAGATGTTGTTGTGCAGGCGGATGATTCCAGGAAGGGTGAACATATAGAGGTTGAATAGGAGGGAAGATAGGCATGCCCCTTGCAGTACCCCAGTATTAACCGAGCGAGCAGCAGAGACAAAAGGGGAGAGGAGGATCATTTGTTTCCTGTAGCTGAGGAAGGAGGCAATCCACTTTAGAGCGGTGCCACAGATTCCAAGGGAGTGGAGACTGTCAAGGAGGCAAGGAGGATTGAGTGGTTAATCGTGTCAAAGGCTGCAGAGAGGTCGAGGAGAATTAGTGCAGCGCATCCTTCAGAGTCTGCAGTGACTTTAAGATCACCCCAGATTGAAGGCAGCGTGGTTTCCGTTCCATGCCTGAAACCTGATTGTGCTCGGTCGAGGAGGTTGTTAGATTCAACAAAGGCATTTAGCTCGGAATACTATGCTGTGAATATTTGCCATCGTCAGGCTGGAAAACCTCATTAACTTTAATATAGCAGTTTTCCGGGGGCGTGGCTCGGAGCTGCCGCGTACAGCATGGCTTCCTAGGAGCTCCTGCCTGGCCCAATGCACCACACCCAATATCTCTGCTCCGAGATCCCGTTTAGATTCACAAATTAAACAGATTGTCGGAAGCCTCCCTGAGGGTGTCGTTTGAGTGGGTCCCCCTGCCGTGGCTGATTTAGCAGGGTTTCGGCTTTCTTTCTGGTCGGGACCCGATTGAGAACAAAATGGCCGCCACGCGCCTCAATGCGAGGCATCCGCAACAAGGGTGAAGGGCAAATGAACTAAACACGTCCTCGGCTGCCGAAAGCCATTAGCACACTCTCCTGCACAACTACGAACGCTACAGCCTCGAATTCCTAGCAACAAGACAACGCAATACCTTCTGGTATCGACTGATCAGCGGTCTGTCTTCCTGAGTCGTGGCAGGGTACGGACTCTACAGCACAGTCCTACGGAGTCACCTTAGTCCATGGCCCCAGGGCTCCTTACCTTCTTTCGCTGCTGTCCCATGCTCTGGCCCGCGCTTACCGAGACGCCCGCCATGGGAGCTGCTCACGAGTAGCCCGCCTGGTGCCTCACTGCTCACGCCTAACAGCGGCCCCTCGCCTCGGACGGCAGAGGACTTCATCCCTTTACCGGGGAGCCTCCCCGAAACCTGGTGCGGGATCTTCACCTCGTGACCGCCAGGACTAGCCCCAGAAGTTTCTGACCGCGGAAGGGATCACCGTGCGGTGCACAAATTGGAACAAGCCGCACCATCAGCGAGGCTGCGGTATGCTGCGGGCCCCTCCCCTGCAACTGACCGACCGCCCGCGAGGTGGGCGCTGCGAAGGGCCCAGCCCGTGAAGCTCGAACATGGAGGGATGAAGCCTCCTGGGGCAGAGAGGGGGCTCTGCTCCTGCCAGAATCCACACCTGCTTCCGTTACATAAGGTGAGGAGTCGGGAGGGAGAGGGGTTCTCCATTGCCCCGCGCAGAACCTAATACCGCTACCTGCGAGCAACCCCCCCCCCCCAGCAGCAAGCGACAATTGTCACTTAATCCTGCTTGGCCCAGAGCCCTGCCAACATCGTCTCCTCCTAATCAACCTACTTACGGCCGGTCCAAGCCCCCCCAGCAGCGCACTGTCCTCCAGACCATCTAGCAGTAACTGAATCCCTGGGAGCGGGCACCCTTTTTCCCTAGCCCCCCATTGGTGTCGGCCCGGTGGGGACTGAGTGCTTGGGGAGCCAACGCAAGACCCTATTACACAGAAAAGAAGCAGATCTACCACGCAAGAAGTGTGGCTACATAGGTACCCCAGTGGCAAAATGTCAAGAAGCGGGAAAGCGGCCAAGCAAACAGATATTGCCACCCTTATGGCCAACTCATCCACTGATAAATCTAGAAAGATGGACCCGCCAGAGGACTCCACCAAAAACACTACGCCCTCCTCAGCAGCGCCTGACCAGAACCCATCACAGGTTGCCAAGAAGGCCGATCTTCAAGATCTTTTATCGGCATTGACCAGGGAGATTCAAAAAAGCACAGAGGAAGTAACAAAGAAAATCAACTCTCTGGACAAAAGAGTAGTGGAAGTAGAACGCTGCACCTCCGAACTGGAATCTGAGGTCTGCAATCAAAGATTTGAGACTGAACATGACAGGGACAGAATATCAGCCCTGGAGGCGAGATGTTCCATCCTAGAAGCAAAGCAAGAAGACGCAGAAAATCAGTCGCGAAGGAACAACATCCGCATACGTGGTATCCCATCCTCTATCCCAGACGCAGACCTGAAATCCTATATCTCGGATCTACTCCGGTTCATAATCACCCTCCCAGATGACTCACCTCTTGAGCTGGACCGGGTGCACAGAACAATCCTGAGGAGGACATCCACGTTCCCCCCTGATGTCCTAGCGAGGGCACACTTTTGCCAAATAAAGGAGGAAATTATGCGCAAAGCCAGACAGATGCGCCAAATCACCTTCAAAGGAGCAACAATATCGCTAAAACAGGACTTGGTGAACTCAACTCTCCAAAAACAGAAAATCCAGTGTCCACTAACAGAATGGTTATGCGAAAGGAAGATCCCGTACCAATGGGGAATCCCAACATCAGTGAGATTCACATGGGAGGGATCCCAGAAGCAAATTCAGTCAATGAAAGAGGCAAACAAATTTATGGGCCGTAGGAGAACATAGGAGGATTCTGAACCAGAAGATCCAACTCAACCCCCCCAGCCCCCCAGGCAATCCTTTGGGGGGCGAATGGTCAAAAGCCAACAGACGACGTAGACTCCGGGGTCCCCCTAAGAAAGATGAGGAGATTCTAGTACCACCAGTGATTACAGACTCTCCGGCCACAGGCAATTATTCCTCCTGAACTATATCGAGGCAATTCCTCAGGTAAAATTAAATACAACTATTTTACCAAACGAGAGAACTGCTTAAGCATCATTATACTTCATATGAGCGGCCCAGTTGGCCAACACCAGGCGCATTGGTGCCACCAGTTTTCCCAGTGGCAGTAGGATGACGTTTCTCCTACCAGTTCTTTATAGGGAGGGCGAGTGTGGGGGAAAGGGGTTCCGAATGGCTCAATCAAAAGTTTGGGACTACGACCATCTCAAGCTTCTTCTTATTGATCAACGCTACAACATACAACAGCAACAGCGAGACATATTCAATACCAACATAGCTACACAACACGCCTAACAAGCTTACTGCTTCAGTTAAGGGTCAAAGTACAATGCATATCAAACACAAAAGTATCAGGTGATGGACGACACAAGCGAGATACGAATCCTCTCCTGGAACGTCCAAGGCATTAACTCACCAAGAAAGCGTTGGTCCGTGGAACACAGACTGGGGCAATTGTCCGGGGACATTGTACTACTCCAAGAAAACCACCTACTACAGGAAGATGAGCACCGAATAAAATTTAACAGATATAAAAAAGCCTTTTTCGCCACATCAGGAAAGAAGAAAAGAGGGGTAGCCATATTATTAAGCAACAGAGTTCCCTTATCAAAGATCAAAATAAAAAGAGATCCTGAGGGTCGCTTTCTCCTACTTAAAGGCCTGTTTGAGGAACTCCCCCATCACAATCATCACTGTCTATGGGCCCAACACATCCCAATCCAGTTTCAGGACTTGATCTCGACAATCCTGGCTTTTCGAGAAGGGCACCTTATCATCTGCGGTGATTTTAACTCCATGCCAAACCCACAATTGGACAAGAGACTTCCCCCCACGAATGCAGACTATACACAAGCCTTATCTTTAGCCAAACTGTTCAGAGAAACCGAGACTGTAGACGCCTGGAGACTATTCAATGGCACCTCGCGTGACTATACTCATCATTCCAATGTGCATAAAGGATACTCACGAATAGACTTGGTCCTAATATGTGGCAAGTGCTGTACCCATGCCTAAATACTGCAGATAGTCATACCTGCATGATATCGGATCACGCCCCAGTTTCCGTAAATTTAACCATATTGGGCCAAAAAAACCTGATACAGAGGTATTGGAAAGTGAATGACTCCCTACTACTAGACAAATGTATCAGATCCGAAGTGGAAATCACAATATCCAACTACTTCAAAGAAAACACCACAGAGAAATCCCCTATCAGAATCATCTGGGACGCAATGAAAACTGTAGTCAAAGGCTCCCTGATTGGTGCAGGGGCGGAACAGAAAAGGATATCTAACATTGCAGCAACCGAATTGGAATCGGAAGTAAATCAATTAGAAAATGAACTAAAAGTGCAACATACCAGGAAGACAGAAAGATCCTGGAGGAAGGCTAAAATAGCTCTAGAATGCACTGCGCCGACCGAACAGCCAAATCATTAGCATATACAAGACAATTCTACTACAGTAAAGGGAATAAAGCGAATAAAGTCTTGCCAGAATACCTGAGGGCCATACCCCCAAAACTCAACACAGCTAGAAGCCCTGGAAGCCCCCCATCAATGTTGAAGAAATCATCGAAGCCATCAAATCTCTTAAATCGATGGCGCCTGGGCCAGATGGCTTCTCCGCAAACTTTTACAAAAAATATGCCAGAATTCTAGCACCCCAGATGGCAGCCTTATTCAATTCCTTCTTATCTGAGCCACTTACAATCTTGCTTCATAAACCCGGGAAGGACCCTGAGTCACCTGACTCTTACCGCCCGATCTCACTCCTGAACAATGACAGCCAAATCTTCACCAAAGTTCTAGCCAGGAGACTAGGGTCGGTTCTCCCGTCTCTAATCAACCGAGATCAAACTTGCTTCATCCCGGGAAGAGGGACTCACGACAACATCAGGAGGACAATAAACCTAATTGAAAGCGCCCATAACCTGAAGGTGGGAATAGCTGTCATCTCTCTAGACGCCCACAAAGCCTTTGATCGGGTGGACTGAGGATACATTCGAACAGTTCTTGAGCATTTCGGCTTTGGCCCTAATTTTACTACATGGGTAATTATCAATTATCAAGCTCCCAAAACACAACTGCGGGTCAATGGCATTAGGTCAGGAAGTATACATATATCCAGGGGCAGGGATGCCCACTCTCAACTCTTATTTTTGCCCTGTCTATGGAGCCTTTTGCTGCTAGGATTAGGCAAAACAATAGTATAACAGGGCTAACAGTGGGAGACCAAGAATATAAGATTGCATTATATGCAGACGATGTTTTAATTACAGCATCAAACTTGGCAACGTCTCTAGAAGCACTATGGGTAGAAATCAAAGCTTTTGGCGACCTATCAGGGTTTAAGGTAAACCTAGCCAAGTCCACGGCCTTAGCCATTAACATCTCCACACAAGAAAAATAATCTTTAGCCCCCCTAACACCAATCCCATGGGCGCCAGGAGCAATCAAATACCTTGGGGTGCACATCACAAAAGACCCTCTACGCTTGTACTCAAGCAACATCCCCCAACTAATCAGTGACCTCTTGCTGGGCGAAACAGGACACGGTGCATTCCCAATCTCCGGTCAAATCCCCCGTCTATGCACACACCTTCTCCTGGCAGCAAAATCGCAATGGCCCGACTATGGAAACACGAAAGTGGCCCCTCCGTAGTTCTATGGTGGTCTAAATGCTAGGACATAGCAGTGGCCGAAAAAATCACTGCAATAAGAACGGGCTCCCTGTATGGAACCATGAACATATGGGACCCATTCATGGACTACGCAGCCAAATTCCCAGCCCTCATCAAGAGACCTCCACTCACCGGATGGCTTCAATGCACCCCACTTTATTAGACATCAAACCCCAGGCAAAGCACTTCAGGAACCAAACTCGTTTCCACTCACCAATGGAACAGAATATAGACAATGGATGCATGAGCACAGTCAGTCCCCTCACCATCAAACACCGTGAAAGACCCTTTACAGTGCTGAAATGAATAATTTAATGCATTGTTGTGTATGTTGTACTGAACTGTAAAACCCAATAAAATGTTGAGAAAAAAAATAGTTTTCCTATGGAAAACTTCGACATCTTAAGTGTCCAATTGACGTTTTTATGGGTGCGTTAGGTTGCACCAATAGGACGTCCATTATAAATAGCCCGTCCCTGCGGCTTCCCTTCACATTTTAACCTCAACCAAATGTAGGAATCCCACATGTATGTTTGCCTGAAGGGGGAAGGCCGGAGGGCGCATGTGAATCCATGAAAGATACAAACGCTGGAGAAATGGAGTTTCAGGTAAGAAACTACTCCCTTCTCCAGCATTGGACCTTTCATGGATTCACATGCTGTGAATAGACTACACAGCAGTAACATAACCTGAAGGTGCATAACAGGCAAACAATACCCATGCCCCAGGTAATCATGAACCACAATATGAAAACCTGCATTTGCAGTTATTAAGACCAAAAGCATTAGTAAAACGAAACCCCGGAAGCTGCGGGGGTTACCTTATTGGAACAGGGGGTGGAGGGTTGCACGCTCCACCTGCACATCCTCCACATGCTGTTGACCCAGACAGTAGTGTCTGGTGAAGGTGTGCGGCACCGCCAATGTTGTTGCTTGGCAAATGTCACTGAGCGGTATGCCTGCCCACAGCGGCGCTGACGATGCTGTGGACCTTGTAGAATGGGCCCTGGGAGTCGCCTGCAACGGCCTGCCGGCCTAGTCGTGGCAATAGGAAATCATATATGATACCCAACGGGAAATGCCCTGCTTCGAAATCGTCTTTCCCCTGGGAGGGCCAAAAGCCACAAATAGCTGTCTCGATGTCCTGTCCAGGTAAAACTTCAATGCCCTCTTGACATCCAAGGTATGTATTGCTTTCTCCGGTGGAGTGGTAGCTTTTGGAAAAAAGGTGGGCAAGGCTAACGTAGCGTTCTTATGAAACTCTGACAGAATCTTTGGAATAAAGTGAGGATTTGTAAATAGGAGAACCTTGTCCCTCATGAAACGCAGATACGGCGGGTCGATAACCAGAGTCTCAAGTTCAGAAACCCGCTTCGCAGACGAAATGGCCATCAGAAAAGCAACCTTACACGTGAGAAACTGCCCTGCTGTCATGGACATGGGCTCAAACCGTTTCATGAGGGCCCAGAGTACCAAGTTGAGACTCCAGACTGGAGAAAACTACTTCTTCGGGGGGGGTGGAGCGGGGACGTCCTGAAAAGGACTTTGAGGAAATGTATAATCAATCTGTCTGAACGGAAGAGTAGAGTTGCCCTGCCTTGTGAACCTGGAGATGGCCACCAAGTGGACCCTGATCGAAGACAACGCCAGACCCCTCCCCTTCGCTAACAGCAGAAGATAAGGCAGGAGTTGTGGGGGTGAAACCTGCAAGGGCTGCAACTTCGGTTGCTGCAAGCACAAGGCACAGAACCACTTCCACTTACGGCTGTAAGACACGTTGGTAGCTGGCACTCTTGCGGCCAGCAAAATGCGGCGACAGTCCTGTGGAATTCTTAGGAGTCCAAATTCGGCATGGTCAGGAGCCACGCTACAAGGCTGAGAAAGCCGGGTCGTGATGCCACACCATTCATTTGTTCTGTGACAGAAGGTCCAGCTCTGTCCCAGATGAAGAGGGTCGTCCACTGCTAGGTGAAGAAGGTCCGAGAACCAGGACTATCTGGGCCAGAACTGGGCTACCAGGATCACATTGCATGGAACCTTGCGCACCATCTGCATCATTTTCTGGATCCCGTCCACGGGAATGAGAATACGTCCCATAGTCCGGATGAGCCACCGTGCTCGCAAAGAGACTGCACTGCCTGTTCTCTAGGCTGGCGAATAGGTCCAGCGGGGGAGTCCCCCATTTCCCAAATATCCTCGCCACTTGGTTGTCCTTCAGCCACCATTCGTGCATCTGCACTGATTCTCTTCCGAGAATATCCACCTGCTTGTTTTGCACCCTGACTAATAGTACGCCACAAGATGACTCTTGCGCCCAGTGCCAGACCACCTGAGCCTCTCTGACCAGAGGCTGTGAAGGCATGCCCCCGTTTGTGGAGATAAAAACACAGTTGTGGTGTTGTCCATCAGAACTCGAACCACCAAGCCCTGAATGAGGGGACAAAAAGACTTTAGCGCCCAGTGCACTGCCCTCAACTCCAGAATGTTGATGTGCAACAACACCCCCTCGAGGGACCATAGGCCTCAGACCTGAAACTGGTTGAGGTGAACACCCCAACCCACTTGGGAAGTGGGTGTCACAATCATATAGTGAAACTCTGGCTCCACCAGGGGCATACCCCTGACTATGTTGTCGGAGCAAGTCCGCCACTGCAGGGCTTCTGCTAATGCCCGGGATATGAGAATCTTGTTGGGCCAGGAACCGAGGACCTGTCGCCATCTTGAAGCGAGAAACTCCTGCACTGGCCGCATGAAAAGCCGACAATTCGGGATGAGTGGGATGCAGGACGCCATGGTGAGAGAAGAGACATGTATACCCGGGCCGTGACCGATGTTCCCGGCACAAAGGACCTGCCATGGATCACAGCTTCCCTATCCTTCCTAATGAAAGCTTCACCAGATTGAGCTGCGTATGAAAATGAGCCCTTAGAAAAACCAAGTCCCTGGAGGTTGACAGAAAAGATTTGGTAAAGTTGACTGCAAAGCCCAGATGCTGTAATAGGAGCATAGCCGCATGGAGAGACTCTGACGCCTGCTGACGAGTCATCACCCTGACCAAGTAGTGGTCCAGGTACGTATAAACGTGGTGTCCCTCCCTGCGGAGGTAAGCTGCCACCGGAGACAGGCACTTGTTGAACGTCCTGGGAGCTGACTTGAGGCCAAAGATAAGAACCCGAAATTGGTAATGCTCGTTGCGGACCACTAATCATAGAAACTTGCAATGTTTGGGGTGCATCGGGATGTGGAAATAAGCCATCTTATAGTTCCAATGACGCCAGAAACCCCACCCGGCTGCACCGTTCGTTTAACGCCCTGCAATGTTAGAATCCTGAACCGTTGGCGTTTCACACTGTTGTTTAGTGGCCTTAGGTCCAGAATGGGGCGCCATTATCCGTTTGTTTTTTGATGAAAAAGTAGCCCTTTTCTTGCCGCAAGATCAGTAGATATCTGGCTGTGATCCCTTCACTGGTGGAATAGGGAGTGGCGGACGCTGGAACTCCAACGAGTGGCCGTCTTGGACTGCTTCCAGCACCCGTCAGTCCGTCGTAATCAAACATCACTCATCGAAATGTTGTGCCACTGTCCCTCCAAGTCGACTGCTCTTGTGGCAGACATTGTTGAGGCTTTGACTGGCTGCCTCTAGTAGCGGAGGACAACAAACCCCTTTTCCGCTGACTTTCATAGTCCTTGTTCCGCTAAGATGACTGGTTAGATTGACGAAACCCCTGGGAGGAAAAGCTGGAGCGACCGTAGGATTTGTCGCGAGATCCCGCAAACCTGGCTTTCACCAAGGGTCCTAGAAATTAGCAAAAGGGATGAAACCAAACACCTACCCTGCAGCATCGCAAGGGACCTCGCTATATCTGAATCAACCTTCATATTCTTCAGAGCCTCATCAATCTTTTCCCCAAACAGCTGCTCCCCCTTGCAAGGCATGTCCACCACCTTGTGCTGTACTTCAGGTCGGAAATCTGTACAGCGCAACCATGCCTGCTGCCGGAGGACAACACCATTATTTATCTGTTTAAACCCGGATTCTGCCAGGTCCACTGCAATATTAATGTTATGATTGGAGGCTTCCTCCGCCTCACACACCAGAAGCATCGCCTCCTTCCGTCGTTGTTCAAGTAGATGGTCCAGCAGCGGCGCCAATCAGTGGCACATTTCTCTGCCATAGCGCGCCATGATGGCCAATGAGTTGCCCACCTTCACTGTCGTCGCCCCCATCGTCAGCACCTTCTTGCCAAAAGCATCCAGTTTACGGCCCTCATTGTCTGGGTCAGTGGCACTCTTAAGCGTTTTCCGACTGACAGCCGCTGACACCACCGCCTCTGGATTGGGCTGCGACGTAAGGCACTTTGGCGTGGAATCAGGTGCCTTGAACTTTTTCTCCAAGCGGCCCTTGACCGCAGGTTCTGTGAAAGGATGGCGCATCGTGCGAAGGCTTTCTGCCACACGTGGTCCAAGATGGGGATAGAGAAGACTGCCTTCTGCCTATTCCCCATATGATCAAACAAAAAACTGTCTTTCCTCTCCTCTTCCAGAGCGGGGCCAAATTCCTGGCAAGCCCTGGCCATCATGGCATGAAAAGCGCCCACATCGTCCGGCGGAGAGGGCTGTGCCAGGCTGCTTGGGAGTCCATCTCTGCGCCTGTATCCCAGGTATCCGACAGCTTGAGAGATGACGAAACCGGTGAGAGCGTGTCTTGCGGGACGCTATCGGGTTCAGACTCCACCAGCTCACCTTCTTCCTGATCCCTACAAGAAGGGGTGTGTCCCCTAGGCGATGGAACAGGCGGCCTAACCTGGGGAGACTTCCGTGTTTGACCCTGGCGAGGGGCACGCACTACCTCCTTATGTCGGGGAACTGCTGGTAAATCCTGCCCCAAGGGCCCCAACTGGGTTTGGTGCACCGGGAGCCGGGCATCCAACTTTCCGAGGAACGACTGCAGCGTATTCAGCACCTGCATTGAGAGCAGGGAGTGCGGGTTGCCCAACGGATACTGAGGCGGAACAGCCCCCAAGCCACCCGATGTGGATGGAACCACCAGCCGTAGGCCCAATGCCAAAGGGTCGAGGAACTGATGAGTCTCCTCCACCGAACTAGAGGCAAAGTCATAGGTCGAGAGATCTTGCTGGAGAATCTCCATCGGGAGCAAAGGTGCAAAGCTGGTCTCAGACTTCCACGGCACCTCCTCCGAAAGCAATGGGCCTCCATCAGTCCCTGGGGGAACCGAATAACTCAGTGGTCCCATTCCCGCTGAAACAGCCATCAACGAGGCAGTCATTGGCGTTGTGGTTGCCAGCAAGGCCGTAGCCGGGGTCGTCGTCGATCAGGTGGACGAAGGGATCATCGGCAGCAAAACTGTCGTCGACGCGGGTACCATCATCGACAAGCTTGTCGTCATCATTGGGATCGAGGCTGCAGCCGGCAGCCTGGGTTTCGCCGGCAAAGATGGCTGCTTGGACGCAGAGCTGGAAGAGTGACTCTTTGCCAGACGGCGATGACACTGGTCCTTCGAAGACGACTTCTTAGTCGACGAGGACGAATGTGAGCGTGACTTCTTCTTGTCTGAAGACGAGGGCCTGTGCGATTGAACGGCAGGCTTTTCCAGCCGGTCATTCGACGTCTTCGACTTCTCAGCCTACGGTGCAAGCGTGCCTGAAGCGGGGCCTCTGGAACCAGTGCCTTTTTGCACCGATCTTACCACTGAAGACTCAGCGCTCTTTCCAAAATCTGAAGGCGGGCCTGCCCCTGTACGCTGTTTCTTAGGCGCTGGCTCTGCCGACTGCGCCCTCTGGCGTGAAGGAGACCCCTTCGCTGTATAAGTAGAAAACATGCTCCCACAGGCTGAACCAACCTCCAAGCCTGGATAGGCCCCTTCATCCAACCAGCAAATCAGCTGCCGGTTACGGTCTTTGAGCGTCTTCTGGGAGAACCACTGGCAAATCTCTCAGTTCTCCATGGAGTGATTGGGGTACAGGCAGTACGGACAGTCTGCATGACTGTCCCCTTCATAAAAGTTCTTGAGGACGCAGGTCATGCATGGTTGGAACACCGAATTCTTTGGGCCCACAGATGACAGGATGGGCCTGGAAACACACTGGAGCAGTGAAGCTTCGTAGAAAATACAAAGAGCAAAAATCTCAAGAGAGAACACAAGGTGATCCCAAAAGTTTGGAGACGGTTGAAATCTGAAGGGAAGCCACAAGGGCAGGGCTATTTATACTGGACGTCATAATGGTGCAGCCTAAAGCACCCATAAAAACGTTGATAGGACACTCAAGGTGTCGAGATTTTCCATAGGAAAACTGCTATTTTAAAGTTTCTGAGGTTTACCAGCCTGGCGACAGCAAATATTCACAGCATGTGAACGAATGCAAGATCCAATGCTGGAGAATGGAAAGCGCCGCTAGGTAACCCTTAATTGGTCCAATCAGGAGCCACGGATTTGCTGAATGTAATGAAAAGGAAAGCACCATTGGTGTGTCACATAGCAAGGGATCCACATTCTTATACCTGCATCAGTTGTTGAACTTGTTCCAACGGCACAAAGATTTTGTGGCTGGCCTTCTGGGCGTAAGAGAAATCCCCATTACGTCATTCAGGAGGACTCAATACTTGTATCTCAGCTTTTCAGAAACCATGCGTGAAGGCTGAGCGTCTTGGCCTGTGGATGGAGAACCTGACCTTTCTGTTACGAGAGAAGATCCTCTCTTTGTGGAAGACGTATTGGTAGGCAGATGGACATGTCCTCCTGGCCTCATCTGGGGTAATTAGGATAAAGGATTTCACAAACTTTCTGAACCCCTGATCACAGAAGGAATGACGAGGACTGGAGGAGAAATTCCCAGTCCACCACAAATGCGTCTCATAGAGCTCCTCTTGGGGGAAACTCCCTCGAGCAGTACTGTTCGCACTTCCGGTTGCACTGGTCGCAAACAGATCCACTTGAGGGGTTCCCCAAAGGGTGAAGATCTCTTGAAATATTTCATGTGCCAGTTCCCACTCGTGGGAGACTGTGCTCAGTCTGCTCAGATCATCCGCCGCTGTGTTCTGCTCTCTGGCAAGGCGAACTGCCGACAGATTCCTTCTTGTATTGCCCAAAACCAGAGCTGAATTGCCTCTCTGCACAGTGGTAGTGACCCTACACCTCCTCTCATGTTTAGGTAGTACATGGCCACTGTGTTGTCTGTCATCATCAGGACATTCTTTCTCTGTACAGCTGGCAGGAAGTCCTTCAGCGCTAGTCTGATTGCTCTCAGCTACAAAAAGGTTGATATGCAGTTTGGACTCCGATGGAGAGCAACGACCGCTGAGAACAACAACTGCTGATTACCAGTTCGTTGGTGTGGGCTCCCCACCCCGTGAGTGAGGCGTCCGTCACTACTGTTATGTTCGGCTGTGGTTGCCAAAAAGATTCTCCCGTGAGAATGTTGGCTTTGCAAGCCCAACCACAGAAGGTCCTGAGCAACTCTGATCATACTTGAGGGTGGTCTGACATTCTGCCTAAGAACTGGGACCAATGAGCCCTGAACAACCTTTGGAGGGATCTCATTCTCAGGCTAGCCTTTGGCACCAGGAAAATGCAAGATGCCATGAGACCGAGCAACCTCAGAAAATCAAAGGCCGGAAGATGCTGGGCACTCTGGAATTTGGTAACCATCTGCAGATTGTGTTGAGCTCTCACCTCGGGTGGCGAGGCTTTTCCCGAGGAAGTATCCAGGACTGCTCCAATAAATTGGAGTCTTTGGGATGGTATCATGTGGGAATCTTGTAATTGAGGGAGAAGCCCAGCCTGTGGAGCAAGTGGCAGGTTATGCCGAGATGTTCCCGGGCTTGCTCGGGTGAGCGAGCCCTGATCATCCAATCGTCCAGGTAGGGGTAGACGTGAATACCCCCTCTCCAGAGACTCGCTGCCACACCACTTCCATCAACTTGGTGAAAACCCTTGGGGCGGAGGTCAGCCCGTATGGCGGAACACAAAACTGATAATGAGAACTGCCAACCGCAAACCTCGGGTACATTCTGTGCTTGAGATGGATTGGCAAATGAAAGTAAGCATCCTGAAGGTCCAATGAAGATAGGTCTCAATCCTCTGTCCTTTTTGGGGATTTGAAAATACAGGGAGTACCAACCCTTGTTCCTCTCCGCTACAGGTATATGTTCTATTGCACCTTTCTCTAGCAGGGTCAAAATTTCCTGCACAAGGAGTGGATCCGGAATTTTGACATTGTTTCCCGGTGGATGATCCTGAGGCCTCTTTTGAAAAGGAAGGCAGTAACCTTGGGTCACAGTTTCCAATGCCCAAGCATCTGAAGTAATGCCCCGCCATTTGTTCAGATACTGAGAAAGTCTGCCTCCCAATGGGGTCTTGTGAGTCAAGGTCTCAAGAGTGGTTTAGAGGTGACTGAAGCAGCAGCAGAAGGTAAAGTTGCTGCTGCTTGGTCTGATTTAGCACCTCTCCCTCGTCCACCACGAGGGAATATTCTCTGACCTCTTTGACCTGCTTGTCCTCTTCCAATTCAGTACAATCGAAAGGACTTACCCACGAGGAAGATGAGCCTGAATAGGGTTGTTGAGGCTGTCTAATGGCGGTGCTAAGGGATTTAGCCGCTGCTTTGAGGTCTGCAGCTTTCCCAAACGCCTTGCTGCCAAACAGCCTTGAGCCGTCAAAGGGCATGTTGAGTAGTCTGGCCTGCATATCTGGTGCAACCCCCGACTTCCTCAACCACACCAATCTGCTAACACTGTGCTAGCTGCCATGGATCTGCTGATGCTGTCTGCAGTATCCAAACCTGACTGGAGACATTCACCCACAACCTCCTTAACTCCTTAATGATTGCTAAAGCCGTCACTTTCTTCTCCTTCTGGGATGTGTTCAGCCGCCATAGTAACACAGTCCCACAGGGTAAACGTAAATATATATAGTGTGCAAGTCACATTAGTCGATTCCAAAGCCATACTACCCGCAGTGAAATCCTTTTTTGCGCCCCGTCATCCACTCTCTTATCATCCCTTTCAGGAGGGATGGACTGACTGCCTGGTAGACGTAGCCGCCTGAAACACCAAACTTTCTGGTGTGGGATGTTTGGCGAGATATTCCGGGTCACTGCTGGATGGTCTGTACTTCCTTGCAAAGTTTTTATTTACTGCAGCCGCAGTCTCTGGTGGGGTCTCCCAATTTGCTGAGACTTTTTTCTGTAACGCCATATGGAAAGGACAAATTGGCTCTTCATGAGACCCTGGTCCAAGATTTCCCTCATATCATCTTGCTCAAAAGATGGAGTAGGCCTGCTCCATCCCATAAATTCAATAACCTTTCCCCATCAGTTTCCTGTATGATGAGTCAGCATGTTCAGAGGTGACTGGCCTGCCAAACTCTAACTCTGGCGAGGTATCCAACCCACTGGCTGACTGGAGATTATCGTATAAATATCTTAGCCTGGACTCATCAGATATAAGTTCGTATGGCACATTATGGGTGCCAAACTGTAGACCAAAAGGTGGTGTATTGTCATAAGAAGGAGGCGCCTCCTCATATATAGCTGACAGAGACTTAACATTGTCCTTTTTAGTTAAAGGCTTGTAAACCTTGTCTTGGACTACTAATGGTTTTGACAATGTCGAAGTAGACATTGACGATGGCTTCGAAATCGGTGCCCATTTAGTCTGCGTTTACCTCGGTTTCGGTGCCGACTGCTCCGATGCCGACGGGGTCGGTGAAAGCATTGAAGTTTTTAACGTCCTGTGCTTCTTCGACAGAACCCTATATGGGCTAGGTTCCCACGTCATCCAGACACAAGGCGATTTTTTGTCGGATCGAGAACTTTCTCAATGCAACACCGGCTTTAAACTCGGTTTCGAAGATTTAGTCTTCGACTTCTCCTTGTCGTTCTTATGCGGAGCGACTCGGGCATGGCTTTTACGCTTTTAATTGGAGGGGGGGGTCGAGGCTGCATTCTGGAAGATTCGCAGCACCTCACTACGAAATGTGTCCCGTTTAGAATCAGATTTCGTAGGACATCTGATTACCTCTGTTGAGGAATCACTGGAGGTCCAAGATGACCTATGGCACCTCTTCTTGGCCTTCTTAGAAGACGAAGAATGGCACGATCGACTTCTCGATCGAGACCTTTTTGATGTTTTGCATCAGGAAGAATCCCTCGACTCAGTCTTTTTTGCCCTCTTAGAAGGTGACTTTGACGATAACCTCCCCACTTCCAGTTTACCTTTACACTCCCTGAGAGCCTTCTTGGTCATCACCTGACAGGAGCCAAGGTCGGCGGTACGGTGTCCGGAGCCCAGACACCACAGACATACGCGTTTGGGGTAGGTGATCGACATTTTCAAGCACTTCTTAAAGCCGACTTGGACGAAGTCGACAAAGAAGACATTTTCCAACGAAAATCACTATTTCACTGAAGCGCGCCTGTTAGGGTTGGCTCCTGTGCTTGCATGTATGCTGTGCCAAGATTGATGTCATCATCAGAATGTAGGCTGTGAGTGTGGAGTGTGAGGTTAGAATGTTTGGAGTTGAATTGGTTCTAACCCAGGCAGTTACAATATGTGAGCCTGGGAGCCAGTGGGCTCAATATCCCTTATCCCTCTTGATCTCTCAATGACTTGATGACATCTGATCCTGTAACTAAGAAGCCTGATAAAGTAACCACTAAGAGTACCTGGCCTGAGTATCCTGAGTGTCCTTGATGAGTGAACCCTATGACCAAGGGCTGGTCATAACAATTGGCGACGAGGATGGTCCAAGGTATGGTGAAGGAGGACCTTGGAGTGGACATCAAGTGAAGCAAAATGAAGCAGGTACCTGTCTGATGTCATGTGAGAGAGGAGAAGAGACTCTGCTGCAGGGGGTGCAGATAAGGGGACAAAAAGTGACTGTTGGAAGAGAGGGAGAGGCCACTGCCCACCATAGACTAGTTAGCGCCCACCACCCAGGGCTGGAAGAGGCAACCTGTCCAAGGAGACCCCTGGGGAGAGGGGAGAGCGACCTGCTGGAGCCTAGGCCGTGTCAATAGAGGCTGCCCAAGAGACAGGAGAATAGAAGTACCCAGGGCTGTTCCAGGGCTGAGAGTGATAGCCTGCCCCAGTAGTTCCCCTGGGAGGGGAGAAGAGAGTTTGTTCCTGTCTGCCTCCGGGAAGGGCTAAAGGAGGCTGTCCAGTTGTCGAGGAGCGGTGATTCACCCCGGGCTGTGGGAGACAGTTTGCCCAAGAGACACCTGGAGAGAGACTGTGTGCTGGGGTGCACAGTCCCAACAGTTAACCTGAGCTGTAAGGAAAACTGACGTTGGGGAGAAACAATGTGAAGTTAAGGTGTTTAAATGATGTGATTACACTGAATGAGCGGCGGGGGAGAAGAGCCCTGTCACAATAACACAATGCTGTTTAGGTTTGGTACAGTTGGGATGCATGGTGAGCTGGAGCTGTGTTACCTTTCACAGCTCACTGCATATGGTGACGTATTGGAATCCGCCGGAGGAGTTGGCGAAGTCGTGGAACGTCAACGTGCTTTACTGAATGAGATCACAGAGTCAGCGTAGTACTGCCCGGTCCGCGGGCATTGTTGAAGATGGAGGGTTGTGTTTTCCGTGGATTAGGTGAGTGACGTGAACCTTAGAGGAAAGCACCAACCAGCATGTCACAGCGTGACCAGGAAGTGAGGTCTGCATTTGTTTTGTGAAAGTGCTCAGCATGTTAATCCGCCTTGAGAGAGAGCAGCATTACGCTCAGGGAAGGAAGCACCACCCGTTCTGCAAGGGGTGCAGCTTACAGGTGTTTGTCCAGTGGTTGCTGTGTTTTGAAACTGGTTTGGACACCATCTCAATGTGAGGTATCCGTTATCCTACTGGTAACTGGGAAATTTTGTGCTGCAAAAAGAGTGGTATAGTAGACTGGGTAAGAGGTATGCACACCATGCTGTCATTGAGTGCTGATGGCCTGGTGGCTTAGAAACATATCTATATGAAGCCACATTTTGGACGAAATGATATTCATTGAGTTGGACTGATGCCGGGACATGGGTCTGCGCATGGGTATTTCTTTTGGTCAATTTCTGCTTTTGTAAGGAGTTAATATGGCGAGTGTATACTGTTGTGAAGTAGATGTTTGGGAACAGGTTTAATGGATGCGTGATGTTCATTGTGTTTCGATTTAACATTTTGAGGCTTTCCAGCATTGTTTAAAGTTGTCTTCTTGTGGCAACATGGACTTTTAGGATTAATCTAAAATGGGTTACCGTACTTATGTTGCAGCAAGTGTTGTGGTTGAGTGGCATATATGAGGTTGGTTGAGGGGCACATTCAAAGTGGTATTTTTCCATTATGCCTAGTATAACGTTTGAGGCATTTCAGCATATATGGGTTGCCTTTTAAGGGCGACATGGACTTTTAGAAAATGTGACCTGAATGTACAATGTGTCAATGTACCACTCAAAACTATGTTTAGAATAACCAATTTTGAGGCATTACAGAGGTGGTGTGTGCGTATGCGTTTATTCATGTTCAACCCAAGATTTCTGCTAGAGCGACTGCAGCGCTGACTAGCAGCTTTACATTCTATGTACGGGTTTGACTGTGTTTGATGTCGTGGTGTATGTTTTGACTAGAGTGGGAGTGTGGTGCATGACCTGTGGTTGGTCAAGGAACCCTGCGGGGTATGTAAGAGATTTTAGTTGTAGTGCATGACCAAGGAGTGGTCAAGGAACTTGTTGGAGTCCCGATGGGTGAATTGGTTAGTGACTCTGCGGGGTCCAGAGGTATCTAGTAGGAGACTAGTACCAGAAGCTTTGCAAAGCTTGGTTAGTGACTATGCGGGGTCCAGAGGTACCTAGTAGTAGACTAGTACCAGAAGCTTTGCAAAGCTTTGATGTTGTGGAGATTTGTGGCTCTGCGGAGTCCAGAGGCATCTAGCAGGGGACTAGTGCCTGAAACTGGGTGAAGCTTTGATGTTTTTTGGTGACCTTATGGAGTTGTTAGGCTCTTCGGAGTCCAGAGGCATCTAGCAGGGGACTAGTGCCTGAAGCTGTGTGAAGCTTTGATGTTGTTTTTGGTGACATTATGGATTTGTTAGGATCCAGGGATTTTGCTTGGAATTCTGAAGATGCAGGCTACATTGCATCTTGTTGTTTTCTCTTCTTGAACTTTTAAGCGGTTTCTGGGATTGTTCTAGAGATTCCTCTTGGTCAATTTCAGAAGCCTGGCAACGTA
This sequence comes from Ambystoma mexicanum, assembly GCF_040938575.1. Classification (NCBI taxonomy): domain Eukaryota; kingdom Metazoa; phylum Chordata; class Amphibia; order Caudata; family Ambystomatidae; genus Ambystoma; species Ambystoma mexicanum. The sequence goes on from NC_090924.1 coordinate 406,504,052, forward strand.
TCATCTGCAGCTGTGTTCACTTTGGGGTGTGTTGAATTGTTTAGAAGGACTCAAGTGTCTGGCCAACATTTGTAGCTGGGTTAGTTGTTTTAGTGACAGCTTGTTGCCTTTAGCTATTGGTGTGATTGGGTGAGTGCTTGGTGATCTCAGGTGTGCTTGTAGTTTGCATTTTTCTAAGTGGATTTAATAGCGGTATGAGTTTTGAGTGTAGTTCTTTGTTGAGCCGGGTAGATTTTTGGGTTAAGTGTCCTGTGTTGTTACGATAGTACCTGGTCTTTCCCAGTTTTGGGAGTTAGTGCTCGGAAGTGGCAGTTCGAGGTTCCTTTGTGGCAGGGAGGAACGGAAGGTGATTTGTGTTTGGTTGGTTTTGTTAGTGTTAGTTGTGTTTGCCAAGGTGGGCAGTTTGTGCTCGAAAGTGGCAGTTCGGGGTTCCTTTGTAGCGGGGGAACGGAAGGTGATTTGTGGTGTTTTGATTGGTTAGATGTGTTAGTTGTGGCGGCTGGGTTTGTCGTAGGATGTTAGTTACGCCTGTTGGTGCAATTTTCCGGGGGTAAGTAGAACATGGTTGGAGTGAGGAGTGTTTTGTAAAGTGTGTGGTAATGGCTTTGTCTTTATGCAACAGAAGGAGGTGTTAGGGTTGGCTTCCTTCTGGTGAGTTTGACGTGTGTTTGTTTGTTGTAGGAAAAGAGGTGTTCGGGTTGGCTCATGTGCTTGCATGTATGCTGTGCCAGGATTGATGTCATCATCAGAATGTAGGCTGTGAGTGTGAGGTTAGAATGTTTGGAGTTGAATTGGTTCTAACCCAGGCAGTTACACTATGTGAGTCTGGGTGGTGGGAGCCAGTGGGCTCAATATCCCTTATCCCTCTTGATCTCTCAATGACTTGATGACATCTGTTCCTGTAACTAAGGCGCCTAATAACGTAACCACTAAGAGTACCTGGCCTGAGTGTCCTTGATGAGTGAACCCTATGACCAAGGGCTGGTTATAACAGCGCCGTAATTGACTCGAAGCGTTATAATGATGATGACGTTGACAGTCGAACAGAGGCCCGCAAGGGACATCGAATGGACGAAACTGCACACAGCGCCCCTTGCCGAAAAAAAATGTCAAGCAGCTGGAGGCTGGAGAGATCATTATCATAAGATGAGAAATACGCGGGAGGACACAATCCATTTGAAGTTTGTTTTGTGGGTTTCTCATATAAAAAGGGCCATCACAATGGACATACAAACCTCTAGTAAGTTCCTACCTGTGTATAAATCTTTTTTCCTTTCGGGATGGGTGAAGGATATAGTGCTCTTAAATGCTGTCGTTGCAATAGAGGGAGGAAAACATTCTTTGTATGCAGTGCTGCTGGGCGGATGGGAGATAGTTGCCCATGTTAGGTTTTTCTCTTCGAGAATCCACACCTGTTGACTAAGGGGTCTCTTTCCCTGAATCCCTGAAAGACAATCTGGAATCCGCTGTGGATTTTTGATCTCTACACCTGGTGCATCTTAGGAGATGTAGTCCTGAATACCAGTTTGTTTCAGACCTAGTACTTTCTTAATAGCTTGTGTAGCAGGAGTTTTGGGAACAGTTCAAGGCTGGTCCTGTCAGTCCTACTCTCAGGCAGATCGGGGAAAGTCTCTGCAATGTGCTGCTTGCAGTGATTGGCTGTGTTCCCTCTACCAGCCAGTCGTCCAGGTTCTGCTACACCTGTATCGTTTCTCTGTGTTAATGTCCTGCCATAATCACAAAGACCTTTGTAAACACTGTTCGAGAGGATAGTATTGTTAGGAAAGATTTATCTTTTTGCAACTTTCCCCCCATAGTTCCTATTGACCCCCATTCTTTTTACTCTTGTTTTAAAACCTGTTCTGAGGTTTTGAAGGGAAGTAAAAAACCATCAGCTTTGCTTTCCTTTCCTTTTGCTCATTGTTATGCGGAAACAGATCAGACCTAAAAACAATCTCTACTGGGAAACTTTGTTTCCCTTTTGAATTCTTGTACTTTATAACATTGCACATAACACCTTACAGTGCATTGCAATGGGGACACTTTGTGTCAACTTTGCTTTTTAAACATGGTATTTTTGGTTACTTGTATATGTGCCTAAAGACAAGTTGGTGGCAGCCAAAACATTGTTACCATTTTTGAATTATTTTTAGTTTGCACATTTGCGTTTACTGCGTATGGCTACTAAACGAGGCTAGTGCCCTAAAATGGCTTTTGCAGGCTACCGGTGGGGGGAAGGGGCTGAAAGTCTAGGTGTGAGGCAAATGTACAAGCAGTAGTTGTTCCTGATTGGACAACTAATGGCTGCTTGAGTGGTTAATATCCATACCATTGGTGGGCTCGGACTTGCTTCCAGACCATATTTTGGATAAGAAGAGAACCTCTGCAGCCATTTATGAAGATCATCGTTGGAGCCAAGAATCCCTTGAGGAAGAACAGATTGCTGAAGATCCGAACACGACTACTGAAGTGGCCCAGCATCCCTTCCAGTAGCCAGCCCGGTGAAGCCCTGCTCCTCTTCCTGATCTCTGAAGAACCTGAGCAGTGCTTTAGCCATTGGATTAGTTGTGCCTACTAGTCTCGACGCCTTCTTGAGGATCCTGACCTTCTGAGTCTTTGGACAAGTCCCCGGACTGCCCGATTGTCCGACCAGCTCCCTCGTGGCCTACCTCGCCACAAGCGCCAGCGATCGAGTCCAAAACTTCTGTGGTCACCAGCTTGTGCCGCAATCAGCCTTCTCACCGAATTTCAGCGTTCTGGCAATAAGGGATCCTGTTCTGGAGCAGCTTTTGTGACCATGATTGGATGGACCTGTTCAGTGTCCTGAGGAGGTCTGCATCAATGTTTTGGGGATTTCTTCATTGACAGAGGTTGCATCTTGCAGTTGGACCCAACCAGAAAAGCCCTTGAACCCGCAACTCCTGTTCACCGGAACCAATGGCGGAAGATCACGCCCCCAGTAACAACCAGACGATCCATGAAGTAATCTGGGAAAATCAGAGCCAGCATGGGGAGTAAACACAGTGCACCTGTCCCAACCCCCCCCCCCCAATATCCTCCATAGGATAACATTGGGAACAAGTCCCTTTGTCAACTTAATTCAATTCCACTCCCATTTTGGTTGTCGAACATGGGTAGCGTATTCTGAAATACAAGAAAACATGTGCTTATCTTTAGTAAAATTGTTTAACAACTTCACCGGCACAAATAAATTCCAATCTACCTGCAGAGGCACCATTCTGGTGAGAAACATTGCGACTTTTGGGCACAAGGTCACATTCTTCTTGGGGTTTAGACTGCTTAAGTTAGGTTATTGACTTGTGATCTGGTCTCGCTGTCTAAATTAAATTATTCTGTGGCATAATGTGTCGACTCGTTCAGGGCCCCTGACTACACTCACATTTCTCTTGAGAATAAGCCTTGACTGCTCATCCACGTACCTTGATTGGGTTTTGGCTAACCTCTCAGAGTTCCTGGTTAACTAGAACTATGGTGGCCTACAAAAATCTGTCCACCAGGCTAAATTCTAGAAATCCATATTAACAGTTATCCCAAAAGGTAAGATGTCAGGAAAAGGAAATGGTGCCGTTTCCTGCATGTCATGCTGTTCGGGGAATGAATGGCTGTATATCCTTGGAGGGAATGGAAAGTGACTACACCTTCAGTAACGTGCAAAAGGCAGTCTGAAAAAAAATGCAGTTCTTAAAGGCGTAGTTTTGTATGACGCATAGGTACAGCCATTTAACAAGAGGAATGTCTGCTTGCTTTGCTCCTCATACAGTTCACTGTTGCTGAGTCACTGCAGCTGGTACTTTTTGAGCAGTTTTGTTTTTCCTTTTTTTCCCCTTGCACTTAGTGTTTGGGTTTCCATTATGTTTCTCTTCACTTGTGCCCGGCCTGTTTGCATAAGATCTCATTTTCCCATCCTGTTGGCCCATCCCGATTTGTTTTGTTTACATGTTCTATCAGGATCACCGCCCTTACAGGTTTTCAAACTCATCTCCCATGCTTCGATCTAGATTTCAGGTTTTGTACTTCTAAGCGATACATCCTTGCTGGCTTGGACATTTGAACTTGGACTGTACTTGATGATTGTTAATGTCTACTGACCCTATGTTTGAACTCTGCCTATGTGTTTTTAACTTTGCTCACTGTTAGGAGGGTTTCTCAAAGTCACTAACTGAGGTAGAATTTGGAAAAGCCAACCAGGGATAGCAAGGTTATTCCCGACCCCAGTTGAATAAAGCCACTCCCATAAGTAGTATAGAACAAGCAATACAACTGAACTAAGGAGGAAGGGATCACTGTTGAATTGAATTGATATTTTATTTGTATCGCGCTCGTACACAAGGGTTTCAGAGCGCGACGAGGCAAGGGAGGAGAACAAGGGAGAACAAAACAACGATCTTACTAGGTCCAGTGACATTGAGAACTCTGAAGCGCATGGGAGAGGGAAAGGGGAAAGTGCATGGGAGAGGGGAGAAGTGGAAAATGCAGAGCAAAGGAAGATAAATAAATAAATAAATCAACAAACAGTGGTAGTGCAGCCAGAAAGAGGCAAGTGCTAGGTTTAAGGCAACAGACAGGGTGTGTCTGATAAGTGCAGAAAAATGGGGGGGTGAGGGGTCTGTAGGTTTACAGATACAGACCCCAGTGCAAGAGATTGCAAGGAGGCAGTGCGGGTAGGTGGCAGGGTGAGAAGGTACATGAGCCCGAAAGTTAGAGGGTAACCCGGTGCATGATGCTGAGACATAACAGATCAGCAGGAGCGAGGAGGAGCGAAGGCAGAAGCAAAGAGGAAGGTCTTGGGGTGCTTCCGGAACCGGAGATGGTTCTCCTCAAGTTTCAGAGTGGCAGTGAGGCTGTTCCAGAGAGAGGCCCCAGCCAAAGACAGATCTACCCCCAGCTCATTTCTTAGAAAAACGACTGACCCTGACTGAGTTAGAAAAGGAGGAGGGAAGGTATTTACGGAGGGAAAGCTGAAGATATTTTTGACCCAGGCCCCAGAAAGCCTTGTGGACAATGCAAAGGGTTGTGAATGTAATCCTTGCAGCCACTGGGAGCCAGTGGAGAGATTTCTGGGCTGGAGAGGTACGATCCCAGGGCTTGAGGCCAAGGACAAGTCTCACAGTCCTGTTCAGGATAAGTTGCAAGGGGTGTAGAGTAGAAGCAGGTAGCTTTAGTAAGAGGCTGTTAGAATAATCCAACCTACAGAGAACCAGGGCTCAAGAGAGTGAGCTTCTGGTAGAAGGAGAGAAAAGGCAGAATACCTCTGAGGAGGTGCAGTAGGAAGTTTGACATTTTTGAGACATCAGAGATGGGGGTAGAGAAAGAAAGCATGGAGTCAAAGATGAACCCGAGGTTCTTAGCCTCACAGGAGGGGGTAGGAGGAGGACCAAGGGAGGCCGGCCAGAGAGTGACAGGAAAGGAGGGTGAAGGTGTGCAGATGAGGAGGATCTCCGTCTTGCTGGCGTTCAGGCAGAGATCCTTGGCGGCACACCAATCCTGAATGGCAGAGAGGCAATCAGAGATGAGAGAAGGAGAAGAGGTAGTCGAGGGAAACCTGAAAATGAGCTGAGGGTCATCAGCATAGCACTGACAATTGGAGCAGAAAATGGCAAGGTGGTGGGCGGCGAGTTGCCAGGTTCGTTAAAAAATGCCATGGTGCGACCACTGGGAACACTGCAGTTAAGAGAGGGAGATAGATTAAAGGAAGAACCCAAGTTGGACCTGGGAGGGCCCATCAGAGAAAAAAGAAGTCAGCCAGGCCAGAGCCTGATCGGTGATACCCAGGTTGACATGGAGACGCTTGAGTAGGATGGTATGGATGACTGTCGAAGGCAGAAGAGAGATTGAGTAGGATGAGGACAGAGGGGATGTAAGAGTCAAGGTTGGAGAGCAGATCTTCACGGATGTTCAGGAGAGCACTTTCCGTATTTCTGGCAGCTCTAAAGCCAGACTGATGGTCTTTCAGACAACCAACAGAATCAGAATGAAGGTTAAGCTTCGAGATGGCCAGCCTTTCCAGGAATTTGCCCAAAAAAGGAGTGATGGAGATTGGGCGATAGTCGGGCAAGAAGGTCAGCTGTGGGTTTCTTGAGAAGAGGGTGCACGAGAGTGCTTCATAGGGGCGGAGAGGGGAAGGTTCCTGAGGCGAAGGAGAGGTTGCAGAAATCAGCCAGGGCAGGAGAAAGGGTGTCAATGAACGTGCTCCTTGATGGTTTTGGAAGAACAGGGAACCTGTTTTGACGAGACTTTCATAGATCAGACTCGTCTAGAAACGCGACAGGGGAGAAAAGAGGAAAGGATGGGAAAGAGGGTGGTGGGGGTGTCTGTAGGCGGGTCAGAGTTCACAGAAGGAGAGGGGAGAAGAGGGGGAGGCGACGAGAGGGTGGACAGGATATCCTGGGTTTTTGAAATGAAGTGAGAGGCAAGGCCGTGCAAAGGGCCTGGGAGGCAACAGGAGAGGTAGAGACTGCAGCAGGGTTGGCCAACTCCTTGCAGATTTTAAAGAGTTCGGCCGAGTTGTTAGATGCCACAGAGACACAGGCTTGGATGTGGGCTCTCTTCTTAGTGTGGACAGAGTCGGTATTGTCTTTGGAACAGGCGGCAGGCCAGTTTGTCAGAGGATGAACAAGAAGCCCTCCATTTCATCTCAGCCAACCTACACTTACTTTCAAGTGTAGCTAGGTCAGAGTCATACCAAGAATTGCACTTGGCATTGGGCTTGAAACGGATCCTCATGACAGGGGCAAGAGCATCAAGAGTATCGGAAATACAAGGGTAGAGCATAGACAGGGCTGTGTCAGGATGTGAGTCAGCCAGAGGAGAAGGGGTGAGGGTCTGGGGGAGTGGGGGAGAAGGTGGTGGCGAAAGCCTCATCTGACACACGCTTCATAGGCCGAATGTCCGAGAAGGTAGGTGGCAGTGTTGGAGTAGGCTTGGCCTGGGGGGAAGAGAGGGAGAGATGAGAGGAGAGGAGGGAGTGATCACTCAAGGAGAGAGGAGTGGTCAGAGGGAAGGAGAGAGGGAGATTAGAGGAGATCAAGACACCAAGTGTGTGCCCTGCAGAGAAAGTCGGCCAGAGGGGAGGATAGAAAGGGAGACAGAATCACAGAGGTCACAGAAGAGTACAGAGGAACAAGGAGAGTCTAGATGGAAGTCACCAAGAAGGAGGAATTAAGTGGTTGAGGCCAGGAGGGAGGAGGAGGAGGAGCGGTCCGCCTACTCGGCGAGAAGAACAAGTTACTTACAAACTGGTAACATTCTTTCAATTGGAGCGTCCTGCGTCGATGGCGTCGGGCCGTTGTCCCTCGAAGGCCTCGGTCAAGGGCAACGTCACCGGATATTATAAATAGGACACACGGGGCCCGTATCCTCAGTTTATGTTTTTTCCTCCATAACGTGTGACATGCACATATCCAATGCCTGCTTGACCGCACATAGCCTTGCGGAAACGTAAGCTGCAATCGCATAAGAAATTCTCCAGAGGGGCAGGCTGGGAAGGCGATGTGGAATACGTTGCAGGAATATCCAATCAAAATAACGTTACCAGTTGGTAAGTAACTTGTTCTTCAAATGGATTGTGTCCTCCAAAGTATTCCACATCTTTGACAGACTCCAAAAGCAGTACAAGAAAATGGAGGAGGCAAAGAATTTAGAGTACCAAATCAGATGGCAAAATAAAGAACCGCCTTACCAAAGGCCATATCTTGACCATGAAGTGTATCAAAGGAGTAATGTTTAACAAAGGTGTGGATAGAAGCCCATGTGGCTGCATCACAAATATTCCGAATAGGAACTCCCCTCTGTAGAGCTGTGGAAGTAGCCACGCCCCTAGTGGAATGAGCTTGCAACCCTTCCGTAGGGTCCTTGTCTGCCAAACGGTAACATTCAGTAATGGTGAGGATAATCCACCTGGAAAAAGTCTGTTTTGTAACAGCCTGGCCCAATCGGTGACCAGCATATCCCACAAAGAGTTGATCGTCCACTCTGAGCCTGGACATCCTAGACATATAAAAGCTGAGAGCATTCCTAGGAGCCAACCTATGGAGTCGCTCCTCTTCCTTACCAGGATGAGGATAGAATGAAGGACGAACCACTTTCTGTCTCAAATGAAATTCAGACCCTACCTTAGGTAGAAAGGATGGACGTACCCTCAGTACAACCCTATCCTTGTGGAACACAGTAAAGGGCGGCTTAGATGAAGGGCCTGGAATTCACTCACTCTGCGAGCGGAAGTAACCGCAACCAAGAACACCACCTTGAACGACAAGAGTGCAAAGGTTCAAACAGAGCACCCATAAGGAATTTCAAAACCAAATTCAGATCCCAAACCGGCACCTGGAAAGGGGATGGCAGGAACACATTAGTGAGGCCTTTAAGATTCCTTTGGTTTCACAATTTCTTAAAGTAAGAACATTCTTCAGATGAGCGCTTGAAGATAGACAGCGCCACCAGGTGACCTTCACTGGTACCTACTTGAAGGCCTCTGTGGGCCAAAGAAAGCACGAAAGACAAAACCAATGGAATGGAACACTGAAAAGGATCAACATTTTGTCCTCTGCACCAGTCGCAGAACTTACGCCAACGGTACAGGGATTTTGTTGCTGGCCGCAAAGCAACACCTCCATCACGTCATCCGGGAGGTCCCAATCCTTATACCTCAACCTTTCAGATACCAAGGGTGAAGGTGGAAAGTCCTGACCTCTGGATTGAGAACCTGACACCCACCCCGCACGAAACAGATCCTCACGGTAGGGAAGACCGCGTGGAGGGCAGATGGAAATTTCTAGAAGGTCCAGGTACCAAGCTCTTCTGGCCCAATCCGGAGCAATGAGGATCATGTGGGATCCAAACCTCTGTAACACTTGAGGAATGGCAGGGACTGGAGGAAACGCGTACAGCAGTGGGAATGACCAATCCACCACAAATGCGTCTCCCAAGACTCCTCTCAGAGGAAATTCCCTTGAGCAGAATCTCTCGCACTTCTGGTTGGCACTGGTGGCAAAGAGATCCACTTGTGGGGTTCCCCAAAGGGCGAAGATCTCCAGAAGGACTTCCTGAGACAACTCCCACCCGTGAGAGATCGTGCTCTGCCTGCTCAGAGCGTCTGATGCTGCATTGTCCTCTATGGCCAGATGAGCTGACAAGAGTGAAATTTCTAGCTGAATTGCCCAGAAACCAGAGCTGCATTGCCTCTCTGCACAATGGGAGCGACCCTACCCCCCTTTTTTTGTTGAGGTAATGCATGGCCACTGTGTTGTCCGTCATGATCAGGACGCCTTTCCCCCGCACAGACGGCAGAAAAGCCTACAGGGCCAACCTGATGGCCCTCAGCTCTAACAGGTTGATGTGGAGCTTGTACTCCGACGGAGAGCAACGACCGCTGGCGGTCAAGTCCTTGGCATGAGTTCCCCATCCTGTGAGGGAAGCGTCCGTCACTACAGTCACTTCCGGCCATGGTTTCCAAAACGGTTCCCCCTTCATCAGGTTCCCCTCGTCTGCCCACCAGAGAAATTCCTGGAAGGCCGATAGTGTAATCTGAATGGGATCCGACATCTTGCCCGAGAACTACGACCACTGCATCTTAAGGACCCATTGCAGGGATCTCATCCTCAGCCTGGCTTCTGGCACCAGAAAAACGTAGGATGCCATGAGGCCGAGCAACCTTAAAGAATTCGAAAGCCGGGAGACTCTTGGCATGTTGAAACTTGTTCACCATCTGCACAATGTGATAAGCCCCTACCTTGGGAGGCGAACACTTCCAAGGACGTGTCCAATACAGCCCTGATGTACTGGAGCTGTCGGGAAGGTGTTGGATACGACTTCTTGAAATTGAGGGAGAAGCACAGCTTGTGGAGGTAGTGGCAGGGGAGACTAAGGTGAGCCAATGCTTGCTCTGGAAAGCGTGCACAGATCAGCCAGTTGTCCAGGTAGGGCTAGACGTGAATCCGCTCTCGCCTGAGATATGCTGCCACCACCCCCATTAGCTTGGTGAAGGACCCTCGGGCGGAGGTCAATCTGAACGGCAGGAACCGAAACAAAGTGCGAATCACCAGCTGCAAACCACAGGTACTTTCTGTGTTTGGGATGAATCGGCACATGAAAGTAAGCATCCTATAGGTCCAAAGACACCAACCAATCCTGAAGTTGAAGGGCCTGGAGGGCTTGAGAAAGAGTAACTATCTTGAACTTGTCCTTCCTGAGAAGTTTGTTCAACCAACATAAATCCAGGATGGGTCTCAATCCTCAGTCTTTCTTTGGAATAAAAAAATATGGGGAATACCAACCCTTGTTCCTCTCCGCTACAGGCACCAGTTCTATAGCGCCTTTCTCTAACAGGGTCAATATTTCCTGCACAAGAAGCAGATCAGGAAGCTTCAAAGAGAGATTCCCCCGGTGGATTGTCGTGATGCCGCTGTAGGAAGGGAAGGCAGTAACCGTGGACTATTGTATCCAGGACCCACGCATACGAAGTAATGGCTCGCCATTCTTCGAGATGCTGAGACAGCCTGCCCCCAACCGGTGAACCATGGGACATGGCCTCATGACTGTTTTGGAGTGGCTGCGGCAGCGCCTGAAGGCAACAAGGCAGCTGCCTGAGCAGCTTTGGCACATCTGTTTCCCCTAACCACCACAGGTACTTTTTCGCTGACCCCTTTGATTGGCGGCTCCTCTCGCTCTACCAAAGGAGGAGAAGTAACGAAAAGAACCTCCCCTCCACTTCAGTCCTCTGGGACGAAAAGGCGGAGGTTGACGCACAGCTGCGCTCAAAGATTTCACAGCAGCTTTTAAGGTCTGCAACCTCAAGGCTGTCGTCAGCCAGCCTTGCTGCCAAACAAATGCGCGCCATCAAAGGGCATGTTCAAAAGACTGGCTGGCACATCCAGAGCAAAACCCGACTTCTGCAACCACGCAAATCTGCGTATGACGGTGCTCGCAGCCATGGACCAGCTAACACTGTCGGCCGTGTCCAAACGCAACTGAAGGGATTCACACATGGCATCCTTGTCATCTTGCACGAGAGCAAGGAAACCATCCCTTTCTTCCCCTTCGGGAATATGCTTAGCCGCTAACGAAACAATTCCAGAGTGTGTGAAAATCTTGCCAAGGCACAAGTACAGTTGGCTGACTACGCCATACACCCCGCAGAAAACACCTTGCGTGCGCAACCGTCAAAGCGTTTGTCATCCCTATCAGGAGGTATGGTAGGGTATGCCGCCTGCCTCGAGGTGGCCGTAGCTGCCTGCACCACCAAACTTTTGGGAGTGGGGTGAGATGAACGGTAGCTGGGGTCGCTACCGGAACGGCAGTATTTTTTGGTTAACGACTTGTTAACACCCAAAAGAGATTCTGGAGACTGCCAAGCAGCCGTCACCCTTTTCTGCAATGTCAGATGAAAAGGTAACACCGGGTCAGAGGACAGACCTTGATCTAAAATGTCTGTTAGATCATCTTGCACAAAATCTTCAGGAGGACTGGACCAGCCCAGATACTCCGTGACCCTATCCATGAGCCTCCTGTAAGACGACTCAGCATGAGCCCCAGGCTCAGGCCTGCCAAATTCCATTTCCGGAGAAGTGTCCAAACCACTGGTATCATGAACAGTTTGCCTCAACTCTACCAACTGGCTGTCTCCTGAAAAAACATGAGGTACATCAGGCTCAAAGGGTCCAGATCAAAGTCTTACCTCTCCTCCTCCTCATATATGTCATCCAGAGGAGAGCAAAAACCCTGCGTCGGGACAGAAGAGGGTCTGGAGTCCACCACAGGCCTTACAGAACTTGGAAGTAGACTTCCTAGGAGGATCCACAGCATCAGGGATCTCCATCGGTAAATTGTGGCCACAAATACTCGAAGGCGTCGAATGCTTCGGCATCGAGAGCGCCAACGGCTTCGGCGTCGAGAACAGTGCTGAGGGCTGGTACGAAGGCACAGCTTCGACGTCGGTATCCGACGGACATGGCGCTGATGGAGTCTACGCTGACCTTGAGCCCTTGCCAGGTTTCTGCGGCCTCGCTGGAGACGAGGACCGAGATCTGGAAGCACATCTCCTGCGACTATCCTGAGCCTTGTCCGAACGGGACCTCGAAGGTTCCCGATGAGTTGCGTCGAGGACCCGAGCCCGAAGGCGTGCGAGCCACGGTACAAGACCATTCCTTGCCGGCTTCATCAGAAGGCACAGACGGAACTGTGCCCTGCGATTGAAAAATCACCAACATCTGCTCCCGAAAAGCAGCCCATTCCTCTGGAGTCGAGGACTTGGTCAGACAAGCCACTTTCCTCGTGACACCATCCTCCGAGGAGGACAGGGAAGGCGACCGGTGACAGCGCTTCCTAGAATGCCAAGACGAGGAGGATGAATGGCGGGAACGACTCCAGGACCGAGACCCCCGGGACTCCACACGACACAGAGAATCGCCCCTCGAGTCGTCGGCGGACATATCCGTTTTGGACTTAGATTTACGGGACTTACTGGGTTTAGAACCCCTAACTACCAGAAGCTTTCCCTTACGCTCCCGCAAGGCCTTAGCAGTTACCGCCTGGCATTTGGAACAGTCATCGGTGTCTTGACTCTCGCCTAAGCACCACAAACAAATGCAATGCAGGTCGGTTATCAACATTTTAGACTTGAAGTTCCGGCAAGTCTTGAAGCCAGACCGCACAGTCAGAGGGGTCGAAGAAGACGACATCTTCACAAGGTAATACATGAGGCGAGACGAGTCTCCGAAGAAAACACGTTTGCAGAAAAAACGGACCTGAGGCTACGGGTGGCGTGCGGCCTATTTATAACATCCAGTGACGTCGCCCTCAACAGAGGACTTCGAGGGACATAGACCCGATGCCATTGACACAGGACGCCCTCTGCCGAAAAAGTTTCCGAACTACACAGCTGTGGACATTACATGTCAAATATCACATGTGTCACATTTCAGAACACAATCCATTCGAAATTAGGTGATCTGACCAGGAAGCCGGTAGATAGTAGCCACAGTAAGAGTGGCTAGGAGGGAGCGAGAAAGCCTGCAGACAAGGCATTCAAAAGAGGAGTATGTCTGTCTAGGAATGATAGAGGCAAGAATCCACTCAGGAAAGATCAGGGCTACACCCCCTCCGGACCAGGTGGATCTGGGTCCGGAGAGGATCTTGTAGCCATCAGGGAGGAGAGTGTGAATGCTTGTGACAGAGCCGGCCGTGAACCATGTCTCGTAAAAATCGAGGACATCGAGGTCAAGTTCTTCCCGGAGATGGCAGGTGTCAGAGGGGTGTTTGACAGCAGAGCGAGAGTTGAGAGTGGCAAGATGAAGAAGGTTGCCAGCCTTAACAGCCTTCCGGGGAGGGGTACAAATCAGAGGTACGCCCCGCAGAGCTGAAGGAGCCTGACGTGGAGCGGAAGAGGAGGGAAGAGAGGGCAAGGTAGCCGAGGGAGGAGGTGTGGGGGACAGCAGGAGATGAAAGGAAATTGATGAGGCGAGGGAAGCACCTTTCAAAGAGAAGGAGATTGCCTGAGGGCCGTGGAGCATGACATGCCGTTAAGGTAGACATTAAAGATGACTTTAGAGGAGTCGAAGGGAGCCATGAGAACTTCCCAGCAGGTACCACCATTAATGGGAGAGGAGGAGACAGGATAGAGCACAGATCATCTGAAGAGTCCATAGATCTGGAGAAGGAACGACAAAGAGGATGTCAGTGAGGGTCTGTCTGGAGGAAGCGCTGCAATAGGTGTCAGCCATAGGGAGACCAGGGTTGGAGGCCAAGATATCCTTTTTTGAACTTCTTCCTACCAGACTTGGTGATAAGGGAAGGATAGTCAATGGAGAAGCAGTTCGCGAAGATAGGAGGAACAGAAAGCGTCATGGGGGTGGTAGCGAGAAAAAAAGGGGGGGTGAAGCAGGGGGTGGGGGAGCAGGTAAGAGTGGAACAAAGAACGGTGAAGTCACTGGGCCAGCAAGTTACAGAGAAGCAACAATACAAGCAAAGTGCAGAGCAAGTTAGAAATATACAGCTAGCTTTGACCCTTAACCAAAATGCAAAACAAAGCTAGACTTGAATTTTAACCAAAATGTAAAAACACAGCTAGACTTGAATTTTAACCAAGATGCAAAACACAGCTAGACTTGCATCTGGACCAAAAAGCAAGACACAGCAAGATTTTAAATTTACAATTGGGTTCAGATGCTAGCAAAGGGTGTGAAACGCTAAGTAATTAGTGTGAACATGAGATACAAGCAGAAGGGGAGGAGAGGACAAGGTGGGGTAAGAGTGTGACCTGAAGGAGGGAGCTAATCCATGGTTACAGAGGTATGAATGACATGGTAGTCCAGATTACTTTCAGGAGTGAGGTGACACCATCATGGACCCTCATATGCAGAACTGATGAAGAGTCTTGGGCAGCCTACTGGTAGCTGACAGGGAGCCGACAGGGGCCTTCATTGTGGGCCGTTCAGTAGTCAGGGCCGGCTCCCGTCTCCCTGTTGCTTGGATTGGTTTAAAAGCCAAGTGCAACCAATGGGAGGAGGAGCAGGACCGGGCCCAGGTATGCAAGGTTAGTTGTTGAAAGTTGCAGCCATTTTAGAAGGCCCAACAACAAAGGGCAATGCCACGAGGTACCGGAGGAAAATGGTACTCAGCTGATTTAAAAGTGCAACAGAGCTTGCTTTGTAGAAGTGCGACAAGTGCAAATCAGGTGAACAAACTTGCAAAAAGTGAAAGCATCGAAGTGCGCTTTCCAAATGTGGTCAGCATTACCCTCTCAAGTTGTAGGTGGTGATTGCAGGCAGGGGTAGGCTCTGCGTTGTTGCTCGGTGAAAAAGTGAAGAAGAGTGGATGAGGGGCCTCGTTGTGGGCCTTCGGTAGTCAGGGCTGGCTCCCGCCTCCCGGTTGCTTGTATTGTTTGATAATGTTAGGCAGAATTGCATGCAGTACCCTCTGGGACCACCACATACAATTAGGACTACAGGTGCACGCAAACAACAAGTTACTTTCTTACCTGGTAACGTTCTTTCGATGGGATGGTCCGACGACGTATTCCATATCTATGACATGTAATCACCACAGCTGTGCTGCTTCGGAAACTTTTTTCGCCGTCTGCGTCCTGCATCGATGACGTCGATGCGCAGTCGTCGAGGACCTCCTCCGACGTCCGACGTCATCCGATGTGATAAGTAGGATGCACGACCGTAGCCTCAGTTGTAGTTTTTTCCCCCAGAACGTATGACATTAGTCAACTGCCAGTCAGACACAAAGCCTTGCGGAACGTAAGCTGCAATCGCAAAAGAAATTCTGCAGCGGGGAAGGCAGGGTGGGAGCGATATGGAATACGTCGTCGGACCATCCCATCGAAAGAACGTTACCAGGTAAGAAAGTAACTTGTTCTTCGAGGGGATTGGGTCCTCCGACGTATTCCATATCTATGACAGACTCCCAAAGCAGTACCAGAGCAATGAGGAGGGAAAGAATTTAGAATCAAAATTTAGAATAGCCAATCAAACAGCAGAGCAAAGGACCGCCTTGCCAAAGGCCAGATCCTGTTCTCAGATGGAATCAAGGGAATAGTGACGTACAAATGTATGTACTGAAGCCCAGGTGGCTGCATCACAGATGTTGCGAATAGGAACACCCCTCTGCAGGGCAGTAGATGCAGCCATACCCCTGGTAGAATGGGCCCGCAAGCCAGCCGGTGGGTCCTTACCCACCAAGCGGTAACACTCCGAGATGGCCAAAATAATCCAGCGAGACAAAGTCTGTTTCGTCACAGCTTGCCCCAAACGCTTTCCAGCGTAACCAATAAAGAGATGATCGTCCACTCTGACCCGGGACATGCGTGAAACATAAAAGCTTAAAGCTCTCCTAGGATCAAGCCTATGTAGCCTCTCCTCTTCCTTACCAGGATGCGGAGGAGGATAGAATGCCGGAAGAACAACCTTATGGGCCAAATGAAATTCCGTCACTACCTTCGGAAGAAAAGAAGGACGCACTCTAAGGACAACCCTGTCCTTGTGAAATACAGTGAAGGGTGGCTTAACTGAAAGTGCCTGTAACTCACTCACTCTGCGAGCGGAAGTAACCGCAACTAAAAACACAGTTTTCAGAGTTAACAGCCTCAAAGGGCAAGAATGTAAAGGCTCAAAAGGAGCACCCATAAGAAACTTAAGAACAAGGTTTAAATCCCAACCGGGCACCAGGAAAGGTGACGAAGGGAACACATTAGTGAGCCCTTTCAGAAACTGTGAAATTAAAGGGATTTTAAAGTAAGAACACTCTTCAGACGAGCGCTTAAAGATGGACAGCGCCGCCAGGTAACCTTTAATGGTACCCACTTGCAAGCCCCTGTGGGCCAAAGAAAGTAAAAAGGACAGAACCATGGGGATGTCACATGCAAAAGGATCCACATTCTGAACTCTGCACCAGTCGCAGAACTTAAGGCAACGGTACAGAGACTTTGTTGCTGGCCTTCGGGCCGAAAGCAACACCTCCATCACGTCTTCAGGGAGGTCCCAATCCTTATACCTCAACCTTTCAGAAGCCAAGCGTGAAGGTTGAGGGATCTGACCTCTGGATGGAGAACCTGACCCCCCTCCCGTGAGAGCAGATCGTCTCGGTAGGGAATACGACGTGGAGGGCAGATGGACAAGTCGAGAAGGTCCGGGTACCACGTCCTCCGAGCCCACGCCGGAGCAATGAGGATCATACGGGAACCGAACTTCCGTAACCTCCGCAGCACTTGCGGGATGACGGGGACTGGAGGAAACGCGTACAGTAGTGGGAATGACCACTCCACCACGAACGCGTCTCCTAAGGCTCCTTTTGGAGGAAATTCCCGCGAGCAAAACCTTTCGCACTTCCGGTTGACACTGGAGGCGAAGAGATCCACTTGAGGGGTCCCCCAAAGGGCAAAGATCTCCAGGAGAATCTCCTGAGCCAACTCCCACTCGTGAGAGATCGTGCTCTGCCTGCTCAGAGCGCCCGCCGTCACGTTTTCGTCTCCGGCCAGATGAACTGCCGAGATCGAAACTTCCTGCTGGATGGCCCAGAACTCGAGCTGCATCGCCTCCCTGCACAGAGGAAGTGACCCTGCCCCCCCCCCTTTTTGTTTAGGTAGTGCATGGCCACTGTGTTGTCTGTCAGGATCAGGACACTCTTTCCTCGCACAGTCGGCAGAAAAGCCTTCAGGGCTAAACTGACGGCCCTCAGCTCCAACAGATTGATATGGAGTCTGGACTCTGACGGAGACCAACAACCGCTGACTGTCAGCCCGTTGGCATGAGCTCCCCATCCCGTGAGGGATGCATCCGTCACGATCGTCACCTCTGGCCAGGGAAGCCAAAACGGAGCCCCCTTCATCAAGTTGCCTTCGACGAAGGTCCCGGGCGACTGAGGGCGGCACCTGAACCGGGTCCGACATCCTGCCGGAGGACTGCGACCATTGCGTCTTGAGTGCCCACTGCAAAGATCTCATCCGCAGGTGAGCCTCTGGCACCAGAAGAATGCAGGATGCCATGAGGCCGAGCAACCTCAAGAACTCGAACGCTGGGAACGTCTGGGCATGCTGAAACTTGTGCACCATCTGCTCAATGTGAAGAGCCCTCACCTGGGGAGGAAAACACTGCCCCAGGGAAGTGTTGAGCACTTCTCCGATGTACTGGAGCCGCTGTGTTGGCGTCAAATGGGACTTCTTGAAATTGAGGGAGAAGCCCAGCCTGTGAAGGGAGTGGCAGGTGACGGACAGATGATCCAGGACTTGCTCGGGAGAGCTCCCCCTGATCAACCAATCGTCCAGGTAGGGGTAGACGTGAATTCCCCCTTGCCTGAGATGCGCTGCCACCACCACCATGAGCTTGGTGAAAACCCTCGGGGCGGAGGTCAATCCGAACGGCAGGACCCGAAACTGAAAGTGCGAGTCGCCAACTGCGAACCTCAGGTACTTCTTGTGCTTGGGATGGATCGGCCCATGGAAGTAAGCATCCTTGAGGTCGAGTGACACCAACTAGTCCTGAAGCTGAAGGGCCTGGAGGACTTGAGAGAGAGTAACCATCTTGAACTTGTCCTTCCTGAGGAGTTTGTTCAAACCGCGCAAGTCCATGATGGGTCTCAATTCCCCGTCTTTCTTCGAAATCAAAAAATAAGGTGAATACTATCCCATGTTCCTCTCCGCTACAGGCACCAGTTCTATGGCGCTTTTCTCCAGCAGGGCTTGAATTTCCTGCGCAAGGAGCGGATCCGGACTCTGCAAAGAGAGGTTCCCCGGTGGATTGTCGCGAGGCCTGTGCCGAAAAGGAAGACAGTAGCCGTGGGCTATGATCTCCAGAACCCACACATCTGAAGTAACGGCTCGCCACTCTACAAGATGCTGCGCCAGCCTTCCTCCAACCGGCGAACCATGGGACATGGCCTCATAACTGAGTGGGAGCGGCTGCGGCGTTACCTGAGGGCAAAGAGGCAACTGCCCGAGCGGCCTTGGCACCACAGGTACCCTGTCGTCCACCTCTGGTACCCCTGCGTTGGCCTCTTTGACTGCCAGCTCCTCTCGCTTTACTGAAGGACGAGTAATAGCGAAAGGAACCACCCCTCCACTGCTGTCCCCTAGGACGAAAAGGCAGAGGTTGGCGAACTGCAGCGCCCAACGACTTCGCTGCAGCTTTTGAGGTCTGCAACCTCTCAAGGCTCTCGTCAGCCTTGCTGCCAAAAAGGTGTTCACCGTCAAAGGGCATGTTGAGGAGCTGGGACTGCACATCAGGAGCAAACCCCGACTTCCACAACCACGCAAACCTGCGTATCACGGTGCTCGCCGCCATGGACCTACTAACGCATTCAGCTAAGTCCAAACCCGACTGAACGGACTCACACATGGCATCCTTACCATCCTGGACCATAGCAAGGAAACCATCCCGTTCGTCCCCTTCGGGAATATGTTCAGCTGCAAACGCAACACAGTTCCACAGAGTGTGTGTGAAACGAGACAAGGCACAAATGGAGTTGGCCGCCTGAAGCGCCATACCACCAGAAGAAAACACTTTATTCGCCCAGCCATCAAAACGTTTGTCGTCCCTATCAGGAGGGATGGTAGGGTACGACGCCTGCTTTGCCGGGGGCGTGGCCGCCTGCACCACCAAACTCTCCGGAGTGGGGTGCCTGGTCAAGTAGCAGGGGTCGCTACTGGCTGGACGGTATTTTCGCGACAAGGATCTGCCCACCGCCGGGAGACTCTCCGGAGCAGTCCAAGCCGCCGCCACCCTTCTCTGTAAAGCCATATGGAACGGCAGTACCGGGTCAGTTGGGGGACCAACATCAAGGATGTCCGTTAGATCATCCTGCACAAACTCCCCTGGGGGAGCAG
Source organism: Ambystoma mexicanum (assembly GCF_040938575.1). Taxonomy (NCBI): domain Eukaryota; kingdom Metazoa; phylum Chordata; class Amphibia; order Caudata; family Ambystomatidae; genus Ambystoma; species Ambystoma mexicanum. The sequence continues at coordinate 406,523,391 of NC_090924.1, forward strand.
ACCATCCCAAGTACTCAGAAACCCTAGCCATAAGGCGCCGGTACGAGGAATCGGCATGAGAGCCAGGCTCAGGCCTATATCTACGGCGTCGACACAGCCCTCGAAGCCGGAGCCCCGAGCGTGTCCTTCGACGACCTGAGCATCGACGGCTTCGACGACTTCCTCGAAGCCGGAGCCTCGAGAAAGTCTGTCGACGCCCTCGACGCCTCAGACGTTGATGTCTTCCTCGAAGACCTCACAGATGCACACGGTCTCGAACGCGTCGAGGACCGGGACCTGGAACGGGTACGTCGAGAACGAGTCTCCTTGTCCGAACGGAACCTCTCCCGTGACTCGTGCCGACCACTCTTGCGAGCGGTGTCTCTCGACCTCTCACGACCGACCCCACTCAGGGGCGCGGACGGCTTAGTACCCTGCGACTCAAGAATCGCCAGCATTTTCTTCCCGAAGGAAGCCCATTCCTCCGGCGTCACACAGCTGGAGGGGTAAGCGACGTGCCGGGCAGAGTCCTCAGAAGAGGACTTGGAAGACAACCGGTGTCGGCGCTCCCGAGAATGCCTCGAAGAGGCTGAGGAGTGGCGAGACCGACTCCTAGAAGGAGACCCATGAGACTTCCGACGATGACGCGGAGAGTCACCTCTCGAATCATCCGTCGAAAGCCCCGCAGACTTCGACTTCCGGGGCTTGGACACCCGACCTACCGACAACTTCTTCTTACGTTCGCGTAAGGCTTTGGACGTGAGCGACTGTCAGCCGATACAGTCATCCGTGTCGTGGGCCTCCCCGAGGCACCAAAGGCAGGCGGTTGTGCGAGTCCGTCACCGACATCTTGGACCCACACTCCCCGCACTTCTTGAAGCCCGGACGCGGGGTCGAAGATGAAGTAGAAGACATCTTCACACGAAGGATTTTCACAAAAACAAACAGGTTCAAAGAACCGAGAAGAACAGAACTCCAAAGAGTCGAGGCGTTAAACGAGATTCACAAAGCAACACGTTCGCGGAAAAAATGGAACTGAGGCTACGAGCGTCGTGCGTCCTACTTATCACATCGGATGACGTCGGAGGAGGTCCTCGACGACGGCTCATCGACGCAGGACGCAGACGGCAAAAAAAGTTTCCGAAGCAGCACAGCTGTGGTGATTACATGTCATAGATATGGAATACGTCGGAGGACCCAATCCCCTTGAAACCAACCTTTGGTAGAAGTGTGTACTACACAGTTTTGTGGTAGCAAGCTGAGAACACTGCAAAAGATTTAAGACTACAGGTATAGCAGTAAACCCACTTGGTAGCAGTCCGCACCACCCAGATTTACCTGGTAGCTGTGGCTGAACAGTCAGACTTCCCTCAAGAAGAGTTAGGCAGTATGCAAAGTATACACAATATGTACTCAGGTACAATAGCACAAGCAAACACTGACCAGAGCTTGGTTTCAAAAGTATATAGTTATTTATTTTTAAGCACACACAAATTGAAAACACTCTAGCAAAATATAATAAAACACTCCAAACACAGTTATATGGAAAGCAGTCCCAATCCTTATTCCTATCTAGACAACTCTAGGTTAACACCACATAATTAAAACAGAGGTGAGCGCTTAACGTTAGATGACACTCTAGTAGGTTAAAGAAAGGAGGGAAAAAAGAGCAGAATTAGGATAACCACACCACTCTAAGGTCAAGAACGCTTTTGGTAAGCTCAACGAAGCACAAAGTCACAGGTGAGCAAAAGTCACTAAGCAGGGCCCACTCTTAGAGCAGACAGAGCGAAAACGTGCCCAAGATCACACAGTTGGTAGGGATTCAGAGTCTTGCAAAAGAGTTCGGAAAAGAGTTAGAGAGGCTCAGAAAGTTTAGCCAAAGTGTCCCAGGCAATCCCAGGATCGAAAGCCGAGGGCTAAAACTACCTCGTACAGTCGGTGGCAAGGGAAGCCAGGCGGAACACGGTACCTTAACGGGAAGGATCCTCCAGCGGGGGCAGTTGTTCCAGGCAGTGGCAGCAAGGCTCGACGTCGGTCAGGGGAGAAGAAGATCTCGCTGAAGAGCAGAAGAAGAAGGTCGTTGCACTGCCCGGGAAGAAACCAGCCGCGGAGTCCTCCGGTTAAAGGGTTGTACCGACTTTCGCGGTTGGGGTAAAAGTGGTGGGGTTCCGGTTGCCGGGGTGCTTGGCACTGGCAAGGCGGCCACGGGATACCTCAAAGAACAGAAAGAAGGTGAAAACTGGTTGTCCCCACCAGTCAAGGCAAGGAGCCACTCCGTTAAGAGTTCTCCTCGGTCGTCGGGAAGAGTGGTGAGATGGTTCAGCAGGGCTCCACCGGCGGTGTCGTCGTAGCAGATCAGCTCAGCTCGTCCCTCGTTGGATTCTTAGGTCCTGTGGCGACTTCTGAAGTTCCAGTCCCCAAAGCCCGGCTTTTATGCAGCAAACCCCCATTCACCCAGCCTAGCTGTCACTCAACCATGCTAAGTGGTGAGCCGGCCGGCTCACCACTTGGGCCAATCAGGACGGAGTGCGACTTGAGTTACCTAGGTAACTCAGTCCAGGGTGCCTAAATCCCCCTCCACCCCTCCTAAGTACCCTAGACAGAGTGGCACCACTTTGGAGGGCTTCTGTGGAGAAGCCCGCCAAAAGTGGGACAAAGGGCTCCACTTTGGGTCAGAGTTACAGAGGCGAACGCCAACGCCATTTTAGTATCAAGTTTTGGCAAAAAATCCCAACCGGAGTTATAATAATAAATATATAAACCGGCGGTATGTTTAAGGCTACCGTAAATAAATAATTAAATGTGTTAGCCTAAAACAATGGGAAATCCCATAGGAAAATACTCGCGGTCGAATATAAAAAGTAGTTTCCACTGCCACCAGCCAAAACTCGATCAGGGGGGACGGAGACGTGCCCCCGCGACTAACAGACCCTGGGGCAATCGAATTGCCCCAGCCAGTACGTCCACAATATGATGGTTTGTACTGGTTCTGTTCAGGATTTAAGACTAGTAAAGTCTTTGGTGACTTTACATGCCCTGGGAGACAGTAGTCAGTCCCAGGGTATGGAGTCTATGTTGGGGAGTCCTTAGGACACCCCTGGGTTACGGCACAGAGGGTGCTGTGTAACCCACATCCAAAAAATACATGAGGCCCTATGGAGTAAAAGACCCCATAGCCCATTCAACACAAGGTTTAACCAAGAAAACACACTTCAACATGCCCAAGAGTGAGGGTAAAAGAGTCTCACTCTTGGCAGGAGAAAAAAATAAACCCCAGAAATCCAGCAAAGCTGCTGGGGGACTCACTAGGTAGGGAAATTCAGCCTAAACAGAATTCTCCCTAACAGGAGCGGATCCGGACTCTGCAAAGAGAGGTTCCCCGGTGGATTGTCGCGAGGCCTGTGCCGAAAAGGAAGACAGTAGCCGTGGGCTATGATCTCCAGAACCCACACATCTGAAGTAACGGCTCGCCACTCTACAAGATGCTGCGCCAGCCTTCCTCCAACCGGCGAACCATGGGACATGGCCTCATGACTGAGTGGGAGCGGCTGCGGCGTTACCTGAGGGAAAAGAGGCAACTGCCCGAGCGGCCTTGGCACCACAGGTACCCTGTCGTCCACCTCTGGTACCCCTGCGTTGGCCTCTTTGACTGCCAGCTCCTCTCGCTTTACTGAAGGACGAGTAATAGCGAAAGGAACTACCCCTCCACTGCTGTCCCCTAGGACGAAAAGGCAGAGGTTGGCGAACTGCAGCGCCCAACGACTTCGCTGCAGCTTTTGAGGTCTGCAACCTCTCAAGGCTCTCGTCAGCCTTGCTGCCAAAAAGGTGTTCACCGTCAAAGGGCATGTTGAGGAGCTGGGACTGCACATCAGGAGCAAACCCCGACTTCCACAACCACGCAAACCTGCGTATCACGGTGCTCGCCGCCATGGACCTACTAACGCATTCAGCTAAGTCCAAACCCGACTGAACGGACTCACACATGGCATCCTTACCATCCTGGACCATAGCAAGGAAACCATCCCGTTCGTCCCCTTCGGGAATATGTTCAGCTGCAAACGCAACACAGTTCCACAGAGTGTGTGTGAAACGAGACAAGGCACAAATGGAGTTGGCCGCCTGAAGCGCCATACCACCAGAAGAAAACACTTTATTCGCCCAGCCATCAAAACGTTTGTCGTCCCTATCAGGAGGGATGGTAGGGTACGACGCCTGCTTTGCCGGGGGCGTGGCCGCCTGCACCACCAAACTCTCCGGAGTGGGGTGCCTGGTCAAGTAGCAGGGGTCGCTACTGGCTGGACGGTATTTTCGCGACAAGGATCTGCCCACCGCCGGGAGACTCTCCGGAGCAGTCCAAGCCGCCGCCACCCTTCTCTGTAAAGCCATATGGAACGGCAGTACCGGGTCAGTTGGGGGACCAACATCAAGGATGTCCGTTAGATCATCCTGCACAAACTCCCCTGGGGGAGCAGACCATCCCAAGTACTCAGAAACCCTAGCCATAAGGCGCCGGTACGAGGAATCGGCATGAGAGCCAGGCTCAAGCCTATATCTACGGCGTCGACACAGCCCTCGAAGCCGGAGCCCGAGCGTGTCCTTCGACGACCTGAGCGTCGACGGCTTCGACGACTTCCTCGAAGCCGGAGCCTCGAGAAAGTCTGTCGACGCCCTCGACGCCTCAGACGTTGATGTCTTCCTCGAAGACCTCACAGATGCACACGGTCTCGAACGCGTCGAGGACCGGGACCTGGAACGGGTACGTCGAGAACGAGTCTCCTTGTCCGAACGGAACCTCTCCCGTGACTCGTGCCGACCACTCTTGCGAGCGGTGCCTCTCGACCTCTCACGACCGACCCCACTCAGGGGCGCGGACGGCTTAGTACCCTGCGACTCAAGAATCGCCAGCATTTTCTTCCCGAAGGAAGCCCATTCCTCCGGCGTCACACAGCTGGAGGGGTAAGCGACGTGCCGGGCAGAGTCCTCAGAAGAGGACTTGGAAGACAACCGGTGTCGGCGCTCCCGAGAATGCCTCGAAGAGGCTGAGGAGTGGCGAGACCGACTCCTAGAAGGAGACCCATGAGACTTCCGACGATGACGCGGACAGTCACCTCTCGAATCATCCGTCGAAAGCCCCGCAGACTTCGACTTCCGGGGCTTGGACACCCGACCTACCGACAACTTCTTCTTACGTTCGCGTAAGGCTTTGGACGTGAGCGACTGTCAGCCGATACAGTCATCCATGTCGTGGGCCTCCCCGAGGCACCAAAGGCAGGCGGTTGTGCGAGTCCATCACCGACATCTTGGACCCACACTCCCCGCACTTCTTGAAGCCCGGACGCGGGGTCGAAGACGAAGTAGAAGACATCTTCACACGAAGGATTTTCACAAAAACAAACAGGTTCAAAGAACCGAGAAGAACAAAACTCCAAAGAGTCGAGGCGTTAACCGAGATTCACAAAGCAACACGTTCGCGGAAAAAATGGAACTGAGGCTACGAGCGTCGTGCGTCCTACTTATCACATCGGATGACGTCGGAGGAGGTCCTCGACGACGGCTCATCGACGCAGGACGCAGACGGCAAAAAAAGTTTCCTAAGCAGCACAGCTGTGGTGATTTCATGTCATAGATATGGAATACGTCGGAGGACCCAATCCCCTTGAAACCAACCTTTGGTATAAGTGTGTACTACACAGTTTTGTGGTAGCAAGCTGAGCAGCCAGGCTTATCTCAAGAGGGAATGTGAGCAGTAAAAGGTTATACAGAGGTCTTACAATCACAGTGGTTCAAGTAGACACTTACACTCAAGGTTTCTTGGTAAAACACTTATTCATTTATTACACAGTCATTTAGAAAACATACACTAGAAGGAGGCAACTTAATATCATACACAAATACACTTCAGTACCAAACCAATAAGTTTCTAAGCAAATTAGGCTCCTCTGAAATAGGAGCAAAATGGCATTTCAGTTACTTTAAATAAGAGGACAAAGGCACAAGTTAGCAGAATAGATCACAAATACGTTCTTAGGCAGTGCAAATAGTTTCAGTTCACTAGAGGATTCGATTCAGTTCAATAGGCCTAGGCCAAAGTCAATGGACTAGAGTCTTGGATAGGGAAGAGCAGTTCTTAAAGTAAACGGTCTTTTCCAAACTTCTCAGAAGTAGTTTGTACGAAAAAGAATCATATGTTGCGTCACAAGCTGATTAGGCCTGCAAGTTGGGAAAGTTCCACAAACTTTCACCGTGAGAGGTAAGTTTTCTCAATATGGTTGGCACAGTACCTTACTATGAAGAACAAGATGCAGCAGAAGATATTGGTTCCTGGCAGTTCTTCCAGATCTCACTGTTCCTGAGCCTCAGTCGTGGGGATAAGAGGGAGGACATCGGGGGACTCCTGCAATGCACGGGATCGTCGAAAAACGCTGACAAAAATGGAGTCACTTCAGTTCCAGTAGCTGTAATTCAAGCAAACAAGCTGGTGTCTCTCTCCCTGGCTAATCCTAACCAACTTCAAGAATGGTATCCAGGTGGCTTACGAGTTGATTGGTCTCACCAACTCAAAGGAAGAAGTCATCCTTGAAGGGGCTTCTCTGTCGAGATGAGCTTGCCAATTCGGACCTGCAGCAGGGCTTCACCGGGCAAACCAACAGTCCTGGAGTTGCAGCAGCCATCCTCTTCCAGCTCATCTTCGGTTCTTTCGTTCCAGTGGTCGACTCTGCTTTCCAGTCCAAGAGACTCGCCTTTTAAACAGTTTTCTCCCTTTCATTCCAGCAGGGTGGCTGTCCTTGCCGGACAGCGCAGACGCCAGAGTGCATTTGGGTCTCCTAGGAGACTAAGCACAGGGAGTTCCGGGCACCACCCTCACTTCCTGCCCACCCCAGATACTCAGACGCCAGAGGCGGTCTTCAGTCCTGAAGCCCGCCAAAGGCATAGAAACAAAGGGACCAAACCTAGTTTGGCGTGCAGAGACAAACACTAGAAGGACCTTTCCAAAAAGAAATGGCGAAAAAAGAAGACCGGGACCTGTTTAAACAAAGGGCCTTAAGACGCCATCTTGAAAAACATGGCTCCCGTGATTTTTAGCTACCGGTGTTCGCGGTTGGGAAAAATCATGGTAGCTCATTGTAAAACCACTGCCACCAGTCATTTCAAAGAAAAGAGTAGCATTTGACTCCTACATGAGTTTCTAGACACAGGGGATATTAGGTAACCCCTCCAGCACTCTATAGGAAGATAGTGTGTGTGCTGGGTCTAGGAATTTAAAAAGACTAGTAAAGTCAATTAAACTTACATTCTCTGGGAAACAGTAGTTTATCCCAGAGAAGGTTTTTAAACCTCTGGGAAGTCTGTGTCACTGCACTGAAGGTGCTGTGTGACACACATGAAAAGATGATGCCTATGGAGTTATCTAAAACTCCATTATCAAAGAACATAAGAGTAAAACACACATCAAAATACATGAAAGAGTGGGGAAAAAAGGCTCACACTCTTTCCAGGTAAAAAAATCAAGTCCCCAAAATCCAGAAAAGTTGCTGGGGATCTCTAAGGTGAACAGAATTAGCACATTTATGAGAATTCTCCCTAACAGGTAGAACAGCCAATCGTCTAGGTAGGGAAAGATGTGAATCCCTGCCATCCCTAAATTCACTCGCACCACCGCCATCAACTTGTTGAAGACCCTTGGGGTGGAGATCAGGTGGAAAGCCATTACTCTATACTGAAAGAACTGCCAATGGCAAACCTCAGGTACTTCCTATGCTTGGGATGTATAGACACATGAAAGCAAGCATCCTGAAGATCAAGTGACACTATCCAATCCTGGAGTTGAAGGGCTCTGAGTATCTGCGAAAATGTGACAATCTTGAATATGTCCTTCCTGAGGACATTGTAACAACAACTAATTTCCAAGATGGGTCACAGTCCTCTGTCTTCCTTAGGAACCAGAAAATAAGTGGAGTACCAACCCTTTCATTGCTCCGCTACAAGTATCCCTTTCCACAGCACCTTTTTCCAGCAGGGAGAAAATCTCCTGCAGAAGGAGCCGTTCTGGTTCCCGAAAAGACTGCACAATCTGGGGGCCTTTTAAAAATAGGCGACAGTACGCATGAGCTATTGTCTGCAGTACCCAAACATCCGAAGCAATGTTTTGCCATTTTTTGAGATGCTGGGTTAGCCTACCTCCTTAGCCTGCCTCCCACTGGAGACTCGTGAGTGAAGCATTCAACAATGCTTTTGAGTCTGCGGCTGAGAGGGTATTGAGGAAGTGACTGTTTGGGCTGTTCTTCCTGCACAGCCTCTTGTGTCATGTGGTTTTCATGACAGGGCTGATTGCTACTAAAAAGAGGTTTTTCAAGGTTGATAACCCGAGAGGACAAGAATGGAGAGGTTGAAATGGAACTCTTATTAAAAAAGTTTGAACCATTTTCATATCCCAGGACGGAAGCAGACAAAGGACCGGTGGAACTGTATTTGTCAGTCCTTTCAAGAATTATATGGCAATTGGCATCTTAAAGTATGAGGAGATGAGGAGAAAGGAAGGTCAAAGTGGGGCTCAGGCTTCTTCAGAAGAGCCTTGTTATGGTGTGCATTAAAGAAAAAAGATAACGCTGTTAAGTATCCCTTAACAGTAGCGAACTGAAGCCAACAGTGGGCAAGGTGCAGTAAAAAAGAAAGCACTGCTAGTGTATTGCAAGAGAAAGGATCTATATCTGCAATACATGTACCTCTGGCATTGGTATAGTGCTTTGGTTGCTGGTCTTCTAGCCCGAAAGCAACACCTTCATAACGTTCCCTGGGAGGTTCCAATCTTTGTATTTTAGCCTCTCAGAAACCTGCTGTGAAGGTTCATTGTTCAGATTCCTAGGTGTAGAACACAGCCTCCTTTTCGCTAGAGTAGATCCACTCTCTGAGGAAGATGCAAAGGAGAGCAGATGGGCATGTCCAAAAGGTCTGGGTACCTCATCCTCCTGGCCCAATCCAGAGAATTGAGAACATGGGATTCCCCGAACATCCTTGAAAACAAGAGTACAAGTGAAAGAGTCGATAGTTTACTGAACGGCTCTCCTATTCAATCACCACAAAATAACACACTGAGACAAATGTACCTGGGTATAGTGATTTTTAGTTTTTATATCGTTATTTCTTTTGTCATAAGGTAAGGTACAGTATAAAACATCTCAGAGATTTCAAATCTTTTCATACAGTGAAACAAGAACATAATCAACATAAACAACCTAAACAACAAACAAAAACAGCAGATGGCCCTTTGCACATAGTTGTCCAGTCCACTGCGACTATGCCACGCCCCTTTGGTAAGTGTCTTTCAGTTTTCTCTTTGTCTCCATTTCTCGTTACACTTTGTTTGTCGTGAAGTATTTGTATTGTTCTTTCCACAACCCGTTGTCTGCTCGTTATTAATGTCTATCTCTGCTTTCTCCCAAATAGGTGTGATTGCGGCCCAGCAGAGCTAAGGAGCATGAGGCGGTGCCGGATGAGATGGGAATGCTCCCGCGGTGGTCCGGCAACAGGTAAGTGGGTGTTTAAGGATAAGCGCAAATAATTGTGCAAGCGCGACCTTAAACTGAATGTTCATTATGTCTAACCTTGTCTTTCATACTTTTACAGGGTCTGCCTTCGGGGATGAAGAATGCGTCGTGCTGCAGTGTCAAGAGCAGGATTCCTGCGTTCCGGAGGATGAAGATGATCGAAGAATGGAGGTCAGGTTTGGCGAGTGAAGAATGCAGGTGAATGCTGGTTCCAGGATGCAAGCGCGTAGGCAGGAGATTCCCAAGGTAAGTCTGCTTTATCCCAGGCGGCAGTGAGCGTTATGCTGCATGTGAATGCAGATTCACGCGAAGCGCTGGGCTTTGGATGGGAGCGGCTTATATAGCCGAGTTTGTGAGGCCACACCCATCAGGCCTGGCTTGCCTGCCACACCTTGCCACTCCCTGAGTTAGCACATGCACAGTAACTCAGGGAGGCCACACCCGAACAATGTGCACGTGGAGCTGCTTCAGCAAAATGAAGCTCCAGAGTAAAAGAATTTTTACACAAAATAAAGTGTTCCTGTTTACTGACTTTCATGAGCCTGGCGCCAAAGGCGCCAGGACTGTGTCCACCCAGGCCCCGTGTGATTGTGACCCTTTGTCCTCTTCCCCTGATGGCACGATGTCAGTGTCCTTGGGCCCATTGGACCAGTGACCATGACAGTGCTGTGCATGCAGAAAGCATAATTGAGACAACTGGAACTATTTATACTATCATCAATGTCACGCAGGAATGGTAACCGTCGAGGGACATTGATGACGATGCCACACAGCACCCCTGCCTGACAAAGCAGGACACAGATAAATCTATGATGACGAATACGTGGGAGGATACAATCCTTTAGAAAGGGCTGCACCCGAACACAATGTACCACACAGTGTAACGGCAGAAGTGGAGAAAGAGCAAAAAGTTACCAATTAAAATATAATTTTGTAGCATCAATAGTGCATAGAGCATTGAGTGCCAGAGTCCTGTCAAGGAAGAGAAAAGGGCTGGTTACAGATGTGCAGGTGTGAATAGTAGATGCTTCAAAGCATTTTTTTCAATTTCATGCTATGCATTCAGTGCTCTGGTCCTGGCCCTCCTGGGGACAACATCCCAAATGTATGGAGGAAAGGGGATAGATTGAGATCAGACATATATCAGAAGCCATCAGTCACTAATAGACTTGCACAAAAGAACATACAGAGACTGGAAAACACCATACTTACCACCTTTTTCTTGTCTTCTGATGAAGAGGGCTTGCGATCTGAGGGGGATTTTGGATGTGGAGACTTTCTTCCTGGCGACACCACACTGGAGCTGCCAGGGGACACATGAGCAGCACTGTCGCCTTCTGCCACAAGAGGTAGCGAGAGAGCTATAATCAGCACGAATGTGATTGAAAGGATAAACAACCAAAATAAACAGAATAAAGAGAATACTCACGGGAGGATATTTGGCTGTTCAACGCCAGCTGCAAAGAAGACCAAGGTAATCTGAAGTTAGTTTAGTGAACAACACTGTTGTAGTTTGCATTAGCATTTCAGTTATGTGTAGCCCCGGGGTGTCTCGCCCTGGTTCACTGTTTTTGGCCATTGCCACGGGGGCAGGGAGGGACCATTTACCACTGCACTCCCCACCCCCACCGACCAGCTGCAAGCAGTGGGGTGCTAGACAACAAGCAAAATAAAACCACTGTTTCCCTTCCTGCAACAGATGGGCGACCCACCCTCTCCTGAGTTGCTACCTTTCACAGTTGTAAACCCTTGCAGACACCAAGGTGGATATTTCAGGATCCCAAAGGGACTAATTTTTATTTTATACCATAAACAACCCCTTTTTATTTCAAACTAAACCAACAACATTGGGAATGCCCCATTGTGAAGGAGGAGCCAGAACAAGACCTGAATGGGCAGTGCCTTCCGACAGGTGGCCTTTGGTAGGCGGCCTCATCCACTTACTCCTTAACACCAGTGTATTACTTCTTTCTAACCTTACCTAAACTCATAGCTATACACGTTATGCTATGTAATTAGAATGTGTACTGTGCTCTAGGCACTCTGATGAATCTGAAAAGTAAGTGGGTGGGTTTGGTTAGTTGGGAGCAAAGGGAAAAACTAGATTGCAGTGCTTTTGTGTTGGCATTCCAGATCCAGATCAGAAGTACCCTGAACTCTGCATGCTAGTAAACATTCTAGATGTGAAGTGCAGGAAACATTGAATGCATGCTTTGTGTCCAAAGGGGCGGCCGCCTACCTGAAGTGTGGGCTGTTAGCCTGGGTCTGGGTATGTCATTTGTAGTTCGAGCTTGCGATGTTTGAAGTACGGGGATAGAGTTTTTTAAAACCCATGTGCAAGGGGCTGATTTCCATATGTGTTTGGTAAGGGGAGAGAAATTGAGGGTTAGTCAAAAGGTGAGGGGTGTTCTTTAGGTTTACTTAATGCTTTCAAATTAGGTGAGGTGTTTGGCTTTAATGGTTGATGCGTGAAAATGTCCTGTGCTGAGGTTTACATATTCTGGGAGACAATGACGGCGTTCTCTTAGAGTTTTTACAGTGCCTTGATGTGTTGTGTTGGTTGTTTAAGTTTCCTGAGCAGTATGTGTTCTGTTCTGGGGAAAAGGCTGGGGGCAAGTATGCTGTTCCCTAAGGTTGTGTCTTCGCAACAAAAAAAAAAAATCAAACTATTGAGGAGTGTCATTGTCGCTTCTTGATAGGTGTAGATTAAGCCTTGGTTCTGTCACATTGAAGAGCCAGGTATTTAGGCTTTTCCTGAATTTCAGGGAATGTCAAAATGATGTGGCTAATTCTGTTTCAGAAAGGGAGCCAGGTATTTAGGCTTTTCCTGAATTTCAGGGAATGTCAAAATGATGTGGCTAATTCTGTTTCAGAAAGGGTTCCATGCTATAATTGAGCACACATGTCTCTTGACTGTAACCAGTCTCCTGCCATCTACAGCCCCAGCTCTTGCAGTGGCACAGAATAGGTTCAAAAGTTACATTTGCATTCCTGACTGCTGCTGGAACACACGGTTCCTGCAGGCAATGGTGTCTCTTTTAATCTTTTTCATCTTTAGTCTGGTGGCACATACATCTTTAAATATAGCCACAGAACACAAATGTACAGAAAAAGCACTAGTGTGAGCTCTGCGAGCAGGAGTCCGCTATAAAATGACGGATGTATGTTAGTGTCTGGCCCGACTGTCTCCACAGCTGCTATGTGAGACAATGGCCAGAATGAGTTCTCTTTGATCCCAGAGCAGTGAAGCTACATCTTCCCCCAGGTGGTCTCCTGGAAACTATTGCTCCCAGAGGCAGTTCTAAGATAACAAAGCCACCAAAGCACCACAGTGCTGATCACAAAAGTCCATTTAAACTCATCAGGTATGGGAAGAGGTGAGGTTAGTGTAGCCAGAGAGGAGAGGTGGGAGGAGGGATGCATACCCACCATCTTGGTTTCGGTTAGGGCTCTGTGCCTTTTCCTGTCCTCTCCATTTAGAGCAGATACGGTCCCCATGGAAGGGATGCAAAATGCACTTCTTACAACAACTTGGATTGGATCCCTTAAAGCACGCTTGCTTTGGACCAATCCCCGGTGCCATTTTGCCTTTTAAAAGGAGAGGCCATCCCCTCATTCGACGATTCATCTTTGGACTCACAAGAAGAATTCACTGCACCTCTGTAGGAGTGCATCCATTCCAAAACACTTCTCAGTGAGATGAAGACAGGTGGTAACCAAGAGTTGGAGAGCTCTGTCCCCTAACCATACCCAGGGAATAGTGAAGGTGAACCTCTCTGGACCAAGGCCTGCCACTCCGATGGCTGAACTAGAACCAGACCGCTATTCACTGGAAGGACCCCCTGGGTGAGAACTCAAAGCATTCTCCCATTTTATCCCCTTGAGGACTCCTCTCAGCTACCAGGAAAAGTTTGTGACTGCCAGGTTCTGGACTAGCGAAGGAGGATCACCTGGCTGGAGGGTGCTTGGGGATTGGGAGAGAGGAGCCAGCAAGAGAAAATTGGTATTCCCTTTTCCTATAGAAAGTGTGTCCGGTCAAAAAGGATCGAATGCCATAGGGTCGAGTCAATAGCACCTAAAACAAAAAGGGTTGATTTTTTTTTTAAATGTATATTTTTTGGGGGGTTTCGTATAGGAAAAAAAAAGTGGTTTTTACCACAAACAAGGGGATTTGGTGGGGGACCCCCCCAAATAAATAAATAAATAAAATGAAAAAAAATCAACCCTTTTGTTTTCAGTCCTTTTGATTCGACCCTTTTGTCATTCCATCCTTTGCAGTCAAACCTTTGACCTATAACCTGTAGAAAGCCCACTTAACCCTCCACAGCCCTTTATAGGCTATTGTAGAACATTTCCCCCTCAATTCCCCACATTCACAGAAGACCGAGACGAGAAAGAAGCGACTAGGAGTAGTGCACACTTCCTATTACAAAGAACTCTAGTATTGGGACGAAGAAGAGGGGTATGAAGGCATCCAGTACTGAAGGTCAGGCATGTCCCATTGATGGGGTTCATAATGGTCAGGCAAGACAAACCAATGACTCACACTTGAGGCCCCTTAATAGGGCTCAGGTGTATAAAGGGAGAAAGCACAAGCAAGTGAGGTGGGGAGAACGGTCATGTTGGAACAAGACCAGGAAGTCCGAACGCCGGTAAAAAATCCCAGAAGACATACAAGACCGTGAGCAAGCGGGTCACGTGGTGGTAGCAGGACCGGGAGCCTTCGTATTCGAAGGCGGGCAACCACAGCTGCCAAACAGCTGAGGAACAGAGAGGACGCTGTTGGCACACACACCAAAGCCTGGGTGCAGCTGGAGCTGCGGAAAGAGCCAGGAGCAGAGGGCACGTGGTCCGTGTCGATTGCGATGCAACTAGGACGCCAGCGTGTGCAGAGACGTGCCCGGCGAGCAAGCAGAGCCCAGGTGGTCTGCTTCCCGGCTACGGAGAAGGGGAACAGGAGCAGCGGGACCTGCCGTTGGGGAGACACCAAGAGCCAGTGAGTATCAATGGACACTGGAGGACCGGAGCGCTCCCAGGGGACCACAGGCAAGTAACGGTCAATGAGCATAAGTGAACATAAACTGTATTGAATAGCGAACTGAATAGAAATTGCTATTTGAGTAAGGAAGAAGTTACTTACCTGTAACTGTTCTCCAGCATGGGTCTGGCATGGATTCACATGCTCATGAATATTCCCTGTCAGGTTGGGAATCCTCAGTAAAGAAAAAAATCAGTTTCAGTTTCCCTTCTGAACTGTCTTTCTCCTAACAACTAATCCCTGGTCTCTGGGACATACTACCCCAGCCAATGACTGCCCTCTACCCAAACCCCTCCTCTGGCAGCCATCTTCAGATTTGGTAGCACGTAAAGTGGCAGTAGGACCAAGAGAAGAGTCACAGAGGGGTAGGCTGCAGGTTTCGCATGTGAATCCATGACAGACCCATGCTGGAGAACAACAATTACAGCTAAGTAACTTGTTCCTTCTCCAGCATGGGGTCTGGCATGGATTCACATGTTCCTGAAAAAAGAATATATAGCAGTACACACATGCACAACTACGTGAGGTGGCAAGGCTCAACATTAAGCATATCAACATTAAAGGCATGGTCTGGTAAATTTTTTTATTGTCCCTACGGGTCGGCCATGTTTTTTTAAGCCTAAGTGGCTGATTTTAGAAAACTTTCCTATGGATCTTACCCGAGTTTTCGTCCATTGAACGCACGCAAAAAAAAGCACCAGGGAGCCTCCATTTTCTGATAATCCTATCTTTTCCCCGATCGCCCTGGCTGACCTGCTTTTGCGGCACTAAATCAATTCCCCCGCCCCTGAGCCTGTCATCAGCAGACTCCTACCGCCCATTTCCCAACGCCAAAGCACGTCTCGTGTCAACATTCGCTGCGCTTCAGCTAATGACGTGTCGCCATGGAAATGGCAGGACGCCTCTCTCCTCAATAAGTATAAACAGACCGTTTAACAACACACAGCAGCCGATTTTCGATTCCATTCCTCTCTCTGTGTTACTTTGAGTATTCTGTGACTCGTTTCAGTGCTCTGGTCAGCTACCTTCGCCTCTTGTAGCCCGTGCGAACAGATACCAGTACCACCGCTATAAATTATTTTAGTTTGTTTAACACACAATGGCTACAATAATTCCCTACATGTACGAGCCCGAGTATACCGAGGAGGAACTACTGGAAAGGGAAGCACGCGAAAACGATGGGGATTCGGACGGCAGTTGGCAGGACGAATCAACAGATGAAGAGCCTGGGCCTAGTCGAATGGACGGCGTCTCCACCTGGTGCACATGCAATCGGTGCGAGCTAATGCCAACTGAGGACGAGAACTGCTGCTGCTGAGAAAACTCGGGATGCCTGGCCTACATTTCGGAAGGCGAGCCACGACCGCAATGCATCACCGAGTTGCCAGACTTCAGGGCAGCCTGCCTCACACGGGCCGTGTTGAGAATAATGATGGTGCTTATGCACGAACTTCGAGCAACTGTTCGTCCTCGTAATCCGAGTAACGAGAAAGTATACTCTGCTTGTCATGCCACTCCTATTTCATGGTCTTCTACTATATCCAAAATTACATCTACATATCATTGTAACACATGTAAGTCGTTGTATAGTGTGCATTGTCTAGATAGCATTTGTCCGTGCAGAATGCCATTAGTTACAAGAATTGTCATTGACAACAAACATTTATTAAACTTATCTTGGTCATTTAAAAACAGTTTGTTTCATTCCTTTTCACAGGTGGTACAGGCTGGTGGCCTATGGTTCCTTTACATGGTGGCTTCACGGGAGGCTTGGACACCGCGTTCGAAGAGTGATACCCGCCTGTGCCGTTCGTGCCATTAGAGAAACGTTCCCCTAGTGACAGCGGTCAGTACAGGGGATTTTCTCTCGCTGTGCTGCAACCTGACCTGTATAATCTTTAAAGTCTTGTATTTTTGTGTCATGAAAATAAGATACAAAATAAAACACCACATATATTTTAACAACGGTTGTCTAAATTTTTTAAATGAATCAAGTGTGTCTCCATTCAAGGATGGACGTCAGACATCTGTGCTCCGAATGGGTGAAGGTCTGGTTGCTGTGAAGCAGGGTGGTCACTATCTATCTAAGCTAACATAACATATTCTCGATAATGCTTGCACTAAAACACACTTGTTCAAAGTCTTTCAGTAGGTTATGTCTCTATAAAAGTCACACATATATCTATACTAACATTTACCATTGGATTATACAGTCTTGACCACTATAATACACCGGTTGAAGTGTGGGTCTGTGCTCACAAGAATCTCCGGTATGTGGCATTTGTTATTGATAAGCAACGATATACTATCATTGATATAAAGGCGATATACTGTATATTGATATAAAGGCGGTTCGCGCCGGTGGATGCGTGCTGGCATGGGGGGCTGTCAGGGGCGCGAAAGGCCAAGGTGCCAAACTACATGTACACTTCAAAAGGTGTCCCACGCCAAGGGGCCATTGTTCACATGGTCTCCTCAGACCCCGTGTCTCCAGGCAGGCCTCCCCCTGAGGCAGGCCGCCCCCCTGCAATCCACATAAGTTTGTCTCCATTCAGCAGTCTTCCTGTGCCTTATCTGCACGCCCCAGGGCCATCCATCCCACCCCCCTGTATCAAAGGCGGTTTGCGCCGGTGGATGAGCGCTGGCATGGGGGGCTCTGACGGGCGCAAACGGCCAAGGTGACAAACTACATGTACACTTCAAAAGGTGTCCCACGCCAAGGGGCCATTGTTCACATGGTCTCCTCAGACCCCGTGTCTCCAGGCAGGCCTCCGCTGAGGCAGGTCGCCCCCCTGCAATACACATAAGTGTGTCTCCATTCAGCAGTCTTCCTGTGCCTTATCTGCACACCCCAGGCCCATCCATCCCACCCCCCTCTATCAAAGGCGGTTCACACCCGGGGATGAGCGCTGGCATGGGGGGCTGTCAGGGGCGCGAAAGGCCAAGGTGCCAAACTGCATGTACACTTCAAAAGGTAGATCACGCCAAGGGGCCATTGTTCACATGGTCTCCTCAGACCTCGTGTCTCCAGGCAGGCCTCCCCTTCAAGCAGGCCGCCCCCCTAATACCACAACATACATACGTCATTCATTCACAAACACACCCCAGTTTCTAATACTTTAAAAACCACTTGATATGTCTCATGAGAACATCTTTGTGCTTTGCAAGTCAACTCCTGAACGTGCTACCTGGGAACCACTGAGATCCATGCTAATCTGCTCGTCGTCGTGCTATCCGTGAACTTCTGTGACCGCTTCGAGCATACCCATCAGTGCGCTACCTGTGGCCATCCACCTATTCTCCCGCAACATACTGCTCTGGCTTGCTGAATCCAACTGTTTGTTGGTCAAGGTAAGGCCATGTATCCTGGTCATATTTCGCAGATTTTTAAATTTCTATCTATTTTCGAGTAGAGTACACAATAGTGCTATGTTCATTGGTCTCATTGCTATTGACTTGAGTTTCCATTGCTATGCTATCAATAGATCTATTTATTTTCATCTGTGTCTATTGTCATTCAATTGCATCCTTCGGGGGTCCAATATATAATGTAAGCAGGTTTCCTTCTCGTGCAAGACAGAACATCCAAGGGACGAGTCACATGTTCAGATTTCAGTCACATCAATTATACATTTCTGCAACTTATGCAAATACTAAGCAGCACATCATGAACTGGTATAGTTCCTGCGACCAAAACAAACCTTGCATTGATCATTGTATGATTCATTTACTTTTGTATCAAATCTTTACTCTTGAAGATTGTATAATAATGTCGATATTTACTTTTCAGATTTATCAACAATGCCTGCCTGTTTGATTAGCGGTTGCCCTTCGAAGACCCATGCGAAATCTGAAGGAACTACAATGCATGTATTCCCGAAAACTGTTCATCGAATAAGAGAATGGGTCAGACATTGCGGATATCCACTGGATGAGCTGGAAAGTAGAGTCCAACAAGTCTTAGAAGACAAGAGGGGTGACCGATACCGCATCTGCAGCCGGCACTTTTCCTTGGACATGTACACAACTTCTTGGGTAACAAAGAAGAATAAACGGCGAACGACACGGAAATTGCGCGAAAACGCTATTCCCACTCTATTCGTCCACATTCCGCCACTGGTGAGTCAAGTGTCCGGATTTAGCTTTCAGCCTTGCGGTAGTGTGTAGCCGAATGGATTAATTGATATTGTAGGTGTTCTATCCCTTGTAATAATTTCGATATTGATATGAGTGTATAGTTTTTTGAATAATGACATTTATCAATATATTCTTTTTTGATTTCATAACCCACAAACGCAATGTATATATATATGGGGACAAGGAACTGTGCTGTATTGAGCATTTTTCAAGTATTCTGTCGGCTCACATGGCTATTTTTAATATTGGCATTTCATTATCAATCATTAATTGACCTTTACAACTTCTTGACTATCCCTTGAATCTGAAGCAAGAACATTCTACATCCTTGACGTGGTTGCAGTTATCAACCACTTCTAGCGCGTATCAGGTCATCTTACTAGGCTAATCCGCTACATACTTATTTTATGCATGTCAAGTAATAGTTTTATTCTATCGTGTAATTATTTTACCGAATGTTTGGTTACTGCTTTCCAATTGATATACACCTTAGTTATCGTCCACTGGTGTTTGTTTTCAGTTATAATTAGTGTTATCCATACTAATGCAAGTACTGTCTTTCAGGGAGATGCTGAAGCGTCCGCCACATCTACAACATTTCTAGATGTTTTTCAACATCAGGAGGTATGGATACTGACAGCTCCATCGAGCATCATCATCAGAGCTGGAATTCTTGTCGTTTGATTGTTCTACACAATGTTTCATTCGTTGTTAGCCGTTGATATGTACCTGTGCTGTCGACCCCAGGTGTGTGTTATGTTTTCACAATTGTAATACTCACTAATGCAAGTACTATGTTTCAGGCAGTTGATGGAGCGTCAACCCCTGCACTTGATGCAGGGCCTGACATTCAAGTATACGAATCGGCGCAACAGCTTTCGGAAGTGCGCACTACATTTGCAACATCCATAGATATTCTTCAGCAGCACGAAGTATGGATAATGATAGCTCCATCATGCGTGATCATATAGCGTGATTCCATTTGCTATACTTTCTTCCCTATTAACGCAAGTGCTGTGTTTCAGGGAGACGATGAAGCTTTCAACACAATCACAACATCTCATTTAGACGATGCAGATGTAAAGGAATCGTTGAAATAAGTCAATGAAATGTGATCATATTTGGATTTTCCTTGATTCTTTTGGACAATGCATCTTTCGCTGTTATCTCTTTATATGTACCTGTGCCGTCGACCCCAAGTGTGTGTTGTGTTTCCAATATTGAAAAGCATACTAATGCAAGATCTATGTTTCAGGGAGATGCGGATGCCTCCTCTCCAATACAACCATTCATGGCAGTCCATGCAGAGCCAGAGGTATGGATACTGACAGTTCCATCGAAATAGATCACCACTGATCGAATACTTGTCGTTTGATTGTTGCACACAATGTTTAAATCGTATTTGGCTATTGAGATGTACCTGTGTGTTCGTCCTCACGTGTGTTTTATGCTAACAATATTTTGATACATAGTAATGAAAGTACTATGTTTCAGGGAGACGATGGAGCCTTATTCTGTGCTGTCTATGCGGATACAGAAAATATAGTTGTTGCAGCGCAAGAGGAAGGGAGGACATGCGGAAACGAATCGGAGCTACAGCGTGCAGATGTTGAAGGTCGAGTCAAAAAAGTTGCAAAGAAAAAAAAACAAAAAAAGGTTAGTTACAAACAGTTCATAACTTTAAAAAAATGTTTGTGCTGGGGACTATTTTATGTTTTTTTCCAGTCAATTCTACTACACTCCATCTTGTGTTTAAACTGAACATCCCTTTTCCAATCTCTCCTCCAGTTACCCGTGGGTGTCAGAACTATACACACACAGACAGTGAAGCGAATGAGAGATGTGGCTTGCCAGACCGTGTACACTATGGAGGAACTATTAATTGAGGCGAGGCGTGTTCAGGCTCGAGATACTCATGTCCAATGGCCAGAACATGAATTAATTTTATTTGGAGACTACAGTAAAGTTGCATTGGACCATAGCTACAGTGCGACCGCACCACCACAAGAAGATGTTATTGAATGTATTGAAGATAGCTCTGAAGTAGTTGCAGATCAATTTACACAATCTACACCCGCAAAAAATTTGCCACCAAAAAACCTGTCGACATTGTTGTGTTCTCCCATCAATGTTGAAGCAATAGATGTTGAAATGACAGTGAATGAACCAGCCGCAGCATCCATAGACGCATCAGAACTTGATATCAGCGATATTACTTTCTAATGTGTTGAAATCTCCACAACGTCAAAGGCCGAAACAACGTTGACGCAGGATGACAGTCTAATGAAAGAGAGCAAATACATTGTATTTGACAGTTGTTTGATGGAAATTATAAGTATGCTGAAATGTGTGCATTCCATTAGAGGGAAAGTATGTGGGAAGCCATTGATTAATGTGACTCGTCAAATAAAAGGCAGTAACGTCAAAATAAATGCCGCCTGTAGATTAAATCATAGGTTCTCATGGTCTGCACAACCGATGCTGAGGAAACTGCCAGCAGGCAATCTACTGTGTGCAGCTGCATCACTTTTTAGTGGCTCCAGTTTTAGAAAGTTAGAGGGTTTCTTTCAGTTTGTGGGACTCCATTTCATTTCTAAAGCGCTGTACTACACATACCAACGTGATTATCTGTTTCCAGCCATTAGTGATGCTTGGAAAATTGAACAATTGTCTCTAGCAAGTACATTCGAAGGCAAACGATTCAGGCTAGCCAGCGATGGACAGTGCGACAGCCCTGGATTTTCTGCCAAGTACTGCACCTACCACTTTCAGGACATGGATAGTAAGAAAATTTTGAGTTCGGTGGTCGTGCAGGTAACACAATGTACATCCTCAGTGGCCATGGAGAAACTAGGTTTTATAAAATCAGTGGAATATCTACAATCGAGGGGAATGCACATCGACCTCATAGCCACGGATAGACACGTTTCAATTGCCAAGACAATGAGAGAGCAGTTCCCACATATTAAACATCAATTTGACGTATGGCATCTTGCTAAATCAATCAATAAGAAAATCTCGGCTGCAGGGAAAAAAAAAAGGTTTTGAAAGTATTTTGCAGTGGTCACATTCTATCATCAACCATCTTTGGTGGAGCTCAAAAACTTGTGAAGGGTCAGTGGAAATACTACTTGAAAAATGGCGGTCAGTGATGCACCACTGCACCAACGTTCACCGCTGGACAGCAAATGAACATTTCCACCAATGTGAACATGGCCCTTTGTCCCCAGAGGAGGCACGAAAGAAGAAGTGGTTGATTCCATCTTCACCGACACACAAAGCCATTGAGAAGATTGTTTTCGACAAAACTCTATCAAGAGATTTGAGAGGACTGACAGAATTCTGTCACACAGGCGATTTGGAGGTGTTCCACAATATGTGCCTAAAGTACAGGCCAAAGCGCTTGCATTTTAGCTTTCGGGGCATGAAACATCGCACTCTACTAGCGGTCTTGGCCCATAACAGCAATGTCGGACGTGAACAATCTAGGACTAGGGTTAAAGTAAGGATGCCTCACTACACTAAGGTGTTTTCAAAACGAAGTAAGAATGGGTGATCAAACCAGTCTATGATGAAATGCAGTTCGACTTTGTGAAAGGCCTTATTGTTGCTGTGTTAGAGAAGCACAGATATGGAATTTTGGACGTTTCTGTGCAGAGCAGTGATCCATTGCCACCGAACATTGCGACTGTGCCATGCCCACCCGAAGCACAGCTGATTGTGAAGCACAAATCCCGGTTTAAATAATTGCAATACGATTGTCTTTTTGTAAATAAATGTTATTGTACAGTGTACCTGTAAACCTAACCCCTACCTTCACCATCATGGGTGGCGAACAAGCTGGGTGTCATCTTTGAATTCTCTCTATTCACCTCACATATGTGTATGTATATATTTTTCTCATGTCTCATCTCATGTAAATGTGAATGCTGCGCACTGTTAACGGAGGGGACGCTTGCGTATTGCAAATAATAAAACAAACAAACAAACAATAAATCTCAGATTAACTTAACTCCTGTGGTACTTTATACTTTCCCTGACCTTCCGCCAAAAATTAAATGTCTCAATTTGGGCTGCAAAGCTCGCAGACAATGGGAACAAAATTGGGGCACTTAGAACGTGCCAGCCAAGCGGGTCGTGGCATTTCTGAGAGAAGCCAGTTCGCATTTGCACATTGAGGCGCACTACATAGACGGATTCTAAACTTCAAGTTCTCAGAGATGCCTATACTACGTGATGTTGCAAATAAAGAATGCGAAGGACAGTGCCCAGATGAGGCCCACAAGTCGCACTGGAAGTATAAGGGTCTATTGTTTTTTGACCTTGAGACAGGGACCATGCCGAAAGAACTACATTTGAAGGGAGTGCGCAATAACGTAAGAGACGATAAGGCAGAAAATTCAGAAACTAGACCGAGTTTCAGTTTTAGGTCAGTATACGAAAAATCATTGTCAAGAGCACGGTCCGTTTTACAGACTGCATTACGAAGAGACACAATGGAAATTTCAAATATAATGTAAGTAAATCTTTACACGCTTTTATACTGGAATGAAGATTTAATGAATGGATGCATGAATAAATGAATGAATGAAGAGCTAGGAAAAGCAAGTAAAACTGTTCGTAGTGGGCACATGGGAATGCAGGTACACTGGTCTCACCGATCTCGGTCCTTGGCCCAGCCACTTTTCCCTGCACTGCCTACCTGCACTACGGGACTGTCTCTGTATCCTTCAGCCCCTTCTCCTGGCATTAACCTTGCACTTGCCACCAGCTGGCCCTATTATTTAATTTGTATTCAACTAACCATGTACAGCCCTTCCCCATGCGCGAGCAGAAAGACACCTGGCCTAGTAGGATCGTTGTCTGTCTGCCCTTGTTCCCCACCTGCCTCGTCACGCCTAGAAACACTTGAGTATAGGCGCGTTACAAATGCCATATCATATATCATATCATTCCTCACGCATGTAGACTGTCGTTTATCATTGTGTGTTGGCCTCGATTTATCTCGTTACTTTTCGCATTGATTTTAGAGACGAACATACTCCATTGAACTATCCTTGCAAGCAAATAGTTTCTGATCGGCCGTAATAAATAAAATGAGTAATATTAATTAAGTTCGGCTAGCGAGACTAATTATCATTTTTTTGTTTTCATAACAGGTATTTGATCCCTTTCTGCCACTGCCATCTGTTTGAGACACCGGCGGATGGATTCTTCAGCAGACACCTGCAGCTTTGTGTCAACAACTGGAGCACGATCACCATATTATGGGACGATGGCCAAGGGCCCACATGCCCTTACGCTGTACTAGTGGCTAGAAGCAACATATCAACCTTTAGGCTGGACTAGTGCCTAGTTGATGGAACAGCCTTGTGGTTCACCGTGCTTCCAAAGTGATTCTTTTTACGAAAATGAACACCCTGTGTACCATAAAGGAACAGCGCATGACTCAAGATGAAACGGAACAGTTATTGCGGATACAGATAAAAGAAAATAAATGGCTTCCGGAGTTCATATGTCAATTGCTGAATATTCTCCAAACATTTAATGTCAAATAAATGTACTTTACCAAATGTACCGTGTTGCCGTTTCATTTTAAAGTACAGTTTCATATTCCGAATTGTGGCGTGCTGTGTTGTGAGTTCATCTGTGTTGGTTTCCGGGTTCTGTGTGGAGTCGCGCAGAAGACGACTGGGTGCGTTTGCCCACGCAGCACAGTAACGTCACGGGAAGAGGCAGGGAATATGAATGTTTTGATAATGTCAGGCTCAGGGGCGGGGGAATTGATTTAGTGCCGCAAAAGCAGGTCAGCCAGGGCGATCGGGGAAAAGATAGGATTATCAGAAAATGGCGGCTCCCTGGTGCTTGTTTTCCCGTGCGTTCAATGGACGAAAACTCGGGTAAGGTCCATAGGAAAGTTTTCTAAAATCGAGCCACTTAGGCTTAAAAAAACATGGCCGACCCGTAGGGACAATAACAATTTTTACTAGACCATGCCTTTAAGCATCTCTTACCTCCTCACCAGGCTCACCTTCAAGCAAACCGGTTGCGCAGCACTGCTTGGCCGACTCTGGACTCCTCCCTGGAATCCTTGTCGACGCAGTAGTACTTTGTGAAAGTGTGAATCGACCTCCAATTAGCAGCCCTGCAGATGTCCAGCAGGGGCACACCAGACAGGAACGCCGTAGTTGCAGCGATCGCTCTGGTCGAATGGGATCTCGGTCGGCCAGGCAATGGTCAGTTGGAGAAGGCCTATACATGGTTCACACGTCTTCCGGAAACTTTTTGTGCGGTCCACATAGAACTTCAGCGCTCTGGCCACATCCAGCGAGTGCAAAGTCCTCTGAGTCGAGAAGAACACAGGTAACACCAAGGGCTCGTTGAGATGAAAGTCCGACGGCACCTTGGGCATGAAGGAGTGATGCGTACGTAGCACTACCCTCGTCTCGTGGAATGTCAAATAAGGGGGTTTACAAGAGAGGGCCTGGATCTCTCCCACTCATCGTGCGGAGATGATGGCCACCAGAAAAGCTGTTTTGCACGACAAAAATTTCAGTGGCGCCGAATGCATAGGCTCGAACTGAGGACCCATGAGCTTAGTAACCACCACATTGAGCTCCCACACCGGAGCCTTCACTGGCAGGAAAGAGTGAAATAGTCCTTTGACGAACTCCTTGACCAATCGATTCGACCATGAGGATGATCCTCCAGGAGATCTGGTGTAGCGGGAATTCGCTGCCAGATGAACTTTGATGGATGCATGGGCCAGTCCTGCCTTGGCCTATGACAACAAATACGGAAGCACCTGCAGAGCAGTGACTCGTAGAGGATCGATCTTCTGCATATGGCACCAAACGGCAACCCTCTTCCACTTGTGCCCATAGCATTTGAGATTAGATGAAGCTCTGGCCTTGACGAGCACCTCCTTACAATGCGCTGGAAGGTCATAGCCCCCAAACTCTAGTGCTGCAGGAGCCAGGCCTTCAGGTTCAGTGATCCTGGGTCGTTGTACAGAGTCACGCCTCCTTCCCTGGCAAGAAGATCTGCGACACCCGGAAGCTTGACTGGAGGGGACGCTGACATGTCCAGAAGGTCCGGGTACAATATATGTCTCGGCCATGCCAGATCGATGAGGATCATCCTGCACCGGGACCGTCTGAGTTGATGGACTAATCGAAGAAGCAACGGCAACAGAGGGAACGCATACAGAAACAAGCCGTCCCAGGGGAAAGATAATGCATCCCCCATGCTTCCCGGCTGGTGACACCTGCTGGCGAACCTCCGGCACTTGGTGTTCGTCGCCATCGCAAACAGATAGATCTGGGGATTGCCCCATCTGCGGAACAGGAGATCCACTTGGTCCTGCTGAACTTCCCACTCATGGCAAGAGCGCAGCTCCCTGCTGAGAGTCGGCGACAGTGTTCTTCACTCCTGCCAGATGAAACGGGATGAGGAACATCCCCTGGGCTACGGCCCAGTGCCAAAGGTCCTGCGCTTCTTTGGAGAGCGCCAGGGATCTGGTTCCCCCCTGCTTCCTGATGTAGAACATCGTGGTGGTGTTGTCCGTGAAGACCCATACCACCTTGCCCTTGAGGGATGGAAGGAAGGACTTGAGGGCCAAAACACTGCCCGCAGCTCCAACACATTGATGTGCAACGTCTTCTCCTCCGGTAGCCACTGGCCTCTTGCGTGAAGACTTTCGGTGTGCGCTCTCCATCATTCCAGGGAGGTGGGGTCTGGAAACCCACGCCTGTGGACAGATGTGCATGCACTCCCCACCATCGTATCGCTCGACAAACTCTCGTCGAGTGTGATCTTGTCCTCAATGCTTCCCGACACTTGTATCCAATGGGCGTCGAGGAACTCCGGCAGTGGACGCATCCGCAGGCTGCACAGCCGAATGAGGTATATGCATGACGTCATCATGCTGAGCAGGGACTTGATGGACCTCACCCTTGGGATCTTCAGGGCCAACAGCTGTTCTACCTTGCCCAAGATGGCCGCTATCCTCTCCTCAGACGTAGACGCCAGGCACGACACTGTGTTGAGTCGGGATCCCAGAAACTGCACATCCTACGATGGAATCAAGCAGGACTTTGCATAGTTCATAGAGAACCCCAGATCCGTCAGGAGTTGGATGGTCCTCGCTGTGTGTTGGAAGAGCCATTCATCGAGGTAAGGCTACACGTGGATCCCTCGTAGACGCAGCTGCGCCGCCACTGGCACCAGGCACTTGGTGCAAACTCTTGGACCCGACTTTAATCCGAAGGGAAGGGCTTTGAACTGGTAATGTTGCCCTTGAACCACGAAGCGTAGAAACTTGCGGTGGCCCTTGTGTATGGGGATGTGAAAATATCCAAGTGAAGATAGTAAATCCCCCTCTTCCAGCTGTCCTACACGTGCTGAAGAGTCACCATCCAAAACATTTGAGACTTTATGTACGTGTTCAGACGGCGGAGGTCCAGGATGGGCCTTCAACCGCCAATCGTTTTGACGAGGAAGTACCGAGAGTACACTGCAGAGCCCCAGAGCCTCTTTGGGACAAGCTCTATCGCACCCTTTTTTTTTTAGCACTGGTGGTATATGGGGACACTTCATTTGGAACTCTAGGGTGTGTCCGTGGGCGATAGCGTCCAGCATCCAACGGTCGGTGGAGATGGTCTTCCACTTGCTGACGAAGTTCGCCAGCCGACCTTCCACCGGGCTGCACAGCTGGGGGCCCAACTCCATGGCCGGTTCAGTCCTGTATTAACATCAAAGCGCTGCCTTGGGGGCCTTGGCGACGACAACGTCCATCTCCAGATTTGGCACTGCCTCTGTAGGTCTCCTGGGCCGACGAGCAGGAGGGTCGATGGTGGGACGAAGTACCTCCCCCGAATCCTTTGGAAGAACCTTGGGATTTTCCTCTGGAAGTCCGAAACGGCGGCTTTCATTGCTGAAGCGTGCCCAAGACCCGAGCCATCTAGGTGTCCACCTTGATGGCCTAAAGAGACTCGTCCACCGTCTTTCTGAACAAACTCCCCGCCGACGGGGAGGCGCCCGAAGATTTCTTCTTAGCTGCCGCCGAAACAAGATTCCAGAGACGGCTGGAACTGTATAAACTTGGGCGCAGAGTCCGGCACCTGTATTTCTTCTCATAATGGTCCCCTCTTCGCCGGGGCCAAGGAAGGATTGTTCATGAGGGATAACCCCTCGTCCCAAATGTCATCCAAGAGCAGGATCGAAAGCATGGCCTTCCTCTTCGCCTCACGCAACTGGTAAAGGAAACCCTCTTTCTTCTTCTCCTCAGAGACTAGCTGGAATAGCTCCAAGGCCCTCCAGATCATGGCATGGAACGAGCATATCTCATCAGGCGGTGAAGATCTGGGCAGTGGAGACAGGAGATCCACCAATTTTCCGTCGTCGTCCGTGTCTGGCGTTGCCGTGTCTGGATCCGTCTCATCCCTCGGGGGGAGCTATGGTGGGGAGAGGGAGGCGAAGGGTGGAAAGGAGGAGTAGGGTGAACTCTCCTCTTCTTGGATGGTGGTTCCTATGATGGTCCTGGAGCCGCAGGTGGGGCCGCCGGCGCAAGAGGCATCCTCATCTGGATCTCCGAGCATAGGGTATGCAGAGCAGTGAGAATGAGAATATCCATCGAGAAATCCTCAGTGGTTGCTGAGGTGGCTGTGATGACATAGGAGAAGGCGTTTGCAGATTAGGCTGGCCCTCCAAGTCCTCAACGCCCTGTGTCTCATAGTTTCAAATTTTTTTCCAAAAATGTGTCCTTCCTCTCTTTCTTGCGCGGATCCCGGCACGCGGCCGTAACCCCGCACATCTTGGCTCCACCTCGCGCATCACCCATCACTCCTTTTCTATCGCCAGGTCAAAGACCACAATAACAGAGGAACCTTATTAGAGGGGACGGCGGGCGGGCGTATGGAGGAAAGGGGACTATGGACTAGGAGTAAGGTGGTCACTACGGTGAGTAACCTGGTAATACTCCTACGTCACGTCCCCTTTCCTCCATACTTATGGGAGATTCCCAAGCACTTCTTCCAGGAACTACGGGTGGATAGAAATACCCCTCACTGAAACAGGTTCTTCAGCACAGCTTGACCAAACTGAGCGTCAGCCCTTGAGCTCATGTCGAGATAATAATGCTTACAGAAAGCAGATGGGGAGGCCAAGTAGCTGCCCTAGCGATGGACTCCCAGGGGACATATTTCTGAAAAGCAACCGCGGCTGCCTTGCCCCGGCACCAGGTGTGCATGAATACCCCTCAGGAGGTTTCAGCCCTTGGACGGTGTAAGACTCTGTGATTCAGGCGGCGATCCACGTAGAAATAGTTGCCTTAGACGTCTGCTTGCCCTGAGGGTTACCGAAGGTCACAAAAAGTTGAGAAGAACTCCTAAGTTCGGAAGTCCTGTCCAGGTAGAACTTGAGAGCTCTTCGAACATCAAGACCGTGTAGAACCCTCTCAGCCTTAGAGGAAGGGTTTGGAAAAAAGACTGGTAGGGAAATAGACTGATTCAGATGGAATTCAGTCACAACCTTCGGCAGAAAAGCCAGGTTTGTCCGAAGGACTACCTTGTCCTTGTGAAAGACCAAGAAAGGGTGCTCCACCGACAATGCCTGGAGCTCACTTACTCTCCTTGCTGACGTAACTACGACCAAAAAGGACACTTTCAAGGACAAGTACTTGAGGTCCACAGTAGCCATTGGTTCAAAGGGTTTATGGCACAGCGCCGTCAGGACCCCATTTAGGTCCCACGGCGGCTGTGGATAACGAACCGGAGGGTAGAGGCGTGTCAAGCCAGCAAAATGCCTCTTCACCACTGGGTTAGTCAGGGAATAAGAACACTGGTCTGTAGAAAGATAAGCGGAAACCGCTGAGAGAGAAGTCTTGCATGACAGAACATGAACCCCTGACTCTGCTAGGGAGGACACGAAGGACAGCACCGTGTCAATCGTGGCTACCTTGGATCCAACAACTTCTCCAAACACCAATGACAGAACCTGAGCCATTTACTCCTGTATTGGGATCTGGTCGAGAGTTTCCTGCCTGCCTGGATAATACGCATGTTATCCGTAGACAAATTGAGATGCTCTAAAGACTTGAACTCAGGCACCATGCCGCCAAGCTGAGCGATTGAGGGGAGGGGAGCCACAGCTGCTTTTCCCCTTGGTGAAGAAGATCGGGAGTTACTGGTAACCTGATTGGCGGATACACTGACAGGTGTTGAAACTCTGAGAACCAAAACCTGGCCGGCCACCACGGGGCTATGAGCAATTCTTCAACCTCCAAATTGCCCGTGAACCAGAGGCAGAGGCGGGAAGGCGTAAGCTCTCATGTTGTGCCATGGAATCTCGAGAACATCCCCCAGAGAGGAGGCTCCCAGCCGCCCTCTGGAGGCATACCGAGGAAGCTTCTTGTTTACCGCTGACGCGAAGAGATCCACCTCCGGTGTGCCCCAACGCCAGAAAATCCATGAGAGGACCTCCGCCTTCAGCTACCACTCGTAGCTGACCACTGTCCGCCGGCTGAGGGCATCCGCTGTGACATTCAGCTGGCCCGGGATGTGTACTGCAAGCAGCCAGACACCATGAAGCATGGCCCACTCCCATATCTGGATAGACAGGTCCACGAGGGGGGGAGACTTCGTTCCCCCTTGTTTGTTGATGTAATACATTGACACCACATTGTCCGTGCGTATGCGGACCACCTTGTTGGCAATGAGTGGTCTGAACGCCTTGAGCGCCAGAAAAATCGCCAGAAGCTCCAAATGATTTATGTGCAGGAGCTTGTCCTGAGGCGACCAGAGGTCCGAGACCTGAAGAAGATCCAACGTCGCACCCCACCCCAGAAGGGAGGAGTCCGTCGTGATCACCATGGGGGCCGGGTCCTGAAACCCCGCGCCCACCGACAGGTTGCTGAGAGATGACCACCAGTCCAGGTCCACTCTCATGGAATCCGGAATCATTATCCGCTTGGAATCCAAGCAGACAGCCTGACGCCAGGAACTCCGAAGAGCCATCTGGGTCTGTCTCATCTTGAGACGAGCAAGAGGAAGAGCCAGCACGCACGAGGCCATGAGGCCCAGAAGCCTCTGGAACCACCAGGCCAACATGCTCTCCGACTGCACAAACATCTGACACGTGGCTAACAGATCTGCCATTCTGTCCCTGGTCAGGTACACTCTGCAGTCGATCGTGTTCCAGCGAAAACCCAGGAAAATCAGGTCCTGCGAGACCGTCATGGAAGATTTCCGACAGTTCACCGACAGCCCAAGATGGAACAGGAGCTGAAGGAGAGATTGGAGATTGCCCGCTGCTGCTAGTGGACAAGAGTTGCATAAGATCCAGTCGTCCAAATACGGATACACATGGATACCCTGAAGACAAAGATCGGCCGCAATCACCGACATCTTCGTAAAGACGCGCGGCGCCAAGCTGAGGCCAAAAGGAAGCACTCAAAACTGTTAGTGCTCCTCTCCCAAAGAGAAGAGGAGATATCTCCTGTGTGGGTTCCAAATCAGGATAAGCATGTACGCGTCCTGAAGGTCCACAACACTGAGCCAGTCGCCCGCCTGCAAGGAGGAAAGTATCTGGCTGGGCGTATTCATCTTGAATTTCTCTTGGGGTAGGAAAAGATTGAACTGGGAAAGATCTAGGATGGTGCGCAGGCCAGCCTGGTTGGGTCTGGGCACCGTAAACAGCCGGGAGTAGAAGCCCTCTGCTCACTCCCCGAGGGGAACGGCTTCCACAGCTCTGAGGTCCAGAAGTTTCTGAACCTCAGCTTTGAGGGAGGGTGAGCCCGACAGCTGAAAAGGAGGGTTGCGGGGTGTGGTAGGGGGTAGAGGTAAGCGGAAGCCCGCTCGAGCGACTGACAAGACCCATCTGTCTTCTGTGATGGTCTGCCACGCCTCCCAATGAGACGCAATGCGTCCTCCCACCGGGGTCGTGTGCGAGCGCGGAAAACCCTCATTTAGTAGGTTTATCGGTGGAGGTGCCGCCTGAACCTGAGGAGGAGGCTGAGGAGAGGGAGAAAAACCACGTCTGTTGTTGCCTATGGCGGTTATTCCCCACAGGGGTATCCACTCTGCAACATTTGCGGTCGAGGAAGCCCCTAAAGCCAGAGGAGGGTCGACTTTGTGGCAATGGTCTCTGGGTTTTGAAAGGAGCCTTAACCAGGACAGACTCTGCGTGCTATCCTTCGTCTTGGTGAGCTCTACATCTGTTGTAGAATGAAAGAGCTCCTTCCCATCGAACGGAAGGTCCAACACCTTGTCCTGCACTTCTTTTGAAAACTTAGTGGCATGCAGCCACGCCTGCCGTGAGGTATCAACCCCCAGCATAAGGCCCCGAGCAGAGGTGTCTACATGATGAGCCGCAGCCTCCAGGAGATCCTGGGTCAAGACCCTGGCGTCAGATAGGCTACCCTTGAAGTCTTCCAACTTCTCGACCGGGATGTGCTCCTCAAACTCAGACAGACCTTTCCACATCTGCATGTTAGCTCCCGCTAATATCAACTCAGCATTGTCCTGCCTGAGCTGCAAGGCTGAGTTGGCAAAGATTTTCCTCCCTAGGGAGTCAAGGAGCTTGTCCTCCTTACCCAGGACCTGAGTAGCCGTCATGGAAGAGGATGCTGCAGGTCTGGATTGCAAAGTGGCCGCAGCCATCACTGTGGAGGAGGGAGGTGGACAAGACGACAGGGCCACCTCTTCCGAGGAATGTAGCCTGTACCTCGTGTCAATTTTCTTATTGACAAAGAGTCCCGAGTGTGGCTTTTCCCAGACTCTTCGGACCTCGGCCAGAACGTCCTTCTGCAGGAACAGGCCAGTACGCTCCAAGGGAGACAGAGTGAACACCCCAGAAAGCACACCCTCCTGGAGCGGGTGCCTCGGGCACTGGAACATTTAAGAAACTCATCATGTCCAGTACCCGGTCATGAAAGGCTCTGATAGAGCTGGGAAGGTCCTTGTTGTCCTGATCGCCTTGAGGGTCATCTGACAGGTCAGGATCCTGCTGAGCCGTGTCAGGCACTGCCTTGTCCACTGGGGACCATGGAGGCACAGGCAGAAGAGCTGGGGTAGGCACCACGGGCAAGGGAGGCGCCAGCGGAACCACCGGAGGAACGGGTGGAGCTGGAGACGCAGGTGGACATATCTCCTTGAAAAGCCCCTTGAAATATTCCTTCATGGGGTCGGTGCGCATAAGTGCCTGAAATTTATCGAAAAAGGCGTCCTCAGGAGATTGTTTCGGAACCTGAGGAGGCCCCTCATGAGGTGGACAAATCCAGGGACGTAACAGGGAAGGGTGCCACACCGGCCCCTCCACCGATGTATCCACATAAATCAAGGATGCCGCCCCCGCGGGCAACGAAACATTGTGCGGAAGAGGCATCTGGGCGTTCCAATCATCAACCGGCCGGTAAGGATGCGCACAAGGGACCTTAGGTTCACCAAAAGGGCCGAGCCCTACACCAGAGGCCGATGGCGTAGTTGTAGGGGTAGCACCTAAAATGGCCGCCGTGGTCGTGGTGGGAACTGGCGCCATTTTGTCCTCATCTGAGGGGAACTGGGGCACGTGAGGAAGTTGTTAGGCAGAAACCTGTGCAGTTCCCATAGGGACTACTGCAAAAGGCTTAAGACTACAGGTGTTGGCAGTAAACCCAATTGGTAGCAGTCTGTACCACCCAGATTTACCTGGTAGCTGTGGATGAGCAGCCAGACTTCTTGCAAGAAGAGTTAGACAGTATATAGAGTATACAAGATAGGTACCAAAATACAGTAGCACAAGCAAACACTGACCAGAGGTTTGGTATCAAAGTATAGAATTATTTAAAGACACACTTATAGAAGCACTCCAGCACTATTATTGTAAGCAAGGTCAAAACACAGTCACTATTAATATATATATATACATCCCGTATTCCTTATTAGACAAGTCTTAGTTAACATCACTTATTTTCAGACAAAAGTGAACGCTTAACTGAAGATGGCACTCCAATACGTTTATCAAAAAAGGGAGGGAAAAGGCAGAAATTAGAAAAGCACACAACACTAATATTTTAGAAGCACCCAGCAAGGCAGGAAAGTCAAAGTCTACTGGTGAGCATAAAGTTCAGAGGCCAGGCTCCCTCTTAGAGAGCAGAGCACCAATGCGCCCAAGATCACACAGTTTAAGAGGCTTGAAAAAGTCTTGCAGAGGGTTCAAAAAGGAATTAGTTCATCTCAGAAAAGTTCAGTTAGCCAGCCTAGGGTCAGCCCAGGTAGCAAGTAGAGGATTTAATAGACACCCCGTACAGACCGTTGCAAGGGAGGCTAGGCGGACACATTACCTTTAAAATGGAGAGGATCCTCCAGCGGGGGCAGTTCTTCCTGGCAGCGGGTGCAAGTCGCGGCGTCGTCCAGAGAAAGAGAAGATCTCGACGTGGAGAAAAGATGAAGGTTGTTGCACTGCCAGGGAAGAAACCAGCCGCGGAGTTCTCCGGTTAAAAGGTACTACCCTTTTATTTGCGGTAGTGGTAAATCGTGGTATCCCGGTTGCCGGGGTGCTTGGCACAGGCAAGGCGGCCACAAGATGATCCGGGAAGGCGAAAAGGCGGGCAAACTGGTTATCCCCACCAGTCAAAGGAAGAAGACTCCTCGGAATGAAGATCTTCTCTGTCGTCGGGAAAAGTGGTGAGACGGTTCAGCAGGGCTCCAAAGGTGGTGTCGTTGCAGGTCGGCGCAGCTTCTCCCTCCTTAGATTCTTTAGGTCCTGTGGCGACATCTGAAGTTCCAGTCCCCAAAGCCCTGCTTTTATGCAGAAAACCCCCATTCATCAGTCCTAGCTGTCCCTCAAACATGCTAAGTGGTGAGCCGGGCGGCTCAACACTGGGCCAATCACATAGGAGTGCGACTTGAGTTGCCGAGGCAACTCAGTCCAGGGTGCCTAAACCCCCCTCCCACACATCCTGTAGACCCAGACAGAGTGGCACCCCTTTTGGAGGCTTCTGTGTAGAAGCCCGCCAAAAAGTGGAACAAAGGGCTCGTCTTGGGTTGGAGTTACAGAGGCGAACACCCATAAAACAGCCCATAAAACACAAGGAAAGATAAAGGAACACCTTGAATCATGTCTAAGAGTGGGAGTAAAAGAGTCTCACTCTTAGCAGGAGGAAAAATAAACCGCAAAAAATCCAGCAAAGCTGCTGGGGGACTCACTAGGTTTGGGAAATTAGCCTTTTCAGAGATTTCTCCCTAACACTCGCCCCCCCCCCCAGACTAAGGGACAGGAGGATTTAATCCACTCCTGGATGAACCTCATACCTCTAGTCGATGACATACATCCTAGAGAGTCCATCAGCATTTTGATGGTGACACCCTGACCAGTGCTCAATGGTGAAATCAAACCCTTGCAGGCAGATTGACCATCTCAATAGTTTTGGATTTTCTCCCTTCATTTGCATTAACCATCTCAAGGGTTGGTGGTCAGCCTGAATGACAAAAGTAGAACCCATACAAGTATGGCCTAAACTTCTTCAGTACCCACACAATAGCAAAGCATTCTGTTTCGATTGTTGCCCACCTTGTCTCAGGATCCTTCAGTTTTCTACTGATGAAGCAAATGGGGTGCTCCCTACCCTTCTCATCCAGTTGGCTAAGGACTGCACCTATACCTACATTAGAAGCATCTGTCTGCACAATGAAAGTTGGGTGATAATCAGGATCTCTCAATACTGGTGCCTGGCAAATAGCTTTCTTCAGGTTTTCAAAGGCCTGATTGCATGCCTCCTTCCATTTGACCTTCTTAGGGAATTTTGGAGAGGAGATCACATTCAATGGAGAAACTATGGTCCCATAGTTCTCAATGAAATTCCTGTAATACCCAGTGAGGCCTAGGAAAGCTCTCACTTGGGTTTGAGTAGTAGGTGTTGTCCAATTTTGCACAGCTTCAATCTTACTGCGCAAAGGCCTTATTTCTCCACCTCCTACCTCATGCCCAAGGTAGACCAACTTACTCTGACAAATTTGGCATTTACTTGCCTTTATGGTCAGATTGGCCTGTCCAAGAGCCTGCAAAACATACCCTAAGTGGTTCACATGTTCTTCCCAGGTTTGGCTGACTACTGCAATGTCATTCAAGTATGCCATGCAGAAGTCCTCCATCTCATTCAGAACCTGATTCACCATTCTTTGGAATGTAGCAGGTGCATTCTTCAATCCAAAAGTCATAACCTTAAATTGTTATAAGCCAACTGGGGTAGAAAATGCCGTCTTCTCCTTGGCATGGTCTGTCAGGGCTATTTGCCAATAGCCTGACGTAAGGTCAAATGTGCTGAGGAACTTGGCTGAACCAAGTCTATCCACCAACTCATCTGTCCTTGGCAAAAGGTGGGCATCAGTCTTGGTGACTGCATTAAGAGCTCTATAGTCCACACAGAATCTCAATTCTGTGGATCCTACCTTTGGTACTAACACAACTGGGCTAGACCATGGGCTAGTAGAGGGCTCTATTACCCCGAGATCAAGCATCTTCTTGACCTCCCCTTTGATGTAGGTCCTTACATTTTCTGAAATTCTATATCCTCTTCTTTTGACTGGCAGACAGTCACCAGTGAGTATATCATGCTGTCCCCAAGGGGTCAAGCCTGGTGAAAGTGAGAACAGAGAGGCAAACTGATTTAACATGCTTTTGCACTCTTCTAGTTGCTCAGGTGTCAGATTTGAAGAGAGATTTACTCCTTCAATCTTTTCGTCCAAGGGTAAGCCTCTGAGGAGATCAGGTAGAGCTTCACTCTCTTCTTCCTCTTCTGTTGAAGCTAGAAGCAAGGCTCCTACTTTAGGTCTGGAGACATACACCTTTAGTCGGTTGGTGTGGAAGACTCTAGGAGCCTCCTTGGGATTGCCCAAGTCCACCAGATAGTTTGCCTCTCCAAGTTTACCCACAACCTTGAAGGGTCCCATCCATTTATCTTGCAAGGACCTCTGCCTTGTTGGGATCATAACTAGAACTAGCTGGTCTTGAGTGAACTCAACCATGTTAGCCTTCTGGTCATGCCGATGCTTGACCAGGGCTTGTCCAGCTTTCAGGTTATCACTAGCTTCTGCCATCATTTGTGACATTCTCCTTCGGAAACGTATCACATAGTCAGTCACTCCGACTAGCTTGGGGGAAGGAGCACTCTCCAACCCCTCCTTGACAACGGCCAATGGACCTCTGACAGGATGGCCATAGAGAAGTTCAAAGGGAGAATAATCTACTCCCTCCTGAGGGACTTCTCTATAAGCAAAGAGAAGGCATGGCAATAGAAGGTCCCACTTTCTTTTAAGGGGATCCTCTAAAGCACCTATCATGCTCTTCATGGTTCTGTTGAACCTTTCTACCAACCCATTTGTCTGAGGGTGGTAGGCGGCAGAGAACTTGTAAGTAACTCCACAGGTTTTACACATGGCTTTCATGTAGTGGGACATAATATTTGACCCCCTGTCAGAGATTACTTCCTTAGGAAACCCAACCCTGGTAAAAATACCAAGGAGGGCCTTAGCCACAGCCTGAGCTGTAACAGTCCTCGTAGGAATTGCCTCAGGGTACCTAGTAGCATGGTCTACTACAACAAGGATAAACCTGTTGCCTGAGGAGGTTGGGGGATCAAGGGGACCAACAATGTCAATCCCTACCTTCTCAAATGGGACTCCCACAACTGGGAGAGGCACTAAAGGTGCCACATTCTTGGACCCAACCTTACCAGAAGTCTGGCAGGTGTGGCAGCTCTTGCAAAACTTATCTACCTCAGCCCCCATCTTTGGCCGATAAAAGTAGAGTGAGAGCCTTTCCTTGGTCTTCTTGAAACTCAAGTGACCAGCCAAAGGGATCTCATGGGCCAGTTGCAAGAACTGTTGTCTGTTTTCTTGAGGTACTACAAGCCGCTTGTAGTCTCCAGGTGCAGAATCAGTTGGTTCACTGTAGAAGAGGCCATCTTCCCAGTGCAACCTATACTTCCCAGGTTCTTGCCCATCAGCCGGAGAAGCTGCCTGTTGGCGAAGGCCTTCCAGAGTTGGACATTCGCTCTGTCCCTTACTGAAGTCTGCCCTGTTGGGACCACCTTTTGCCAGCAAAGACTGCAGCTCAGGATGGTCAACAGGATCCAGATCTCCAATGAGTTCTTGGCCTTCCACTAGCTCTTCTTCAGAGTCTAGCTCCACCCTACAGGGTTGTACCTCCCTCTCAGCCTCAGCTGGAGGTGGAGTTACAGGTGTAACTTTGGACAACCTAGGGGAAGTCCTGGTTGTAAGCACTGGAGTGCTTGCTGTTGGCTGTTTCTTGGAAGTCTTGGGTTTCCCCTTTGCTTCTTTTTGTTCAGAGATAGCAAGTTGTAACTCCAGTGGAGTGGGAGTGATATCTTTCTTCATCATCTCCTTGGGAGTACCTCTCGTGGTTCTCTCCCTTGCAGGTCTGGTGAGCTCCTGTAACCTTTTACTAGGAGGTCCGGGGTATGTGACACTACTCCTAGAGTTTTCAGGTCATTTCCCAACAGAACCCTTCCTGGTACCTCACTTTGTATGCTGACAGGTATCTTCACAGTCATGTCATTACACTGGATGAGAACTGGTAATTGGGGGAGCATCTGCACAGGCCCTCCAGCTAACTTGGTGAGGCGTTTGGGTGCCTTAGCAACATCCTCAGCCTGAAAAAAAGATTTATCCACCACAGTTATGCTGGCCCCAGTGTCCCTAATGGCAAGAGTCTCCTGACCATTCACCTGGACACTGTCCTTATAATACTCTTTAGTATTATCTGGGATAGAATTATAGACATCTAAATTCTGTTGTTCCCACAGACCCAGAGACACTAAAGAAACACTGGCTGAGACTCCAATGGGTTCATCAGCCAGCAGTAGAAAGTTTCCACTTGCTATTTGTACTTCCTCCTCTGGAGCGAAGGCTAAGGAGACAAGTTGGACCCCTGAAGGTTTACCCTTACATCTGGAATCTCCTTTCACATGGTCAGGCTAGCCACAAACAAAGCATTTACCAAATGCTTTCTGGAATGGTGGCTTGGTCTGACCTCCTTCTGGCTTACCACCAGAGGGTACACTACTCTGATTTGATGTCCCTTGTGGTTTATTGTTCTGTTTGGGGCTCTCTTTGGGATTGGAATTATTAGAATTCTCTTTGGAGTCCTTTTTTGGCTGCTTCCCCTCATCCTTTTTCTGAGTTACCCCAGAGTCCTTGTGAGTAGCCCTGCTGGCAACCCACAAGTCAGCAGCCTTAGCTAGTTTTCTGGAATCTAATTCCTTTGAATCAGCCAAGTGCTGTCTGAGCTCAGGAGAGCAGGCATCATAAATTGACTCCAACATCACAAGATTCTTCATTCCCTCATAAGTGTTCACCTTGTAACCCTTAATCCATCCCTCTAAGTTCTTCAAACTTTCACTCGCCCAGGTAGCCCAAGGGGTACCATCATGCTTTTTGAGGGTCCTAAACCTCTCAAGGTACTGGGAAGGGGTCTTCCCAAATCTAGATATCAAAGCTAGTTTCACACATTCATAATCCTTCTTATCCTCCTCCCCCCAACTCCATTACCACATCAGTTGCAACAGGGGGGAGCCTAGAGAAGAACCAGGAAAGTAACTAATTTCCTCTAATGTTCTGGAGCCCATGATTATATTCAAATAAACTCAACCAATCCAACACATCCAACTTAGGCTCATACATACCCACCAACTCCTTAGGCATCCGGGGTCTTTTGGGAATGGATTCGGAGAGAGAAGCACTTTCCACAGACATTTTTTTCATTTCTAGCTCATGGTTGAGCTCAATTTCTCTGAGCCTTAGTTCTTGGTGCCGTTGTTCTGTTTGAGCATTAATTCTTTTGAATTCTAATTCAAGCTTCATTTTTTTCTAGTTCCATATATTGAGGATTAAGTGTGGGACCTGGTAAGGGTCCAGTAGGTACAGCTGGCAGGGCAGGTAGAGGCCCAGGGGAGACAACTCTAACATCTTCCCCCTCCTCTTTTGCTTCTGACTCAAAGTTATCAATACTAACATTCATATCAATATCATTGCTGTTGTCTACAGTTGCTGGAGTGGTAAGTTCCTCTGAACCACCATCCAGACTTTGGTTTGCGAACAACCTTTCTATTAGCTCCATTTTCTTGGCTTTAGTCAGGAGATTCTTATGCTTACAGAGAACTCTCAAACAATCAGCAGTTTTTGTAGCAAGGGACTCTTGACTATAACTTTCCATAGTTGACATGTCTTAGAAAATACTTTTTTAATGCTAAGCTTTGTGGTTAGTTGCACTATGGTATCTATAAGCACACTAAAATGTATACTCAATACAAATCCCACCGCTGTACACCAGTGTTAGGCAGAAACCTGTGCAGTTCCCTTAGGGACCACTGCAAAAGATTTAAGACTACAGGTGTTTGGCAGTAAACCCACTTGGTAGCAGTCTGTACCACACAGATTCACTTGGTAGCTGTGGCTGAGCAGTCAGACTTCCCTCAAGAAGAGTTAGGCAGTATATAGAGTATACACAATACGTACAGAGATACAGTAGCACAAGCAAACACTGACCAGAGCTTTGGTGTAGAAGTATATAATTATTTATTTAAAGGAACACTTGTAAATTACACTAGCATAAAGAGAAAAGTAAATTCAGCACACAGTCACTATTATATGTATACAACCCTAATTACTTATTAGACAAGACTTAGTGAGAAACACCACTTATTTTCAGACAAAGGTGAGCGCTTAACATAAGATGGCACTCTAATAAGTTATTTAAAAGGGAGGGAAAAAGGCAGAGTTATGGAAGCACACAAATTTCAATACTTTTAGAAGAACCACAGTAAGACAGGATAGGCAGAGTTCTACTGGAGAGCAAGGAAGTCAATTGCAAGACCCAGCTCTTGGAGAGAGCCAGCAGAAGGGGTCCAGGTTCACACAGTAGGGTTATGCCCAAAGAGTCTTGTAGATAGTTCGCACACAAAGGATGAAATTAAAGTCAGGAAAAGTTAGCTAGGTTGTCCCAGGCCAGCCCAGGTTAGAAAGTCGAGGCTTTACTGTCACCCCGAACGATCTGTCGCAAGGGAAGCCAGGCGGGACACAGTACCTTAAGTATGAAGGAAGCTCCAGCGGGGGCAGTTGTTCCTGGCAGCGGGTGCAAGTCAGTGTTTCGTGCAGAGGAAGAGGAGGTCTCG
This sequence comes from Ambystoma mexicanum, assembly GCF_040938575.1. NCBI lineage: Eukaryota > Metazoa > Chordata > Amphibia > Caudata > Ambystomatidae > Ambystoma > Ambystoma mexicanum. The sequence continues at coordinate 406,564,261 of NC_090924.1, forward strand.
CCATGGAAGAAAGATGAAGGTCGTTGCACTGCCAGGGAAGAAACCAGCCGCGGAGTTCTTTCTGTTAAAAGGTACTACCCTTCTCTTCGCGGTAGTGGTAAGCCGTGGTATTCCGGTTGCCGGGGTGCTTGGCACAGGCAAGGCGGCCACGAGATGCTCCAGGAAGGTGAAAAGAAGGCAAAACTGGTTATCCCCACCAATCAAAGGAAGAAGACTCTCCGGACTGGAGATCTCTCTGTCTTCGGGAAAAGTGGTGAGACGGTTCAGCAGGGCTCCACCGGTGGTGTCGTCGTTGCAGGTCGGCTCAGCTTCTCCCTCCTCGGATTCTTAGGTCCTGTGGCGACTTCTGATGTTCCAGTCCCCAAAGCCCTGCTTTTATGCAGCAAACCCCCATTCATTCAGCCTAGCTGTCAATCAAACATGCTAAGTAGTGAGCCGGCCGGCTCACCACTTGGGCCAATCACACAAGAGTGCGACTTGAGTTGCCAAGGCAACTCAGTCCAGGGTGCCTAAACCCCCTCCCTCACCCCCTGTGGTACCCAGACAGAGTGGCACCACTTTGGGAGGCTTCTGTGGAGAAGCTTGCCAAAAAGTGGAACAAAGGGCTCAACTTGGGTTGGAGTCACAGAAGAGAACACAAACGCCATTTTAGAATCGAGTTCTGGCAAAAAATACCAACCGGCAAATTAATATTAAATAAACCAGCGGTATGTTCGAGGCTATAAGAATTAAATAATTAAAGTTGGTAGCCTCGAACAATGGGAAAATCCCATAGAGATATATTTGCGGTCGAATATAAAAAGTAGTATCCACTACCACCAGCAAAAACTCGATCAGAGGGGACAGAGACGTGTCCCCTCGAACAACAGACCCCGGGGCAATCAAATTGCCCCGACCAGTACGTCCACAATATGATGGTTTGTACTGGTTTCTGTTCATAATTTGGGACTAGTAAAGCCAATGGTGACTTTACATCCTGGGAGACAGGAGTACCAGGGTATGGAGTCTATGTTGGGGGGTCGCTACGACACCCTGGGTTACGGCACGGAGGGTGCTGTGTAACCCACATCAAAAACACGAGACCCTATGGAGTAAAAGACCCCATAGCCCATAAAACACATGGAAAGATAAAGGAACACCTCAAATCATATCTAAGAGTGGGAGTAAAAGAGTCTCACTCTTAGCAGGAGGAAAAATAAACCCCAAAAAAACCAGCAAAGCTGCTAGGGGACTCACTAGGTTTGGGAAATTAGCCTTTTCAGAGAATGTTCCCTAACACCTACCACCTCCCTGCCACATACTCCTTCACTATGCTCCACAGCACAACACCATTGCCCAACCCCCTCACCTTCACACATACAAATAACTCCTTGTCTAACCCTCTCACCAACCACTCCTCCAACCCCTACCTCAATGACCCTGCTTTGTGGCTCCAACATTTCACCTCCAAACCCACAGCTAATCAACCTTGCGCAGTCCCACTCAGGAATGCCAGACTTAGATCCAGACTGCCTCACATACCCTGTGCTCAACACCACCACACCACCAGTTCTGCTCAATGCCACCATACCACCAGTTCTCGGCCTACCACACAGGCCTCACCACAACTTCCCATGACTCCCTCCACCAAAGATCTTAAGGGAGCCCTTATCAATGCCAGATTCCTCACTGCCAATGCCCTTGATATCACTGAGCTCATCACCACCCAGAACCTCGACTGCATCGCCATCACTGAAACCTGGCTACATGCCGCCTCAGGCCCACTCTTGGCCCTCGCCATCCCTGACGGCTATTCCATACTCAGAAATGACCGCCAATCCAACCTTTCCAAAGGGGGTGGCGTCGCATTCATACACAGGGACATCAACATGAGACTTATCCCTAACACCCAATGCTGCTTGGCCGAATCTCTATCAGTGAAACTTTCATTATCGCCTACCAACACAGCGTCACTACACCTCATTCACAGACCACCTGGTCCCCTCACTTCCTTCGCAGAGGATATTACGTCCATCCTGACCAACAACACTAAGCCTAACTCACAAGTGCTGCTATTAGGAGACCTCAACCTTGGCCTATCTGACCCTAAGGATTTCATGGCCACTGAAGTTGCTAGCATCGTATCCAACTAAGGCTTTCAACAACGCATCCTTGAATCTACACATAAAGGAAGAACGCTCAACTGGATCGTAGATTTAAATTGTAATACAATGATAAGCTCCAACTCTGCTTGTGCCTAGTCTGATCACCACATCATTATCTTCCATTTACCAGCCACCAATCCTAGTACCAAACCCACGACAGCCCCTTCTATTCCCACCAGGAATAAAAAGGATATCACTAGGGACAAGCTACTCCCGCTTATAATACCCATTCCGAACAATTGTGTTGCATTTTACAACGACCCTACGGTCTTAGTGGACACATTCAGCCAAACTCTGCTCAAAGCTATTGACATCATAGCCCCTCTCAAATTAAGGAAAGCTAAACAACAAGCTCACCTGAATTTGTGGTTCACTCCACAACTAGAGCCCTGTGTAAAAAAAAATGTAAGGCGGAAACACTCTGGGAAAGTCTCCCTTGTGCTTCCAACAAAGACAACCTCTTCATCGCATCCCTTAACTACAAGGAAGCGATCATACAGGCTAAAAAAGAGACGTACAACCTGTGCATCTCGCAAGCTGAATCCAACACGAAGGAGTTATTCAAAATTCTCAAAGAATTAGAATCCCCTTCGCCTATACCAGATACGTGCATCAAAGATAGCTCTTGGTTTAATAACATCCAAAATGCTCTCCTCTCCAAAATAACCACCTTACAAGCCAAAATGAATGCTAACAAAACTCTCTCCCTGCTAAAGTCCCTGCACCTAAAACTATCACCACCTTCACCCAGCCTCCATTTTGTTCACGCGCTGTCAACCTTTCTATCTCTTGGCAAAGCTAGTTCCAGATTTTTCCCAACTGACATCTCATGTCAGGAAAACTGCACAACCTTTGTCCAGTTATCTCACAATGTCTTTTGGCTTATGGCAATGCTGGATCCAAGTTTCCCCCAACTTATAGCTCATGCCAGGAGAATTGTACACCATATTTGCTGCTTTATTTCTCTGACAATATCTTTTGGCAATGCTGGTTTCATGGTTCCCCCAAGTGACATCTCATGTCTGGAGAATCGTACCGTGTTTGCCTTCTCTTTTTAATTTGCTTCAGTCGATATTCAAAAATATCCTTCAAATACTAACGTTTTCACACATCCCGGGCCCCACTCACTCTCAGGCTGACTCACCTGTGCTGTCGCTGAAAGAGTCTATAGTGAGGCCCGCTTCACTGTCTGAGCAGAGGTTTGTTTGGTTCCTGCGCAAGTGTTTGCTTGCTTCGCCGCCAGCACCTGTGTGGCTCTGCGGGGCCTCGTCTCCCCTGACACTGCTGTGCTTTGTTCACTTTTTCTTTACCAGAGTCGCTCTTCTCTGGTTTAGAGCAGACGCTCAAAACTATTTTGTCTTTGTAAAAGATGGTAACAGTGGCTTAGATGACAAAGCTTGAAGCTCGCAATGCCTGCAAGCAGAGGTAATTACTGTCAAAACACAGTTTTGGGGATGCACTGAAGGCAGTTGCTAGGGGAAGCCTGGTGGCAGGGGCAGCAGTGATTACCCTTATCCAAGGCCTAGAAGAATCTCAATTACTGGAGGAGGCCAAGCAAAACGTAAAGGCACATAATAAGGCACCTACTATGCAGGCATTGAAGCAATTAAAGCACAAGGCTAACTGAGAATTTTCAGAAATCCGGAGACAAAGCGCACACTACCTCGACTGCAAAGAAACTACTATGAACAGGGCAACATCCCGGGGAAGCTACTGGCCAAGTTCCTGAAGGAACAGGAAAGTAAGACTCATATGCACTCCCTTCTGGATGACCAAGGGGGGGAATGGGTGGATGAGAGCAGCAAAAAATGTGAGCTGTTCCTAAACATTTACTCCACCCTATATTCGGTTGCGGTCTCAGACAAGGCAGAAATAAAATCTTATCTCGACTCTGAAGTTACACGGCATACCGGCAGCAAAAAGGTAATACAGAGTCAGAAATCGACCGACAGGAGGTGATCTAAGCTATCAAAACCCAAAAAGTGAATAAAGCTTCGGGACAGGATGGCCTGAAGGCCCCTGTTTATAGAGCCCTCGACCAGAAGAAACTGATGGCGAATGTGTTTAATGCAATTAGGGAGGGGAGCAAGCTGCCACACTCCATGAGGGAGGTGGAAGTGGTTCTTATTCCAAAATCAGGGAAATACCCCAGATGATGCTTGTCCTATAGACCTATTGCATTGTTGAATTTTGATGGTAAGATATTTTTGAAACTACTAACCCAACTACTTGAGAGATTCATGCCTCTTGTGGTGGAGGCAGACCAGTCAGTATTCATACAGGGGAGGGGTGTCAGAAACCTGAAGGTGTCTCTCTAGCTAGTCTGCAGAGATCAGTCATCCTGGTGGCCAGGAAACAGCCATCACTATTGGACCAGTTCCTGGGGGGTGGACCAGGGAGGGAAGATCACCTGGAGGGGGAGTCCTCGGGGAGTGGAAGTTGGACACTGACGGGTCAGACGCGGTATCCCCCTTCCTTTGACACCTTTTCCCCATCCTTTCAAGTAGGACATTCAAAACCACTGCCTCCACCCTTTTCAAACACAAACACTTTCGCACAACACAAAGGACAACTGACTTACACCAGTGCCGTTTTCCGGACATGTCCCAATGCAATGGTCAGGCAAAGTCAGGCAATTCATCAGAATCAAACACACCTGACGGACCATTCCCTTCCCCAAAGGGATAAAAGGTGGAGCCAAGCGCACAGTACGAGCACGGCAGACAGCACAGAGACACATCTTATCATGCCCAGCAGTTCAAGAGAAGGAGGAAGGCGCCAGGAATCGAGAGGATGGCGAGGAGAGAAGTGAGCATGGCCTTTTCGTCCCAGATCTGTGGAACCTTCAAAGAAGAACGCCTTACACTGCGAACAATAGCACAAGTGTCTTGCAGCAGATGTCAACGGTACACAGGGCAAGCCTACGCCGATAAGAGGAGCGAGGGAAGCACCCGTGACTGTGGCACCGGCCTTGACTCCAGAGAAGCCTAAAGCCAAGTGGTTCATCAGAGCCGGTGAGTCGAGGGGAGAGCCGATAAGACCCGGGCTGTGTTAATTGAGGATCGCAAAGTGGCAAGTTTTAACCAAGTTCAATGAACTAGGAAAGAACTGTAAAAGTGTTGAGGGGAGACCAGCTGAAGAGGGAAACCGGCACCACTTTGGTGGTAACTCAAGAGACTGTGGTCGATCCCTATCTGAGCGAAGAAACCAAGAAGCCGTAGGAGGGCCACTGAAATAGGTCAAAGTGGTCATACTGAGGGTCAAGCAAAAACTCTGTACAATCGAAAGACTCTGATCCACAAACCGTGAGAGAGAAAGGGAAGTGAATCCCACAGTGCAAGAAAACAAGGGAACCAAATCCCAAGAGGGGCGAAGTCTAAAGTCCCAAGAAACAGTGTGTTGCTAGACGTGAACCTGGCCGAGGGATGTCCACTGGAACTATTCAAAAAGAAATTAAGATTTGTGAAGAAGGAAAAGCCATAGTAAACCCGATCAAAGGAGGCTTAGATCAAGAGGGGTCAGCGCCCGCAAGAGGGGGAACCAAGGGTGGAGAATCCTCACCCTAAGTGAAACGAAGAAACAAACTTTCATTTGTTGAAGGAAATTTTTTATTATTTGAAGACATCAGGTCCTCGAGGGCAAGATACTTTCAAGTGAAACGAGACTTGGCCATCGAAGGACCTGATATTTGAAAACTGAACTGCCATGTCATGCTGGGAAAGCTGGAGAGTGTGCTGTGCTCCATGATCCCACCTTACCCAGTGCTCAAAACGTGGGGAAGAGGGACCCGGCTACTGCACCATGGCGTACTATTTGAGAACTCTTTTCTTTTCATGAGAACGCTTGCTACTACCTTAGATTTAGGTTTAGATTAGGCGTTTTTCCAACCTGCATACAGCATTAATTGTTCAATAAACACCCTTGAACTGCGATCACTTGTGTCTGTCTTACCTGTTGCCATCATGAGTTCTTCACAGTGGGATATTAGACAACATTCGCCGGGTACTCCACCAAGTAGATAAGTTGGGTAGGAACCCGGCTCAGTTTCTGCTATTAGCCTTGGATGCAGAAAAGTCCTTTGAGAGATTGAGCTAGCCTTTCCTGGAAGCAATCCTGGATACATATAATTTTGGGACCAGAATGAGGCAAATTATCCTGGCAAACTATGAAGCACCACCGGCGCGTTTAATGGTAAATGGGATTCTAGGGATGTCCCCTGTCCCCACTACTCTTCACCCTGTCCATGGAACCACTAGCTGCGCGTATCCGCACAAAATGAGGATATACTAGGCATTTCCTTTGGGGGTAAGCAGCATAAAATACACCTGTTCGCAGACAATCTAATCCTCTCAGCCTCGAACCCTCAGACATCCCTGCCCGCAATAGAGAGGGAATTGACCACCGTCGGGCAGGTATCGGGTTTCAAGATTAAGTACTCTAAATCTGAGATCCTGGGTCTAAACATCCAGCCCCGGCTCAGTGAAGAGCTAAAGCGCAATCATCCATATGAATGGGCCTCTAAGTCGATAAAGTACCTAGGAATACAAATCCACAGCTCCCAAACTATCTGAATTATTCAGGGCCAATTAAGAACTCCCCTCCCCACCACGCTGATTCGAGGAATCAAGAAAGACCGGAACAGGTGAAACTAAATCTGTATCTCATCGTTTGGTAGGATGTCCATAATCAAAATTAATAGCCTACCCAGGCTTCAGTATTTTTTTCAAGCTGTCTTCATCCCCAGCCCCAAAGGTGTTCTAGAAACATGGGAAAATATGCTACTGCAGGGGGCAGGCCTAGGGTTAACAAGCGTACCCTCGGTGCACCAAGAACAAAGGAAGGGTTTGCTTGTCCTACCATTTGGAGCTACTATAGGGACGCTCAGCTACACCCGCTTGTTGACTGGGTCGAAGAACACTCTGAGAAAAAAAATCGGTAGATATGGAGCAAGCAGTGGCAGGCCGTCACTTATGAGAACAAAGAAAAAAGTTCCCAATTAGGGAACTTGCGGCCCCTGCACACTTATCCTATGTCTGGATGACCAGACCAATAACTTATAATCCATTTGTGGTTATACGTTCAAGTAGTAAAAATTAAATATTATGTAACCTCCACACTATAATATTTGGTCTTTAAGAAAGAGCAAAATTCAAAATGACAGTTCAATCAGTAGTTTATCACAAAAATCTTCTTTTTATTCATGGAGATGATGGCAAGAGGGCCCAACGCGTTTCGAGTGACACTCACTCTTCATCAGGGGCATGTGCAATTCTATAGAGGAAGTACATATAACATGACATTAAGAATTAATATAGTGTAGAAAATACATACATTATTATGAACTCAACATGTATCAGTATATCCAAAATCGATATCCTCACGTCTACCTGATATATCTTTCCAAGAAATCTCAATATTTTGGTCAATCTCTGCACAATGAGTAGTAGTGAAAGAGGAATTGTTCCCAGAAAGTAAATATGATTTAACTAGGTCCAAGACAGGTGTTCTCTGATTAGTGCAATTAACTGGTTTATGCCTAAAATTCTTTTGCATAATTTTATTCATGAAAATAGATTATAAAAATATCTAACCTTGTGATATTTTGTGATAAGAAATCTTCGTGCCGTATTGTCTTTTAGCAATAGGAATAGTAGATAGGTCATAGGCTTTTCATGTAGAGAGGTCCAATTCTCCACGACCAATTAACTGACAGGTAGTAAGTCGTCGGCTATGGTCATCCTTACTGAACCAATTCAAGAGATAAGACCTATGTGGGCAAAATAAGAAGTATTTAAATTAGAAAACTCATGACTAATCTAGGTTTGGCTTAGTCATGAAAGAAGAAAAAAAGGAAAACCGACAGAAGGAACTTACTGCAACTTGCAACAGGGGAGGCAATCTAGTTTCGCGTGCACCAAAATTGGTGTCTTTTCTCCTTCATGTATGGTGGCCCAGTACAGATGGAAAAAGGACCTAGTTATGGGTAAAGGAGTAGGCAAAAACTGAGTTCTTACTTATTCCCACTAAAACATGTAAAACAGGGGCTAAACAACTAGCACAAATGTGCTATGTCTTAGTTGTAAAACGGAATTCCAGGGATTCCCTAGAAATCTCACTTACTGTAAAGTTCTTCAAGAGCAGAATAAGGAACTGAGTTTCGCGCTGTGGGATCTCCAAAGGACCGCCTGCCGCCATTGAAAGGTTGGCGTTTGTTTACATTCAGATCTATGGGTGACATCATCATGCGCATGCGGGGGTGATGTCATCCATTTATGCAACCCACTTTAGTTGCCAGCATTTATAGATGTCAACATTATTTAAAATGATGTTGAAGGCAAGCAACTCCACAGAAACTGAACCTGTGGACTTGATTGAGTACTCAATAGGACGGGTGGTGCCGGTCTCACATCATGGCATTGCATTGCGCATGCGCGCATGACGTCATATGTTGGAACAAACATCAGAGCAAAACCCTTTGATTCCGATCAGGATCATGTTGGTGTGTAGCGCAGATCGCGTTTATTATGTTGATGTACCACATGCCACTTAAAAGAATCGTTTTTGCATCATATGAGACTGATGGTACCTTAGTACCTATAATGATGTAATAGTGTGCATGCGCGCATTACGTCATACGCAGATTCCTCCAAAGAAGGTTAATGTTTTTATGCGGATGGATAGTGCCAGTGGGTAAACGCTGATGCCCTTAGAAATCCCTTGAGACAGCCTGCAAAATAATGTAATTGATTCTCGCGGCGGATGGCCAGCTGATACTGTCCAATGGACAGCCGATAAACGTGATAATATGTGCCACAGGTGGCAAAACTGTTAAAAAAATGGCTGATGCACCAGGTTATACTGGTGGCTGGATTTACTGCGATAGCTAATTAGTGGAAGAGGTCGGACGGAAAAGGGCCCATCCTAGCGAATTGTTTGATGCCAGTTACATGTCTGTCTGAACCTATTACTTCTAACCAACACAGTATTGTACAATATCTTATACATTTGCCATTCAAAGGAAACAGTGTTCTGCCAGCTCTCAGGGGGTTCACAGTATCATAAAATCCATACATCTCTCTATTAATACTCTTCTACCAGAAAGATATTAGACAGTGGATTATGGAAGCAAGAAACGTTTGGGAGAAAAAGGACTATCACATTAGAAGGAGTATGTGTGTAAACTGTGATTGGAAGGGATTATTTCTCAAAGGAATGGTCGTAGGTAAAAGTCCTCATTTAGGCCTAAAGGTGACATTGCATCTAGTCTGTGTATCCACAGTAATTCCCTCTGGGAGAGTAGTTTGGATAAATTACCTCCTCTTGGTAGAGGGTGTACCGCTTCCAGAATAGCGAACCGCATTTGAGAAATGTTGCGGTTATTGTCTCTGAAGTGATGGAACACAGGAGATTTCATGTCGTAGGTTCTGATTTGGGACTTATGTTCAGTCCAACGCTCTTTTGCTAGTCTGGCTGTCTTACCCACAAAGTATTTGCCACAAGGGCATCTTATGGTGTAGATGACAATCATGGATTCACAAGTGGTATAACTTCTCAGAAGTATCTTCTTTCCTTTATTTGGATGCCTAATGTGGTCTCCTTTTATGATGTTGGAACAATGCTGACAGTGAAGACATGGGAATGTTCTGAGTTTTTGTTTGGTAAGGCACTTTTGCATTGATTTTTTTGGTTTCTCAGCCTTAATCAATGTGTCTCTTATCTTTTTTTCCCTTTTATACGCCAACATTGGGGGCTGTGGAAAAAGCTGATTAAGGTTAGGGTCTGCTTTTATCAGGTCCCAATTTTTGTGAATAATTTTATTGATCTGGAAGCTCTGTCCTGAGTATCTCAATGTATAAATTAGGTTTGATTTGTCCTTCCTGGTTTGTTTGGTCAGTAGGTTTTCACGTGTGTGTGCCAATCCTTTGTATTGCTTTAGTAACAACTTCTTCCGGAAATGCTCTATCCAGAAACCTTGATCTCATGGCGTCGTACTCTGTATGTAGGTTTACTGCATCGGAGGTAATGCGTTTCAGGCATAATAAGTGGCTATAAGGAAGGTTCTCTTTCAAATGTCTTGGATGGAAGCTGTTAAAATGTAGAGAACTGTTCACATTGGTGGGTTTTCTGAAAATTGTTGTGGCGAATTCGGTGTTGTTCCATTCCACAGTCACATCTAGAAAATTGACCTTGGGTTTGCCAATTTCGATGGTGCATTTAATGCATGTATGACATTGATTGATATTGACAGAATTCCAGTAGTTCATGTTCTGTGCCATTCCAGATGCCAAAGATGGCGTCTATATATCTCACCCAAGAGTGTACTTTGGTCTTCCATTGGGGTTGTTCAAGGACAAAGATGTTTTCAAAATGAAACAAACATTTTAGCGGATGATGGGGCTACCGCTGAACCCATGGAGGTGCCTGACGTTTGAAGGTAGAATGGATCATTGAACCTGAAGTAATTTTTTACAGGATGTTTATCAGCTTGATGGCGAAAGTTTTATGGATGGAGATTTCGTCATTTGTTAGTAAGAACCATTGTAGTGCAGATATACCGTCATTATGTGGAATCGACGTGTACAGGCTACTAACATCCATCGAAAATAAGAGGATCAGAGAAATTGATGTTCAATGTGCGGATGGTTTGTAAGAAATGTCACTTATGGTCAAAAATCTGGCTGCCACGGAGCATGAGGGCACGAGGCCTGAATGTGAACCCTCAGACTTGGGCTGCGCTGAAGGTGTGGGATGGGCTATCCAAAAATGCACAGTTCACGACATTCCCCTCTCCCTTTACACCAATAGTGCACAATGGCGATTTCACACCGAGCATTAGGCACAAAGGAGTTCTTGACTGGATGAGAAAGGGAGTGGGAAAGATGGGGGATATGTTCTCGGATGGCACAGTCTGATCATTTGAGGAATGTAATGAAAGATGGGGTTGTGGGAAAGTGACAGATTTCGCTACAACAGGCCAGGCGCTGGGTTCTTTACCACCCTCCAAATGCAAAAGCGTGGACTAGGCAAATGACGACCTTGGAGGCTACAAACCAGCTGGCAGCGGTGTAAGAAACCTGAGGGTGTCCTCACACACAGACCTTGAGAATCCCTTATTCAGGTGGCAGGGAAGGGCTGACGTTCTTAAATCCCAACACTGGGGGTGGACGAGCAGGGGCGCATCACCTGAATAGGGGAACCTGGGGTTATGTTCAGGAGAGTGCCCCAGGTGAGATGCGGTATTACACCAGGGACAAAGGCGAGAAGGAAAAGGCCATGAGGCTTTCATAGGTTGTTCCACGTCTGCCTCTCTTCCGCCAAAAGAATTTCCCTTACCCAAAGCCAACGACCCCTCCATATCGGGCAAATCCCTTAGGATCCCCAAACCCTGTTACACTCAAAAACCAAAACTCCCAGAATCCCTATGTTTCTGTTTCCTATCCGAACACCCCCAGTCATTCCGCTCCACGTCCCTCCGATTATGGTTTTTCACATTCGCAATCTATTTGGACCAAACACTACTGTTCCCACAATCAATCTACCCTGTTTATTTTCTGACAATAATCCTAGTCATTCCCTTTTGTTCCATAAACCCGGCAAATCTTACCCTTCTGAATTTACTAAACCCCCTTGTACAAGTGCTATTATTTCATATAACACCTCTTCCCTCTCCTATCCAGTAGAATACCTGGAATCCCTACCACCCCCCTTTTCCGACACCATGACGGACTCACACCAGAACTGTTCACCTGACATGTCCCAACACAAGGGTTAGGCAGAGTCAGGCAGTTGACCAGAACCACACACCTGATGGCCCTCTCCCTTCCCCACAGGGATATAAGATGGAGCACAAGAGCACAAATCGAGCAAGGCAGACCGCACGTCCAGGGAGCTAACTCAGTACGGAATTCAAGAGGAAAAGAAAGTTGGTGCATACCGAGAGGGTGAAAAGGGGAGAAGAGACCTTGCCCTTTCCGACCAATGCCTGTGAAACCTCTGCAGAAGGAATCGTAAGACTGTAAACAATAGTCAGCGTGTGTTGCAGCAGATGTCAGCAGTACACAAAGCCCTCTTCTGCTGATTCATAAGCCAGGGAGAGACGCTTGTCTCCGTAGTGCCAACCTTGACTCCAACGAGGTTCATCACAGCCGTTGAGTCGAGGGGCGAGTCGATAAGAAATCTAACTCTGTTGTACGAAAAGTAGCAAACGGCTAAATGAACTTTGAGAAGCATAAGGAGCGATTAATGTGAAAGGGGGAAAACCAGCAACAGAAGAGTCCGGCACCACGTGGGTGCTCAGGAATCTCTGGCCGATTACCCGATTATTGAGACTAATAGAACCAGAAGGACTTGGGAAAGGCAAGACAAGGGGTCAAAGTGGTCATACAGGGGTCTTGTAAAATCCTCTGTGCAGTCGAAAGTCTTTGACCGGCAGATGATTGTGCAGCTACGGGAAGTGAATCCTGCATCGTAAGAGTTGAATGAGAAAAGGTACGGTTGACAGGAAAGAGTGAACCCGAACGAAGGATGCCGATAAAAAGGGGTGAAGTCTAAGTCCCGGAATATAGTGTGTTGACAAGAGTGAAACTGGCCGAGGGATGTCCACAGTGAACTGTACAAAAAGACATTAAAATTTGTGAAAGTCACCAAATAAGTGGCATTGAAAGCCATAGTGAACCCGATCGAGGGAGGCGAACAGTCGAATCAGATCTGAGCCCGGAAGAGGGCGGTCCAGGGGTGAAAAGCCAACACCCACCAGTGAGTGCAACAAATCAAAAACAAGAGGGAAAACCTTTTGAATGCATGATATGCCAGAAGGAACCCTACAAAGAGAAGTGATATTAGAGAGAGTTCTGAGCCCAGAAGAGGGGAAACCCAGGGGTGAAGTACTATCACCCTAATAAGGAAAATAACTGTTTAACTTTTGTTTTGATATTTTGAACCTGATAGACCCTTGAAAGCAGAAGAATATAACTATCAGAGGTTCTGTTATCATTAAATAACTGTCTAGGGATCTGCGCCCGGAAGAGGGGGATCCAGAGATGAAAGACATCACCCAATGTATATGTGAAAAGGAACCCTTTGATCATTATTTGAATACATCAGGCCCACGGCGGCAAGAGACTTTTTGATAGACAAGAGACTTAACCACTGAAGGCGCCGATTGCTGAAAGCGGAACTGTTAGCTTGTGCTTGGAATGCTCAAGCGTTGGCTGTGCTCCAAAGTCCCACCTTTTCCTTTGATGAAAACGTGGGGAAGAGAGACCTCAAGTACCACATCCTGACTTATTATTGTAAACACTTCCTTCTTTATTATGAACATTATTCCATACTTTTTTCTATTTATCGTAAGGATTGGCAATTGGTTTTTCTTAGTATAGGCCCTTTTATTTGACAATGCCACTAGGACTGCCTCATTATTATTTGCTGGTCAAAGCTTGCTCCCATCTTAGATTTAGTTTTAGATTAGGCGTTTTCCCAACCTACATTTGCAGTTTAATAAACACCCTTGAACTGTGATCACTTGTGTATGTCTTTACTGTTGCCACCATGAGCTCCTTACAGAAGACTCAAAGGGACTTATTTCCAAATAGTATAGGTTAATCAACAAACTCGCAACACCCCAGCGCAGATCATCCTGCGATGGGTGGGATAGGGACCTGGGGGATGCATTATCAAAATGTGGGAGGAGATTTACAGGTTAGCAGAAACTTCACTCAGCCAGCACTTATCAGAAACTCAGGCCAAGATAGTGGTGAGATGGTACAAGAGACAGACTAGACTACATGCCAGTAATACCAAAGTCCCAAAGGCGTGCTTGGAGGGAATGTGGGGGAGATGGTATTCTTTTAGATATCGGGGCTTCTGGTTGGAGATCAGATCCAGGCTTAAACTGATTTTGGGGGTAAAGATACAGGATGATCCTAAAGGAGAAATTACCTTACCGTAATGTTCTTTCAATGCATTGTTCTCCTGCAGATTCCTCATCATGATAGATGTTCATCTCCAGCTTCCCTGCTCGGAAAACATTTCGTCAGGGTGCATAGTGGACCTCGACTTGGCCGCTGTCTTATCTTACTCTCGACTGTCAGCTACGGACGTGGCATCAGGCATCATATATATACACCACGTGACTATGCCCACAAATCAGTTCCTGTCATTTTTTCCCCTTGCGATTGAACGCTGCAGAAGAAAAACCAAAGGAGAAGGCTAACCACCCATAACAACATTAACAAGGGTACACCCAAACAAGGTGACCCCACAACAATGTGTGAAGTAAAAATCTTTTTCTTTTCTTTAAAGACAGAAAACGGTCATCCCAGAGCCATCACCAGATGCCTTCTCGTTTGGACAGAAGAGTCCATCCACAGAACTTTGAGCGGGGATGGATGGGAGGGGTCGATGAGGAATCTGCGGGATAAGAATCCATAGAAATAACATTATGGTAAGGAAATTTCTCCTTCAATGGATTGCTTTTCTCCCGCATATTCCTCCTCAGGATAGACTCCCCAAGCACTTAGGATAACGGAAGAGGGCAGAAAGATTTAAACCAGCAGATTCTGCAGAACCGCCCTACCAAACCTAGCATCAGCTCCCTGCGCAACATCCAAGGCATAGTACTTGGTAAAGGCATGCAAGGATGAAGAAGCGGCCGCCCAGCAAATATCCCTAACAGGGACCCCCTCCCCCTCTCTCAAGGGCTGTAGAGGCCGAGACCCCTCTGGTCGAGTGGACCTTGATGCCTGCTGGAAGCTCCTTGCCTGCCGATTGGTAACACTCTCGGCTATGCACAGGATAATCCACTGTGACAGGGTTTTTTTTTAATTGACGGCCAGGACTTTTCTACACAAGGAATGGGCTACAAACAACTGATCTGATTTCCTAAACTCAGCCGTACGAGTGACATAGAAACCTAACGCCCATCTTGGGATCAAGGCGATGGAAACGCTCCACCTCCTTCCAGGGATGCAGAGGGAGTAAAAGAGAGGTAAGTCAATGGACTGGGACAGATGAAATTCTGAAACCACCTTAGGAAGGAATCCTGGCCTAACTTTAAGAGAGACTTTCTCATGAAAGAACTTCAGGAATGGAAGTTTGCAGCGTAAGGCGTGCAGTTCGCAAACCCTCCTGACAGAAGTGATTGCGACCAAAAAGGAACTTTTAAGGGACAACAGGCGCAAAGAACATGAATGCATAGTCTCAAATAGAGCCACCATCAAAAAGGTCAAACCAGATTAAGATCCCAATCTGGGACAACAAAGGGGGATGGCGGAAACTTGTTGATAAGGCCCTCCAGGAACTGGGCCATGACTGGAACGGTGAAAAATGAACCTTAGTATGGGGATCTCAAACAAAGACAGGGCCTCAAAATACCCTTTCACTGTGGCAACCTGAAGGCCTAAAGAGGCCAGTAATAGAAGGAACTCCATCACAGTGGTGATGGGGCAAGAGATAGGGTCAGTCTCGTGTTCCCTGTACCACGCCTCAAATCTTCTCCACCTGCACCCATACAGAGATCTAGTAGAAGTCTGCGTGCAGCCAGCCAAATCTCAAGGATCTCCTCTGAGAGGTCCCAGTCGTCATACCTCATCCTCTCAAGAGCCACGCATGTAGGTTAAGGAAGTCCAGAGTTGGGTGTAAAACCCGGCATTCCGAATGGATTAGAAGACAGATGGTCAGATCCAGGAGAAGTCTGGGAGCTCACCCTGTAACCTCGGCACAAGGTAATAACAATACCCAAAAAGAAGGAATGGGTAATTTCCGTCCCTGGATGAGCTCACTCCAAAGACCCTCTCCAAGGTTTCAAAATGATGTTTAGATAAATGAGACACTTTCATGTAGTTAAATCAAGATCCTTGATTTCTTTGTATGATTTTTCTCAAATATCGCTATTTATTCATTCCTGACTCGTCAGTGTCATCCAATTTTAGCCAATGCATTTCGGACATCCGTCCATCGACAGGGCTATTAACACTGGATGCCTTCTTTCACCTAGAGTGCCGTCACTCTACTATGTTTTCTGAATAGCTTGCATTTCCTCATACTCTTTGGTCCCGGAGTGATGTGGAAATGCAAGCTATCCAGAAAACATAGTAGAGTGACGGCACTCTACGTGAAAGAAGGCATCCAGTGTTAATAGCCCTGACGATGGACGGATGTCCTTCTCAACCAGAACCACAGCTGAATTGCCTCAGTGCAGAACAAGCAAGAGTGCATGCCACCCTGCTTGTTGAGGTAATGCATGGCCACTATGTTGTGTTAGTACGAGGACATACTTCCCTCCGAGAGACGGTGCAAATGCCTTCAGGGCTAACCTGATGGCCCACAACTCCAGCCTGTTGATATGCCACCTGGCTTCTGATGGAGACCAAAGGCCGCTCACCTGCAATTCCTCGAAAGGTAGTCCCAACCCTTCAGGGACGTATCCGTGGCGACTCGGACCGGGGGCCAAGGTAGCCAGAAGGGTTCCCCCGCCAACAGATTCGTGCGTGCGTTCCACCAGCTGAGTCCGCGTACTACCTGGCTGGACACAGAAAGGCTATTCGTGAGCGTTCCCAGGTACTAAAACCACTGGTCCCTCAGGAGACATTGGAGGGATGAGCAAGCGCAGCCTGGCCTCTGGCACTAGAATATTACAGGAGGCTATGAGACCCAATAGGTGGAGGAAGGAAGCCGTTGGAAGAGTGGCATGCTTCTGAAACAACTGCACCACCTGGGCAATGTTGCAGGCTCTTTCCTGGGCGTCAGGTGGGAGAAGGCCTTCTCTACCCGGGTTTCTATGACCGCTCTGATGAACTGGAGCCATTGTACTGGCGTAACATGGGACTTCAAGTTGAGGGAGAAGGCCAGCCAGTGCACTAGTAGGCAGGTGTCTTCCAGATGAGCCAAGACTTGCCGCGCCAACTTCCATCAGATCCACAGGTACAGAAATACATGGACCTGGATCTCCTGCGGTGAGCCACAACCACTGCAATGAGCTTCGTGAAGACCATCGGTGCGGAGGTCAACCCAAAGGGAAGCACTTTAAACTGATAGTACTTGTCGCAAATGGGAACCTTAGGAACTTCCTGTGATTCTGGTGGATCAGTTCATGGAAATAAGTGTCCTGTAGGTCTATGGACACCAGCCAGTCCTGGAGTTCGAGAGTGTGGAGAATATCTTTCAATGTCACCATCCTAAATTTGTCCTTCCTCAGGGACTTGTTCAAGGCCCTGTGGTCTAGGATGGGACGGAGACCCCCTCTCTTCTTAGGCACCAGGACGTAAGGGGAATACCACCCGACCCTCTCTGATCGGGAAGTACTATTACGCTCACCTGGTATCCACGGGTGTGCCGCCACACGATACTGGATGGAGGTCTAAGGATATCCCGGACCCCTGTCTGCTTGGTTATGTGCCAGAAAATGGGTACTGCCTATAACAGGAGAATGGAGGGTTAAGATACTGGTTCTGTGATGGGTGGACTCCCACCTCCCTCTGGTCCAAATCCCCTCCCTTGTGGTTATTGCTCACCTTAGGTTTTTGTGCGTTGAACTCTCCGTCCTGCGTCTCTGTACAGGGGCACGTGGTTGGTGCAGGCGTTCCCATGGACCTAGTTGCTTCACTGGTCCGTGTGCCCTTATGTCGGGTCCAGACCGGCCGTGACTCAGACTCTGCTTGCTGTCTTCCAGGTGAGTTATGTCTTTTCTGTCTTTATTCTGACTCTTTCGTTCCCTAAGTTTTCTCTGTCTTCTCGGTGCCTTGCTTCACTACACTGTTCCCTAACAATGTCTCTTTTTGTTTTCACAGGGATGGTTGCGATCTCAGAGTTGCCGCGCCGATGGCGAAGACCACAGTGAGTTACTGATGCGCGGAGAACTGCGCTGTTTATTGGTGTTAATTGCTAACCTGTGTTCTCTTCTCTTCTTTGTACAGGTTACAGTGACGTTCCGGAGTGATGAGCGATCAAAACGCTGCTTGCCTAGGTAAGTGCTTTGTTAACGCTGACCTTATTCCTTCTCCCTTGCAGGTTGCGGCGAACTCCGGAGATGGGCGAGGTAAGCGAAGCGCAGGATGGATTCAAGGCTGGTTACTTCACAGGTAACCGTTCTTGCTTGCTAATGCTTTTCTTGTTCTTCCAGGTTATTAATGGAATCCGGATCTAGGGCTTCAGGATCGGGCTGCCGGAGAAGCAGATGAGCAGGAGCTGGACACGGTGAGCGTTACGCGGCAGGAGTGCAGAATAACTCGAAGCGTGTTCTGTTGTTTGGGTGTGGTTTAAATAGCCCAGGTAAAGTAGTTCCAGGCCTAGCCACACCCAAAACAGTAGACCGCATGGCTTGGTTCTAAAGAACTGAGCTGTGTAATAGGCCTCCATGTTGGATTAAGGTCCAAAACTGGTATTGCTTTATTCCTGATAATGAGTTCTATGCATGTTTCTGATGGAGTTTTAAGGCCCTTGGGGCCAATGTGAAGGGCTTTAGCCCCACTGCTGCCAGGAGGCTGTTATACCTGAGGGGGTCGGGGGCATGGATCGTGACAGGTACCTCTTCCACTGCACCCTTCGACAACAGGGCTCTCAGTTCTTCCTGGAGCTCCTATCCCAGTTAGATCGGGGGAGGTGGAGGTCTGGCCGGAGGCTTCTTTAGGAAAGGAAGACAATAACCCCACCGAATCAACTGCAGGGCCCAGGCGTCGGAAGTTATTTCCTGCCACTGTGGCCAATGCCCTGCCAACTGTCCACCAACCAGTGCATCATGGGAAGGGAAAATCAAGCGGCTTAGAGGGCGCAGGTGATCCTGCCACTGCTGCAACTTGTTGGCCTCAAGAGGGCGCTCTGCCCCTTCCGGAACGCGACAAGTGTCTCTGCCCTTGCCTCGCTTGCAGAAGCTGCCCCTTTCTGCCATAGGGCACATAATGGCTATAGCCCCTGCCCGTGGAGGCGAAGCTGAAGGCAGGCTTGGCCAGCTGCACCGCTGGGTGCAAAGATTTAGCAACCAAGTTCGACCTCTTGGACTTCTCCAAGGATTCATCTGCTTTCTATCCGAAAAGCAAATCACCTTCAAAAGGCATGTCCAGCAATCTGTTTTGGGCATTCGGGGAAAAGCCAGACATTTTGAGATAAGCTTGGTGTCTCATCACAACTGCTGCACCCATTGCTGTGCCAACATGGTCTGCTACGTCCAGGCCCGTCTGCAACAACTGTTTAGTTACCTCTTCCCCATCCTCCACCAGCTTTAAAAAAAAAAACAAAAAAAAAAAAAACTGTCCCGCGTGGCACACTCAGCAGCGGCGTACTAGGCAGCCTGTTCCACTGCTTTCCATAAGCCTAACGAATATTTGGCGAAACCACACGTTACGTTAGTGGCCTTGAGCGCCATACCAGAAGTGAACACCTTTGTGGCCAGGGCATCACGTTTTCCCCTTCTCTGTCCGTAGGCAGATTTGAGGTGGATGCCGCGGGTCTGTTAAACAGGATATCATATTATGCCTCCTTTATTGTATATATTGGCCTAAGCCCAGTCGCTCTGAGAAGAAAACCGTGTTGCAAGGTTCTGACCTTAGATCGACCTAGCCGCCATTTTAGGAACATCCGCTATTTTGGTTTCCACCTCAAAGTCACTTTGTATTCTAAAATGGTGGACAGTGTTCTCCTGCTCGTAACCTTAGCTGTCCCGACCTTTACATAGGTTAATGCCTAAACTGCCTGTAGGCTAAATGTTTGGGTTGTGTAATAAGACCATGTACTATGTTTGACCTGAAGATCAAAGGATTACTCGCGCCAACAAGTCTGATCTGTGGGCATACATTGAATATAATGTTGTTTAAATACTGAATGTGAGCACTTGTTGAACTACATTGTATTAAACATGTACCAAGGCTTAATGTCAAATTCTAAGATACACTGTTGCCATTGTGATTTGTTGTTTTATAAACTAGATGTAATCCACATGCATATAGTTGGACTAACTAGGGGCGAAGTCGGCACGAACCCTAGTCCGAAAATAATTAACCTGCAGAGGGGCTGGACATTGCGATTGAGAATTGTATAAAAGATGTGAATATGTAGACGTCCAGTATCTCTCACTTCTCACACCGAAAGGGCTGGTATTCGTTGTGATGTACTGAGGGACAGATAGCTATCTGATACTTTGTTTCTTTGTAAACTATACAGTTATTTGAATAAAGATCTGAGAATCGTTATAAGCCTCTGTTTGGTGTATTACCTTTTGTGGTACTCTGCCTCGATATTTCTTTTTTTGCTTTTACAGGTCTAGTGGAAACGGTGGCAGCCTGAATCACCAACCCCTCCGGGGAAGAACGTGTGGTGAGGAAAGAAGGATCTCCTCTTGCCAGCCTATACTTTCCTGTGAAATTGGCATTCACAATGGCAGGGTTGAAAGGCATATTGTTCTTGACTGTGGGACTCTCGTGCAAAATGTCAGTATGGTCATACCCTTGAAGCGGGACAGAGGGCGCCTTCAATCGCAGGGTGTCAACTACCCTGTGAACCAACTCCCTGAACATCACACTAGTGTGGCTATAGAGCGGTTTTTGCTGTAACTACAAGTCTGCAACAGTATCCGGACCATTGGCATCATGCAAACCCTTAGGCAAAGCCAATAAACCGGCGTGATAGTCTAAATAGTTGTTGCCGCCGGCCCCTGTGTAAACGGGGTCGACCGTGTCCTCAGGATCATCGTGTTCCTCGACTCCAAAGATGGAGTGCATGGAATCGAAGAAGCCAGATCTCGACAGTGGCACGAAGGAACCATCGCCGATTGTCAGTGCTGGAGGCTTCAGGATGGACTTTGATGCCGAAGCTGGGGGTACTTTCGGTGCCGAGGCACAACCGAGAGACGTCGAGAGTGTCGGCCTTCCGGCAACTTATGCCTGACGGGAGTAACGCACGAAAACGCTTTCGATGCGGACGATGTTGACGGAGTGGTTGGCTTAGGGACGGAGCACTGAGCGCCGATTTAGCCGCCAAAGCCTGGGGACCGGAACCGCACCTACAGCCGCTTGCGTCTTAAACAGTTCTAACATAGAGCTCCTAAAACTCTCCCACTCTTCCCGAGTGGTCGGCCCCACTGGGGGTTTACCTCGTTCCAATGAGCTGTATTTGCGTCGATGGCGGTGGTGCTGCTTCTTATTCCACGAGGAAGACGACGAGGCATGTCTGCTGGAATGGGACCGCTTCTTGGTCTTCTTACAATTTCGGTCTTTCCCCTTGACAAGGACCCGAGGACCGGACGAGCGACCGCGCCGGGTACTTTGACAGGTCGGGCCAAAGCCAGTTTCCCGGCCCTCTCACGCAAGGATTTCAGCTGCATCTTGGCGCACAACACGCCAGCCTTTAGCACCCAGACACCATAGGCAGACGTCATGGGGGTCGGTCATAGACATTTTGGCCTCGCAATCGAAACGCCTGTGGGACAACATCACAGCAAGGATTTTGAAGAAAAAAGTGCACAGAGTACTATAAGAACATCGAGTATACCTGAGTCGTGGTCCCAATGCCAAAGCAGCGTGCAAACTCATGGAAAACAGGAACTGATTTGTGGGACATAGTGACTTGATATATATACGACGCATGACGTCACGTCCGGAGCAGACGATCGAGAGCCAGACAAGACGGATCGCTGGCCGAGTCAAGGTCCACTATGCCCCCTGGCGAAAAGTTTTCCGAGCAGCGAAGCTGGAGATGAACATCTATTATGATGAGGAATCTGCGGAAGAAAAGCAATCTATTGAAATATGTATTCTGAGACTGCAAAGCTGCATGGGGGAAAAATGTACAGACAGGCTGTGACTGCTGGCAGCCAAATTGACTATATTGAGACTGTGGAGGTGCCCGGACTCCCTGACGGTGGAGCAATGGCTATACAGGGATTGGACAATTTTAGCTATGGAGGAGCTAACCACAGATGTGAGAAACACCACACTGTTGTGCTCAAACGTCTGGTCCCCCTTTCTGGACTACATAAAGGATTTTAATGTGTTGACCTGTTCAATTAGAGCTTTGAACCTCAGCATTATGCCCGAAAGCCAAACCGATATCTACTCCTCCGTTATAAATTTGATAATCCCAACCGTTTCCTCTTTTATTTCTACTGTAAGAAGATGTTCAATGATCCTGCATCGGGGGTGTGGGGGAAGAAGTGAGGGGGGATACTTTTACTTACTTTAAAGACAATTACAGTGATATAACTGAACCGGTGATGTTCATGTCTGCTTGGTTAATTGTGAAAAATCAATAAAATACTTCTTTTAAAAAAACACAGTTTTTAAGGAAAGCTTTCTGAGAGAACAGAAATACCCAGGTTCAAAAGGAGTGCCCATCAGGAAGTTCAAGGCTAGGTTAAGATCCCATAGCGGCACAATAAAGGGAACCACTGGGAAGATATTAGTCAATTCTTTCATAAATGGAATGACAATAGGGACCTTTAAGTATGAACCATGTTCCGGCGAGTGCTTAAAAATTAACAGCACAGCCAGATAACCCTTAGGTGTAGAAACCTGCAGTCCCTCAGGGGCAAGATGTAAAAGGAAGGAAAACCCAGATGGTGCATCACATTTGAATTGGTCAATTCCTTTATCTCTACAACAGCTGCAAAACTTGTGCCAATGGCAGCAGTAAAGACTCTGGATTTCTGGCTTAAAGCAACGCCTCCATCACGTCTTCCGGAAAGTCCCAATCTTTGCACCTTAAACTCTCAGAAACCAGGAGTGAAGGTTGGGAGTCCCGATTTCTGGGTGAAGAATGCAAACATCCTGTTTGCAAGAGCAGATCCTCTCGTTGGACACAACGAATTGGAGGACATTTCCACCCGTTCCATGTACCATGTCCTCCTGGCTCCATCCGGGGCAATCAGTATCATAACGTTCTCACCCTTCTGAGAACATGGGGAATGGTAGAAATGCACACAGGAGCGGAAAATGCCCAATATACCACAAATGTATCCACCAGACCTCCTCTCTGATGAAATTCCCTGCAGCAGAATAGGCTGCATTTCCTGTTGACACCAGACGCTAACAGATCCACTTGAGGGGTTCCCCCAAAGGGCGAAGATTTCCAGAAGGACTTCCTAGAGCGAACTCCCGCTCGTGGGAGACTGTACTCTACCTGTTCAGAGCGTCCGCTGCAGTGTTTCTCTCTCTGGCTCGGTGAACGACAGCAAGAAGAGTTCTTCTTGCAGTGCCCAAAACCACGGCTGCATTGCCTCTCTCTTGTTGAGGTAATGCATGGCCACTGTGTTGTCCGTCATTATCAGGAAGTTTCCCCCATACAGAAGACACAAAAGCCGTTATTGTTTCTTTATTAATTTATATGGCGCACCAAACCCAAGGGTATCCGGGCACCTCAACACAAACATTACAAGTATACTTTCAGCATGAGTTAATGAGTTACAATAGTTAAGATTAAATTCTACTAAAAACTGAGATTATATACATACAATACAGGTGCAGAAAGAAAATATATTAGCAAAGGTTACCATACCAAGGAGTCGTATGACCACATGTGAGTAGACTCAGGCTATCCAGTTGTTTCAATGATTGTTGGCTACAAGCCAATTTATGGTGTTTCGCCTAAAGTTAGGAAAAGGTTGGTCTGCTCTCATGGAAGGAGGGAGGGCGTTCCAAGCTTGCGCCGCCATAACAGTGACGCTACTCGCCATCCCCCCTGCTTTTTTATTCTGAATTTATAATCGGCCAGGCGGAATGAACTGCCAGTCCTTGTAGGTCGTGAGGTGGATTTCTTGACGATTCTCTCAGAGAGGTAGAGTGGGGCTGCTTGACTGAGACATTTATGGGTAAATGAGACAGTTTTAAGCAAAATGTTGTCCCTGGTGGAGAGCCATTTGTTTTGTCTCCTTAGCTCCGAGATGTGCTCTCTCCTTGGTATGCCAAGTGCAGTTCTAAGCACATTGTTTTGAAGAATTTGGATATTATTAACAATGTACTTGCTCACACCCAGGTACAATGCGTTGCAATAATCCAGATTAGTGAGGATGAGGGCTCTAGCTAGGATCATACAACTTTCTTTAGAAAGAAAGGGTTTGTAGGCCCTGATCAGCTGTAGAGGAGGCCATAGCATTGACTTGCTCACTTAGTGTAAGTGCTGAATCAAGGTAGAAGCCTAAAGTTTTGACTTCTTTTACTGCTTTGATATTATTCCCATCTATATTGAAGGAGGTGTATTTAGTACTAATTTTGTTTAGTTCGGCTGTACTTCCGACTATCAAGAGCTCAGTTTTATTGTCATTCAAGCATAGGCCATGTGTGGCCATCCATGCCTGGATGATTAGGTAAATTGTATTCACTAGTGCCATGTCCTTGTCATACTCTCCGGTAAGCAGTATGAGGATCTGGGTGTTATCTGCATAATTAGTGTAGGTGAAACCTAGATGGTCTAAGCAGTCGAACAATGGCTTCGTAAATGTATTATACAATGTTGGTGAGACACAAGAACCTTGTGGCCCACCACAGGTTATTGGAATAGGGTCAGCGGTAGCTGAGTGAGAGATGACTCATCGTCCTGTTCAAAAAGTATTTTATCCAAGTAATGGCATCCTGTGAAAAGTGAGATGCTGATGCAAGATGTTTACATAGTACTTCGTGATCTACCAAATCGAAGGCGGCAGAAAGATCAAGGAGAAGTAGCAAGCCCATTTTTCCTTTATCTTTGAGTTCGTCAATCTGGGTCTTTAGATCTATTGGTGCCATTTCAGTACCGTGTTCTGGCCTAAAACCAGATAGGCAGACTCCTGGAAGGGGATTGGTCTCTAGGTACTCCTGAATCTGGGTGTAGACCACTTTGTCTAGTATCTTGAGCAAGAACGGTACGGTAGTAATCGGTCCAGAGATTGTTTTTTTAGGAGGGCTAAAACCCATGACTCCTTCAGGTTGCTCAGGACAGTGCTAGATGAAAACGAAGCATTAATTAATTTAAAAATAAAAGGTGCTAAGTCTCTAGCTCGGGAGGATAGCTCAGTGGCAACGTGCTTGTCTTGGAAGCAAGACGACACGGAGCAACACGGGTTCGATCCCCGGGTCCACGCTTAGAAACCTCTGGGTATTAAGTGTGTTATAAATAACGTATCATATCATATCTAGCGGCATCCTTAATTATCTGAGCTGGGCAGCTATCTCCTTGACACCCTGAGGGCGGCGATGATTTCTTCTACCTCATAGATAGGGACCTGTGAGAATTTAGTTGTTCTTCATATTAGAAAGATCCATTTTGGCTGGAGTATTGGTTGGTGGTTCATGGAGTCTGGTTAGTCTAGCTCAAAGTTTATTATTTCTAACTGTATTAGGATAGGGAATATTTGTCATGTAGGGAGGAAATTCGTTTTTGGATTAGTAGGTGGCGGGTAGTTGAGGCCACTGGTAAATTCTGATTGCGTAGGTTTGGCATCAAAGTTCAGCATGGATAAGAATCTAGTAGGTTTGATAGTTACAAGCTGACTGTCTAATTTGAGCCGTGGGAGGAATGTAGTGGGTTTGATTTCCAATAGTGGCAAGGCTTTGTTTGCCATAATACTATACTGAAGGTCAAGGTAATAGGAGCCTACTACTTTAATCTGTAGGTCTGCAGCCAATACGGCACACAGTAATTTTAACAGGTAGGCCGTAATGAGCACCCAGACCGCAGCCCTGTGCATGCGGCATTCATCGGAAAGAAGTCCTTCGTCTTTGCTGTGCCTGAATCGAAAATGGCCACCACACTGTACGGCATGAAAGTGAGGTTGAAGTCATGTTGCTAAGCAACGCTCACACCCCACATTACCCACAACCCTCCGCTGGCCAGGCGGAAGCCGGAACTCTCACGCGAAGGCCCGCGTTCCACAAGGCCCTGTTCTGCACCTGTACGCGCACTGGTTCCGCTATGGGGATATCCTCAATGTTATCGGAGGTATGACTAAACTAAAACCTCTTCAAAACCTACTCCCTCCCTCTTTAGCCATCCTCTCATCCCAGTGTATAACCCTGTGGCATATCATCAACCCGAGTCGGCGCATTGCCCATCATTTTCTTCCATCCTGGCACTGAATTGTGATCCCATAGTTTCGAACGTCTGCTTACTTCACCTATACTCCCCATTGGACCGCCCTGGCCTTGGAACATGTTCTAAATAATATCAATGACTTGCTAAAACGCTCATACCTCTCGTATCTCGACTTCCATCTCCAGTGACCTACCAGAGTACCCTACACTGAACTAACTCCCCTATATTCACTTGTGTCACTATATCACTGTGCTGCATGTGATATTATTGAACCAGTCTGCGCATGCTCACGCATGACTTAACCCGGTGTGCCAGCTGCCATTGTTGTACTTGCCTAAAGCTGTTTTCTATCTAGCCATACTTAGCCGTGATACTGTATTACTGTGTAGAATTTGATGCATATATAGATTGCCCAGACTTCTGCCGCTGTCACTACCAGACTTTGCTAGTGCTCCATGTACTAATCTTCACATTTGTTGAACTACACCACCGAATTATCGGCACACCAACACCATGTGAAGGATGAGTTTACCTTGCCAACTAGACCTAAACTATGCCTTCACCTTTGTCTTGTAAGTGCCTTTTTACTAATGTTGATTTAGCCTATCTGGACAACCTACTACCTATTGAGCTATAGAACCAGCCTATTGTTTTACAAATGCCCATGCTAAAGTCAAATTGAGCCTATTTTTGATCGCCAACAACCTATCTGCATCCTGCTGCGTTAGCCTATTGTCCTGTAATTGCCCACGATATTATTGACTGTATATCTTGACTGCCCATAACATATTGCTTATTGTATCAATCACTTGGATTTTAAGTATTCATACGAATACTGATTCAGTATATCTTAACTGCCTTTAACCCACTGTTTTGTTAACGAGATTACGACTCTGTAAGTACTCATGCCAATATTAACTTCGCTAATTTTGACGATCCACAACCCATTGCCAAGCTCGATTCAGCCCTTTCACCATCTAGAACCAGCCGAGGCCTATGTCACTACTTGAATATCCACTCACCATGGCATGTACCTGCCCTCACTAATGTTGCATTAGCATATGCTGTTAGCCACAAACCTGACACTACTACTGAACTAGCCTAGTCTACTGAAGCTAGGCCCACCCTCCTATTTGCTCTCATTATTACCCAACAAGTAAGCACTAGATAATTTGCCCTATTGACCAGTAAGTAATAGCAGATAGGGCGAAACTATGCACATTTGAAAGACCAAGTTGAACCACCTACGACTGTCCCTAATCTACACTTCCACTATAATGGCCTTCATCGATCTCTCACCCTGTCCACTACAAAATAGAAACAACAGACTACGAGCAAGACTACCCAGTCTTCATGAGCCCAAGACGAATAGAAACACGATCCAAAACCCTCACATTAACTACAACACCACTGCCCTAGTTCAGGAATCGACATCCAAATCAAATCAAGAAGCCACGCATAAAACACCAAACTGTGCCCACCCTTCTCCCCCAAATCCCTTAGGAGAACCAATCTACCCAAACTAAGACCTACCATCCCCCAAGGGATGAATAACACAACAACTATCTCCGGAGTTATCATCAACGCAAGATCCCTTGTGGCACAAATTGCAGACATAACCAATGATGACTTAAGGCATCCTCGCTGTAACTGAATCCTGGCTCCATGACGCAGCAGGCCCGGCCTTTATACTAGCAACTCAAGAGAACTACCAGATATTTAGAGCAGACAGACCCAATGCCAGAGGAGGCAGCCTAGCTATTATGGCTAAAACTAATCTTGCGGTAAAACGCTCTACTCCTCCTCTAGTTAAATCCTGCAAAATACTCTCAGCCAAACTACCCATTTCTAATAGAAGCATGATAACCATCTATTTGCTATAAAGACACCCAGGACCGATGGGTACCTTTGAGGAAGATTTATCTAGTCTTTTCGCCAACAACTCCAAAGTCTCTTCGCAGATCCTATTGATGGGAGACTTTAATTTGGGCTTCAATGACCCAGAGGAACAACATGCCCAAACAGTAGCAGATATCCTGGCTGATCATGGTCTTACCCAAAAAGTTCTTGATCCTACCCACATTAAAGGGAGGACCCTTGACTGGGTCGCCGACTTTAATTGCACTATCACAATTACTAAAATAGCCCCGCAACCATGGACTGACCACCACCTAATCGGCTTTTCTTCCACAATAGAGCTACACAAGCCAAAAACTATGGTTATGGCACCCCCCTTCCTACCAGAAGCAAAACAAAAACATTACATCAGACAAATTACTACCTCACCTCCTCCCTTCCCTCAACTCCTTGACCAGCAATTCAGACCCTAATCTACTAGTAGAGGCCTTTAACAATACCATGACCAAGGCCCTCTAATTCATTGTGGCACTCAAACTACACAAAATAAACAGAAGGCCCACTTTAATGCCTGGTTTACACCACACCTTAAAGAACAGACTCCAAAAAAGAAAACTCCAAGCCCTATGGCGACACTCCCCTACGGATGAGAACAAAGTTCAGCTAACTAACCTTGCCAACATGTACAAAAAATAAATAATTCTTACAGAAAAAAAACTCAATGAAAGAATCTCCAAGGCCAACTCCAATACTAAGGAGTTATTTACCATCCTCCGGGAAATGGAAACCCCCCCATTCGACCCACAGACAAATTCCCCAAGGATAAGCAATAGTGCACTAGGATCCAGAACGCCCTCTCTAACAAAATAACAATCCTCCAGAATAAAATAGCTAACAAAGAAGCCACCTTGCATTCCACTGAATCGCAACCTACCTCATCCACTGAAACTCTTAGCACCCTCACACCTTTCAGATTCACTAAAACTTCTATCAAAGAAACTGAGAAAATCATACTATCCCTGAAGCCCTCAAACTGTCAGGGCGACAACTGCCCGGCGCAAATAATTTAGGACGCAGATAGAGACCTAGCGTTTATCTCAAAACTAATTAATGCCTTCTTCAAATTGAACACTGTCCCAAATAACCTCAAAGAATCCTGGGTTCTAACGCTGCTTAAGAAACAGACTCTAGACCCCTCCATCCCGACGAACTACAGACCAATGACCACTGTACCCTCCCTCCTTAAAATAATTGACAGAGGAGCTTATCTCCAAATTCAGAAGCACCTTGAAGCAAACCTTCTACTAGGCTCCCGCCAATCCGGATTCAGACCACAACATGTTACGGAAACGGCACTAATTGATTTAAAGACCCAAATCGACAGCTATGCTGCTACTCCTCGACTTATCAGCGGCCTTTGACTTGGTGGATCACGCAGTTTTATGCAAACACCTGGCGTCAGCTGCCCATTTATCAAGTGATGTCATAGCCTGGGTCCAGTCCTTTCTAGAAAATCGAACAATGAGTCTTTTCCCCCTTCAGCATCTGCAGACCCGATCTAAACAACCTGTGGCGTTCCACAGGGATCATGAGTCTCACAGACAATGTATACAAATTTTACCAAGCCGCCATTTCACAAATTGGACCGACTGGGTGTCACCTACACTAATTATGCAGATGACACCCAGATCCTCATACCCCTTTCGGGTAATTTCGACAAGGACACAGCCTTTGTAAACAAGATATACCCCCTCATTCAGGCATGGATGGCATCACATGGCCTCTACCTGAATGATGACAAAGCAGATCCTGATACTGGGTTCCGATGCTAACCTAAAAAAACTCAGCCCCAGTTACACTGCATTCAATATTGCCGGCAACACAATTAAAGCAGTAACCGAGGTAAAAACATTAGGTTTCTATCTCGACTCCACTCTAACACTAAAGAAAGAAGTCAACTCCATGGCATCATCTACTGCCTATACCTGCAAACACATCAGGGCACGCAGACCTTTCTTATCTAAAGCCAGTTATATCACGCTTGCCAATACACTAATAATGTCGAAATTAGAATATTGCAATTCCCTATACTTAGGAGACAACAAATACATCCTGGATAAAATTCAAACACTACAAAGCAACACCTTGAGAGCGGCCCTGAACATACCTGGTAGAGAGCACATTTCCAACATCAGAAGAGACCATCACTGGCTAATAATTAGCGATAGGATCCTTCTCAAAACCTTATCACTCACCTTCAAATGCCTGAATAATGCTGCTCCCCCATATCTCAGAGAGAATGATTAGGAGAACCTCGACCCGTCTAGCCAGATCAACTAACTCCAATTGCTTTGAAATTCCTTGATTCAAACTAACTAAATCTGGCGGATCCAGTTTCCCGTTTTAAAGCTGCAGAATCATGGAATGCACTACCCCAAGCCCTCAGAACTGAACAGCCATACCTCAGATTTAGAGGCAACATGCTAAACTGGTTACGACTGAATGACATTTGATACCCAATTGCACTGCCGCACTGACCTCTGCACCTACCCTTGTATGTTACTCCTTACATACTATACCTTCCTGTCACACTGACCATTGCACCTGACTATGTATGTTACTTTGTACCTATTGTACCGTCCTACAGGACCCTCCTGTAGTTTTTACTGTATCTACTGTAACTTTTTACATGCTGTAACCAAGCTTCAAGTATCCTTGTATCTCCTGTGCCCTGTTACCTAAGGGTTTGGTGTGCATTACCAAATTAATAAACAAACACACATAATTGCTTGCAGCGTGCCTCAGTAGTTGACTGACAGCCTGGTTTTAAAAAGCGATCTTTGGATGTGAAAGGCCCACACGTTGATAGTAATATGGGAATGAGTAAATAGATTGAGCAATGGCGTTGCTGTCTTACTATACGGAAGCAGCACTAGGTCGAAATTAGTAATGTAGCGTGTATACCAAGTCAGGTTAGGATGAGTCTCACATCACGCTTGGTAATTAAAGGCACATCATGTTATCAATTTACAGGTTAAAGGAATCACAGTAGGCTAAGCATAATAGCATAAATCTCACAATATCATAGTGGGCTAGATAGTCCAGATGTGCAGTTCGATAGCAGTAGCAAATTATAGTAGGCTAGACAGGACGTTCAGAAACACAAGTCTATATGAGAGGCTCAGAGGCATTAAATGTGCACAGTGTGTTGAACATTACAGTGTGGACAATCAATAAGTCGTTAGGCAAGAAGTCAGTATATGTTGGGTCATATTGTTATGCTTAAAGAACTATTTGTCCCAAGTATGAACAGGGAAGATCCATAAAACCACTTACCTGGGCTTGAGGACTGGAAAAGACTGGTGCCGGGAATTTGCCCAATGGCTGTAGGGACTCCATACCATCTCCAGATGTACTAAAATTCCCCTGAGAACCCCCAGGTAGACCAGCACAATGGCTTGACGACCGGGAGGCTCCCAGGGAAACCCTTGTGGGGAATAAAACCCTTGGAAGAGCTGCTAGGGTGTGTTGTCTTCCTGAGATGACCAGGCGTGGAAGACTGATCTAGCTAGAATTCTGACAGACAGAGGATCAGGTCCAGGGCTGGACTGTCAAAGTGTGGAAGAGAGAATACACAAGAGTTATTCCTCGTGACCTGTCTGAAGAGGAGGAGATCCTATGTTAGGTTTCTGGGCTCTTACCATAAATCAAAATAGAGGAGGCTTCTTGATGGGTAATGGTTTTTAGGATGTGTAGAATGTAGAAGAATACTAGAAGATAGAAAAGACAGAGTGAACTAGCGAACAGAGGAGCTGAGGTCCTAAACAAAAGTGGAAGTTATGTACCAGGAGATATAGCCTACCCGTTTGCTTCTAAGCCT
The DNA here is from genome assembly GCF_040938575.1 of Ambystoma mexicanum. Taxonomy (NCBI): domain Eukaryota; kingdom Metazoa; phylum Chordata; class Amphibia; order Caudata; family Ambystomatidae; genus Ambystoma; species Ambystoma mexicanum. Next base: position 406,596,130 of record NC_090924.1, read on the forward strand.
GTCCGAAGCAGGGTTTGAGGATCTAGTTGTATGCCTGGGAAATACTGATTGCGGTTCCTAACTGTGAGAAAAGTAATTGGGTGAATGCAGTTTTCTATTCGGTAAGAATCTGCGTGAAAGAAATGAGGCAACAAGAGACGTTACCTGAAGGTTCCCGGAGAGAAAGCACTGACCGCGCCTTCGGTGTGCGGAGCTTCCGCTTACTCCTACGCTGTCTATGATCGTGAGAATCCTGTGCTATGGCGTGAGCTAATTTCTAAGTTTAAACAATAAAAGACAAGAGGTTTTAGGGATAGCAAAAAAAAGCAGTATTGGCCGTAAATAGACAAAGTCCTGAATAGCGAACTCGTGTAGCATCTGCCGGCTCCTACGAGAGTAGCAATGCGTCGCTCCTCTGGCATTGCTTGGCAATATACAAGTGAACTGGAAGTGTTCTGAGAGACTCACGGTGCAGTCTGGGAGCGAAGAACTAGACTGTGGATTGTGTTGCAGTTAGGTGCCGGAGCGGCAGCCATGTTGGAATCATGTTGGGATGGGAAATTCATATTGATGACCTTCACACATACATACGATTAGTGCATATAATGAGTTATACATATGAATCGTAGTACATTCGTTTGAGAGCATTATTGAACATGAGAGGCAGTTTTTGAATGGGCAAGAAGGCATAGGCTGTGATTTGCTAATAGGCGAAGGGAAAAGGACGGCTTACGCAGTGGTAGCTGGCAGTGAGTGTTATTGGCCAGTGTGGCAGAGGTCTACCTCGGTGTTCATGCGACCAGAGAAAAAGACTGATTGCTGATGGAGCTAGTATTGCCCTCAGCTCCAAAAGGTTGATATGCAGGTTGAACTCGGATGGAGCGTTTCCATTTACTGGAATAGCAATATCGGGTGTTAGGTTTCCTAGCTTCCCTGATTATGTCCATGCATCTCTGAGGAAGCTGTAGGTGTCCAAACTCTATAACCTCAGGAGCCAGGCTGCTAAATTCAGTGTTTGTGGGCATGGGTGTAGGGTCCCCCCCCCCGTCCTGAGACAACATGTTGTACTGGCAGGGTAGTTTTACTGGTGGGGAGACGGAAATTTCCATTAGATGAGCGAACCAGGGTTGGCGGGCCCACATGGGGGCCACCAATATCATGGTGACTGGTTCATGGTGCATCTTGTGCACTATCTTGTTGAATAGGGAGTCGGGGGGTGGGTGGGGGGAGGAGCGTAGACAAATTTCCCTGACCATTTTATCCAGAGTCCGTTCCCCATGGAGCGGTTCGGTGGGTACCTGGAGGCGTAGTCTTGGCATTGGGCGTTCTCCTGAGTTGCGAACCAGTTGATCTCATTCAGTCCCATTCTGCGAAGACTTTGGAGACAATGTCTTTGTGAGGACGCCATTCGTATTCTATCGGCAGTGGGAAATCTCTGCTGAGCACGTCTGCCAGAAGATGGAGTCCCCCTGGAACGTGTTGGGACAACAGAAACATCTTGTGTTTGAGAAACCACATCAAAATGTTTTGGGACAGCTTGGATAACCCTGGAGAGTGTGTGCCCCCATGTTTGTTTAGGTAATACATGGCTGTGGTGCTGTCAGGACCAGAACGGTCTTCCCTTGTCGTCGAGTCTGAAAGGCTTTCAGTGCCTTGAACACTGCTAATAGCGCTAGCAGATTTATATGGTTGGATGCTACTTGTGGGGAGCACACTCCATGCGATGTCTGCTGAAGCAGGCAAGACCCCTGCCCCGTGAGAGATGCATCTGTCATGAGGTGGCTTCCACTGCGGGGATGGTGAAGGACTTCCCTTTCAAGAGGTTTTCCCTCGACCACCACTGCAGAGAGAGAACGAGGGCTGGCAAGACAACTACCAGATCTTCCCATTGTCCGCTGGCCTGACACCACTGGCTGTTGAGCCACTTTTGCATGGGACGCATGCGCAGCCGCGCGTGGGGACCCAAGTATATGCATGACGCCATCATACCTAGCAGCCGCATGGCCTTGTGTACTGTCAACTCCCGACTGGCTACATGTTGAGGGATCTGAAAAAGCATGTTCTGAACCCTCTCATTTGAGGCGTAGACGAGGCCATCCTTCGTCCGGATTAGAGCCCCCAGAAATTGTTTTACTTGACTGGGGACTAGACTGGACTTCTTCACGTTGATAGAGAATCCCAGACTGAACAGAAGGTCTACGGTCTTCTGGGTGTTCAAAAAGCATGTGTCGTAAGAGTCCCCTGTTACGAGCCAGTCGTCAGGGTAAGGGTAAACCAGGACGGATAGTCTGCACAGGTGTGCTGCTACTACTGCCAGGACCTTTGTAAACACCCTTGCCGCAGAGGCAATGCCGAAGGGGAGCACCGTGAATTGGTAGTGCCTGTCCTCTATCATGAACCTTAGATATTTCCTGTGCGTTGGCAACATTGAAATATGAAAGTATGCATCTTTCATGTCCAATGTTGCCATGTGGTCCCCCTGTTTCAACAGTTTACAACTGTAGCGTTACCATACGAAACGTTTCAGGTTTTATACATTTGTTCACTGGGTGCAGGTCTAGAACAGGGCGCACGGTGGGGTCCTTTTTGGGTACAAGTAAGTACACTGAATAAATACCCTTGTTTAGCTGAAGAATAGGGACGGCTTCTATGGCGTCCTTTCCCAGAAGCGCTTCCACCTCTTGAATCAGGATCTGCAGATGGGCCGGCGTGAGGCGTTGTGAATGTGGCGGTCTGAACTGTGGTGGTCGGGCGAATTCCACGCAGTACCCGTGAGCGACCCTCTTTATGACCCACTGGTCTGAAGTTTTCCCCTCCCATGCCGCGAGGAAAGATGTTAAGCGCCCCCCTGATCGGTGTGACATGGGAGGGGACCTGGATCCGTTGGTCATTTCTGACCAGAGGCTGCAGCTCCTCTGGGGCTGGGGCCTCTGCCTTTGCCGCATCGTTGACCCCCAGGGTGGGTAGTTGGCGGGGCTTCCGGATGCTTGTCCAGAGTTCCAGTTTCCCGTATTGTAGTTATTTTGACCTGAACGGGATTGACCTCGAAAGGACCATTGAGAAAAGCCTCCCTTCTTGGGGGAAGGCTTCTGAGTTATTTGTTGTAAGGATTTAAGAGTTTCATGCGCTTTCTTGGCCGTCTCCAGAGTATCGTCGACCGCTTTACCGAAGAGATTGGTCTCTTCTATGGGTTTGTTAATAAGAACGGCCTGTGTTTCAGGCTAGAACCCCGACTTGCGGTGCCAAGCGTGCCGCTTGGCTAGTGTGCCCTGGGCCAGGGAGGTGCCTGGCGTCTCAGCAGTGTCCAGAGTGTTTTTAATTATATTTTGATTTACCTGCCTGCCCTCGGCCACGATGGTGAGTAGTCTAGACCTAGCGGGTTCAGGGACCGCCTGGAAACCTTTTGTACAAGGTTCCATTGTGCATCTGCATAACTGGCAAGCAGCGTAGTGTTATCCGTTATGTGTGTGGTGTATGCAGCTGCCGAGGTAACACATTTACCTAAGGTGTACAACCTCTTAGATTCCTTATCTGGAGGTGCCTCCCCTGTAGCAAGGGATACCCCTGCCCGTTTCCAGGTGGTAGTGACTACCAAGGAGTCGAGGGTGGCGTGGCCTTTAATATATTGAGGGTTAGTAGGAGATGGGCGAAATAGTTTCTCCACTCTTGGATTCACTGCCGGGGTCTGTGCTGGCGTGACCAGGGAGGGGGCCAACCTTCTTTTAGCAGCGTTCAGGAGAGGAATGGCTTGGCTTGAGGGGGGTTTCTCTTTGAGAATGTCCTCCACAAAATCTTGTTCGGGTAGCACCTCCTGGGTGGTGATCTTAAAGTGCTCTGCTGCCTTTCTTAAGATGGCATTGAAAGCCATTTGATCGTCCACAGGCGAGGCCTGACGGGCCGGAGTGGTGGGAGGGGAATCCAGGCATAGGACATCAGTGTCCTGATCTTGCGTAGGGAGCGCCTATGGCTCCGTCTCCACTTGCTGGGTCTCCTCCCAGTTGCCCATGGCATCCGTCTGGTCATCAGGGTAGTCTTGCAGGAAGGAAGGGTCTTCTTCCTCATCATAGATGTCTTGGTAAGTGTCCATCTGGACAACATCTTAATGGTGGACAGAAGCCGAAGGGTCTTGAGAGTCAAGATCTTCCTGGAAACGTGAAACCGACACTAAAAGAGGGTCTTCACAAGATCTCTTAGGGGAAGGATGTTCTGAAGTGAGACAATCCTTTCTAGACAGTCCATGCATCCTTTGAGCTTCTCCCTGGTCCACTTAGATGAACCAGAAGGGGCAAAAGGTGGAAAATCGTTGCCTTGTTCTCGTCGTTGGTGTCAAAATCTTTCCCCAAGGGTGTTGGACAGAGGCTCCTGACTGTCCTCGTAGGTTTCTCAAGTACTGGGGCGCCATGGCGTGTGTTTAGACCTCTCTGCAGCACGCTCCATGCGTTTTGACAGTGTTTTAGGCGTCAGCCCAACCGCCGAAGTAATGCTTGTGAGATCTCAATATCCGCCGAATAGGCGTGAGTCAACGAGTTAGCAGTAGATTTACTGCCTACCGATCAGAGTATTCCGTCGAAATTTTTGGCGGTCCTGTTGGCGCTTTCACCTTTTTTGATGGAACCGTCGAAATCAGTGATGGAGTTGTGTGCTTAGTGTGTGGTATGCCCTTGTCGCCGGGTTTTGTCCCCAAAGCAAGACTTACGTGAAGCCTAGAGGGGTCGGGGATGGGCGTGGCGGACCTAGAAGTGTCCGCCTCAAGGTCGATGACATCCGACATGGATTTCTGGTCATCATCCGTGCCCCCGTCACTTTCGGCGGGTGTGGCGGTTGGGGAAGAGGGTTCAGCCCGCGGCATACCCTACGCGGCCCACCACTTTACACAGTGCTCCTTAAGGGTCTTAGGACGAAGGAGCTTACAGGCCGCACACCGCTTCTCGTCGTGATCTAGGGGTAGACTAGAATTACACGTACTGTGCTAGTCTTTTCACGAGTACCTGACCCTACACTTAGGGCAGAAACTAAATGGTGTCCTTTCCATAACGAAAGGTATAGACAAAGATGACCAGACCCAGAGGGCAAAGATGGGGAAAGAGGAAAGACGTAACGAAAGATATGGGCACCCCGACCCCACTCTCTCTACTGTGTAGGCCGGCCAGAGGGCCCGGCCACGTGGATGGCTCAGCTGCCGGAACTTAGGTGCTGAAATCCACCACCGTAGAAACTTCCTGCTGTCTTCGCCGAAGTTGCTTGAATCGCTGTCGAAGTGATTTATGGGGAAATACCTGACAAAGTCGGTATAAAGATAAAAATTCTCTCTTATGAAGAGCTCCGCTATAGGGCGACCAGTTATCTGGGTGGAAAAAAACAATCTGAGGGACCTCTGCGAGTGATGGATTTTGGGTACACTACACGTCACAATAGGGATAGTGTTACAGATACGCCTATGCCGACGTCCCCTTTCGATCCCCGAAAGACAAGATGCAATACTCCACGGTTACCACTGGATGTTGGACCATATGCACGGCATGCGATTCTAAGCAGATTAACAAGCATCAGAAATTCTGTTTTTATTTATTTAGCTTTAAAGGTTAAACTTGCACAGATGAATAAATTAATTGGCTAGACCAGAATATCAAGACTAGTTATTATAATGTAGCTTTATTAACAGAGGGAGCAAAAGTTGTGAACGGCTGTGGCTTGTGCCTTATTAATTCTCGAGAAGGTGGGACTTGTCTATGAACGGTGCTAAAATTCTTCTGAGGGGCACCCAGACGGAAGCTTGGCATGCACATGAAACATTGGCCGTGACATCACTCAACACCAAGCTGGCAGACCCTTGATAGTAAAAGGCAGGAAAACAGCACTAACAGCCCAACAAAAATGTTCCAAAAGGAAGGCTCAACCCAGTGCATGAAGAGGTGGGGAGGGGGCGCTTAAGGAGAATTCAGGAAAACCAGACTGGACCTCCACACCTGTCCGGGTAAGGGTTAAAAGTGGCAAAAACTGAAGGAATTGATGAGAAAACTCCTAAAGAGGGTCCAAGTTGCAGAACCAACAACCAAGGCAGAGAGGCAAGAAATAGAACATTTCTTTAGCACCACCTCAAAGCACAGCAGGCCAAAGGCCAGCCTAGCAATCAATAGAGAGCGTGGGGGCAAAGGGTCAGATGACCGACTAGAATGGTTTATCGGTACGATGGCCACTCAGCCTAGACCACCCCCACAGAAAATCGGAGGAAAGAGCTCAAGGACCTACACTGGCGTAAACTTGTTTAAACCAATATGACAAGAGTCCATGTGGTCAAAATGGTGTGCCTTGCACAAGGTTACACTAAACAAAGGGAGCCTCAAAATACAAAGCAGCTTAGAGCAGGTTTTAAAAAAAAAATATTAGGGCCTCGATGGCTACCAAAAAGGTACACTGGGCTACAAAGCAGTAGAATACTTGAACCCTCCGTGAAGCAGAAACTGTACAGCTACTGCCCAAAACCAACGTATGATGATAAAATCCTCCTCGGGTAAATATGGAATGCCTGCTGTTCGCAAAAGGGCCATCCCAATACCATATACCTCAAGTAAGGTAAAAAGGGTTGCAATGGAAAGTGAGGAGAGAGCCCCTCTCGCCACCAAAGATAAGTCAATGATGTAAAAAAATAAAGCAAAAATTTCAGGGGCCCTAAAAGTTTGCCTTTGAATCCTCACAAATAGCAATTCTGTCATAACACTTCTCTTCTGTACTTTATTCCTGTCAGTTTCCACCATCTCAATCTACTCCTCTAGACACTTTTTATTTTCTATCACATTCTCTATTTCCCCTTCTACCTCTTATCCATCATGTGCAAACAGTTGTAATCTCTACTATTTTGAATCGTCTACTGCCATTGCTACTCTAACTTACTCTATTCCTCCTATTGGTGATTTCCAATGTCGCACTGCTCATTTGGCTACATCACTGCTCCCCCTCAGTTCTAAAACCCACGCTTGAATCTCTTTATCCTACTTACGCCTTTTTTCTTCCCCATAAGACCCAAGCTCCACTGTTCTTACCTCCTTTCATTGCTACCTTACCATTGCTACCTTACCATAGCTATCTTCAGAATCTTGTTCTCTATATGCTTCTCGGGATTCCTCTTTATTTCTGGCTAAACAGTTCTAAAGGCAAGCTTGTACTTACCCTTCTTCCTCATTCCAGGTGTTTACTCAAATCGTTAAATCAAGCAATCTCTCCTCCTACACCATATCCTGAAGTTTTATTTTGTTTCTGACTTTGCTAATTAATTCACCACTAAAGTAGCACTTTGCGTTCTTCAGTCGCTCCTAACACCTTCAGCGTCTTTGTTTCTCCCTTCACTGCCTTTATCTAGGTCTACTTTCCTCCTTTTTTCTGAAACTGATGTGCCTCCAAATGTGTCTAGGGCTCTTCCTACAACTGTTCCCTCCAATCTCTTCTTTGACTCCCTGATTCCAAAAGGTCTACCCTTTACTGCTTCCCTATCTAACAGCGCTCTATATTTTCTTGTTACACGCCTTAAACAATCTTTCGGAATTCAAACATACCTCAATTTTTCCCATCTACTTAAAATAAAAGGCCAGATGAACAGGTTACTTACCAACTGGTAACGTTCTTTCGATTGCATGTTCATCCAACGTATTCCTCATCTTAGATGTATTCTGTCAAGATTTAGCTGCTTTGGAAAATCTTTCCTCGATAGACGACGCCGTGCGTCGATGTCATTGAGTCGATGGTCCCTCGAAGGCCTCCGTTGAGGGTGACGTCATCGGGTATGCAAGTACCACGTGCGGCACCCGTTGGCCTCAGTTCTGTTTTTCCCCCTCTTGCTCTACTGTGTCGATTGTGCCGGTAGTCGGGTATTAGCCTTGCGAGAGTTGAAGTGGCAATAAGCCAGAAAATCTACAGAGGGGTAGGATGGGAGGGCGATGAAATCCAATCGAAAGAACGTTACCAGTTGCTAAGTAACTTGTTCTTCGAATGGATTGTGTCCTCCAACGTATTCCTCATCTTAGATAGACTCCCAAAGCAGTATAGAAAATTCTCCGGAGGAGGGAGTAGATTTTTGATACCATTATATGGTGGAATATAGAACTGCTTTACCAAAATTCAGCTCCTTAGACTGGGAAGCATCCAGACTATAGAATTTTGAAAAAGTGTGCAGCGATGACCAAGTTGCTGCTTCACAAATGGATTTTATGGGAACACCTCTTTGAAGGGCTGTCGAAGAGGCAATGCCTCTGGTGGAATGGGCCCTTAAGCTTTCTGGTGGGTCTTTTTCCACCAATCTGTAGCATTCTGAAATGCAAAGCACAATCCAACGTGATATAGTTTGTTTTGACACTGATTGACCCAATTTCCTTCCGGAGTAGCCAATGAAAAGTTGATTATCCACTCTAAACTTGGAAAGCCTAGAAATGTAAAATCTTAGAGCTCTTTTCAGGTCCAACCTGTGTAATCTTTCCTCCTTACTAGGATGAGCTGGAGAGTAGAATGCAGGTAGAACAATTTTCGGATTTAAATGAAAATCGGACACAAATTTAGGTAAAAATGAGGGTTTAACCCTGAATACCACTCTGTCCCTATGCAACACAGTATAGGGTGGCCCAGAAGACAGTGCCTGCAATTCGCTCACTCTTCTGCAGATGTTAAAGCAACTAGGAAAGCAGTTTCCCATGTTAGTGATCTTAATGGACAAGTGTGCAAGGGTTCAAAAGGGGCAAACATTACGAATTTTAGAACCAAATTAAGATTCCAAATTGGTACTTGGAAAGGGTAAGGAGGAAACACATTGGTGAGTCCTTTTAAGAATTGTACTATTAAGGGAATTTTGAAATAGGAGCATTCTCCCGACGAGCGCTTGAAAATGGAAAGCGCTGCAAGATAACCTTTAATGGTCCTAACATTTAGACATCTATGTGCTAGGGACAAGAGGAAGGACAACACTTCCGGATTGGAACATAGAAAAGGATCAACATTCTTTTCTCTGCACCAGTTGAAAAACTTTTTCCAACGGCAACGGTATAGAGATTTTGTTGCTGGCCTTTCTGAAAGCAACACCTCCATGACGTCATCTGGAAGGTGCCAATCCTTGTATCTCTGCCTTTCAGATACCAAGCGTGATGGTTGAGAATGTTGACCTCTGGATGGAGAACCTGGCCCTCCATTTGTGAGAGAAGGTCCTCTCTCTGAGGAAGACGTAACAAAGGACAGATGGACATGTCTAGAAGGTCCGGGTACCACGTTCTCCTGGCCCAATCTGGGGCAATTAAGATCATGCCGTTTCTGAACCGTCTCAATCTCCTGATGACCTGAGGAAAGACGGGCATTGGAGGGAACGCGTATAATAGTGGGAAGTTCCACTCCACCACGAACGCGTCCCCTAGGGCTCCTCTCGGGGGAAATTCCCTTGAGCAATTCCTTTCGCACTTCCGGTTGATTCCGGTCGCAAATAGGTCTAATTGAGGGGTTCCCCAAAGGGCGAAGATCTCTTGAATGACTTCCTGATTCAGTTCCCACTCGTGGGACACCGTGCTCTGCCTGCTCAGAGCATCGCCGTCATATTCTCCTCCCCGGCTAGATGAACTGCCGTTAAGGAGATTCCTTCTTGAATTGCCCAATACCAGAGCCCCATTGCCTCTCTGCACAGAGGTAGTGACCCTACACCACCTCTTTTGTTCAGATAATGCATGGCTACTGCATTGTCCGTCATTATGATTGCTCTCAGCTCTAAAAGGTTGATGTGTAGTTTGGACTCCAATGGAGACCAATGACCGCTGATTGTCAGCTCGTTGGCATGAGTGAGGCGTCCGTCACTACTGTAATCTCCGGCCATGGTTGCCAAAACTATTCTCCTTTTAGGATATTCTCTGTGCAAGTCCACCACAGAAGATCCTGCCGAACATTGTTCGGAATCTGAAGAAAATTCGTCATTTGACCTGCGAACTGGGACCATTAAGTCTTTAGAGCCCATTGAAGGGATCTCATCCTCAGGCGTGCCTCTGGCACTAGGAAGATGCAGGATGCCATGAGGCCGAGAAACCTTAAGAAGTCGTAGGCCTGGAGATTTTGGGCATTTTCAAATTTGGAAACCATCTGAAGAATGTCTTGAGCCCTCGACTTGGGAGGCGAGCTCTTTCCCAAGGATGTGTCTAATACAGCCACTATGTACTGGAGCTGATAGAAGGTGTCATTGTGACTTCTTGAAATTGAGGGAGAAGCCCAGTCTGTGGCAGGTGACTTTCAGATGATCCAGTGCTTGTTCGGCAGAACGTGCCCTGATCAACCAATCGTCCAGGTAGGGGTAGACGTGAATCCCCCCTCTCCTGAGGTGCGCTGCCACCACTACCATTAATTTGGTGAAGACCCTCGGACGGAGGTCAATCGGAATGGCAGGACTCGAAACTGATAGCGTGAGTCGCTAAATACGAACTTCAGATATTTTCTGTGCTTGAGATGAATTGGCACATGAAAATAAGCATCCTAGAGGTCCAATGACACCAACCAATCCTGAAGTTGCAGGGCCTGAAGGATCTGAAAAAGAGTAACCATCTTGAACTTGTCCTTCCTGAGGAGCTTGTTCAAGCCTTTTAAATCCAAGATGTGTCTCAGACATCCGTCCTTTTTGGGGATCAAAAAGTAAGGCGAGTACCATCCCTTGTTCCTCTCCGCTACAGGTACTGGCTCTAAATCACCTTTCTCCAGCAGGGTTAGAACTTCCTGCTGTAGGAGCGGGTCTGAAAGCTTCAAAGGGTGGTGGATTCCCTGGTGGATTGCTTTGAGGTTGCGTTAAAAAAGGAAGGCAGTAACCTTGGGCTATTATTTCTAGGGGCCCCAACATCTGAAGCAATGGCTCGCCATTCTTGCAGATGCTGTGACAGCCTGCCTCCCACAGGTGATGCAAGTCCTCAAAGTGGTTTTGTGGCAATTGCTGCAGCCGCTGATGGCAAAGAGGCTGCAGCTGGAGCTGGCTCTGCATGTTTTCCTCGTCCACCACGAGTGGCCCTTCTCTGGCCCCTTTGACTGGCCATTCCTCTCGCCTTTCCATATGAGGAGTAGCAACGATAGGATGTCCCCTCCAAGATTGCCCTGACGCACGAAAAGGCTGAGGTTGTCTAATAGCAGCTCCTAAAGACTCAGCAGCTTCTTTTGAGGTCTGCAACTTCTCAAGGCTCTCGTCAGCCTTGTTGCCAAAAAGGTGAGGCCCGTCAAAAGGCATTTTCAGAAGACAGTTTTGCACGTCTGGTGCGAAACCCGACTTCAGTAACCACACAAATCTGCGCATTACTGTGCTAGTGCCCATGGACCTGCTCACACTATCTGCAGTGTCCAATCCAGATTGAAGGGATTCCTGCATGGCCTCCTTTCCATCTTTAACAATGGCTAGGGATCCTTCCCTTTCATCCCCTTCTGGCATGTGCTCTGCCACCATTACAATGCACTCCCACAGAGTGTACGAAAATTTTGCCAAGGCACATGTGGAGTTGGCTGATTTTAACGCCATACTCCCAGCTGAAAATACCTAGCATGCCCAACCATCCACACGCTTGTCGTCCCTATCCAGAGGGATAGAAGGGTACGCCACCTTATTTGAAGCTGTGGCTGCCTGGACCACCAGACTCTCAGGAGTGGGGTGTTTAGACAGATAGCCACGGTCGCTACTGGAAGGGCGGTATTTTGAAGTAAGGAATTTATTCACCTGAGGAATAGAATCCGGAGTCTCCCAATTTTTGCCCACCCTATTTTGTAAGGCTACATGGAAGGGGAGGAATAGATCTTCGGTGGGACCATGATCCAATATATCACTCAGATCAGCCTGGATGAATTGAGTTGGTGGTCTAGCCCATCCTAAATAATCGACCACCTTTGTCATTAGTTGACAGTACGAGGGACTGACATGTTTCCCTGGTTCTGGCCTTCCAAAATCCACTTGCATTATGCAAGGTTTCCACCAGGTCCCTCATCCTGCTTTCCTCAGATATCAGGCATTCTGGGACATTTGGGGTACCATATTGCAGTCCTAAAGGAACTCTCCTCATTAGATCTCTCCTGTTCTTCAAATATTGAAGTCAAGGATTTGAAAAATTCTTTCCTTGGAAGAGGTTTAAAAACCTTTTCTGGGAGAGAGGTGTATCAGTGGAACCTGTAGGCATTACAACCTTTGCAGCCTTCTCTTTTGCTGTTATTTTTACAGCTTCTGGCTGAGTTGGCTGAACTGGAGCCTTTGGAACATTTGGCGCTGAGGGCTTCGGGGTCGGCGTAGGTGTCGATGGCGCCGACGAAATAGTGGTCGTCGACAGAGCCGGCTTAGAGTGCGTCGAGGCGCTCTTCGAAGACTTGTCCTTTGAGGTGCGTCGGGTTTCAGACGGCGTCGGTGACTTCGAACGGTCGACTCGACTCGAGCAGTCTTTTTCAGTCGCAGTCCTGGAAGGTTCCCGATCCTTCCTCCTTCGATCACCCGGTCTCGAGGGCGTGCGAGTATTGGAACGATAACGCTCCCGGCCGGCTTCCGAAGAAGGCACGGACCGAGGCTTAGCTTTTTCAAACACCTCCATCATTTTCACCCTGAATGCTTCCCACTCTTTGGAGGAAGAATGTTTTGTGGGGCATTTAATCCTTTTTGGGGATTCGTCCGAGGACGAGGTGGAAGGGGACCGTTGGCGTCTTTTCTTCGACTTTTTCGTCGAAGACTAAGCACAATGAGAATCGCTTCGGTACCTATATCGATGCCTTTCGCGTCCAGGAGATTTCTCCTCACGGGACCTCGACTCGACGCTAGAGGCTTTTCGGTCAGGTTTACGACCTACCTGCAGTTATCCCTTCCTCTCTCGCAAGACCTTCCCCGTCATCGCCTGACACTCTGTACAGGCTTCCATGTCGTGGCCTTCCCCGAGACACCACAGACATTCCCGGTTCTGGTCCGTGATGGACATTTTCGAATCGCAAGATTTACATTTTTTGAATCCCGATCGTGGGACATATCGAATATCTTCTTCCGTATTACTGCGTCACAGAACTACTCGAGGCGGGCCGAGTCTCAGAAGCAACACGTACTGAGGAAAAACAGAACTGAGGCCAACAGGCGCTACGCATGCTACTTGTATACCCGATGACGTCACCCTAGACGGAGGCCGTCGAGGGACCATCGACTTGACGACATCGACGCACAGCACCCTCTACCAAGAAAACATTTCAAAGCAGCTAAACCTGGATGGAATACATCTAAGATGAGGAATACGTTGGAGGACACAGTCCATTCGAAGTATGTTTTTACGAAGCCGTCATGCGCAGCAGATACTGCCCGAACGCACAAAATGCTCCGCTAGAGGGAGCTGTTGTCTTAGGATATACAGTGGTCGAAATCGCATAGCTTCACCTTTTACAGTGGTCCAATTTGCATAGCTTCGCCTGTTGTCACCGCTAGAGGGAGCTGTAGACTCAGGATATTTATTGGTCCTACCCGGTCAATGAAAACCTGCACTTGGGCCAGTGTACACAGGCCTGTACACTTGTTTTACATAAACCATCGCTTGACCTGTTCTTTACCCTCACTTCTTCCAGTTCTCTTAACCTTAAAATGAATAGTTTACACTTGAGCCTCTGCTCGCCTAAATCGTTTCTCTATTCTGTCACTATAATGTTCTTTGCATTTAACAAACAGCTCTTTTCCTTGTGTTACATTCACTTCTTTCCACTCGCGACACTAAGCAATCCTCTCTCTTCTTGCCCTCTCACATCTAACGGTAGCATTTGATTCTGATAACCACTTCATATTCTCTCTGCTCTCTTGTCTTTGTTTTAAGGGGCCTGTTCTTATCTAGTTCTATTCTTATGTCACCGGAGACACCTACTCAGTCTCTTGCCCAGGTCAATGTTTGACAATTTTTCCTTTCCAATATGGTGTTCCTCAAGGTTTTGTTCTGTGGCCCCTTCTTTTCTACCTTTAATTCCTGTAGCTTCTATTCTCTCCTCCTTTGGTCTTTTTCACCATTTGTAGCCTGATGCTTCTCAAATCTTTTCCTTCTGTTCTTTCACTAAAATTATTCACAAGACTTTCAGCTTGATTACATGCCAACAAATCTTGGATGTCAGACAACTATTTACATGGTAATCGTCTAAAACGATTATTCACTTTTTCCGTGCTACTACTATTCCTCCTCCACTAGCTCCTTTCTTCCATCATCTCACTCTTCTACACCCTCTGCCTTTAACCTTGGTGTTTTAAACTCAACATTGTCTTGCACCTCTCTCATCTCTACCATCACTCGCTCTTTCCCCTTTAGACATTTAGTCAGAAAGTTTGCCCTTCCTTTCACACTACTAAACTGATGATCTCAAATATTTTTCCCCCAACTATATCATTCCTCTCATTTTCTTCTTGGTCTTCCCGCTTATCAACTCCCCTATCTCCATTCTTTCTAGAACTCTTCTATTCGTCTTCTCTTTCGTCTATTTGCGACTATCGAGTGACCATTGAATCTCTGCTTTTTTTAATTCACCCCACATGATGGCTCCAGCTAATCTTTACTCCTTAGTTTCTTTTTACTCTCCTGTCCTCACTCTTAGATCTCAAGCCCAGTTTCTCTCTTTTGTTCCTCACCCCACTCACCCCCCCCCGGAATCATCCCGATTTGGAACCTATTCTTTATATGCGCCCAAACAATGGAAAAATGTACCTCTTGCTGTTCAATCTCAAGTTTTTGGTGAAAGCACTATATAATTCAAATTAAAATACAAATGCATCAAGTGCAGGGAAGAAACGGGCCAAAGCAAGTGGGGATTTTGCTATAACAGAAGTACATGCAGCAACTTGTTTACCTTAATCATGCCGTTGTCTACAGGTACTGTGGTGCTTATCATGTGAACGTTGGGCGTGGATGTAGAACGATGTCGCTGTAGAGGTTGACCTTCGCCAGGGTATGTAAATGCAGCGCCGCCCCTGTGCTGCATGTAGGGACTGCAAATTAAAAGCAGAAAATTCAAATTAGCAATCTAAGGAAATCCAACCTCCGGGGTGTGACACTAGAAGCTATAAATAATACAGGGATTTTAAGCTCTAGTGCACGGTTCATAGACCTAATCATCCCATTATTCCATCTAGCCCTCTCACAGGGCCTCATTTTATGGTTTTGCATTATCAGTGAAAGCATCTTCGTTTATTACTACAGGTTTGTGCTGCACCAACATTTATGTGTAGGCACTGGATTCTACCGGGAGAATAGCCAAGAGCAACGCTCTTTCCTTGGGAACAAGAGAATACAGTTTCATCGGTTCCATACATCAGTCGTCCGACTCTTATTCCCCTAACCCTCCCCCCAGGTTGATAAATTGAATACTAATAGAGTCAGCACAGTTGCGCCCATTATTACAGTACCTGGAATCAGGAGGAGAGAAAATCATTATAAAAAAGACAACAAATTATTACTTGTATTATTATTCTGCAATAAACACAGGCTGCAAACTAACAATTACTAAATGCAGTAAATATGGCTCGATTGCCATGAGAAATATTTGGTTACAGTGCCAACCTGTGGTTGTGGCATGTTTTGAAGATAAAGTACTAATGATAACGATGCAAGGCTCCAGAGAGATTTAAAGCTACGTGGTTATTAAACAAGACCTCTACCCCTACCCCCGAGTACAAGATAGTCTACTATTCTACTACTTCTAGTCTAGTCTACTATTCGAAAGCAACATTTTGGTGGGCCAACCCCTAAAACATTCTTTGTATACTTAACGTAAAATATTAACATTATACATCAATAACTGGCCTATACAGCTTTAGCACTAAAACAAGCATTTACAATTTCAATATAGTGCCCCTTTATACTCAAAAATTAAAACACAAAGAATGCTCTTACACTTTTATTTAGCATTTAAGTGCATTGCTTATCTTGTCGGGATAATATTTGAGCATTAAAATAGTACTGTCAAACATAAGTAGTTCCTAATATTAGAAATGATGTAGTCCTATATAGTATATGCATACCTTCTCCCATTTACTTCTAAGAACCTAAAGCCTACAGCCAATCAATGTGTGAAGCCAGATGAAATATGACACACTAAAACTAAGGATATACTCACAGTAGTGTTGTCAGTATATGGAAGCCAGTAGTGATGTCATGTTATTCCAGCCGCTGCACACCCATTAAATGGAAGGTGCTAAACAACTGTGAAAAAACCATCACTTCTAAGAGTACTGGCCTAAAAACAATATAAAGCCATATATAACAAGAAATGGAAAACAGTATTAATCGGGCTGTTGGATTTCTCCCTTCCAACCACCAATGCATGTATGGATCCAGCAGAGATTTCAAAATGTGTCATGCCCTTACTTCTGCCATGCCACAGCTTCCCCAGACAATAGTTGACAGCTAAGAGCTAAACTATCAAATAATATTTCAAAGACCATGAAAAACAAAATGTAACAAGAAAATAATTTGGAAAAATTGGCTAAGTGCCAACACAATTTCAAACCAGACAGCAGATTCGTCATTTGACCCAAGAAATCAGTTCTTTCAGCTCTGCCCTGCACGGTGTACTCTCACCAGGGGTCTCACAAATCTCTCTCTTTACCGCAGAGTGTTGTCTGTTACTACGTAGGGTTCATGTTAGCTTAGTCAAGCACCCTGGACTGCTTACTCTGTGCTCTCCTCCTCTCCCTTCTCCCTTTTTCCTATCTCCTCCCCTCCTGCCCCGACTTTCTTCTATGCATTTACTCTATCAGAATTGTCCCTGGACCTATTATGATAGCAACCTCGTCTGTCTCTTCCCCCTCTCCTTACTTGTTTTTTCCCCCTTCACCTCCCTTAATTAAACCATTTACCAGACTAGTAATTTCACAATATGAAATGGATTTCACAAAATGTCCGAAAAGCTCAATTACACTTTACTCCATTATAAGAATAAATGAAAGTTAGTTTGTCCAAGCGATTGCAGTATGAGATTGTTATTAGACGGCATGCACTTTTATAAAATATAAACAATGATTGAATTTAATAATACACTTTAACTTAAAGTGGAAGGCATATGCATTTGGGCATGCAGCCATTATTGCATTCACAAGATGTTTTCAGGACAGTGCAAAGCAGAGGCTGGGTTCTTTTTATTTACTAGCAGACTGATTATTAAACCCACCTCACATGATTTGGCAGGCCTTGCAAAGTCAACTCGCCCGCTAGCATAGGCACGTAGTTTCTATGAAGGACGAGAAACATTTGCTTGATACTCGACCTTCGTGGCGAGACAATAATATTCTCAGATGTAAAGATCAAATATAGGTTTCACATGGCTGGCCTCTGGGTGGCATCAGTGAGCAAAACTTTCCTAACAACCATTGACCGTGTAAAGTGACAGGGCCACATCCAGGCCTTGATTTAAGATGTCAAATTCCTGCTGACAATTTTCGGACCAGATAAATGTTCCTTTATTTTGGGGAATTCCGTCACATGAATGTGTTTTTCTGCATACCCCAGAATGAATTTTACATAATACTCAGCCATCCCGAAAAACAAACCTAATTGCTTCTTGGATGTGGGAGCAGGTGTCTGACTCATTCTTCACTAAACCTACTATAGGCCTGATTCTAGGGGTATCAGTCAATTACCCCAAATAGGTGTTACGCTCACCTGGTCTTTTCGGGGGCGTTGGGGCACGGTTGCAGCCCTCCCAGGGATTAGTTCACCCTCATCTGGCTTCTCCCTCTGCGCTTGTACAGTTACTGCGGTAGTGCTGCTCAAGACTGCTCCTATGTAAATGTAAAGGAGGCGTAAGTATGCCAGTCTGTGACTCGAGTTCCCTTCCAGACCCCTTTCACCCAGGGTGTAGTTCCCGTAGGTTTCGCTGCCCATAGAAGTCTCACTTGCTTATCTTGAATGATGAGCAATCCGTTCTGCTACTTCCGGCAGGGGCGCTTGCTTAATTAGGAGCGAGATCCTTCACTAGTCCCTCTATGTGGCTGTCCAGTCCAGCTGCGACTAATCCACTTCTCTCCAGGTGAGTGTTTTTTGTTTGTATAGTCCGTTTTGCTTTCAACCTGCTTTACGGTGTTTGTTTCGTCTGTTCCGGCAATGTTGTTAGTTCTTTCCTTAATGTTTCTCTTTTGCTCTTTCCCCGTGTAGGTGATGTCGCGAAGATGAAGATGGCAGCCGGAGCAAACGGTACGAGTTCACGATGGTCGGGCAACAGGTGAGTGATTTCTGAGAATGCGCGTGTGGTCCCAATGCAGCGCGACCCCAAGCTGCTGAGTTTCAATTGTCTAACCTTGTCTTTCTGCTTCTTTACAGGGCCCGTCTCCATGAACAAAGGGCGCAGCATTGGATGATGAGCGCGGCGCCGGAATCAGGTTCGCTGGTTTCCTGAAGGGGAGTATGCAGATGCGATGAGATGGTGATCGCTTGCTTCCAGAAGGTGAGTATGCAGAAGCGATGAGATGGTGATCGCTTGCTTCCAGAAGGTGAGTATGCAGATGCGAGGAGATGGTGAATGCTGGCTTCCAGAAGGTAAGTAAACTGGTCCGAGCGGCGGTGAGCGTCACGTTGCATGAAGATGCAAAGTAACGCGAAGCATGGATCAGTGTGAGGGCGGGGCTTATATAACCCTGGGCTGTTTAGCCATGCCCTCGAGCAGCCTGGCTGGGCATGCTCTGCCACACCTAATATTAGATGCACATGCAGAGTGGGTCTGGAATGTTCCCAATGATCTGGTCTTCTTCATGAGCCTGGCGCCCCAGAGGCGCCAGGACAAAACCCACCTGGCTCTGTGTTATGCCCCATAAGGGGTTCTGGAGTGCCCCATACGAGGGCAGATGGGCAACAACTGTGTCCCTGCTTGAGTGGCCATGACAATAGGTGACATGCTGCACTTTCACCTGGCATTTAGACATTTTTACCATTAAACCCTTTTCTTGCAATACCTTTTGTACTTGTTGCACCTGGCTCACCCTCTGATAATGTTCCAATTCAGATTTGCCCCATTCCAATAAATCATCCTTAAAGTAGCTCACTCCAGCAAACCTATTGAATAGTACTTGCATTAGTCGCTGAAACCCAGCTGCCGACAATGGTAATCCAAAAGGCACCCTGCAAAACATGACAAGAGAGCTCACACAGTTCAATTTGATGGTATGCAGATAAGGTCAAAAGTTGAAAACCATGATGCTTGACCCGTTGAGGATACCTGTATTTGCAGATGCTAGCGTTCAAGTCACGTAGGTCGACACACATTCTTAAACCCCCTCCTGGGTCTTGTTTTCTAGCCAGGAAAATTGGCGACAACCACTCCGATGCTTCACTCCCAACAATAACCCCTTCTGTTACGAGCCTGTCTAATTCCATTTTGAGTGCCTCCCTTACTAACACAGGTACATTTCGCATTTTGTGCGCTTTAGGCACTGTTCCTCTTTTCAATGTGCAAACCCCTTTAACATTAGTCGTTGAAAATGGTAGGATATGCTGTTTTAAGGTTCTCCCTCAACAATGGTGCATTTGAGTCTATACAAAGGATGGGAACTTCCTTCCCTGTGCATATTTAGATCTCCAAGGCCGCTTGCTCATTATACCCTAAAACACTTGCACCTTTTTATACAACAAAGTTTTCCTTCTGCTTGCCTGCCTTTGTGTTGAATGCGTGCTGGGAGGAACTCGAGGGCATCCTCCCATCTACTCCCCTTGGTTCTTCCTCTCAGGTGGCCAGGGAAAGGCTATTGCGCTTGGATCCTGACCCTGGGATGGAAATGCGAGGGAGCATCACCTGGGTGGAGGGACCTTGTGGAGTGGGAAGAGGATGTCTTCAGGCGAGTCATGGTATCCCCCTTTCCCTTATGAGGATGAGGCCTACCATCCCCTGCCTTCATAGGGTATTGTCAGCCTATCACTTTCATACATCCCAACTATGCCACAATTATATGCCTTTAAGACTGGGACGAGGAAGAGGCAACTTGGAGTAATGCACACTTCTAGTCAATTTCACCACTTTGGTACTGAGACGAGGAAGAGGACTATGGAGGAAAACCATTGCGAGGGTCAGGCATGTCCTATTAATAGGTATAACTGTGGTCAGGCAAAGGACTTGTGCCTGAAACCAATTGAGAGGCCCAGGTGCATAAAATGAGAGCCCGGCAGAGATGAAGTGTGAACCTGCCTGATGACGAAGCAGCTGCGAGGCGAAGAGCAGGCTGTAGAGGGGCCGGTGGAAAGGACGATGTATACTGCAGAGGGGTGAGAGGCACTGCGACCCGAACAGGTCGTGAGAAGGTCAGAGACCCTGCAGTCCCCTATGCCGTGTTTCCCAGCTGGGAAACACAGAAGACTCTGAATTGCCATGGGCCGCTGCAGCAAGGTTCACAGGTGGCGAGCGCTGCTTTTTGGAGCTCCTGATACATACCCGGGAAGCAAGTGGAAGCCAGAGAAAGGAAAGAAGACGCCTAGAGGAGTAGCCAAGCACCAGTGAGTGTGAGAAAGGGAACACTCGTACTGGGGCACTCCAGGGGCAGGAATTGGGCATCTTCTATTGCCGATTGAACAGAAACTCTGAGAATGGGGTATGGAGATCTAAGAATATTGAATAATGAACAAACTGCCAAGTATTTTGTGAAATGCAAACACGTTTATTGAATACCAAACCAAAAAGAAGATATGGAAATGATGTGAAAATACAGCACGAGTGGAAAGCGAATGATGTGCTGTTATGAACGCAGTGAAAACCGTTAAGAAGCATTTATGAACAAAGTGAAAGTCCGTAAAGAGTACTTATGAATTCAGTGAAAGCAAGCGTGAAAGGCAAGTCGATGACCTTTAATGGACACTGTGAAAGCAAGGTGTTGGGAAAAGCATACACAATGCAAAGTGAATTCAATACAATTTGTGGCAAAGCCAAAAGCCTGCCAAGGAGAAAACTACAGCCAATGTTGATACTGACACAGGTACAGGGAGAAAACCTGTGGTGGCCAAGGGAAACCAAGAGCATCACAAAGTGTCAAGGATTATCGGTTGTATGACCTGTAATGGGTGGACCATGTGGTTCGACAACTGTGCCTAGACCGAGTAGCGCCTGCTTGGGAAAGAGCCAAGAAAAGCCAATATACAAAGGCTGTGTTGTATAAGTGCTGAAGTGAAAGAAATCATCTGTTTGAACTGTTAAAGAGTCTAAAGGATTACAGAGTTAAACTTGAAGTATGGCTGAAAGTCAAGAGACTTGAACTGTGTGGAACTTGGGGAAGGAAAGCCAGAGACATCTTGGAATTGTGTTGCACTTTGGGAAGGGAAACTACGAAACCGCTTGG
Source organism: Ambystoma mexicanum (assembly GCF_040938575.1). Taxonomy (NCBI): domain Eukaryota; kingdom Metazoa; phylum Chordata; class Amphibia; order Caudata; family Ambystomatidae; genus Ambystoma; species Ambystoma mexicanum. The sequence continues at coordinate 406,617,392 of NC_090924.1, forward strand.
AACTATTTGGAACTTGGGGCGGGGAGGCTAACAAAAAGCCAGAGCTGGAAAAGCTGAGAACTTTATTTTAAACACTGTTTCTTTTGGTGCTGACATCCCTATACATTGTATATCGATAGTTGTGAGCCAAGCATAGGTTTTGGACACAGACAGGCTTTTGAATTGAACTTACTGACAGACTGTCCTTAGTTTCATTTTGGCCTGAACCATTTGTAGTAGGATTCGCATTGAGTTGTATGTAGGATTTCATTTTGTAAAATGTATACTTGTTAATTGTTCTTGTTTGTAATTTATTTGTCTGTTATTTGACTTACGCTTGCTGATGTAGTAGAATTGTAATGTGCATTGATTAATTTAAGCTGTGTGTCATTCAACGGATGGTCTTTTTCGTTTAGTGTAGTCTTGTTTGGATTGTTCACTACATGTATGAATAGGTGTCGATTATTTCCTACATCTATTTTAGAAGGTGTCAATTACTTTTTGGAACCATGACACAAATTGTATTGATTTAATGATTGTCTCGTTTAATGAATACTGTTTGATGTAATTAGGTTTTATACTAATAAAGTTGACAGATTAATTGCCATATTTTCTATCCAATGTGTTCTTGAGATTATCGCTGCTTTTTCTGGTCCCCTGTACTGATGCACAATACGCCCAGTTTTTGTTATCGTTTTTCAGGGAGGGAAATCCCATCTTAGCATAGGGCAAGTTAGTCCTTACTCCATCCTGACATTTAAAATAAATCCTTTTGTTCCGAAAAGTGAATCTGTTGTCTGTATCTTACTTCATGATGCCTTCACAGTGCCCATTCATATCTCAAATGGTAATGGGAACTTGTCCATAAGCACTTGGATTTATGACTGACGGAATGAGTGCATTCACAGACCTCACAAAACTGTCTTCATAGAGCTCTGGGAATATCATGGTGTAAGGAGATCCAGAGTCCACCATCATCTCAATATCCACGCACTTGACTGTCATGATATCCCATGGTCTGGACTTCTTCTGTCCTTGGATTTCAAATAATAGCTTTTCTCCTGGGTTCGATATTCTGCAACCCTGCGGGTCCTCTATCATGTTTACACCAGGTCTGTAGATTATATGCGTGTCCCAACCTTCAAACCTAGAAAAGCTGGTGTTCGACTTGCACTGCCTTGCAAAATGTCCTCTTGCACCACACCGTCTGCACTGTACTCCCAGAGCTGGACATTCTTAGGCCCCATTACCATGGCTACTCCAACCGCATTTGCTGCAGGCAGGACTCCTCTTGTTGGGGAAAATTGGCAAGACTCTCCCTCTTAACCTTGACATAGTTGCTTAAAGGGAACTTGTGCCGTCCATTTTTCTGCTTGAATACACAGCTTGCTTTGTCTCCCCAGCCACATGCATATCCTTGTGAGCTATCTCTTGCAAAGACTTTGCAGACTCTTCAATAGCCCTCGCTAATTCCAGGGCTTTTTCCAATGTTGTATCTTTAGCTATCCAAAGTGTCGCTATGATTTATGTGTTACATGTGCCCATCATTGTTGGATCCCTGATATTTTTTTCTATTATATGAGTGAAATTGCATGTGGCTATCCGAGTCCTTAGTGCAGTGACTTAGGCATCCATTGCATTAGCCTTACCTTCAGGATATTCCATCCTCAGACAAGACCGACCACTTCTAAGAGGAGGAGGAGTAGCCCTTATCTCCAAAAATGGCCTATCCATCGGACTGACCAATCGCCCATGGGACGGCAATGCAGACATCTTATCTGCTAAACTGGCCCTATCCCCCAATTGCACCATCTGACTTCCAAGGACACCTTCTCCACTTACTAGGAGACAAACTTACAAGCTCCACTAAAATCATTCTTCTTGGTGACTTGAACCTAGGGCTCAACGATCCTAAAGATAAAGCCGCTGCAGCCTCAGCTAACAAGCTCAAAGATTTATGATTTATACAGTCACTAGTTCTACCCAGTGTTAAGGCCGCACTCTCGACTGGGTGGCCGACCACAACTGCTCCTTCACTGTCAGCTCCAACGTTGCCTATCCCTGGTCTGACCACAACTGTATTCAGTTCACCATCCCTACTACCTCAACAACAAAAGCACTCTCCTACGCTCCACCAGTGCAGGTAAGAAACTCCAAAAAACTCACTAAGGATAATCTTCTACCCTTCCTGGATGTCCGTGCTCTCAGGGCCCCCTTATCCAAGGACCCCAGCGCCCTATCTAATCTATAAACAGAAACCCTCACCAATGCTATCAACACCATAACCTCGATCGAAAGCAAAAAAGAAAAACAATCAATGCACGTTAACTCATGGTTCTCAGAGGAAATAAAGGCCCTGACCTCTAGTAAACGAGAAGCACAAAAAACATGGCAAGCCAACCCTAGCCACCTTACTAAGGAAAACTTCCCCAAAAATATCCACCCATTACAAAGACGCTATTACCAAACCAAATCTGACTCTTAACTCGCGGATCGCCGACGTAAACTCCCAAACCAAAGAAATCTACGCCATTTTCAATGAACTTCTCTCCCCTTCAACTAGCCCAGATGTGATCATCAAAGATGAAGCCTGGTGCTCAAATATACAAGCTGCCCTACTTAACAAAATAGAACTTCTCCAAAATAAAATTCGAACTCACTGCAAAGCCTTACCTCGCCAATTCTTGTACCCTCACTTAGCCTCTACCACTTCGAACCCCAACAACTTGCTATTCTCCTTCCACATCACAGAACCTGAAGTCATCGACCTCCTCAAACACCTCAAACCATCGATGGGCAAAGGAGACATCTGCCCACCTAAAATCATTAAAGAATGTGCCGACTCTCTTGCCCATCTCCTAACAGCGTTCATAAAGACCTAATTTAATTTGGGCATTGTCCCAGCAAGCCTCAAAGAAGCCTGGGTGCGCTCCCTCTTACAAAAAAAACCCACCCTAGACTCCACTTTGCCCAATAACTACCGGCCTATCACCACAGTCCCATTCCTCCTGAAAATCCTAGATAAAGCAGCCCATAATCAGATCCAACACTTCCTCGAATCAAACTCCATCTAGGAAAAAGACAGTCAGGATTCTGCAAAGGCCACGGCACAGAAACTGCCCTGGTAGATATTAAAAACCAAATAACAGGAATTATGGACAAAGGGAAACCAGCCCTCCTCCTACTCCTGGATCTCTCGGCGGCCTTCGACTTTGTGGATCACAAGATCCTTACATCTCACCTCACTCATTCCGCAAAATTCTCTAGAGAAGCTGCCTCATGGATCACATCATTCCTTGAAGCCAGGGCGATGAAGGTTTTCTCAAACCAGGCAAGTGCATCTCCTATCATCATACATTGCAGAGTGCCCAAGGCTCATGCACTGCTCCCAGGCTCTACAACCTGTTCACGAAGCCCCTTTTTGACAAACTGGACGCCCTTGGCATAGCTTATACCAACTATGCTGTTGATACTCAGGTACTCCTATAACTCACCGGCTCCTATGACCTAGACTCTACTGCACTGCTTCAAATCTACTCTACCATCCAAGCGTGGATGGTGGCTAATGGGCTCTGTCTCAATTGAGACAAGACAGAGATTATCATTCTTGGTCCCAAAGCAACGCTAGCCAGACTTGGTAACCAATACAAGAACTTCACCATTGACAATTCTATCATCCCGGTATCCTCCTCTGTAAAAACTCTAGGCGTCTACTTAGAATCCACCCTATTCATGACTAGACAGGCTATTGCCTCTGCCTCCGCTCACCCAAACGTATAAATGCAGCTAAACCCTTCCTATCCAAATCCAACGGTCAATCAATAGCCAGAGCCACCATTGGGGCAAAGTCAGACTATTGCAATGCCCTCCTAGTAAACACCTCGACTAAAAACATGAACTGAATCCATATTATACAAAAAGAATGCGCTTAGAGCCGCATTAAGCATCACGAAAAGAGACCACATTGCTCAAGCCAGATGGGAAGCACACTGGCTTCCCATTAGGGAACGCATACCTTTCAAGACCCTCACACTCACAAGTGTATAACTCAGACGGCCCCACCGTACCTATCTGAGACCATCTCAAGAACTATCTCCACACGTCCCTTAAGAGCCCACTATGCAAACCAACTAAACACCCCTCCCATCAACAGGGCCAATGCAAGCAGGATCAGTTTCCATTACATTGCCCCTAAACTATGGAATGCCCTACCTAACGCTCTCAGAGCAGAGACCTCCCTCACCACCTTCCGGAAAATACTAAAAACCCCCCTCTTCAACTAACAACTCCTCTCTTGCCGAACGCCACCCTTCCCTCCCCTTATACTTCGGCCTCTAAACGTTCATCTGTATGCTGAAAATGTTTTTGCCTCTGTAACTAAGTAACTGTATTATGTAACTATGAGTGATGTCTGTAACTGCGCCATGATGCCCCCCGGCTGAGGGCGCTCAAATGTGAATAAATAAATAAATACATTTACTCATCCACTTTTTGGAATATGGAGAAGAAATTATACCTTTCAAACACCACATTTATTTTTTTGCCAAAACATTTGGTGAGTTTTTTGTCTTATGCATTTTCTTATGCACTGACCACAACCTTCCCTTCACCTTGCAAGGTAAATGCCTGAAGATGCGCAAACCATCTGTGCCTAGGCAGTTCAGTAGTGCTGCTTTCTTTTGGTCATTTTCCACCTGTCGCCCTAACATACACCTTAAATTAGTATAACTATAATTCAGAGCATATTGGTGGTTCCCCGGGGCTGGTTAAAAAGCATGGCAGTCGTTTTGCATGTGTGGTCTCCATGTCTTAATATAGTTCAATATGGTGCGTGCAAGTGGGTGCCGAAATATTGCAGGTAGTTGCACTTACTTTAGTCAGGCACTTGGTGGTGCTGGCATACTTCTTAACTTTTTACTCCCATTTTTTTTCTTTGAGTCGTGGACTTCACGACGCCAACAAAATGTGAGGTGCTTTCCTTTGGCCCTCTCCGTGCCTGAATTCTCCTACGGTCGGTCACCCCTCCAGGACGTGTAGGGGGCTGTGCCCTCAGCCGCTCCGCAGTACAGACCTCACTGCCCGATCCTCAAACTGAGGCAGATCCTCCCTTCATTCATTTTTTTTAATTTTTGGCTCACCACGCTGATGATTGGCTGATGGTCGGCGCGGGGTCTGCCTCCGTGGGGTGCCATGGGAACTTGACACCAAAATGTGGTGAATGAAGCATGAAACACATACGGACGACAGATGTGGAGTAATATATTTGTATTGCTTGTCACCCACGGACACCTTCTACAGACTAGCCACGAACAGCTAACCTGGGACTCCCAAGATTCCATTGAATGCTTGCAACATCTCTAAAGTAAACAAATGATGCACACAATGTTCAAACATACACATTAAAATATGTATTACACTACAACACACCTCCAGTGGACCTTTACATAAGTGAGCCAGCAATATCGGTACCATAGACCAGAAACCCACATCTTGGTAAGTGGCAGAGATTGGGCCTCATTACGACCCAGGCGATAAGAGGTTAACAGTGCCGTAAAAGGTGGCAGCGCCGTTAACCCCTTACCGTCTAATTACGAGGTCCCTTTGCGGGTCCCGACCTTAATGGCTTGTTTTTACCAGCCGTTAAGGATTGGACCCGCAAAGGGACCTTGGAGGTATTTACGATACCGCAATTTGCAGTACCGTAACTACCGCCCTCCCCATTTCCATTGAGCCCTATTGGGGCAAAAATGGGAATGGGGAAGGGCCAATGGTGAATGGGGAATTACCACCCCGCCTACCTTGGAATGGGGCGGTAATTCCGCCATTCACCATGGTGCAATCGGTAAAATACCGGCGGCAACCATCGTCTCAATGTTTAAAAAAGGGGACCCTTGCAATCCTGGGAACTGTCGGGTGATCTACTTACAAGATGCTAGTAGCAACATTTTTGATAACATCCTCTAAACTAAACTAGAAATTGGGTAACAGACACTGATGGTCTCAGCCACATTCAGGCTGGCTTCACAAACTGGGTGGTAGAGAAAACATTATTTGCCTCCCTGTTTTGAAGAGTCCATACCTTAAATGGCCCTATTCTACATCAGGACATCTGGCCCAGTTCTGAAGAGCCTGTATTTTTTCAAGCTCTGTATAGAAGACCACCCTTTGTGCAATTACGTCCGTTTGTGGTCCAGATGGTAGTACAACTATTAATCCTATTGAAATTAATGATGTTTTCAGGCATTACTATTCTAATTTGTATCCGAATGAACCAAATGTTACGGGTCATGGCGAGTCCTCCTTTCTTTAGTGATTCCTAAAATTACAGACATGGATAGGATGGCACTTGAAAAACCGATAACTACAGATGAACTCAAGTCTGCTATTCACAAATTAAATGTGGGGAAATCGCCTAGGCCTGATGGCTTACCCGTCGAATTTTACAAGATTTTGCCAGAGTCTGCATTAGAACTGTTGAGGGATATGTTCATCACCTCTAGGAGCGATGGTCAATTTCCACCATCTACTAATCACACTACCATCTCAGTTTTCTTAAAGAAGGGAAAAGATAGAAATCTTTCCTCTAGTTACCGCCCAATAAGCCTAATTAATATAGATAACATTTTGGCAAAAAATGTAGCCTTGAGAATCGAACATTTAATGCAGACTCTGGTGCATGATAATCAGTCTGGCTTTGTTAAAAACCGCAGAACATCAAGCAATATACAGAAGTTGTTATTGACAACGTCTCAGGCACGGAACTGTGTTGAGGATATGGCGGGCTTCTCTCTTAACGCTGAGAAGGCATTTGACCGGGTGAACTGGGATTATCTCTTCTCGGTCCTGTGTAATATGAATCTTGGAGATAGTTTTATTGCCTGGACAGCGCTTGTGTACGCTCATCCCACTGCTGATGTTAAGACTAATGGCTTAAGATCTGAATCGTTTCATTTAAGGAGGGGTAACAGACAGGGTTGCCACTTATTCCCTTTGTTGTTTGTCTTAGCTATTGAGCCGCTGGTAATTCCGCTCAGAAGCAATTAAGGATTAAAAAGCGTAAGCTATCAGGTGATGGAGCAGAAGATTTGGTTCTTTGCAGATGATCTTTTATTAGTTCTAAGGGATCTTGACAATTCACTCCCTGCACTGATGGACATTCTTGATACATTTTATGAGGTAGCTGGTTATAGAATGAATTGGTCCAAATCTGAGGTTCTGCCCTTGTCGTGTACATGTAATAAAGCTTCTACTACAGCTTGGGGCTTCCAATGGTGCGCAAAAAGGAAATATTTAGGCATATGGCTAACAGCATTGATCGAGAATATGGTTGATGGGAATATGAGCAAAGTTTGTAAAGATCTCAAGATTAGTCTGGAGAGGTGGGCTTTCTTAAATTTGTCGCTTTGGGATCAAGTAAATGTTTTGAAAATGACTGCTGCTCCCAAAATCAACTATATACTAAGTATGCTGCTCTTAAAAATTAGTCCGCATTATTGGAAAGATTTGGATGGCTTAATTCATTCATTTGCCTGGGATCAGAAACAGCCCAGGCTTAATTTGTGGAAACTTCAGCTCCCATTGGAAAAAGGAGGCCTTGGAATTCCTAATGTTCAAGCTTACCATCTAGCATTTTCTAGCCAGTTTATTGTACCGTTTTTAAAAGATCAGCCAGATGGGTGTGTCATTGCTGAAGCGAGCCTTGCTGGTTCACTTACTCCTAGAGCGATCCTAACAAATGTGACCTCATTTAGCAAGAGGCTTTGTGGGATATTTTTACCCATGCCAATGCGCCCCACTGCACCCTTTGCCAATGGGGAAAGAAACAGCTAAAAATGGATGCGCTAACCCCTGTGCACGCAAAAATCTGCAAAACTGTGCATGGTTCACCATCACAAAAGGCTGCACACCCTTGCAACACACAATCAAAGTTGGTGTAAAAACAGAACTCGCTGCAGGAGAATGCCAGTGGGTGCTGTTCATTGCAACATGAAGCAAGGCCACAGAAGTGGGCTAAAAACCGAAAATGCCTTTTAAAATGCAGCTACCCCAACCAATTGCAACCTTCAAAGTGCTGTTTTGGTGCTAAATTCAGTCATTTTCCAAGTGAACCATTGAAATTAAAAGTCCACTGAAATCAGATTCTCCAGGTGGCTCAGAAAAAAACAGGCCTCACTGACTGACAGCAGCTAAGAAATGTATTTCATGAAAAACCAGTCCAGCAACAGTTTGTTTTCTGATACACGAGAAAAAGGCAGCTAAAAGTGGCAACATATAATAATCCGTCTCATTTTCAGCTATGCACAGAAAACTCCAAGCAAAAGGCTAAATATTTACTTCCTGATTGCAAACAAATTCCAGCACTCAAGGACAGAAATGGTGCTGAGTAGATGTGTATGCTGCAAAGGAAACTCTGATGTAAAAGACTCAGTTTAAATGTGCCTTTTCCATGAAGAAATTGCAACATTTACCTGTTTTTGTGAAGGGCTTAATTCCTTTAATTGTCAAAATCCCCTATAAACTCTGTTCATTTTTATATCTTTTAAATGAAAGATTGTAGGTGAATCTTAAAGTAACCCAGTTTGGAGTTAACTGGTTAACTCTGATTGGACAGTGCCCAGCCTGGGAAAGATGGCACTTCATGTTGTCACTATTCTGCTAACAGGAACGCTTAAGTGATGCTGGAGGGTTTTACATATTTAGACCAAAGACTATTAGCCATACATCTTTGGCTGAGACAAGGACAAAAGATAGGCTGAACATTGATTCCTTCTGGGGAGGTGCAGGAAACTTCCCTCTACACCCTACCCTGATCAAAGGGATTTTACAGCTGTTTTCTGTTGAAAGGAGAGAAAGAAAACTGCTCAAAGCAATGCATAGTTTTGAAAACCTTTAACTTTGCAACATGGAGGACAAATCTAAAAATTGGTAGTTATGTTATGCTCTTTCTGTGGAGACATTAGTGAACCCTGTACTACACCAGTAACCAAGGTTACACCAAAACTATTGATGGTGCAAATATAATATTGTATACCCATGTTCTAGGGGTAATCGCCCAGTATTGAATTAGAAATTGTTAGGCCAAACCGTTACGATTAAAATGGACAAAATTCCACAGAACGTCAAAGACAGCTCTCACAGAGTTGGGAATTGGACACAAGGATGACTCACAAAATATATAATGTATGCATCTGATTTTATTAGGGTGCATAATTATAGAAATGTGCCTTTGTGCAAAAGTTAAATTGTGGTTCAAATCAATGTGGGAGTTCCCAAAACACATCACAAAGATGACAGCTCTTTTCTGACTTCCAACCAGAACAAGGCAAGTGCCTTAGACCACTCACAGCCGTGGAGGTGTGGTTTGAAATTCTGCCGCTATCATAAACTATGTGATGTCACTTTGCATGATAAATATACGAACTTCACCAAACACGGACATACTGATTCCTGACTACATCCTGATTTCCGCGCAGCACTTTGTTCCTGACTTCATCCTGTCCAGAACTTTTCATCTTGTCCTGATTCCAAACTTATTTGCAAAAACCAAGGCCCAGCATTTGCTGAACTCTTTTCAGCTAAGCCCAAATCCAACCATCCTAAACTTCAGGAAAGAATCATTCTGATCCAGTCTGGCTTGCTACCATCAAGCTTGCCTGCTTAAACTCACCATCACGCTAACCTACCGTGTCCAGTTACCAGAAGGGCCAAATCCAATCCAAATCAGTTGAGGTGGCAGTGCAATTGACCAGAACCACCAAGCTGACCATCCCGCTAGAGGTGCCCTGCTGCCAGTAGCCTCGACCCATGATGACCAGAACCCTGAGGGTCCAATCTTAATTACAGTGGACTGTAAGTATAAACAGGAATCATAGGAACCCATAGTATATTTGCTTGTCCTATCCCAATCTCAACCTTTCCCATCTTTAACTTAAGACCTTTTAATATTGTCAGAACTATTCTTGCACAGATTTTTTTTCATTTGTCTCATTAAACCATAACCCATTAGTCATTTGGATTAAATAAAGTAATTCCCATACAGAACGGAAACCAGATTATCATCCCTGAAGAGTTACAATCGGCCGTGCGCAACTGCGGAGATTCACGGGTGGCATTCTATTTTTCTTAGTCATTAATATAGGTTAAATAAACCCAATCCGTCATTTTAAAACCAAATTTCTACTTTTCTGTTCTATTTTTTCAAAAACGACTCTTACTAAAACCTCCATAACTTCTTCAATTTTATAGATAGAAACGTAATTTCAACTCTCACTTATACATCCACAACTAAAAGCCACATTGTGGAACAGTATTTTTTTATTGAAAATCGTATAGTGAAATTTTGTCACAAATTCACATTTTGCAAAAGTTGTACACGTGTCTTTTTCCATCCAAAGTGTTTACTAACTTCCATTCCGATCTAAAGTGTGTACTGTTGTTTATCTTGTAGCTCATGTTTGTTGGGACCTGTTTAGTGTTGCACTTATAGGGATTTTTCTCCATTTAAGCATTTTTGCACACTTTACATTGTTTCACAAAGCCATTTTCAACTGTCATTTTAAAAGTGGCAAAGTTCCAAAAACACTTTTTCTCTCTTGTTTGGGGAGGGAAGATTATATTCAAACACTGTATTCTGTTGTTCTTTCATTCCTGAATACCTGCTACTTACTTACATCTCTGTAGAATTGCTCATTCGCAAATTAAGAACTTTGTAGGGGGAAACCTCAACCTAAGCGCTATCTGTTCACAAGCCAAAACAGTTCTTTTTCCTGTGTTTTCTATTCTGCATTACTATCAGTGAATTGTTTTGCCACCACATTGGTGATTGCTGCCCTATATATCCATATATATATATATATATATATATATATATCCATATATATATATATATATATATATATATATACATTACTCACCGTAATCGTTTTTCTGATGCTTGTATCTGCTTAGATTCACAAGCTATGCATAGGCCGACATCTAGTGGAAGCTGCAGAGTATTACAGTTTGTTTTTCGAAACTCGAAAATGGGCATCAACACAGGGCGTTCCAGTAATACTATCCCAAGTGTGACGTCCACTGTACCCATGATCCCTCACACGTGTAGGACCCTCAGATTGTATTTTTTCTGACATGAGGTAGCATGAAGAGTAGCGCGAGTACAGATTATCCAAGCAGATAAAGGAAGATAGGACTACAAGCATCCATGTGCCTTCTCTCAGAGGGAAGGAAGGGTGGGTCGTATGTGAATCTAAGCAGATACAAGCATCAGAAATACGATTACGGTGAGTAATGTATCCCTTCTGAGGCTTGTGGAATCTGCTTAGATCACATGCTGTGCATAGATTAGCAAGCAGTATTAGAAGAAGGAGGTGGGATGTGAGAAGGGTCCTAAGCAAACAGATGTCTTAGAACCGCTTCTCCCACTTGGGGATCTGTCTTGGAATGAGTGTCAATGCAGTAGTGCTGAGTAAAAGTGTGAACAGAGCTCCAAGTAGCTCCTTTGCAAATGGTGTCAAGGGGTACATTTGCAATGAAAGCCAGAGTGGCCCCAATGCCTCTTGTAGAGTGGGCTCTTGGCGTGAAAGGCAGAGTTCATTCTGAAAGGGAGTAACACAGCTGGATACAATTTACAATCCACTTAGAGATGGCACCTTTAGTGACGCGATCTCCCTCTTTGACTGTAGCTACGGAGACGAACAGTTGGTCTGTTTTTATTAGCGGCCTGGTCTTGTCTACATAGTAGAGGACCGCTCTTTGTACATCTAGAGTGTGTAGTTTCACCTCAGCAGAGCTTTTGGGTTCTTGGAAGAAAGCCGGATGCTCAATTGACTGGTTAACGTGGAATTTAGAAATGAACATAGGTGAGAACCTAGGTGTGTACGTGGAACCAGTCTATCCTTATGAACAGTAAAGAAAGGATCCTGCACGGACAGAGCCTGAATTTCACTGACCCTTCTTATGGATGTAATGGCTACTAAGAAGGCAGTTTTATAGGTCAGGTGTTTGAGACTGGCTTTTTGCGTGGGTTCAAATGGTGGGCCCATGAGTTTAGCAAGTACCACATTAAGGTCCCAACCCGGAGGTGGGTTAGAAATTAGAGAGTTGAGTCTCTTTACCCCTTCCATGAAGGCTTTAACCACTGGTACTTTCCACCACAATACCTTGTTGTGGGAGGTGGTGTATGCTGACAGAGCTGCCAGGTGTACCTTTAATGAATTAAATACCAACCCTGCGTCCAGAAGGTGGAGCATGTAGGTGACAAAAGTGGAAGGGTTGCAATGAACTGTGTTGATTTGTTTATTCTGGCACCAGATAACAAATCTTTTCCATTTGCCTCGTGTTTGGCTTCCTAGATTCTTTTAGGATGTCCATACATCTCTGAGGTAAATTGAGATGTCCAAACTGTATGACCTCAGGAGCCATGCTGCCAAGTTCATTGAGCTGGGTTGAGGATGCACTGTTTGACCTTGGTGCTAGGACAGTAGGTTGTACCAGCACGGGAGTCTGATGGGTTCGCACACCGCTAGTCTGCGTAAGTGTGGGAACCACGGTTGCCTCGCCCACATGGGAGCAACTAGGATGAGCGTCATCGATTCCATGTGCATCTTGTTGACCACCTTCCTCATGAGAGGGGTTGGTGGAAAAGCGTACACAAACATTCCTGACCAGTTCATCCACAGGGCGTTCCCCTGGGAGTCTGGTTGCGGGAACCTGGACGCGAATCCTGGACATTGCCTGTTTTCGTTTGTGGTGAATAGGTCTGTAGTGGGGAAACCCCACTCTGAGAAGATGTCTTCTACGACTTCTGTGTGTAGACACCATTCGTGTTCTCCTGGGAGGGGATCTCTGCTCAAAGCGTCTGCTAGTGAATTGAGATCCCCTGGAACATGTTGAGATGACAGGTAGATATTCCGTCTGGGTGCCCATATCCACATTTTTTTGGGCAAGCTTGGACAGATTTGGCGAACAAGTCCCTCCCTGCTTGTTTAGGTAAAACATTGCTGTTATGCTATCTGTTAAGATCTGCACTGACAGGTTCAGAAAGTGGGGCTCGAACGCCCGAAGCGCTCTGAATACTGCCAGAAGCTCTAGCAGATTGATGCGATTCTTGGCCACTGTGTGAGACCAGAGACCCTGAGCTGTGTGGTGAAGGAGGTGTGCTGCCCACCCCGACAGGGATGCATCTGTTGTGACTACAGCCTGTACTTCTGGATCGTAAAAGGGTTTCCACTTTGACAGGTTCTCTCTTGTCCACCAGTGAAGACTTAGTACCAGTGTTGGCGAAACAACCACTAGATCGTCTCACTGACCACTTGCCTGAGACCATTGTTTCGCCAACCATTCTTGCATGGGACGCATGCGCAGGCGCACGTGGGGGACCAGGTAAATACATGACACCATCATGCCTAGCAAACGCATCGCTTTGTGCACCGTAATCTGGCGACCGGACTGATGTTGAGGAATCTGCAGTAGCATATTCCGAATTATTTCCTCTGATGGAAAGGCCAACCCCTCTTGAGTGTTTAGTACAGCTCCTAGGAACTGTTTGGATGTGCTTGACACCAGGCTTCATTTTTCCTCGTTTATGGAGAAACCCAATTCGAAGGGGAGGTTGATCGTTCTTTGAATGTTTGCACTGCAAATTGCTGGGGTCTCCCCAGTGATGAGCCAGTCGTCCAGGTAAGGGTACACTGGGACTGCCTCCCTGCGTATGTGTGCCGCCAGCACCGCCAGAACCTTGGTGAATACCCTTGGAGCCGAGGCTATACCGAAGGGCAGCACCTTGAACTGGTAGTGCTGACCGTACATCTTGAAGCGCAAGAATCTTCTGTGCGCTGGGAACATGGAAATATGAAAATAGGCATCTTTCATGTCCAATGTTGCCATGTAATCCCCCTTTTTTAGCAGGGGGATTACCTCTTGGAGAGGAGTCATGCGAAACCTTTGGGACTTGACATACTTGTTTGCAGGGTCTAAGTCTAAGACTGGGCGCATTGTTAGATCTTTTTTTGGCACAAGGAAGTAAGCTGAATAAATACCCTTGTTTACCTGTTTGCCTGGGACGAGTTCCATCGTGTCCTTTTCTAGAAGATTGACAATCTCCTTAAGGAGGATCTTCTGGTGGTCCAAGGAATGTACTTTTTATCGTGGAGGGTGGTTTCGGGGACGCTAGAATAGTTCTATGCAGTATCCTGCAGACACTGTGGACAGCACCCATCTGTCTGATGTGATCCCTTTCCAAGCTTGGGTGAAGTTGGTAATACGTCCCCCTACTGGAGTTGCGTGGGAAGGAACCCTGATCTCGGCGTCACTGTTTTGCGGGAGGCATGCCGCCTCTGCTGGGGCTGTCTCTACCCTTACCACGACCCCTCTTGTTTCCCCCGTTTTAACTCTGGGTAGACTGCTGGTTGTTACCCCATGGTGTACCCTGCCCCTGAGAATAGTTGGAGCCTCTTTGGGAATTTTGGCCGCGTGGGCGACGAAAATTGCCATTCCCTCTTTGATTAGGGGGTTTGTTGGTCAACTGTCCCAGGGATTTCAGTGTCTCATACTCATCTTTGGCATTTTTTAATGCATCCTCTACCACCTTGCCAAACAGTAGGTCAGGCTCCACCGGCTTGTCTATTAAGGATGCTTGTGTCTCGGGTTTAAACCATGACTGTTTTAGCCAAACATGCCTCTTAATAACAGTGCTCTCTGCTATTAGCCTGCCGGCGTTATCCACGGCATCAAACGTTGCCTTAAGGATGGAACTGGACACGGCTCTCCCCTCCGACGCAACCTGTGCCAACTAGCTTTTTAAAGGTTCTGATGCAGAGTCGATGAGTGCAGCAACTTGTTCCCACTGGTGGCAGTTGTAACTAGCCAGCAGAGTGGTGGAGTTGGCAATCCTTGCCTGGTAGGCGGAAGTGGAGGCTACCTTCCTTCCCAAACCGTAGTACTTTTTGCTCTCCTTGTCAGGGGGAGCCTCAGATGATGATAGGGGCGTTTCCGCCCTCTTTCGGGTATTAGTCACTACCAGGGAGTCAGGTTTCAGTTGCCCCCTTATGTACAGCGGGTCGGACTGGGCTGCCCTGAACAACTTTTTGATCCTGGGGTTTACTGCCCTGGTGAGGTTCGGATTGAGAAGGGAAGGATTAATTCTCCTTTGTATAGACTTGAGAATAGGGATGGCCTGGGCAATGGGTCTCTTTTCTCCCACTAGTTCCTTGGCAAAGTCCCTCCCCTCCTGTGCTCCCTGAGTATCTATGCGGAAGTGTTCTGCCGCTCTAGACAAAACCTCATTTAGGAGAGGTTGGTTGTCGACTGGAGAGTTGGTAACCGGAGGTTCCTTGCCTACTGGGGAGTCTACTCTGTAGACTTCTGGACCATCTTCGGCGTCCTCCTCTTGGTCCTCGTCATCCCCATAGTAGTCCATCCCAGTTTGGTCATCCAACGTTGCCAATTCTGGATCCTCCTCTTGTAGTGATCCTCATTATAGTGAGTGTATGGCTGTACGTAGAAAGGGTCAGAAGACCGACTTTGCGTTGGTGCCTCAACTTGAGGTTTCTTACCAGGGTGTTGCGGGTCCCTAGAGCCTGAGGGAGTAGCCCCGTCAGAGGTATAGGAGAGGAAGTGATCTGGATTTTTGGCATAGAAGCCTGCTAGGGATGACATTCTAGACATAACTCTGTCCATATCCTCACTGGACCATTCTTTAGAGCTGGGGATTACCCATTCCTGGGAGGGTTTCCCTGCTATATCCTGATTGGACCTATGGGCTTGTGCAGGGGTCTTGGTTTGTTTAACAGAAGACTTTGAACTGTCTTTATGTATCTGTGGTGCAGAAGAAGGCTGAGAATGTTTCTTCTGCTGTTTACCCCCCCTCCCCGTGAGTGGAAGAGTGCTTCCCTGGTGTTTTTACCTTTTCAGAGCTTTTCGACTCTGGCGTCGAGATTCGGGGGTAGTGACCCTTTCCTTAGAGTGAGGACGTCGCGACACAGGAGCAGCCGTCGCGCGGTCTGCTGACGCCGACTCCTGGAGTGCGGCCTGGGGATGGAGGTCAGCTTCGTCTTCCGACGATCGAACCTCCATTACTTTGGTGAGTGAGGCACTCTTGGCAACAGTGGATGGTTGCCTGGTGTCATGCGGCGATCTTGATCGAGAACGCCCAGAGGACCCCGATTCAGTGGACCGTTCTCTGTGTGCCTCTTTCCGAGAACTCGACACGCGCGTCGAGTCTCGGTTGGACTTCGAGTGTTTAGTGGAAGTGGTGTGGGTAGCGCTCGTGTCGCCGGGTGTCTTTCCCATAGCTGCCCTGCCGGACAACCTTCCGAGGTCGGGGACTTGCGCTTGGCTGTCTTTCGACGCCACGTTGCCCTCACCGTCTGATAGTATGGCGTTGCTGCCATCACTGAAGGCGCCCTCCGCTTCCATGGCCTCTCGTTGCCTGGTGTGGTGGGCCCAACGTTTGGTCGAAAAGATCCTTTAGAGTCTTAGCCTTGAACCGGCTACACGCTCTGCAGTTCGCCTCGGGGTGGTCTCTCGGCAAGCAGAGGTTACAGGTGGCGTGTCTGTCAACCCAAGGGTACTTGCGGTTGCACTTGGGGCAAAATTGGAAAGGGGTACCCTCCATACGCACCCTGTGGCAGCGGGCTAGTGTGTAGGAATATATACATATATACATGTAAATATAAGTAAGTGAAGAGTATGTACCACTCCCTACTTGTACAGGGCAGAGGCCTTCCGAGGCCCAAAGTCCGTCATGCAGCTCTCGAGGGTAGTGTTCTACTCCGGGCCGGCGTCAAGCTTCGGGATTCCATGACTCGACGTGGGTAAGGAAGAAACGGGGAAATATATATTTTGCTAAATTATGGCTAAAAGCCAGGGAACTCTGCGGGATGCTTCCGACCAGTATGGCAGAAAAAAACAATCTGAGGGTCCTACACGCGTGAGGGATCATGGGTACAGTGGATGTCACACTAGGGATAGTATTACTGGCATGCCCTGTGTCGATGCCCATTTTCGAGTTTCAAAAAACAAACTAATACCCCGCAGCTTCCACTAGATGTCAGCCTATTCACAGCATGTGATCTAAGCAGATTCCACAAGCCTCAGAAATATATATATATATATTCAATGAAAAAACTTTAAGGGGACGTTATGGTTACAAGTAAAACCGAAAACCCCCTGGAATTCACCAGTTATGGTAAGATAAGCAACCATAATTCGCGCCACCACCGTGCACTGCTAAAAATAACACCCATGACTTCAAAGATGACATCACAAATATGATTGATGACATCACGTGTGCATTTAATTTTCATAGGAAGTCCCTACAAGGGGTTGTGAATGTAATGTTGGCAAAAAAGTGTAGGGGTCATCTGGAGATGTGTGATGAACTACATACTTTATTATGCAATGTATTGCTCCAAAGAACATTCCATTGCAGTGTTGTTTCTAGGACAGGAACCTGCTCATAAGGAAACAGAGGCATTGGCTGCAGCATACACCATAGAGATGTAATATTTCTAATTTTCCCATGTTTGTTTCTTTATTCATTTATATTGCGCGCCAGACCCGAATGTATGAGGGCGCAGGAGCAGCAAGGTTATTATCCGCTTGGTTACAGTGCTGTACATTAATTTACAGTGAGTACATAGGTTAACACAATTACGATGGATACAGTGAAATAGTTTATGAGTATACATATTTACAAAATTTACAAAGGCAATGTCAGTTATTGGTCATTGTTCTTTAACCACTGAATGTAATTACGTCTAAAGTGTGGGTACGTTTGCGGTGTCCTTAAGGAGGGTGGTAAGGAATTCCAATGTTGGGCTGCTTTCCCCTGGAAGCCGTTGCCGCCCATTTTGGTTCATTTGAACCGGGGAACTGTAAGCAGGTTAGCCTTGCTAGTTCTGGTGTGTCTTGTTATTCTGTGGGCTAAGTAGCGGGGGGCTGCATTATTGAGGCATTTGTGTGTTAAGGAGACTACTTTGAGATGGATTTTATCGGTGGTTGTGAGCCAGTTATGGGTTCTCCTGATGTTAGAGATGTGTTCTCTCTTGGGGATGCTAAGCGCTGCTCTGAGAGCATTATTTTGTAGGGTCTGGATTTTATTGGTAACCCGTTTGTTGGCTCCTACATAAAGGGCGTTACAATAATCCATTTTAGATAGTACAAGGGCTCTGGCTAGGGTAATGCAGTTCTGAGTGAATAGGAAGGGTTTGGCTGCTCTTATAAGCTTACATGTGTAGCCTGTGGTGGAGGCCATGGAGCTAGCCTTTTTATGGAAGGAGAGGGCGGAGTCAAGGTAGATTCCTAGGGTTTTCACTTCCTTGGCTACCTTGATGGGATTGCCGTCTATAATGAAGCTGGTGTAGTTGTGGTCCAGTTTGTTTAGATTTGGGGTGGATCCGAGGAAGATGAGTTCAGTCTTGTCATCATTCAGGCATAGACTGTGGGAGGCCATCCATGCCTGGATGATGAGGTACACCTTGTTCACCAAGGCCAAATCCTTGTAATCTCCCGTCAACGGGATGAGAATCTGTGCATCATCGGCGTAATTAGTGTAGGTGATACCCAGACCGTCAAGATCATCAAACAGGGGCTTCGTGAACACGTTGTACAGTGTGGGGGAGACGCATGAACCCCGAGGGACCCCACATGTGATGGAGATGGGGTCAGCAGAAGCCAAGGAGGAGAAGACGCACATAGATCTGTTGCTCCGGAACGACTCAATCCAACCGATGGCTTCTTGGGAGAAGTGGGCAGCCGAGTCGAAGTGGTTGCATAGAATTTTGTTATCAAATAGATGGAATGCTGCAGAGAGGTCTACGAGAAGCAGTAAAGCAGGTTTCCCATTATCTCTCAGAGTGTCGATTTGGGCCTTAAGATCGATGAGAGCAGTTTCTGTCCCATGTTGGGGTCTAAAGCCTGATTGCCGGATTCCTAGGAGGTGGTTTTGTATGAGGTATTTTTGTATTTGTTGATAGGCTGTCTTATCTAATATTTTGAGCAGGAAGGGGACGGTGGTGATGGGTCTGTAGTTAGTGGGTATAGTAGGGTCTAGGGAGGGTGTTTTGAGTAGAGGGAGGAACCAGGATTCTTTGAGGTTGTTGGGGATGGTACCTGATGAGAAGGAGGCGTTAATGAGTTTGGTGATGAATGGTGAAAGGTCTCTTGCCGCATCTTTGATTATTTGTGAGGGGCATGGGTTGCCCTGGCAATTTGAGGGTGAGGATGATTTTTTCCCATCTCAAATAAGGTCATTTTGGCTCTCCACAAGGTGTTTAGAACTAGGCCAGATCGGATCCATAAATGCACTATCGAAAGATTGGTTTTGCATAAGAATTCGACCTGATCAATCTCTGCAGAAGAGATATCTTCCAATTCTTGTAGTTCTTTGAAAATATTCAGGATACCTCGATCTACACAAATATTTCTCATACAGCGAATTTCTGCATTTCAATATTAGTGTATGAAATGTATTGAATTTATTCTTTTTAGTTTCCTGTTTATTTTTCAATCTATTATGATCTTCTGGGAATAGTTCAGATCTCGGCTTTGCTCCCGGTTTTTCATGTAGAGTTTGATTCTGGAGTTGCCGGTGCGTTTTAGTTGTTTGATTCTCGCAGGGGCTGGGTGGATCATATATGTCCGCTGGCATGTCACTACTTCTACACCTTCGATCAGCCACTTCTACCGTTGACATCGTGTTAGGGTGTATTGGTCTCAATTGTAATTATTCATCTACAGCTGCTTTAATCTGTTCAGCTTGTTCATAGAAGTATTGTTGATCAGTTACTTCTTTGGAAGTAGGTGGGGATGTATGTCTTGATAAAGTTTCAAGGTTATTTGAGGTAAACCTAACCCTTTATTATTTTGGTCTGTGCTTGAATTCTCTGCTAGCTCCAGTAAGGCATTCAATGGGGAATAAACTGAGAGATTACTTGCTGGCGGAGTTTGTTGGTTATTCTTATGATTTTTTGCAGACTCCTTCACAATGGAAATGTGAGGCTGTGTATTGGATATCGATAGCTGGGGTCTTTTTAGAAAATTCACAGCTGGAAGTATGGGCTGAGGAATTGATACAAGCGGTGCTTGTGTCAAATCTACCACTGGATTTCACGTCTTCACGTTTGTAGTCGCCTTTCTTGACTTGCTATTATTTTGATATGGCTTTGTTCGAAGCAATTTCGTACGGATTGTCGGGCGAGAATGTTTAGTAAACACTTCATACGACTCCGTAGGTATGGGTGGTTCAGTGTCAGGCATAGATCCTTCCACACTAATCTACAATGAGTTTCCCTCTTCAGCTGTAGGTTCGTCACATTCAATAGGCCGGATAATTTGTTTGTAAATTGGAACTGCTGTTGGTATAGGTTGTGTGATGCTCTTTGGTTTGGCTGAAATTTCGTCATTTGTTTTGGAAGTTATTACTACATTCGATGTTTGCAGGACAACAGCATTTGTCTCCATCCAAGTTACAATCTTGTCAATTTGTATTGACTGATGATTTAGTTTAGTATCAAGAGATTCAAACATTTTATGTAGACTTTTAATGATCGAATTAACTGCAGTTAAGGTGATTTGTAGAAGGTTATCTGATAATGTTTTAACGGGTTTGTCTGCAGTTGATGGTCAGAGTCTTGGAGTGGGTTGAATGTAAGACACCGAGCGGGAAATACTGGAGTCCATAGAACAGGGAGCTTGGTAATCTGGTGAGATGGAAGTTGATGATGAGTTTAAGTTGGTTATACTAACATGAGTTATATTATTAGAGAACACTTTATCATCTTCAGCATTTTCCTCGATTTGTGCCAGGTGTTTTTTTGTTGCACTTTGTGACCGGAAGACATTACAGTTTGTAATAAGGTGGTATCTGATATCGTCTGAATGGACTCTTGTAGTTTAATGGACGTAGTTACCGTCTCGGCAGGATTGGCATCAGTCAATGTTATTTGAGTCTCTTTAACCGTCACATTCTGGGTTTTTGAATTTAACTGTTGTTCATCTTGGCACGACAGAGGTTGTGTAGTTATCACTCGTCGTTCGCCTTGATTCGATGATGGCGAGGAAATTATCGTCCGTGATTCATCTTCTTTTGATGTTGGGGGCAGAGTTAGCACTCGTTTAACGTCTGGCTTCGGTGGGGCACAGAAAGCTTGTATATCCTGGTTTGAGTGGGGCGTTCTGGGCACATGGGTAAGTGTGATTGACTTGCGAATGGCCATTCGTTTATTCTTTACCAAGGATTTCCCTGCTTTTACCAATGGTGAATTTTGCATAGGTGTGAGCGGGAGTTCAAGTAGCTCCGCCATGTCAGATTTAAGTGTGTACGAGCGCATCTGAGACAGAATACTAACCCACTTTTATAATACACTAACTTGTGTGTAGTTTGACAATTATGAGCAAGTACAATTCCTGATAATTCGTTGATTATTTCCCAAATAAGCTACGATGCATTGACTTGAACCAAGATTAATCAGGAAAAACAGTAAACAAGTTCACAATGAGAGTAGAGGGGGTGATATGGTTTAAAAAAAAAAATGTTATTGTATTTTTAACCCCCAATAGAAATATCCCTCTCAAGACCTCAGCACCGCAGCTCTGTGGCCAAGCGGTACTTGAGTGTACGCGCGCGGTGCGCGCAGCCGTTCTACTCTAAATAAGTGACGGCGCAAAGCCTAAACAAAGTAAACAATGCAATTAAAGATAGTATGGGATATACCTTAGTGTTGCAGTTAGTGTTGCAGTATTTCTTGACATAAGTCACCTTCTGGAGGTTATAGTCCTCTGTATTTTAGCGAAGCAAAAGTCCAATAAAGCAGGAAAGCAGCAGCTTGTCGACGCAGAGAGTGAGCGGCCAAGCGGTACTTGAGGGTACTTGCCGGGTGCGCCATGATTGTTTAATTAAACAGCAAACCAGCAGTATTCTATCGCAAATTGCGATGCAACACCGCTTATTTTATGCCTTGCTGTTCGCTAAGTTTAGGTGAGAGATCAAGGCAAATAAAAATTTTTAACAGAGTTTACTGGTGTCCTGAGAGATTGATGAAGCATGGAATGGTGGATTCTGAGGATTGTAGCACATGCTTTGGAACTGTGTACGAGTAAGAGGATTTTGGACTGATGTTTGTAGTATGTGTATAAGGGTGCTCGGGATGGATATGGACCTGCATGTCAAAACTATGATACTTGGCAGTGATGATTTATTGGACACACTTTCAGTATCACAGAAAAAGATTCTGTTCAGAGGGGTTGCAATCTGCAAGAAAATGATTCTGCGTGGTTGGAAATCTCAAACTGCACCACAATCAGCAGATTGGATTGAGGAAATGTTTAGTCGTGCAGGTATGGAAAAGGTAATATACAAGAGACAGAGAAGAAATTGAACATTTTTGAAAACATGTAGGGAACTTTTTTTGATGTGTACTAGTTCCTGGTGTTTTGAACTGATCATGGGTGGGACAGGGTTGGGATAGGGTGGGCTCTGTGAAAATGTCCCATTACTTTGAGTTTCTTGATTTTATTATTCCTTATGTTATACTGTTTGTATGCTCGTACTGTTTGCTGTTTATCCTTTAATTCTATAAAGGATTTAAAAAAATAAAAAAAGACCACCCTTTCAGTTTTTGTTTTGACTTTTCCTGCTGACTTGCAAGTTGAGTTCTAATTGGGTCATTTAGCTTTCCCCTGTTTACAGGTAGGCAATACATACCTCATGAATCAATCCATATATGGATCCAGTTTTAATAAGGCGCTGTGCATGTATCACTTTGAATTAAATGGTTACCCAAGTTTTTTCTAGAGATTGTGCGTCCATTTTTCTAGCATTTACACATATATTGTTTGGTTATTTTGGAGAGTTCCATGCTCAAGGCCGCGATGAGGAAATTGCCACAGTAGGCTCTCTTGTCGAAGCTAGGACCCTCCACTAGATTGATTTTACATCTTGGAACATTTTGTTATGCTCTCAGTGGTTTGGGTGAATGTCATTCTGGAGTTGTGCCGTTTTATTTTAGCCATTGCTGCACTAGCTCTAGACATGTTTGACGTTTATTTTTTGAAGGTGTGCAACTGGTTGGCCGGTTGATGTCTATACAATCATGCCACCCTGGTGATTGCATACTGATATGTGCCATCTGTTTCAGTGTTAATCCAAAAATAAACATGTATTAATTGTTTTAGAGAAATCTGTTATGTATTCTTACACTTTACATATGTGTGCTGATTTTGTTTCTATTTATTGTCTGTTTTTTCTTTTTTTGTTGTAGTGCCATGAGGTTTAGCATTTTGTATCAATAATGTACATTTATACACCGGTCCTTGGACATTTCACTAAATTTCGTAGGCATATTGCCACAGATTTATGAACAACATATGTTGTATTAAATTAGTTATCATTAGATTGCCATACGATGTCTGTTTTTTGTATTGTATCTTTCACTCCACTTACTATTTTCACGGTCTCTGTTGTATTAGCTAGTTCACAAAATGGGTGAGCACCATGGATCAGATCCTTAAGACTTATATTAATTATGAACAAGTATGCGACCATCAAGGGTGGCAATTTACATCTACCTTTTAATGACCTAAGAGCCGCCTTTGACAGTATACCTAGAGCGGCACATGGCAAGCCGTAATTGCTAAAGAAGTGCCCCTCCCTCTGCTGAAAGCAACAATGGACTTATATAGTCATCAGCAAGAGTGAGATGGGTCCTAGGCGGGAGGACTAACAGGAATTTGCTGGTTGAAAAAGGGGTAAAGCAAGGTTGTATACTTGCCCCTCTCCTTTTCAACCTGTTTTTTGACCGTTTATTGACCAAATTCCCAATAGATATATTGTATGCATCATCTCATGCTGGGGAGAACATTGGCATCTTTTTTTGCTGATGAAGTGGTCATTATGCCCTGAAGCACATCAGGCCTACTTAAACAGACAACCCATTTTGTCAAATTTTCAGGAATAATTCTTGGAAGTACATGCAAACAAAACAAAAGTAATGAGATGTTTAGACAGCGGACATTAACAGAGGGTGTGAAAATAAGTGAAGTGCGCCATTGTGACCATCTAGTAGTCACAATTGCATCGGATGGGTCTTGGCAGGAGCATCTAAAAAAAGGCCACTGAATAGTAAGTGCAATGGCATTTTATCTTTCGCAAATTCCTTTGGAAACAACTTTTAACTCCAACAATGGAAATGTACAGAGCCTAAATGTTGGCAGGTGCCCTTTAAGGGGCAGAGATTTGGGTGCATGCTAAGGTTTCAGCCCTCTGAACTGAAAAAAAGTTACAGTGGATTCCCAATAGTACACTCAATATTCCAATTCACATGGAACTAGGTCTGACATGCATCAGTAACCAAATAGCACTAAAACCAGTTTTGTTTTCCTGTGATCCTCTCTTGAAATATAAGGAAGCTGTTAGAGGTACCCATACTTACTCAATTTAGAAATATTTGGGAGTAATCCAGAAACCCTCAATGGCCGCAGCTGACCTATTGTCATTGAAGGAACAAGTTACTTACCTGTAACTGTTGTTCTCCAGCATGGGTCTGGCATGGATTCACATGCTCATGAATATTCCCCGTCGTCAGGCTGGGAATCCTCGGTAAAGAAAAAACCAGTATCAGTTTCGTTTCTGATCTGTCTTTCGTAGTAGTAACCAATCACTGGTCTCTGCGTCATACTGACCACAGCCAATGACTGCCCTCTACCTAAGCACCGCCTCTAGCAGCCATCTTCAGATTTGGAAGCACGTTAAGTGCCAGTATGACCAAGTGAAGAGCCGCAGAGGGGTAGGCGGGCGGGTTCGCATGTGAATCCATGCCAGACCCATGCTGGAGAACAACAGTTACAGGTAAGTAACTTGTTCCTTCTCCAGCATGGGGTCTGGCATGGATTCACATGCTCATGAATAAAGAATACATAGCAGTACACACATGCACAACCACGGGAGGTGGCAAAGGCTCAACATTGAGCATTACATCAAACTCAACATTAAGCATCTTACCTCCTCACCAGGCTCACCTCAGGCGAAGAGGTTGCGCAGCACTGCTTGGCCGACCCTGGACTCCTCCCTGGAATCCCAATCGACGCAGTAGAATTTCGTGAAGGTGTGCGTCGACCTCCACGTAGCAGCCCTGCATATGTCCAGCAGGGGCACACCAGAAAGGAACGCCGTGGTAGCTGCGATCGCTCTGGTGGAATGGGCTCTCGGACGGCCAGGCAGCGGTCGGTTTGCCAACCGATGACAGTACATGATACAGCCGGAGAGCCATCTTGAAATGGAAGCCTTCGAGAGAGCCTTCCCCTGATTGACAGGTCCAAAGTTCACAAAGAGTTGTGACGTCTTCCGAAAACACTTCGTGCGGTCCACGTAGAACTTCAGCGCTCTAGCCACATCCAGCGAGTGCAAAGTCCTCTCAGCCGGCGACGAAGGCGACGGGAAGAACACAGGCAACACCGAGGGTTCGTTGAGATGGAAGTCCGACGGTACCTTGGGCATGAAGGAGGGGTGCGTCCTGAGCACTACCCTCGTGTCGTGAAAAGTCAAGTACGGGGCCTTGCAGGAAAGGGCCTGGATCTCTCCCACCCGTCGTGCGGAGGTGATGGCCACAAGAAACGCTGTTTTCCACGACAGAAACTTCAACTGGGCCGAGTGCAGAGGCTCGAACGGAGGTCCCATGAGCTTGGTCAGCACCACGTTGAGCTCCCACGCCGGGGCTGGCGCCTTCACCGGCGGGAACGATCTGAACAGTCCCTTCATGAACTCTTTCACCAGACAATGAGACCACAGGGACGACCGGCCCGTGGTTCTGGTGTATCGGGAGATCGCAGCAAGATGAATCTTGATGGATGCGTGTGCCAGTCCAGCTTTGGCCAGCGTCAGCAGGTACGGCAGTACCTGGGGAGCCGTAATCCGTAGAGCGTTAATCTTCTGTGCGTGGCACCAGACAGAAAACCTCTTCCATTTGTGTCCGTAGCATTTAAGAGTCGAGGACGCCCTGGCCTTTGCAAGAACCTCTCTGCAGTCGGCCGGTATGTCGTATCCTCCAAACTCTAGCGCTGCAGGAGCCAGGCCTGCAAGTTCAGCGATTTCGGGTCGTGGTGGAGGATGGCGCCTCCTTCCCTGGAGAGCAGATCCGCGTCCACCGGCAGCTTGATTGGCGGGGAGGCTGACAAGTCCAGAAGGTCCGGGAACCATATCTGCCTCGGCCACTCAGGTGCGACGAGGATCATCCTGCACCGTGACCTCTTGAGCTGGTTGACGAGCCAGATTAGCAGTGGCAAAGGAGGGAACGCGTAGAGGAACAGGCCCTCCCAGGGGAACGAGAAAGCATCGCCCATGCTCCTCGCCTGGGGAAACCTGCTGGCGCTGCTCCGGCACTTGGAGTTCGTCGCCGTCGCAAACAGGTCGATCTGGGGTGTGCCCCACCGTCAGAAGAAGCGATCCACTAGATCCTGCCGTAGTTCCCACTCGTGGCACGAGCGCAGCTCCCTGCTGAGTGAGTCGGCGATGGTGTTTTTTATCCCTGCCAGATGAAACGGCACCAGAAACATCCCTTGGGCGACTGCCCAATGCCACAGGTCCTGCGCCTCCCTGGACAGTGCTGGGGGGACCTGGTTCCGCCCTGTTTCCTGATGTAAAACATGGTGGTGGTGTTGTCGGTGAAGATCCTCACCACCTTGCCCTTGAGGGACGGAAGGAAGGACCTGAGGGCCCAAAACACTGCACGGAGCTCCAGGACGTTGATATGTAGGGACTTCTCCGTCGGGAGCCAAAGGCCTCTTGCGTGCAGATTTTCGGTGTGCGCTCCCCACCCTTCCAGGGAGGCATCCGTGGTCACTGTCTCCTGGTGGGCTGGGGTCTGGAAGTCCATGCCCGCCGTCAGATGCGCACGGGTGCCCCACCACCGGATCGCTCGTCGGAAACTCTCGTCGAGTGTGATCCTTTCCTCGAAGCTGCCCGTCGTTTGGATCCAGCGCGCGTCCAGGAACTCCTGCAACGGGCGCATCCGGAGCCTGCACATGGGAATGAGGTAGATGCAGGAAGACATCATTCCGAGGAGGGACTTGATGGACCTCACCTTGGCCGCGTCGGCCACCAACATCCGCTGCACCTTGCCCAGGATGGTCCTGGTCCTCTCCTCCGACGGGGAGGCCAGAAGGGACACTGTGTTGAGCCTCGCTCTCAGAAACAGAGCGTCTTGCGCGGGTACCAGGTGGCGTAGTTCACGGAGAATCCCAAGTCCGTGAGAAGTTGGACGGTCCTTGCCGTGTGAACCACGGCGAGCTCCCTCGTCTTGGCTCGGATGAGCCAGTCATCCAGGTAGGGGTAGACGTGGATCCCTTCGCGGCGCAGCTGCGCCGCCACCGGTGCGAGGCACTTGGTGAACACCCTGGGTGCCGACCCTAGTCCGAAGGGGAGGGCTTTGAACTGGTAATGACGCCCTTGGACCACAAACCTGAGGAATTTTCGGTGCCCCTTTAGGATGGGAATATGGAAGTAGGCATCCTCCAAATCCAACGACGACAGGAAGTCTCCTTCCTCCAGCTGACCCAGGACGTGCTGGAGGGTGACCATCCTGAACTTTTGCGCCTTGATGAACTTGTTCAGACGTCGCAGGTCCAGGATGGGGCGCCATCCCCCCGTCTTCTTCTTCACGAGGAAGTATCTCGAGTAAACTCCGGAGCCCCGAAGCCTCTTTGGGACGAGTTCGATGGCGCCCTTCCTGAGCATCGCCTTTACCTCCAGGAGAAGTTGAGGAACGTGAAGTTCTTTCCTGGCCACGGGGGACGCGCGGACACCTTCTTTGAAACTCGAGCGCGTGGCCCCGGGCCAAGGCGTCCAGCACCCAACCGTCGGTGGAGATGGACTCCCACACGCTGACGAAGGTCGCCAGCCGGCCTCCCACCGGGGTGCTTCGGTGGGGGCCTGACCCCACGGCCGGTTCAATCCTTCTTCGACGAGGCTTTGCCGCCTTGACCTCCTTGGCGACGACGGCGGGGTCCGCCAGACTTGCCTCGTCCTCTGTAGGCCTCCTGAGACGACGAGTGGGCCGCTTGACGGTAGGTGGAGAAACCGCCGCCGGAACCTTTGGAGGCGCCCTTGCCTCTGCTGCTCCGAAAGGGTGTCCGTCGTTGTTGCAGAACTCCAAGGGCCCGGGCCGTCTCGGTGTCCGCTTTAATGGCCTGAAGGGAATCGTCCACCGTTTCCCAAACAGGTTGTTCCCATCGAAGGGCATGTCCAGGACTCTGGTCTGAACGTCTTGACGGAAGTCCGTAGCCTTGAGCCATCCACGCCGCCTAAGGCAAACGCCGTTGCCCAACTGGCGGACCCCAGTGTCGGCGATGTCCGTCGCAACGGTAATGGCGTGGTCCGAAGCCACCTCACCTTCCTGCAGGATCTCCAGGGCCTCTGCCCTCTTGTCGTCCGGCAAGAAGTCCAACAGGGGAGCCAGTTTGTACCAGAGCTCCCTGTCGTAGCGGGCCACGATAGCCAAGGCGTTGGCCGCTTTAATCGACGTCGCTGCAGATGAGATGACTCTGCGTCCCATAGCGTCCAATTTCTTTCCCTCGCCGTCCGGTGGGGAAGTCGATGTGGAGGCCGCACCCCCCCCGCTTTCTTCCTGGCCGCCGCGGAGACGACGGAGTCCGGGGTAGGCTGCGCCCGGAGGCACAGGGGGGCCGTATCCGGGACCCGGTACTTCTTCTCGTACCGGTCTCTTCTAGCTGGCGTCGTGGAAGGGTTCTTGAGGAGGGTGAGGCCCTCATCCCAAATGTCGTCCAATAGAGGCACTGCGAGGACCGTCTTCCTCTTGGCCTCGCGCCGCTGATAAAGGAAACCTTCCTTCTTCTTCTCCTCAGGGCAGAGTTGGAAAAGCTCGGATGCCCTGGTGATCATGGAGTGGAACGATCCAATCTCGTCGGGCGGAGAAGCCCTGGTGGGAGGCGACGACGGTACATCCTCGTCGTATACCTCGTCGTACGTACCCGTCGCTGCCGTGTCAGTCCCCGTAACATCCCCTCGGGTGGACGGGGAGGAGGGCTGGAAGGGGCGCGACGGCTGAAAAGGAGGTGGAGGGTGGATCCTTCTTTTCTTGGTAGGGGGAACACCAGAAGGTCCCGGTTCTGGGTCCCCCGACGGGAGAGGTTCCGTCGGCAACGGTAGTCTCGTCCTTATCTCTGAGCATAAGGACTGTATAGCCAACAAAATGGCCGCCGAGATGTCTCGCGGCGCTGGCAGAGGGGAATCCGACAGGCATTCAGGGGCCCCGTCGGTACCCTCGACGATGTCGTCGTCACCTGCGTCGGGATCCATCCCGACGGGCCGGTCTTCTTCCACGCCGAGGCCGTGGCTTAAGACCTCGATCAGCTCCTCCTCTGAGGTTGAGGCCGAATCTACGATGACGCCCTGCCCCCCCTTTTTCTTCCCCACGGGGGATTTCACGGGGGTCCTATCGATGGGCACAAAAGAGGACTCCCTCTAAGGTGGCAGGGAGACTCTGAGCCCCGAGGTCGCCACCGCTGGTGTAGCCTCCACAGGCTGAGCCAGGGCCGCCGCGACAGTTTCGATAGAGGGCTTGGCCGGATGGATTAAGGCCTTCACCACCTTAGGTGCGCTCACCGCCTTATCCTTGAGGGGGGGGACACTGCCTCGCTCCCCCTCCGCCTTCGAGCTCGACCGGGGCCTCTCCAGGAGCTTCGCCGGGTGCTCGGCCTTCCTCTTACCCGACCCATAGCGTTGGCTCGTGGTTGATGGTGCCGGGGAGGGTGCGCCCTGCCTGGCGCCCGTAGAGCCTGACCGTTCGGCGCTCCCGGTGCCAGCGGACTCGCGGTGCTTGGCCTTATGTTGGACCCCCGTCGCCGGGGCGTCCTCAAAGGTCTTAGAAGACCGCTCGGATTTCTTCCTCTTCTTCTCGCCAGACGGGCTCTTCCCTTCTAGCCAGTTGGCGAGACGTTGATGGCGGTCCTTCATGGTCCGCTCCGACATGTTGCCGCAAAACGCACAGTCCTTCTCCACGTGCGTCTTGTCCTCATGTAGGCAGTAAAGACAAAAAGAGTGTTCGTCCTCCTTGAAGACGTTCTGCAGCTGGCATCCAGGGCAGACCCTGAACAGCTTTCCGGGCGTCGAGCTTCCCTTCTCCTGGGCCATGACCGGGCCTGAGAAACTTCTGGAGTCCTCCAAAAGCATAGCTCGACGAAATCTTCACCCTCGAGGGGCGCAGACGAATCCGACACGGGTCCCCGTTGATCGGATGGAGAGTCGGTGGAGCTTGAGGCTCTTTTGACCGAAAAAACGAAGTTTTTGAGAAAAAACGTGAAAAAAATAGCACTAACGCTCGAGAGCAATAACACGAGGATCCCAACACATGAACGTGCGGTAAAAATCTGAAGATGGCTGCCAGAGGCGGTGCTTAGGTAGAGGGCAGTCATTGGCTGTGGTCAGTATGACGCAGAGACCAGTGATTGGTTACTACTACGAAAGACAGATCAGAAACGAAACTGACACTGGTTTTTTCTTTACCGAGGATTCCCAGCCTGACGACGGGGAATATTCATGAGCATGTGAATCCATGCCAGACCCCATGCTGGAGAAGTGCATATAGACATGATGTGGGGCCAGTATGTATTTAAGTGCTTGCATTATCAATGTGGTATAACTTTTTGTACATTAAACAAAGCTATTCCCTTGAAGAATACCTGTATTTCATTAAAAGTCCATTCCAGAGAACTTTGCATTTAAAAATGCACCTATGCACTTTACCACTAAAGGCTTCAACACTTTCTTTTTCTATGTCCCCTTTATGCTGATATTAGGCAAAGAAACTTAAAAACTTGCTTAGCGATGTGGATGGTCAGAAGAAGGATGCGGGCACTGCGTTGACATTTCTATTTGGATGTTTAGTAAATGATAAGAAAAAGCCTATCTTTCCCTATTGACATATGAGTATTCCCTGCCTATATAAGTAATAAGATGCTCGTCCATCATAAAACACAAAACCGGTCCACTGCACAAAAACTAATTCTAATTGACGCTATCACTATTCTAACAAAAATAAGATCAGGAGAATGTCTCCCTTCCCCTGATTGTCTTTTCTATCAATATTTTCTCCTTTGCTTCAAGCTTCTTCTTAGTAGGTTAATTTCAAATAGCCCGTCACCCTTTAATAAGCTCTTCTAACTCTTTCACAAGGTCTGTGGGGTTTCTCTCATCTTTATGGATTTCTTTCTCTCTTTCTCACCCTCGCCCTCTCTCCTTTCCCTTCACAATGAAGTGTCTTTATTTCCGTAGCTCGGATATGCTTTCCTGATACATAAGGTTCCCCGTATGGACTATTTTTTCAAGGTCTCTCTCTTGCCCTCCTTTCATAGGATTTGGCTTCTGGTTTACAGTCTCCATGTACAGTACTCTCCCCTCTTCCCAGGGTATTTTTAGGTCAGTCTTACCAATATCTCTGCCAGCATTTATCATGATTTGCTCTCATTGTTATAGTTCCACTTCCCTGACTTTCACGTTACTGACTCATCATTTCTACTGAGACGAGTTCCATCTATTCCATAATGATGCCCCGGCAGCCTCCCGGTTCTCCTGTTCTCCCAGTTACCTTGGATCCTGTGAGGAAACATCTCTGGTGCCTCCCTTCGCTCGGGGTCTGTTTGGTTGCTTGTTTTCTCAACATCGTAGTCTTCTCCGGTGCCCCTCCTCTCTCTCCGTGTAAACTGGTAATGCTGCAAATTCCCAGATTGTTTGCTGCTTTCACAGCATAGCGGTTTCAGCGTTGTTCTGTGGCCACCCGGCCCACCACAAAATTGTGATGGTCATGCGCACCGTCAGTTCCTTGGTTTCTACCTCTGGGTTAATGCTGCGCATCCAGTGCTTTGCTCTCGCTCTGAGAGCAGTTCCCAAACCTTTGTGTTCCACATCTCTCAGTGACTCCTGCCCTCGAAGGTGTTAAGCTACCAGAGGGCCTCCCCCGCTTGCATATGCTTCTCTCTGCCTCAGCTCGCTTCGGTGTGTCCTCTTCTTCCAATCTAAGAAATGTGTTAATTTCCTTTTACCTTAGAGACCCGTTTTATCTCTCATGTAATTTTAATTTGATTTATTCTGTGTTTCTTTTGACTTTGGAGTCTGACAAACTCCATAGGCATCATCTTTATATTGTGACACACAGCACCTTCAGTGCAGTGGCACAGGGGAGTCTCTTAGATTTCCCAGAGGTTTAAATCCATTCTCTTGGTGAAACTATTGTTTCCAAGAGCAGTAAACTGAAACTGACTTTACTTACAACCTAGCACACACTATTTTACCATAGGGTGGTGGAGGGGTTACTTAGTATCCCCTTTGTCTAGTTTCTCATGTAACATTTTATGTTACCCTTTCTACAATTAATGGCTGGTGGCAGTGGTTTACTTTTTACTACCATTGTGTGTTTTTACCACAGGCTGCGTTCACAGCCACGGTAAGGCACCAAAGGGTGCCCATTTCGTCAAAATGGCCCTGTCTTCTTTTTTCGCCATTTCTTGTTGGAAAGCTCCTTCTTGAGATTTACTCCGTGCGCCAAACCAGGTTTGGTCCCTTTGTTCATTTTGTCTTTTTCACAAATGAAGCCTGCCTCCGGCTCCAGTATGTCTGGCAGGGGCAGGAAGTGAGGGAGGTGCAGAAGCTCCCTGTGCTTAATCCCCTTGGTTACAGGAATGCACCCAAACGGTGTCCGGCAAGTGCAGCCACCTTGCTGTGTGATTGAAAGCTAGGTTGGAATGAATGGGAGAAACCTGCATAAAAGGCGAGGCTTTCAACCACTATGCCACCTTTTGGTCAGACCCCTCATTCCATGCCGCCACACCACTCTTTGTGGCCATTTGCAGTAATTGCTTAAGTGCACAAGTGGAAAGTTTAAAACACAGTACAAAAAGATATGCTGCCACTAGGCTATCCTAGACATATTGCAATTCTAAACAAAATGTCACAAATGAAAAAGTTAAGGATATAAAATATCCTAATTGCACTTCACTTTAAGATGATGTGTGAGGCTTTAAACATACAAGGAATCCACCAAAAGATATAGTCTTCCAGTACTGATAGTCTTATGGACTGATCAGTTTCCCCATAAAAATCAGCAGAACAACAAGGGAAGTAAAGCAGAAGGCTTACCTCCAAAAGTCAGGTCAGCAGTCAAAACAAAGCAAAAAGAAAGGATGTCAATAAGCTGACCGTGTGAAGAGGGGATAGGAACCCCTCTCCGACTGGGGTGGGAGGCCTACCAGGGTGGATGCCAGAGCCATTCCTATCCCAGAGGGTAAGGTTGGAGTTGGGAGGGCCCCGGTTCTTGTCCCGTACCTAAGGGCATGCATGTACTTGGGCAGTGCCACTGTGAATCAGCATATACCTCTTCATAAATATGCTGGCAAGTTTCTTATTACTGCAAGCTACAACATCCAGCAATTATATGGGCAACATGACAGACCACCACAGCCAAGCTACCACATAGGGACCACCATTACTACCAAAAGTATGGACAGCGTTCACCAACAGTAACTGTATTAGCACACAAAGAGGGACAGGTCTAGCCACTTTCAATATACCTAAACTAAACTATTACTCTCCCTCAAGGAGGACTAACCTGTCCCCAAGAAGTGTCTGCTCCTAGCATGAGGTGGTGAGCAGCCGATCTAAAAGGAACAGACCAAAGAAGTTGACCCTCTGCTAAACTACTGCTAAAATATCTGATGTTAGAAAATGACTAAAATACTCAAACACACTGCAGAAAATAAATTGGGGATAAAGTTTGCATTCGTTCTTGCTCCTTACTTAGAGGAGCAGTCTCCTCTACTCCCTAGGTGACCCCTAGTGGGAGTGAGGGGCCAGAACAAATTTAACCAAATCAAAATTAAAAGTTAAAATCTGGTACATTGCCCGATTACAGGCGGGTAGCGATTTTGATACTGCTTTTTTCCACCCAGCCCAGAGTATGTAACTGGCATTCCAAAAAACACTTCATACACTGCATGATGCTCAGCCAATTGGTTAAAAAAAGATAATTGCTTTCAAAAAGTATCCATTAATCATAGTAAAAGGATATCTTTGTGGCTGTCGACCGGTTTCAGCAATGTTTTCAGTGTCGTGTTACCTTGTCAGGACCAAACTGCAAATGTTCATTTCTACTGGGGTCAGTAATCTTTGCCTCTTTGGTGTTGATTGATATTCAGAAATGGATAGATGGCAAACAAATTTTGAGTCTAAATCAAATGGGTTTAACAAAAAAATGTGGCACGGACTGTGGAGGCCTTGTCCTTAGATGCTTACAGAGCAACGCCTTGGTAAAGGGTGCAAGATCGACCTTTGTCGCATCGATGGACCTTAGTATGGCCTTCGACTTAGTGGATAGGCCCACTTTATAGAATAAATTAAACTTTTTGGGCATTTCGAATCATTTGTTGGAAATTGTAATTGCCTTGCACACCGATACTAAACTGGTGAGAAGAATAAACTCCGAAGGTGGGCTTTCCTCGCACATAGAAACCAGCAATGGTCTGCGCCAAGGTTGCATGCTGGCACCAACCATCTTTAACCTTTACGTAAGTGGTGCTCATTCAGTGTTCTCCAATAAGGGTTTGGTTTCTCCGAAACTCAATGGGATGTCGATCTCGTGGCTTGCATGCGCGGTGGACTTCCTCTTGATAGACAACACTAAAGTGGGTCTGCAGCACCTTATCAAGGTGTTTGAACTGTTCATAAGCCATCTTCACTTAATAATCAATCCAACTAAAACAATTATCATCTGTATGGGCAAACCTAACAGGAAGCAGGAGTCTTATACCTGGCTTTGTGAAGGTAAACACATCAAGCCATAAAAAGCCTTCAAGTACCTAGGGTATTGCTTTTCAGGTACTGACTCTGCTCCTCTGATCAAAAACCAATTTAGGGCTAAAGCTGAAGTCGCGTTAAGGCAGATGTGATTGTTAGAAAAGAAGTTTGGGAGATTTTCTATGAAACCCATTCTGGAGTTCTATTTGAGAAAAGTGGTACCAAGGTTAACCTATGGATTGGAATTTTTTGCTACCAATATCATGGATTTTTTGAACATTCTGGAACGTATCAGTTGGAGGGGTTTATTGTTTTTCTTAACCAAATGCATTCCAATTGAGACGATGCGTTACGAACTTGGCTTGCAATCTCTCCATTCATTGGTTATGGTTAAGAGGCTTCTATTATGGAGAAAATGTAAGATGTCTGGGGTCAGTAACCTGTATACTAAAGCGGGAAGTGATTAAACATGTCCCTTTATGATTAGATTAAATAAGGAGGTTGATATGATGTTGGAAGGAATGGGTATAGCTAAGAGCACTCTGCTGAATAAGCCTAACAAATGTAAACTTATACGAGGGATCGATTTGTCATTGACAATGAGTAAGGTGGTAGACTCTAAACTCTATAGTCAAGCCCATTCCTTTTGGAAACTATTCCCATGTATGGAAACTTACTTGATGAAATACCCTTCCAGGTCTATTAGAAATTCCTTTATGAGATTTAGGTTGAATGTTATGCACACCAATTATATTTTAAATGCAAGAAATATATCAGTGGATAAGAAATGGTGTAGATTCTGCAATCAGGCAGGGTCGGATGAAACTCTACAACATATCTTGTTAATATGCCCTGTGGTGATTAAGTATAGAACTGAATACTTTGCCGAAATGTTTTCCTCAAATGCATGTGCTGACTGTGACTTTGTTTGGTATAAAATGAGGCATGGCTACTCCCCTATTTTGATCATACGTATAATAACATTTTTAAAATTGGTTTGTGAGTTAAGTTAGTATTGATGTTTTGGTGATTTGTTTTTTGGTCTTTTTTCGGGGTTTGTTCTTTTGATCATTTATTTTGAGACTTGCATATTGTATTTTCGTGAATTTTTGATGGAATTTGAATTAACGGATTCTTTTCGTATTTTGAATTTGTAGTTGGGATATTATTGTAACGGATTGTTCAAGTATTTGTTTTCCTGCTAAGATACATATGTGTTTTAATATTTGTTCTTCTGTTCGATTTTGTAAAGGTTTATAATAAACCATAAACAAATAAACAAATAAAAATAAAAAAATACCAATTAACATTATCATCCACTGATTCAATTTCTGTCTGCCCCCAGTGCGAGTATCATTCCCTATTCACTCCATATAAGAGTCGTCAATTACTTCCAATGTCCAGTCCGGGCGTTGTCACAATTAGCCATAGGTCAGGACGTCTACTCCCAGGTTGCTGTGTTCTCACGGTGCACTGGCGATCGAGACAAACGTATTCCTTGGCTGCATCGTCAATTATGGAAGTAATTGACGGCTCCTATATGCAATGAATAGGGAATGATACTCACAGCGAACAGGACCAGTGGGAGAATGAGGGGGTTATACATCTGGGGACAGGAATCATGAAGGTGTGGGTTGTTCGGGTGAGGTCAGAGGTGGAGGAAGAGGTGGCATCCTAAGAGGTCAGAAGGAGGAAAGGTGGTGAAAGGCATATGGAGGCGATTTTCAGAGGTTGTGAATTATTGGTTGGTAAGAACAAGTGGTACTGTGTTTGAATGTGAGTGAAGGTGAGCGAGTGAAAGTATTAGGAAAAGAGTAGAGGGCGAGTGGAAGGCAATTGGGAAAGAGGAGAGTAACATCAAAAGGTGAGGTGGAGTAGGAGGCGAGAGTAGTCAAGTAGAGAGGAGAGTAGTAGTTGAGAGCAGGAAGGGGTCATATGAAAAGGTATAAAAAGAAAGACATTGCAGGGAGAGAGGAGGAAAAAGCAGGAGAGCAGGTGGGTGGAGTTGGAAGGAGGATAGTAGTGGGAGGATGGTAGAGTAGCCAAAAGACACAGAGAGAGTAACATCAGAGCATGAAAAGAAGGAAATATGATTGAAGCTCGAGTGTCTGGAAGACACAAGCCAATAACCCCTTCAAAGATATTGTATGTCACACCTAGGAAGTCCCAGAGGGAGAAGGGGGTTGCCTTTAGACCGTCACTGATAGCAAGGCATAAATTAGATAGTAGGAGTAAATAAGCAGTCGATCCTAACCTTGGGAGTAGCGACACATGGGTTAGGGAGGGTCTTGCTATCTCAAGATGACGAGAGAGAGGTCCAGACCTTGGGGCCCCTTAAAAGAAAATTAATAAAAAACCCTTGAACTGGCTTTCAGAGTTGGTGTGCTATTGAGGCCATCTATTAAATTACACACTTTGTGCGTATCCTTTAAAGGAATTTAGAGTTGAACCCAGGAAAGAATTTAAACAGGGTGCACTCCATTAGGGATTCGATTGCAGCCTTGGGAGAAGAGAGGGAAGCGATTAGAGGCATTCTTTATTGGCCTAACAACAGCAGTAGGTGACCCCCACCACTCTTCTACTGTATGCCTCTGCAGAGGAGTTTGTCGATCGGCCCTCATTTTTCGATGCTTTTTCCTGGTATCGATCGGTTGTCTATTGTTAATCGCTGCGAGAGAGATCGTACGTTGGAGCGACAGGATTGTTTTCTTCCGCTTCGTGTAATTGTGGCCAACCGATGGCAGACGTTAATGTGTTAAAGATCCTGGGTCCATGTACACATAAGACAGGGATAGGGACAGGACCACTCCTGTTGATGCCATATGTTTCAACAGGAAAGCTCAGCAGCAACGCATTTGTCTTGTAAGCAAGACGGCGCATTGCAACACAGGTTTGAATCCTGGGCTCACGCTTAGAAACTGGTCCCCGGTATTAAGCGTAAAGAACAATTATACTAAGTATAATAATACTACGAGACAACCACTAAATGGCAGCCTACGCAAAGCATGTGAATCTAAGCAGAATCACAAGGCTCACGCCACCCCGCCCCCACCAAATCTGGCTTATTTACTAACTTTCTTTTCACATACACCACCACTCACAAAAGATGTAAATGTTGCGTTTGTACAACTATAGGCCTAACATAGGCTCAGAAATTAAGGAAAACAATAAAGCACAAAGGCTGCCATGTAAAATTAGGGAAAAGACGCTTCCCTTTTTAGGACAGGCAGTGGCAACCTCCCACAATGCATTCTACATGAACTTGGAGACCAGTTATATTTTAAAGGTTACACAGGATGGTTCAGCAACTCTTCCTTTTAAACCTCATCCCCCCCCTCTACTGGTCCTATCGGGGTGGGCAGGTTTTTAAGAATATAATGAAAGATTTACATGCAAGTGACTTTTCCTTTGCCATCCTAGGATCCTCACCATTATTCTTTTTCTTTTAATAGAATACTGCGCTTACTGGCTCCACCTCTTGGCTAGAGAGCCAAACGACCAGGAAGAAACAGGGCAGTTCTGGACCAAAAAGGTAAAGATCGGCAGTGGTTGCCCCAGCAGAATGAGCCCTTCGTCTGCCCGGGTGAGGCTTTTTCCTCTTTTGGTAAAATAGGGATTATACAGGCCCAACTACCCCATAACTAACACGCAACGTCTTAGATTTTCTGTAGTCTTTTCTCTTGGTAAATACTATTCTATTTCAAGCAATGGTTAACATCTAAAAAGACCTCGGCTACAGAGGAAGGATTTGGAATGAAAGATGTCAAGAATATGAAAAACAAACACTACTTTAGGCACAAAAGAAGGGAGAGATTTCAGCACGATCGACATAGAAGAACCTTGCAAGCTTCTTCAAGTATTGACGTAAGGCTTGATTTTAGTCCAAAGGAAGCTGAGGTAACTTCTAGGGCTCAGCAGTTGCTGATTTATTTTTCATCAGAGCGAATAATTGAGCCAGCAAAAATTCAAGCTATTTCATCCTCTCTATCCTCCTCCTCCCTTGATGATTCTATTCCTTCTCCTAAAACTATTCAAGGCCAGGGAACCATTTAAACACTACAGCATTTCAAACACACTGTAGCATTATGTCAGCCCTAACTATCTCTTTGTCGCCATTTCTAAAATTGTATGAAACTGTGAATGAAAGTATCAAAGATCAAGCAACTTTATTAGCCATGATGCACTAAAATGATATACATAGAAACATTTATCACCTCTTTGCAAACAAGAGTGGATCATGAAGCAGAGACGTCTTTTCAGTGTTACAAAAGAAACTGCAGGAAGCTCTTGAACTGGAACGCACGGATAAAAAGAATATATTTGGATCACAGTTGGGGATTCTAGATAGGAAAAAAGCACTCACAATCAGAGACTTTCGGTTTCAAATTCCTATTCATCTGATCGCAACTTAAAACAAAAAACATCAGTAAATGAATTAAATAGGCCGCCACAGGCCAAACCAGACGAAGAATTGTGATCACAAAATAGAACTTCAGTTCCCGAATGAGAAATCAGTAGTTTGCCAGTCATTGTAACAGAAACAGAAACATTTAATTTGCCTATCCCAGATGGAGAAGGATCTCTCCCCATTTATAAGTTGCCCGAGAAGATCGGTGAAGACCTAACTTCACTGGCAGACTCTTTTCCAATCTTTCAACAAAAGGAAAGAAAACTGCTTAATAAAAGTGCCAAAGATGAATCCCACACAAAGTTTTAAAATATCCAACAGAAAAGTCAGAAATCTAATGACGTAAGGAACTTCTTTCGTAACCTATCCATTCTTCGAGCCCCCAAATCTGTCTTTAAACAAAAGAAAAAAGCAGTCGTCGAGCTCTGAATCTCTCTTATTACCTCAAAACGGAACTAACAAGTCTGTTTGTGAGACTGATAAAGCAGATGTGAAGTCCACTTCTGATGATGCTGACTTCTTGAATATTACTACTTGGACAATGGTTGGGAGGACAGGGAAATTTTGCAGTGGAAGCTCAAAAGTGACACTTAATCGAGATAACAACAGATCGTAACATAAAGATTCCCTGCCATTAGATAACAACTTACCTTTTCTAACTTTTGGTGGAAAAACAGATGGCTGCTGACTTGAAATCTAAGTGGGAGAACAGCAGTTATAAGAGGAACCTTTCTGCGGCTGGACAACGATTATAAAGCCCGTCATTATGGAAAACGATCCTGGTGTTAACTTGAAGTTTTTTAGATATAACGGGACATGTCATGGCCCAATGAGTGACAATAAAGAACAGGTGGAATACACTTTGCTTTTGGAGCACTTACTATCTGCTAAAGATGGTTTTTAAACTGCTTTAATGTACTGAGACTATTTCAGCAAATTCCATTATTACGATTAGTTAATGAGGATATAAAAATTGTGGAATTTGTGAATGAATCACAATTTGACAAAGTGATTATAAATCTAAATTCAAGTGTGATTGAATCGTCCTTACTTGAAGTAGCTCATTTGCTTCTCCCTTTGGCCTTTGAACTAGGTGGACCTTCAATCAACATAAGATCAGCTATTTTAAAGCCACACGATTCTAAGAAACCTATTATGGAAAATAACTTATCGAAGCAAACAACTCAAGTCCAAGACATGGGGGAGCAGTAAATTGAATTGTTGAATACAAATTCAAAAAGCTCCTTAAAGGTTACTTTTAACTGTCTAAATAGACTAGATTGTAAGGTTAGAGAAGCCCCGAAAACTTGACCAATTCAATTCCCCATGTACAGTGGTCTTGGATGGCAGCTTCCCTTTCTCAATCTAATAAATAACAACAAGAGGCATCTGGAGGATGTGACTGGGAAATGGGTTCATGGAATA
Organism: Ambystoma mexicanum; assembly: GCF_040938575.1. NCBI lineage: Eukaryota > Metazoa > Chordata > Amphibia > Caudata > Ambystomatidae > Ambystoma > Ambystoma mexicanum. The sequence goes on from NC_090924.1 coordinate 406,657,999, forward strand.
CTCTGGGTTTCTCCCACTTGTTTGTTGATGGTGTGACGCACTTTGAAAATATTGACATATTACGCTTGGAGGAAACTTGGTTGCATTCTAATCCCATATTGGACAGCTACAGTTTATACCTTAACCTATGTGAGACAGGCATGGTATGAAGAGAGACACAGACTCAAAAGCAGTCATTTTAAAACCTGTGTTTACTAAGGTTCCTTGGGTGGTGGAATGTCTGATTGGCCCCAACTCTTAAAGGGTGGTTCCCTTAACTGATGTTTCTAATGGCGGCTGTTGTCTAATAGTCCAAAATAAAAGTCTGTCTGTGTCTGAAACTATACTTGCCCTCACGCTGTAGAAAAATGTGATGGGGAGTTTAAAAAAAGGAAAAATAGTGGGTCAACAAAAATGGCAAAACCAAACTTGGTTTCAGGTGGTCTTCTCACCAGGTGCAATACGGTCAATGTTACAAAGATGAGTTCACTCACCAGGGCTGGTCATAGGATCATCTCCACAGGGCCCTTACAGTGAATTCAAACAACTTCAATGTCCTTGAGTTCCTTGGGGTTACCTTCCGCAAGCTTTCACTTGTTCACTTCCAGCTTTAAATATAAAACAAAGTTCACTTTTCTCAATAGGCCTTTCAGGGTTCCCTTCCACAAGTTTAGGCCTCTCTCATCTTTCAACTCAAAACACAAAGGTCTGCTTCTTCAATCAGCCTCTCAGGGTTCCCTTCCCCCAGATCAGGTATTTTCTAGCTTTCAAAACAAAGTCAGGATGTGCCTTTTTCATATGAATAATCTTTCCTGCATATCATCCTCGTATGGGGAGGTCAGAGGCTTTCGAAAACGCTAGCCTATCTGCTATTTCTCATCGCAACCACTCTGACCCTATCCCCCTCTCTTGATTCTTTACTGTCACTTCCTTTTGCACTTTTTATCTTCAGGTGCTTCCTGCACCATTTTTCTGTATTCTTTCCCTGTTTCCGTGCACACTTGCACCGTCTTTTATTCTTTATTTTGGTTGTGTCACACGCACACTTCTTTCATGGTTTTGTGCACTCTTGCACTGGTTTCTTTCTTTTCGGGTCCCTCGCACCTCCTTTTATATTGTTTCCTTCCGTGCCTCTTGCACCTTTTCTATGGCCTTCTGGCCCTCTTTAGGTCGCTTGCACCCTCTGCTACACTGTCCTTTCCCTTCTGTGCCTCTTGCACCTCCACTGCTTCTGGCCCTATTTCATTCATGTCGTTTTATTGTTCAATGCACACATGCGTCTCCCGCTCACACGGTTACATTGTTACTTGCATCTTTAAAAGACTTCCTGTCAGCTTCAAAACGAATGCTCATTCAAACGCTGTCCTCGTTTCCTACGCGTTTGTGGCATTGTATCTGTATCACGCTCTTCACAACCCGGCTCTGTAATGCTTTCAGATTCACTGGGCTGACTTCGGCGCCGCTGCTTCACACCTGCTCTTCGTTCCGAGGTCAGGGTCTCACCACCTGCCCCCTCAGACACTCCTGGGCTGTCTCACCGGCCCAGTGGAACGAGCATGCACATACACAGCATCTGCGGGGCACCAGCCGGCCTCTCGTTTCCCACACATGGACCCGTCTTTGCTCCCTTGCCACGCTCATGCCCTTTTTCACAGCAGTTTCTCAGCATCCTGGTTTCTGGCCTCTGGTCCTGGGCAATTCTGGCATCTCGGTTCTCCTCACGACTCGTCTACTTGCTGCTACTAATTGCTCTCCTACTCGCTCATTCACTTGTTTCAGATCACACCTTATACAGTGAGAAGACCAGTCAAGTGGAGTCAGGTGTGAATGGTTATTATTGAATGCTTGAACCTTCCTGACTATTAGTGGGACAATTTAAGTTCTTCTATGGTAGGTTTCCCTTATTTTCCCCGTGTTATTCCTATGGGAAATATTTACTGATCTTGGTTGCATCTTCCTTGTCTCAGTGTTTGGTGAAAATGGGGAGGCTGAGATTGAACTTGACATTGGTAGGCTAGGCTATTACAAGTTGATGGGTAAAAAATAGGAGTGACCTCTTGGTCCTATTTAGGTAAACAAGAGACAAATCCCTTTGTATTAGATCATTCCCTACGTTATCCACCCAGGTAAAAAGAGCACAGCACTATATGACCCTTCCTATGATCTGAGCGGGGAAAGGGCAAAGAAATGTTGGAATAAGGATTCTGTGTTTGTCTCAGCTTGCTTCCTCCCTTCCCCAGGGTTGCTCTGGGACAACCTGTCTCTCTCTTTCTGGGGTTAGGGATATTGGGGCCTGCATAAACCACAAAGGCTTCTGGGATTTCTTCACCTATTGTCCCATTGGAATACCACGTCTCCCCTAGGGTATTCTCCTGAGAGCAGCCCCGGTCTTCCCTACTCAGGTGATCCTCCCTCGCTTGTCCACCCAAAGGGTTGGCATCCAAAAGCGATGGCCCTCCCCTGGTAAGCTGAATAAAGGATTCTCGGGGACTACATGGGAGAATACCCCTAGGTCTCTCACACCCGGCTTACAGAGGTCTTAGGGCTAGACCATTATAAGGACTCATTACCCTTGTGAGAAACGGGCTGAGAATAAATGTGGCCGATATCTGCAATCCGAACAAGTGCATTTATTGAAATTCGATCCGGGGATGCAAAGGGAAATGAAAATGGGGCCTCATTTTCAATTTTTATACTCGAATCCGGTCGGTATAACAACTGACATTTGCGGATTCAGTGACTGACATTATTGGCAGTCACAGTTCACAATTCAATGTTCCATTTATAGTTCTATGTGGGGATCTGAATATTCAATGCTCCAATTAAAAAATGATTATTAAGGATTCATCAGTTCCTTTAGGAAAGGTCATTAGTAAAGGTCACGAAAGAGCAGAGAGGTGGTTCAACTAGATGCAGACGAGAGATGTCTACATGAGTAGTGTTCAATCTAAAGGGGACATACCGGGCAAACCTACTTGGTCTAACGGTGTTCAATTCAGAGTCTTGCATTTTTTTGTATCGGGAAACATGATTATAACTTAACAACTTTGGGGGTTACGGAAAAGAAAAAGAGTGACCACTCCCTCCTAAAATTGACCTGGGGCCCAAGACGAAACGAAAAAAGAAAAAAAGTGTCAGTAAATTTGTAAATTTCGTAAAGGCAGAATTCACCTGTGAATCAAAACGCATGACGTAGCTGCATTATTGTCCAAATACAATGAAAAATTGGAACAACAGCAGCTAGATGAAAATTATGCCCAGCTATTGCTTGACTTCATCGTAAGTGATAAAAGAGGAAAGAAACAGTTTTTCTCCCCTAAACATAGCTATGATGAGATGATCGCAATGGGAAAAAACATCATGTAAAGATGTTAGGGTAATAAACATAATGAAGAACCACCTGACAACAGGATTGCTTAGAAAGAGGAAACAGAAATATACAAATTGGTTGTCTCTGCACATAGCTCAAATGTTACAGAATGACCATGAAGTGATGCTAAATGCCATAAAGAAAAAAAGACTTGCAACAAATCTGGAAAATGCTTAACAACCAGACCTCTCCTCAAGCAGCCCTTTTGACAAACATTAGAGAGAAGGACTGGACCAAATTTTATGGGAAACTTTTTGGCCCTGTGGGTGTGACCAAGAACTTGCAATTAAAGACATCTAGAATGGCATGTGCTGTTCCACCAGATGTTACTGATCTGGAAATGTTTATTAACAAGGCAAATGCGTTGAGAGTGTGGGCCCGGACGGTCTCACGAACAACATGATTATAGAGGCCTCAGAGGCCTGGATCCCTTTCATTGCTAAACATTTAAATCAGGTGATGGGGTTAGGAGACGTGCCTGAGTCTTGGAAGTCAGCTTTAATAGTTCCCACATTCAAGAGGGGCAATAGGGCTGATCCTACCAACTATTGTCCTATTGCACTCTTTGATATTTTGGATGAGTTATTTGCAGCATTAATCCTGACAGACCTGCAAAAATGGGTAAATAGTACAGCTAGGCAAGACCCAGGCCAAACAGGCTTTGTAAAGTGGGTGAGGACGGACCTGAACCTGTTTCTTTTGAACATCTTGAAAATGAAAGCACTAAAAAATGGTTAAAAAATGTATTTGGCCTTCATCGACTTGAAAAAAGCCATCGCTAGTGTCGACAGGCAAATCCTATGGTCTAAGCTTGAGGCATGGGACTGCCAGACTGACTTATTACTGGCAATCATGGCGTACAAAGGTACGCATTAGATTACATTCTCAAGGCCTTTTGACCAAGGAGATCAGTACTCACAGAGGGCGGAAGCAAGGATGTCCGCTGGCTCCAATTCTCTTCAATTTATTTGTATCGATCACCATGAAAACTTTGGAACTCGCCAGGGTTTTACCCCGAGATCGGTGATCAGGAGCTAGCTTGTATTGTCTATGCGGACAATGTCGTCCTGATTGATCAGACCCCCATAGGCCTCCAATAAAGGCTGACTCACTTACAGGAATGCGTGGTTAAAAAGAGACTACAGATTAATACCACTAAAAGGAAGATCCCGATCCTACGCTCAATGAGGGCTAAGCAAAAATATCCCTTCAGGTGGTAATAGGGTCAAAGCAAATTTATCCAATTAAATTCAATCACTTATTTGGGCTCATGCATAATTTCCAGCGTAAAGGACAGTGAGCTAAAACGTGGTTGTAGACCTTCCTGATTGGAAGAAATTCCATAGAACAGGGTATTTGACTCATGTTCGTTCTCGGTAGAGGGGACTATTGATTCATAAAAAGTATGAAAAATGTTCTATTCGCCCTGTGCTGATTTTCTACAAATAAAAAGTTATTCCAATTTTAACCTATAGAGCGGAGGCCTTTTAATCCACCCCTTGGGAAATTTGGGCATCATTAGAGGGCATGAACTAGGTGTAATATCAATTTATCCAATAACGGTATGGAAGGCTCTCTCCTTCTTCCCAAAGTTTACTATGTCCGCGTCCACCCTTCCTTATCAAATATTGATCATCGATATTGTGAGGGGAAGTACTGACCATCTTGAGCAAAGGATATCAAGATGTTTGGCGATTTTAGAACATCTGGGAACCAAACAGGAGCCACTTGAGATAAATCCAGTGGAGGTCAAGAGAAAACTATGGCAACAAGATCGCATATTGACAGTTGAGACAAAAATAAACATTGGTTGTTTGCTAATTTAAGAAAAAAAGTCAGGGCACACAACTGTCTCCCAAAATATCTAATCAGATTTACTAAGTCTTTGTGGTGGGGATTAGTTTCAAAATATTTCAAAGTTATTCAACAATTCACTTAAGGAAAGTTAAGTAACCCAGGAGCAGGATACCTCACCCAGGTTCGACGACCAAAGCTAAGTGGAATTGAGTTAAGAGACAAAAGGTACTTGTTCCCAATGATAATCTATGGGGTCAAGGGCGAGTGGTGTGTGTATGGGGGACAGGCACACTGATGCTTACGTACCGTCCTGACTCTGATTTTCCCAGATGTCTTTGTGAATCATCTGTGGGTGGCTGGGGGCTCAATCTTCTGCCATTGGTTGAGTTGCAGGTTCGTGGATTCTTCCGGTTGGCTGGTAATGCAAGATGCAACCCCAACGGTGAAGGAATGCAGAATCAAACAATGCAGGTCTTCTTTGGACAATTCACTGGATAGAGGAAGTCGAGTTCCAGCGACGATCACCATTTGCAGGCGACAGACTTCCTTCCAGTCGCGGTCACAGCAGCTGCTCTAGGAAGGTAGGAAGCTGATATTCGGGGAGAAGGCTTGTGGCAGCAGATCATTTTTTTACAAATTTTACAATTTTTACAATTTTTGCATTATTTCTAGTGTGAACATACATATTTACTGCATATGGCTACTAAACGTGGCTAATGCCTTTAAATGGCTGTGCCACAGGACTTTCACTTGTTCTTTGGCCATAGTATTGTTTGGTCTTATTTTTGCCTTGCAAGGTCAGGAAATAACACAAGGTCATGCACTTGCCCGGGAAAGCTACTCCTAGGTGTGGGGCATTAGTGAAACCAAAAGTTGTCCCTGATTGGACAACTACAGGCTGTTTGAATGGTGCAGATCCTTACCATTGGTGGGCTTGGACTGGCTTCCAGGCTGGATTTTGGACAAGAAGACTCCTACATTCATTTCTTAAGATCAGCACTGGAGTCAAGAATCCCTTGTAGAAGAACAGCCGACTGAAGATCCCAAGAAGACTTCCCAAGAGGCCCAGCATCGCTTCATGTGTCTGGCCCAGTGAAGCCCTGTTGGACTATCTTATATCTAAAGGCCCTGTGTGGTGTTTCAACCTGTGAACCTACACGTATTCTCGAGGATCCAGCACTCCTGAGCCTTCATAAGTGTCCCTGGTCCCTGGACCACCCGGTTTACTGACCAGCTCTGCAGTGAGCTACCTTGCATCTGCAGCCGGAACTTCGGTGGTAGTTAGCTAGTGGTGTAAATTGACTGCCTGCTGAATTTCAGCCTCCCAGATTTAAGGCATCATACACTGAAAGGACTACTGCAACAGCATCTGGAAGGATACCTGGCGTCGTCCGTGTGCGGTGGCCATTGCTGGAACTTGCCTTCACCCGTCCAGTGAAGTGTCCTGAAGGGTATCCGGTCATATTTTCTAATACATATTTTTCGAAACACCATTATGTAGAAAACATTCTGATGATTTTTTTTTCCCCCCAATGAACAAGTTACTTCTTACCTTGTAACGTTCTTTCGACGGGATGTTCCTCCGACGTACTCCTCATCTTAGATATCTCCTTCCAGCTCTGCTGGCCTCGGAAAATGTTTTCTCTAGAGGGCGCTGCGCGTCGACGTCCTCCGAGTCGATGTCCCTCGACAGCCGCCGTATCGACGTCGACATCATCCTGCTTATAAAGGCCGCGCGCAGCGTCCGTTGCTCAGTTCCGTTTTGTAGCCCACAATAATACTTTCTGGACTAACTAATCACCCTGAAGGAGCGTAAGCTGCAACAACAAGGGAAGTAGAACTGCGGGGATGGATGGGAGGGTCGATGAGGAATACGTCGGAGGAACATCCCGTCGAAAGAACGTTACAAGGTAAGAAGTAACTTGTTCTTCGAAGGGATTGTGTCCTCCGACGTATTCCTCATCTTAGATAGGCTCCCATAGCAGTATTCTATTATCGGAGGAGGGAGTACTGACTTCACGCTGTCTTCTATTGATGAATAGAAAGCAGTATAGCCCTTCCAAACCTAGTCTCTTGACTGGAGGAGGAATCCAGATTGTAAAAACGTGTAAAGGTATGGACAGACGACCATGTAGCGGCCGCACATATGTCTTTAACCGGCGCACCTCTTTTGAGGACCGATGAAGCTGCAATACCTCTGGTCGAATGAGCCCTAAGGTTTTGAGGGGGCTCCTTCCCTGCCAGTTTATAACATTCCAGAATGGCTAGAATGATCCATCTGGAAATGGTCTGCTTAGTTATTGGTAACCCCAGCTTGTGACCTGTGTAACCTACAAACAGCTGGTCTGCCCGTCTTATCCTGGCTAGTCTACTAATGTAAAAACTTAAAGCCCTCCTAGGGTCTAGCCTGTGTAACCTCTCTTCCTCTTTCCCCGGGTGAGGAGGAGGATAGAAAGATGGTAGGGTAATCTTCTGAGTCATATGGAATTCAGAAACCATCTTTGGGAGGAAATTAGGCTTCACTTGCAGGACAACTTTGTCTTTGTGAAATATTGTATGAGGGGGTTTACAAGAAAGAGCTTGTAATTCGCTCACCCTTCTAGCAGATGTAAGTGCTATTAATAAAACAGTTTTAAGGGTAAGGAATCTTAACAAACAAGAATGGAGAGGTTCGAAAGGTGTACCCATCAGGAAAGTTAGTACTAAGTTTAAATCCCATAGGGGAACTTGGAATGGTCTTGGGGGATAAACATTGGTTAACCCCTTTAGAAACTGTATTACCAAGGGTAATTTGAAATAGGATGGTTCTTCCGCAGTACGCTTAAAGATGGATAGCGCTGCGAGATAGCCCTTAATGGTGCCAACTTGAAGGCCTGAATTTGCCAAATATAGTAGGAAGGACAAAACCATTGGTGTACCACATGAAAAAGGGTCGAAATTCTGTTCTCTACACTAGCTGCAAAATCTGTTCCAACGGCAGCGGTATAAAGACTTTGTTGCTGGCCTCCTTGCCGAAAGCAACACCTCCATAACATCATCAGGGAGGTCCCAATCCTTGTACCTCAGCCTTTCAGAAGCCAAGCGTGAAGGTTGAGGGTTTTGATGTCTGGATGGAGAACCTGACCTCCCTTCTGTGAGAGTAGGTTCTCTCTGAGTGGAAGTCGAATTGGAGGGCAGATGGACAAGTCTAGAATGTCCGGGTACCACGTTCTCCTGGCCCAATTCGGGGCAATTAGGATCATGGTTCGCCGGAATCTTCTCAACCTCCTGATCATTTGAGGAATGACAGGGGCCGGTGGGAACGCGTACAGAAGCGGAAACTCCCAGTCCACTATGAACGCGTCTCCCAGAGCTCCTCTCGGGGGAAATTCCCTTGAGCAGAACAGGTCGCATTTCCTGTTTAGGCTGGTGGTGAACAGATCTACCTGAGGGGTTCCCCAAAGGGCGAAGATCTCTTGAAGGACTTCCTGAGCTAGTTCCCACTCGTGGGAGACTGTGCTCTGCCTGCTCAGAGTGTCCGCTGTCAAGTTCTTCTCTCCGGCTAGGTGAACTGCCGATAGAGAGATTCCTTCTTGGATTGCCCAAAACCAGAGCTGTATCGCCTCTCTGCACAGGGGTAGTGATCCTACGCCTCCTCTTTTGTTGAGGTAATGCATGGCCACCGTGTTGTCCGTCATTATCAGGACGTTCTTCCCTTGTACAGCTGGCTGTCATGATGCCTACCTCCAAGGAGCCAGGCCGGGCCCAGAAACCCCAGAGGCAGACATCATTTTCCCCAGGAAGTCTCAGCGGGCCCAAGTCGGGGCCCTTTGGACTCAGTCCTGGCGCCTTAGGCGCCAGGCTCATAGCGGACCCCAGTCCTGGCGCCTTAGGCGCCAGGCTCATAGAAGAGGATATGTGTTTAAGTGCTTGGGTGCACACTTACCTGATGCAGACCTTGCTGCTTCATCCAGGCCCTCTTGAGGCCTGAATGGGACTACTTTACCTGTAGGACTACTTCACCACCCGGGTGTGGTCGGGGAAGGATACATACCCGATTGGTGGAAGGATACATACCAGGAACTTCTTCCAAGGCTATTTAAACCCCACCCGAACAGCCACACGTGCTTCGCGTTGTTCTGCACCTAGCAGCTGGACGCTCACCGTGTCAGCTCCTGCATCCTGACTTCAGCCACGCCTGCCAGCACCCTGGAACACCTGCAAGGGGAGAAAGGAAGAGAATAGGAGAAGAAAAGCCCTTACCTGCTAAATCTGCATCCCGGAGTCATTTCTCCAACGGCCCTGAAAAGGAAGACATCATTTTAAAGGCATTTTGTTTCGATCGCTGCAGCGCTGCATTTTACTCACCTTTGCAAGGCGCTTCCATCTTCAGCAGCGATCTTCCGGATTCAGCTACGCCCCGGCGCCTAGAGGAAAAAAGACAAGAACAAAGGTGAGAGGGAGAAAAGGAATAAGGAAAGCTCAGTTTCCTTTTAGGTCTTACCTGTTGGATTATTCCCACTGCATTTCGGGTCCTGCCGCTTCCTGGCATCTCCGGACCCCGGCCCCTATGGGAAAAAAAGACAAAGACACTGAATGAGCGAATGCAAAGACATTACCTGAGCGCTCATCCAGATAAGCTTGAACTTTTGAACAGAACTTTTACAGCGCCTTACCTGAACAGTCAAGCTTACCTGAACTCCCATCAATCCTCAATCCAGTGAAGTAACTGGGTTTCAACGCGCCCCTGCATCAGAAGCAGGATGGAGAGCTCATCCTTCCAAACCCTAAGGAGGGTATCCAACGAGCCAGAGACGCCAGAATAGAGGGGCCCTTCCTGTCCATCTTCAGAGTTCTGCGCCTTCGACGCTGCGCCTCTGTGGGAACCAGGTGAGCGTTACAGAACGCGAAGCCTTACCACAATTTCCCACCTGGGCGCTATGGAGACTTCCGAGACAGATCAGCTGGCCCATCTTTTAGGGGAATTACGGGCAGAAGTGCACTCAGCCCGCCAGGAGACTAATGCTCTCAGAAGGGAACTAATCCTATCCAAGGAAAGAACTGATGATCTGGCCAAAAGGTTATTGCAGGGCCAGGCAGAGCACACTCCTTTACCTGTTTCCGGAGATATTTCTACAACAATGGGTTCGAATAACCCGGTACAAATCAATCTACCTGGACACATGCCTTTGGCCCCGCCGGAACGTTTTGCGGGGGATCCCAAGAAATATGCCGTTTTTATGAACCAATGCCGTTTACACTTTTTATGCAGGCCCGGGGCCTTCCCCAACGACCAGACCAAAGTAGCCTTTGTACTATCTTACCTCAGTGGCGGTGCTGCCGATTGGTCTATTCCATTGGTAAATCAGGATGATCCCATTCTCCGGGATTTCCAGGGCTTCCAGGCCAGCATGGAAAGATTGTTCGCTCAACACTCGCAGGGACAGGCCCTTGACAAGGAACTGCTATCCTTACGACAAGGTAATCAGGATCTTTTGTCCTATATCGCCACCTTTAATAGACTAGTTGTGGAAACCGGATGGCCTGAAAATAAAAGGATCACATTGTTTCATCGAGGCCTGCGCGGAGAGCTTAAAGATGTTATAGCTCAGATAGTAGATCCACCCCAGGCCTGCGCAGACTACATAGACTTAGTGGTTCAACTTGATCACAGACTTCAAAATAGAAAAGCAGATCGGCTCAAGTATAAAACCAGAGTACCTATCAAGACCCACGTTAACTCCAAGAGTACTGACGTTTCCGAACCTATGCAAATTGGCAGTGTTAAAGGACCATTAACGCAGAAGGAACGAGAGAGAAGGCGACAAATGCAACTTTGTCTGTATTGCGGAACTTCCGGTCACTTTCTTCAAAGTTGTCCAGTTAAACCACCCAAGAAGGTGGTTGGAGCCACTGATAACGAGTTATTGACACCTGGTTCGGGAAACGACCTAGCCCGACAAGCGTAGGGGTCCGCTTGCCGAGCTTGAAAACAAACTCTTTGACCTCGCATTTTGTCATGCCAATGGTGCTTGTGAACCCAAAACAGCCTCAGCAGTTGCATGCTATAAAAGCATACATAGACAGTGGAGCTATTGGAAATTACATAGACCGTGAATTGGCTTCCAGGATTAAGCTTCCTCTCCGCCCGAAAGTAATCCAAGACGTAATTACTACAGTTGATGGAAACGAAATAGCCTCAGGGCCTGTAACGCATTCCACAGTTGAAATCACTCTGGTGGGTCAGGACGGACATCGGGAAGCAATCGTGTTTGATGTGATCAAGGCCCCACAATTTCAAGTACTTCTTGGTATCCCTTGGTTAGAAACACATAATCCGAGAAGAGACTGGCGAGCAAAGAAGATAACTTTTCCTGATTGTGAACCAACCTGTTACCCAAGGAATCCAGCTATTGGTCTAGCCTCTGTAACTTCCACCCCTGTACAGCTACCATCTGAATACCAAGAATTCCAAGACGTTTTTCAGAAAGAGCAGGCTAACACCTTACCTCCCCATCGATCTTACGATTGCCAAATCGACTTGGTACCCAATGCACAACTACCTTGTAGTAGGATTTATGCTCTTACTGAACCTGAGAACCTGCATTTGCGCCAGTATTTGGATCAATACCTGGCCAATGGCTTCATTCGCCCATCAAAGTCACCAGTCTCTTCCGCTTTTTTCTTCGTACCTAAAAAGGAAGGAGACCTTAGGGCCTGTATTGACTACCGCGCCCTAAATCAGATAACGATTAAGAATCGTTACCCTTTGCCCCTGATACCTGAGCTTATCGACCAAGTAAAAGATGCTTGTGTGTACACCAAGCTAGATCTCCGAGGAGCTTACCACCTGGTACGTATAAAAGAGGGCGACGAGTGGAAGACTGCATTCCGCACCAAATTTGGGCTCTTCGAATATCCAATAATGCCCTTCGGTTTGTGCACCCCACCTGCCGCCTTTCAGTACTTCATGAATGATGTTCTTCGGGAACTTATCGATGTTTGTGTCATCGTTTATATTGACGACATCCTGGTGTATTCCTCCTCAGAATCAGATCACAGAAACCATGTTAGGGCAGTTCTTGAGAAATTGCGCCAGCACAAATTATTTGCCAAGCTCGAAAAATGCGTTTTTCATACCACAGAAGTGGAGTTTCTCGGATTCATCCTGACACCTCAAGGAATCCGAATGGACTCGCGGAAAGTGGACGCCATTCTCAAATGGCCATCTCCTAGCTCTGTGAAGGGAGTGCAAAGCATGCTTGGCTTTGCCAATTTCTATTGAAGGTTCATCCCGGAATTTTCTCGAACTGTTCAACCCATCACAGCTCTCCTAAAGAAAAATAAACGCTTTGAATGGACTCTTGAGGCTGAACAAGCCTTTCAGGAACTGAAAACCAAATTCACCTCTGCACCTGTATTGAAGCACCCGCGCCCAGATCTCCCTTACATCGTGGAAACCGATGCATCCAGTTCGGCCATGGGAGCTGTCCTGTCACAAAGAGACCCAGAAACTAACCAACTACACCCTGTAGCCTTTTGGTCCAGAAAATTCTCTCCACCTGAACTCAATTACGCAATTACCGACAAAGAACTACTGGCTATTAAATCAGCTTTCAAGGCTTGGCGTCACTATCTTCTCGGTGCAAGACACACAATCACCGTAATTACGGACCACAGAAATTTGCAGTATTTAAAGACGGCCAAAGCTCAAACTTCGCGACAACTCCGATGGGCTTTATTCTTTGCGGAATTTGATTTTGTAATTACCTGTCGCCCTGGCTGCAAGAATGGTAAGGCAGATGCCTTATCCCGGATAGGCATGGAAGAACCCAATTCGAGTTTAGAACCTGTGCCAATCATACCGGAACAAAGAATTCTGGGCTTGACTTCATTGCAAACCATTGAGGACATCCAAGCTCAAGTAAAACAGCTTTTTGACTCTTCTGCCTTACTGGAATGGAGTCAAAAGGGTCCTCACTACACCGTTAAGGATGATTTACCCTACTTCCAAGAGCGGTTATTTCTGCCAAGTAAAGAATTGCAGGAACTTGTCATTACCCGTCATCATGAATCATTAATGGAAGGACACCCCGGTATCGCGAAAACAGAAGAAAAGATCAAACTCCACTTCTGGTGGCCTTCTTGGAGAAAAGACAAAGTCATTTGTGTTGTCTTGCGGAATCTGTGCCCAAAGTCAAAAGAAAAGGCCAGCCGGCCTACTTCAACCTTTGGACATTCCACCAGCACCTTGGCACACCTTGTCAATGGACTTTATAACTGACCTGCCTCCTTGTGGTGGTCACAACACGATTCTCGTAATAGTGGATCTATTCTCCAAAATGGCCCATTTTATCCCTTTAAAAGGATTGCCGTCAGCTTCCACCTTGGCCAAGGAATTTATGGAAAATATAGTGTGGTTACATGGTTTCCCTTCCATATTAGTCTCAGACCTTGGAAGTCAATTTATCTCCCACTTTTGGAAGAAATGTTGCCAACTAGCACAAATAGACGTGCGGTTATCCACCAGCCACCACCCCCAGACCGACGGACAAACCGAGAGAACCAATAAGACTCTCGAGCAATATCTGCGGTGCATGTTACACCAATCCGAGTTAAATTGGAAAGACATCCTTTGGATTGCAGAATATGCATACAACAATTCAGTGCATTCTGGAACCGGACAGACTCCTTTGTATACCCTGTATGGTCCCCATCCTCGGACCTCTGACCTTGATCCACCTCTGACCCTGGAGATGCCTGCAGTAAATCACCTACATTCCACAATAACCCAAGCCTTCAAAGAAGCTACAACCCACTTACAGCAAGCCAAGAAAAAGTATAAAGAAAACGCTGATTTGCACCGAAGTAAAACTCCTCCTTACCAAGTAGGAGATCAGGTATGGCTAGCAACTAAACATCTACCCCTCAAGGGTCAACGAACTTTTAATCCCAGATTCATTGGGCCTTACCCCATCAAAGCTATTATCAACCCAGTGGCCTTTAAACTCGATTTACCATCCAACATGCGGATTCATCCCGTTTTTCACGCATCTCTTCTAAAACCAGTACAACCTGGAACCAGACTGTCTGAGCCCCCAGGCCCTGTCCAAATTGATGGAGAATTAGAATTCGAAGTGAAAGACATTTTAGATTCCAAGATAGTTAAGTCGAAACTCTTCTATCTTGTTGATTGGAAAGGATAAGGACCTCAGGAAAGATCTTGGGAACCCAGTAACTATGTTCACGCACCACGATTAATTCAACGATTCCATCGAAGATTCCTGCACAAACCAAAACCCCCGGAGGAAAAGACCTTGGGAGGGGCCTTGAGGGGGGGTACTGTCATGATGCCTACCTCCAAGGAGCCAGGCCGGGCCCAGCAACCCCAGAGGCAGACATCATTTTCCCCAGGGAAGTCTCAGCGGGCCCAAGTCGGGGCCCTTTGGACTCAGTCCTGGCGCCTTAGACGCCAGGCTCATAGCGGACCCCAGTCCTGGCGCCTTAGGAGCCAGGCTCATAGAAGAGGATGTGTTTAAGTGCTTGGGTGCACACTTACCTGATGCAGACCTTGCTGCTTCATCCAGACCCTCTTGAGGCCTGAATGGGACTACTTTACCTGTAGGACTACTTCACCACCGGGTGTGGTCGGGGAAGGATACATACCCGATTGGTGGAAGGATACATACCAGGAACTTCTTCCAAGGCTATTTAAACCCCACCCGAACAGCCACACGTGCTTCGCGTTGTTCTGCACCTAGCAGCTGGACGCTCACCGTGTCAGCTCCTGCATCCTGACTTCAGCCACGCCTGCCAGCACCCTGGAACACCTGCAAGGGGAGAAAGGAAGAGAATAGGAGAAGAAAAGCCCTTACCTGCTAAATCTGCATCCCGGAGTCATTTCTCCAACGGCCCTGAAAAGGAAGACATCATTTTAAAGGCATTTTGTTTCGATCGCTGCAGCGCTGCATTTTACTCACCTTTGCAAGGCGCTTCCATCTTCAGCAGCGATCTTCCGGATTCAGCTACGCCCCGGCGCCTAGAGGAAAAAAGACAAGAACAAAGGTGAGAGGGAGAAAAGGAATAAGGAAAGCTCAGTTTCCTTTTAAGTCTTACCTGTTGGATTATTCCCACTGCATTTCGGGTCCTGCCGCTTCCTGGCATCTCCGGACCCCGGCCCCTATGGGGGAAAAAAGACAAAGACATTGAATGAGCGAATGCAAAGACATTACCTGAGCGCTCATCCAGATAAGCTTGAACTTTTGAACAGAACTTTTACAGCGCCTTACCTGAACAGTCAAGCTTACCTGAACTCCCATCAATCCTCAATCCAGTGAAGTAACTGGGTTTCAACGCGCCCCTGCATCAGAAGCAGGATGGAGAGCTCATCCTTCCAAACCCTAAGGAGGGTATCCAACGAGCCAGAGAAGCCAGAATAGAGGGGCCCTTCCTGTCCATCTTCAGAGTTCTGCGCCTTCGACGCCGCGCCTCCGTGGGAACCAGGTGAGCGTTACACTGGCAGGAACGCCTTCAGCGCAAGTCTGATGGCTCTCAGCTCGAACAGGTGATGTGTAGTCTGGACTCCGATGGAGACGAACGACAGCTGATGGTCAAGTTGTTGGCGTGGGCTCCCCACCCCGTGAGTGAGGCATCCGTGACTACTGTTATCTCCGGCCAGGGTTGCCAAAACTGTTCTCCTTTCAGAATGTTCTCCTGACAGGCCCACCACTGAAGGTCTCGAGCCACCCTGCCGGGAACCTGAAGAAGATCTGTCATTCTCCCTGAGAATTGTGACCACTGAGTCCTCAGTGCCCACTGGAGGGATCTCATTCTCAGGTGAGCCTCCGGCACTAGGAAAATGCAGGATGCCATGAGGCCAAGCAACCTCAAAAAGTCGAAGGCTGGGAGACGTTGGGCATGCTGGAACTTGGTAACCATCTGTAGAATATCTTGAGCCCTCACCTCTGGTGGCGAGGCTTTTCCCAGGGAAGTGTCCAGGATCGCTCCTATGAACTGGAGTCTCTGCGATGGTATCATTTGTGACTTCTTTAAATTGAGGGAGAAGCCCAGTCTGTGAAGGAAGTGGCACACGTGATTTAGCTGGATCTGAGCTTGTTCCGGAGAAACAGCACTGATCAACCAATCGTCCAGGTAGGGGTAGACGTGAATCCCTTCCCTCCTTAGACTTGCAGCCACTACCGACATTAACTTGGTGAAGACCCTCGGGCGGAGGTCAGCCCAAATGGCACCACTCGAAATTGATAGTGAGAGTTGCCAATTGCGAACCTCAGGTATTTCCTGTGCTTGAGATGGATAGGCATATGGAAATAAGCGTCCTGAAGGTCCAGAGATACCAACCAGTCCTGGAACTGAAGGGCCTGGAGGATCTGAGAAAGAGTGACCATCTTGAATTTGTCTTTTCTGAGGAATTTGTTCAATTCTCGCAAGACCAAGATGGGTCTCAGTCCTCCGTCTTTCTTTGGAATGATAAAGTAAGGGGAGTACCAGCCCTTGTTCCTCTCCGCTACAGGTACCGGTTCTATGGCACCTTTCTCTAGCAGGTCCCAAATTTCCTGCAAGAGGAGCGGATCTGGAGCTTTCTGAGAGCTGATCCCCGGTGGATGACTCTGAGGTATACGTAGGAAAGGAAGGCAGTAACCTTGGGCAACTGTTTCCAATGCCCAAGCATCTGACGTGATAGCCTGCCGTACCGCCAGATGTTGAGTCAACCTGCCTCCTACAGGTGTCCTGTGAGAGAAGTCCTCAGAGTGGTTTTGGGGCGGCTGATGCAGATGCCGATGGTAAAGAGGTACCTGCTGTTGCTGCGGCTTTTGAATATCTACCCCGTCCACCTCGGGTAGTTCTTCTTTGACCCCTTTGAGCCGGTCGTCCTCTACCTCTTCCGAATGCGGAGTAGAAGCGAAAGGACTTGCCCCTCGCAGAGGTTCCTGTGGGACGAAAAGGAGTCTGACGGATTGCAGCTCCTAGGGATTTCGCTGCTGCTTTTGAAGTTTGCAGTTTCTCTAAACTGTCATCCGCCTTTTTCCCGAACAAAAAAGAGCCATCGAATGGCATGTTCAAGAGCCTGGCTTGCACATCTGGGGCAAAACCAGACTTTCTCAACCAAGCGAATCTCCTGGTTGATGTACTTGCCGCCATTGCTCTGCTGATACCGTCAGCCGAATCAATGCCCGTCTGGAGGGATTCGCACATAGCGTCTTTACCGTCCTGTATAATATTCAGGAACGCATCCCTTTCTTCTCCCTCCGGGATGCAGTCAGCCGCTGTAGAAGCACACTCCCAAAGTGTATGGCTGAACCTAGCAAGGGTGCAAGTAGCATTAACAGATTTTAACCCCATGCTACGTGCTGAAAAGACTTTCTTTGCCATAGCATCATATTTTTTATCGTCCCTGTCCTGTGGGACGGTAGGATAAGCCGTCTTGACATCGGTAGAGGATGCTGCCTGTACCACCAGGATTTCTGGGGATCGGTGTTTAGACAAAAACTCTGGGTCTGTAGAAGATACCCTGTACTTTGTAGACAGTTTTTTTATTTACTGCTGGTACTACATCTGGGGTTTCCCAGTTTGTCATGATCTTTCTCTGAAGAGCTTTATGAAAAGGCACCACAGGATCCTCCTGTGGGCCTTTGTCAAGAATATCCGTGAGGTCATCTTGTTGGAAAGATTGTGAAGGTGCAGACCATCCCATGAACTCTGTGATCCTGGCCATTAAGGCTCTGTAGGGGGTTTCAGCATGCTCCCCCGGGTCTGGCTTAGCAAACTCCACCTCAGGGGACGTGTCTAACCCACTTGCCTCATGTAAGGAATCATGAAGATCCTTTAACCTGCGCTCTTCAGAGGAAAATTCCTCTTTAATTGGGGTTACAGGTCCCTGTAACTCAAATGTGTCTTCCTGTTCAGACAATTCACCCTCTTCCAAAATTGAGGACATAGTTCTCAATTGTTCTGAACTCATAAAGGGAGTAAATCCCATTTCCAAGGCAGAGGGTTCCAAACTTGTCATTATCGGCCTCGAAAACGTCGATGTCGCAGACGCCGACGTCGAAGGCTTCGAGCGTGGCGTCGAAAACAAAGGCGGAGGCCTCGAAGACCTCGACAGAATTGGAATTCTACTCGACAATCTCAAAGCCATCAACGTCGAGGACCTGTGGATAGTCACTGGATGTGTCGTAACCGTGACGCCGGTGTCGAAGCTGGCGTCGAGTCGACAGACCCGTGTGTCGAAAGTCCCTTCGACAACGGCGTCGAAGACATCGACGTCGACGGAACCCTCGAGGAAGGTTTGGAGGTCATAGTCCTACTCGAGGGTTCGAGACGCGCTCGAGAGGTTTCCTTCGCCGGGTACTGCGACTCGCGGCGTTTTTGACCTTCGGTTCTTTCGACCAGAGCATCGCTCTCGGCAGTCTTCGAGGGGGTCGAGGCCGCTTTCTCGAAGACGCTCATCATATTTTTTCGGAATTCCTCCCATTCAGCCCGGGAACTATGTTTCGTGGGGCAAGGGATTCTTTTTGGCGAAACAGAGGAAGAGGAAGACGGAGAAGGGGATCTTCGACGTCTCCTCTTCGAGTGCTTCGATCTCGAGGAGTGATGAGACCCACTCCGAGACCTGGAGCGCGAATGGTGACGAGGAGACGAATGTCTCGACTTCGTTGACGAAGAAGCTTTAAAAGTCTTACCTTTCTCCGGCTTCCCCCTACGCTCCTTCAGGGCCTTAGCCTCCCAAACACCACAGACAAACTCTGTGAGGATCGGTCAACGACATCTTTTTCCCACAATCTCGACATTTCTTGAAGCCGGATCGAGGAGTTGTCGGTTCCGACGAGGGAGCCATCGAGTACGGATCGAATAACTCGAGGTAAATGGGATTAATCTGACTAAGAACGGAGCAACGGTATTCCGAGGGACCGAGTAAGCGCAGAAAAACGGAACTGAGCAACGGACGCAGCGCGTGGCCTTTATAGGCAGGATGACGTCGACACGGCGGCTGTCGAGGGACATCGACTCGGAGGACGTCGACGCGCAGCGCCCTCTAGAGAAAAAATTTTCTGAGGCCAGCAGAGCTGGAAGGAGATATCTAAGATGAGGAATACGTCGGAGGACACAATCCCTTCGAAATATTTTTTTACATTTCATATTTTTTTTTTGTTTGGCAAGTAAAAAAAAGTGTTACAAAAAAACCAGGAGTTTGGGGGGGAACCCCCCCCATTTTAAACATAAAATAAAATAAAACATTTGAAAAAATAATTTTTGGCAAAAATGCGTCAACATATAAATGGCATTCGAAAATATGCCATTCGAAAATATCACTATAAACAATCCTGAAGAGTTTTGCATCAGTGCTTTCTGCATCTCTCCATCACCAAGGTTTGTACTATGCTCCTGGACCCGACTGGAGAATTTCATGCACCCGCAGCTCCTGGGAACCTTTCATTGGAACAAGCAGCAGGAAATCAATCTCCAGTGACCACCCCAGTTGACCCATCCGGCCCTCTAGGAAAACCAAAGTCAGGGAGGTTAAGTAAACACAAATCATTTGTCTCCCCCCTGTGCTACATAGAATACCATTGAGAACAGGTCTCTTTGTATACTTACATTCGACTGCATTTTGGCAGTCATGCATGAGCAGTAAAACCTGAAAGATAAGAAAGACATGCATTACTCACCGTAATAGCATTTTGATGGTTGTATCTACTTAGATTAACCCTTTAAGTGCCAAGGACGAGGTATCTCGTCCGTGGAATTACCTCCACAGTGCCAAGGACGAGATAGCTCGTCCTTGGCACTTAAGGGGTTAATGAAGGAGAACATGTTAGAAGGCTTTGCATGGTGAAATACTGAAATCACCAAAAAAGGCCTTGGCACTGGGGGGAAAACACATGCTGTGTATATAGTCTGACATCAAGTGGTAATCGCGGAATATTGCCTCTTTTTTTCGAAGATTAAAAGGGGACGTTGGCATGGGCGCGACTGTAACAATATCCATAACGTAACGTGCAGTGTGCCCAAAATCCCTCACGCGCCGAGGTCCCTCAGATTGTGTTTTTTTCTGCCATGAGGGAGTTGTATAGTCAGCGTGAGCGAGTACAGAAGAGAGAAGGTGCAAGATGTCTATGTTCCTTCTATTCCATGAGGGGAGGAAGGGTGGGCGCATGTGAAGCTAATCAGATACAATCATCAGAAATGCTATTACGTGAGTAATGTATGTCTTCTGATTCTTGTGAATCTGCTTAGAATCACATGCTTTGCATAGACTAGCGAGCAGTACCCAGAGATGGTGGTGGGATATGTGAAGGAACAGTAGCAAAGAGATATCTTAGCACTGCTTGCCCCACCGGAGAATCAGACCTAGAGCGTGTATCTAGGCAATAGTGTTGTGTAAAGGTGTGTACAGAACTCCAGGTTGCCGCTTTACAAATGGACTCAAGAGGAACATTTGCAATGAATGCTATGGTAGCCCCTGTGCCCCGAGTAGAATGTGCTCTAGGCGAGAAGGGCAGATCTCTCTTAGCAAGAGTGTAGCACAGTGTGATGCAGTTTACGATATACTTTGAAATAGCTGATTTAAGGAAATGGTCCGCTTCTCTACCAGCTGCCACTGAAACGAAAAACTGGTTTGTTTTTCTAGTGGCTTTGTCTTTTGCAGATAATAGATAACCGCACTCCTCACATCTAGTGTGTGAAGGCTTCTCTCTGCCACGTTAGTGGGGTTCAGGAAAAAGGTGGGCAGTTCTATGGACTGGTTTACATGGAACTTTGAAATAAATGTAGGCTCAAATCATGGGTGAGTGTGCAGGACCATCTTATCTTTGTGAATCGTGACAAATGGGTCCTGAACTGAAAGGGCCTGCAGTTCACATATTCTCTGTATCAATGTGATCACCCACCAGGAAGGCGGTCTTGCAGGCGAGTGCTTTAGGGCTAGCCTTGTGCATTGGATGAAAGGTAGGCTCCATTAGTCTGGTAAGTACAACGGTCAGGTCCCACGCAGGAGCTGGGTTGGAAGTAGGGGGATGAAGCCTTTTTACCTCTTCCATAAATGCTTTAATTACTGGAATTTTGCACCACAAAACTTTATTGTGGGATGTGATGTATAATGAAAGCGCAGCTAAGTGGACGCTTAGGGAATTGAAATCCAGACCTGAATATAACAGGTGGGTTAGATACAGGACAATATGTGTTGATGTGCATTCAATGAGATTGATGATTTTGCCATTAAAGCAGATGACAAAGCATTTCCATTTGCTGGAGTAGCAATGCCTGATGTTAGGTTTCCATGCTTTTCCCAGTATGTCCATGCATCTTTGAGGGAGCTGGAGATGCCCGAACTCTATGACCTCAGGAGCCAGGCTAAGTTGAGAGTTTGAGGGCATTGATGTAGTGTTTCCCCCTGGTCTTGCGACAGCATGTTCTAAGGGCATGGCAGCTTCCTGGGAGGGGAGACTGACAATGCCATGAGATGGGAGAACCAAGGTTGGCGGGCCCACATCTGGGCCACCAGAGTCATCTTGAATGGCTCTTGGTGCATCTTGTGCACTATCCTGTTGAGCAGGGAATAGGGGGAAAAGCGTAGACATATTTCCCTGACCATGTTATCCAGAGACCGTTCCCCTTGGAGCCGTTCTAAGGGTACCTGGAGGTGTAATCTGGGCAATGTGCATTCTCCAGAGTAGCAAACAAGTCGATCTCTGGGAAGCCCCAGTCTGCGAAGACGTTGAGTACAATGTCCCTGTGTAGTTGCCACTTGTGCTCTATGGGTATGGGGAGGTCTCTGCTGAGTATGACCGCCAGAAGAGTGAGATTCCTTGGAACGTGCTGTGACAGGAGGAACATCTTGTGTTTGAGAGCCCATTTACATATGTTCTGGGACAGTTTGGACAGCCCAAGATTGAGTGCCCCCTTGCTTGTTAATACATGGCCGCATTACTGTCCGTGAGGGCTAGAACTGTCTTACCCTGGAGGTGAGTTTGGAAAGCCTTCAGGGCTTTGAACACCGCTAGCAGTTTCAACAGGTTTATGTGGTTGGGTGCTACTGCTGGGGACCACACACCGTGCACCATCTGATGAAGGAGGTAACACCCCACACCTCATAGGAGATGTGCCTTTGGTGAGAGTGGCCTTTACTGCACGGGTGGTGAAGGTCTTCCCTTGCAGGAGGTTTTCCTTTGACCAGCACTGCAGAGACTGAATGAGGGCTCAGCGACAACCACTAGATCGTCCCATTGTCCGCTGGCCTGACACCATTGGCTCGAGAGCCACTCCTGCATGGGGCACATGCGCAGATGTGCGTGTGGAACTAGGTAGATGTAGGAGGCCATCATCCCTAACAGTCGCTTGGCTTTGCGTACGGTTACCTCGTGACTGGTTACATAGTGAGGGATCTGGAAGAGCATGTTTTGAATCCTCTCGTTGGAGGGAAAGACGAGGCTGTCTTTGGTATGAATTAGAGACCCCAGAAACTGTTTGACTTGGCTGTGGTCTAGGCTTGACTTTTTCCTGTTGATTGAGAACCCTAGACTGAAGAGGAGATCTACCGTCTTCTGGGTATTTGTTAGACATATTCGGTACGAATCCCCAGTTATTAGCCAGTCGTCGATGTAAGGATAGACTGGGATGGACTGCCTGAGCAGGTGAGTAGCTACTAATGCCAGTACCTTCGTGAACACCTGTGGAGCTGGGGCAATGCCAAAGGGAAGAACCTTGAACTGATAGTGGATGCCCTCTATCATGAACCTTAGGTACATTCTGTGCGCTGGCAACATTGAAATATGAAAGTATGCCTCTTTCATAAATGGGGCCATGTTATCCCCCTGCATCAACAGCACAATCACCTCCTGCAGTGTTGTCATTCTGAATTTTTGCGGTTTGCCATACTTGTTCGCTGTGCGCAAGTCTAATAAAGGGGGCATGGTGAGATTCTTTTAGGGTACAAGGAAGTACACTGAATAAATACCCTTGTTTACCTGGTGAATGGAGACGACCTGTACGGCACCCTTTTCCAGAAGGATCTGTACCTCTTCCAGCAGGATTTGCAGGTGTGCTGGTGATAGGCGTCTGCTCTTTGGTGGGCCGGTGGAACTCTATGCAGTAACCGTGGGTGACGGTATTTAACACCCACTGGACTGATGTGATCCCCCTCCCATGCATGCATGAATGATGACAAGCATCCCCCAACCGGAGAGGCATGGAAGGGGACCCGAACCAGCGAGTCACCGTGTGGTGGAGGCTGGGGAGCCTCTGAGAGTAGAGTTCCTGCCTCTACCATTGCCTCTCTGCTGGCATTGGCTGTTACCAGATGAGCCTTGGCCGGAGGACCATGGGGTACTTACAGAGCCATAATGACCATGGGGAGTGTGATGCTGGAAATGCATTGGGGGGAACAGGGCCTCAGTATCCTTGTCCTTTACTGCTTTTTATCGTGTTTTTTGGTCGTGTTTTCCACAGAGGAGTTCATGTGGCACTCCTGGCGGTGCAGCGCTCTCTTTCGGTTTTGGTGAACAGACCCATGGGATACTCTTATGGCACACATGGGTGGGGGTACAACCCTGTGTCACTAGTGTATGTTTTTGGACACCTGTGTGTGGCCCACAGAGCAGGGCCCCGGCTAGTGGTAGCTCTGTGTGAATTGACTGGTGCCCTGAGCGTCCTCCATTTTGGGATGCCCATGCCCGGTCATTGGAATCGGTAGATTCCTGATGGAGACAAGATGGCTCCAGTGGCCTCTCCTTCCATCGCCTGTTACCTTGATCTTCCCGAAGACCCGGGAAGCCCTGACTCCGTCCCTTCCCCCTGACTGACTGTTGGGTGGAAGTTCCATATATGGTAGTGTGGGGAAGTGCCGACCAGCCTAGCTGGAGCCTTCCGAATGACTGCATGTTGTGGGTACGCACGTGGCTGGGACCTGGGTGAATGGAGTGTGTGACGAATATGCACTTCTTGTTGTGGACGTCTAGTTTCTGGTGTTTGACACAATGACTGAGACAGCTCAGCCCGAAACTGGTATGAATGCAGTGTAGAGTGGTGAATGGCTGGGTACTTGTCCCAATACACATAACTTGTTGCGAGTGTCTGGAGAGAAGTGAATGGCCTGAATGCACTATGCACCTGATTGGCTGCATGAATGAATGACCTTCGCAGTGATTGGATGCGTAAGTGTGACCCAGCGGAATGAATGGGAGATCAACACTATATCTGGGGACCTCTCACTGCTAGGAATCGTGTTCAGAAGTGTTCAGAAGCTGAAGTCCAAACTACCAAGAGTAACTGGAGTGAAACTGAAGCTTGGCCTTGAAACCCTGCTGGAAGAGAAGAATTGCTGCTGTTCTTCTTCAATCTGAAAGCTGCTGTGTCTCCAAGGACTGACCCAGAAAGGACCTGGTAAGGCGCCCTCTTCCCGAGATACGAGGGACCATCGTGCACCTGCTGATCTTTGCCAAAGCTCCCTGGTGGACAGACCTACGATAGGCTGCCGACCGAAAACGGTGACTGCCGCGGAATCCCAAAGAGAAGAGCCCGGACTGTTGTCCGCCACTGTCGCGGACCGTCGCCGACCGGAGCCGCTGTGCTCCCGTTGCCTAAGAACTTTCGATACACGCACGCGCTCGTCCGCACCGCCGCCCGCCTTATCCCACCGGAGAAGGCCAGGCCATCGACGTGCCGAGGAGCATCCGCCGGTGAGTTTCTCGCCACCCAAAGACCACAGAGACGCTGACGACTTGACGCCCTTGCTGGGCCACAGTTCTTCAAACTCTTTACGGTCCTGAACTATCGACACCCAGGTGCCCCGCACGCCTCTTCCTTGCAGGACGTTTACGCTTCCCCATGGAGCACCGCTAGGAAAGAAGCTGCCACTTCACCGTCATAGTTCACCCTGTTCTCCGTCGGACGTTCGGCGACCCGGAACTCCTGCCTTAAAGGGAGGGCACTCAAGAAGGGCCGTTGATTCCCCGATGAGGAACGCTACAACACCAGGTACTTTGGGGTTGCAGAACTATTGAAAGTCTCTTGTGAACAATATATGGACTGGGCTTGTGATATATCTTTAACCCAGGTAGGGGGATCTCCACACAGAACTGTGCTTAGGTAGCAGGGCCAGTATTCTGCCAATTGTTGTAACTAACTGCTTTCCTCTTATATCTATTGTTGGTTACCTTTACAAACTGATTAGTGTGACATTTAACTGTACAGTTTATGCACTTTAAAGAGATCTAATAGTAATTGTGGTACCACGTAGAACTGTATATTTGCCATTATAGATAACCGAGTACAAAGTGAGTTATCGTGATATTATACGTAACCTTGAATATTAATTATATAAAGACTGTGTTTTAACTAATACAGTGTGCGGACATTCCTTTGTGGGTGCTTGGGGGCTACACTGTACTTAAGAACCAGCCTGCATCACCTCCTGAGAAGCTAGGCCTCGATTGCTCGACCACGTACCAATAATAGAGAATCTTGGCTTGGGTCCTCTACGCCTCTCCTCTGCCATATAGAGAGCAGAAATACAGACACCCCCCTCCGGTCTTTTAAGGGAGACCGAGAGAAAGATTGCCCGCGAAATGAATGGCGAGAATATGAGCCTCTTCGCTGGTGAATGGGCTTGGCTGTGATTTGGCTTAGTGACTTCAGCGTCTCAAGCTCTTTCTTAGCAGTCTCCAGGGCACCATTGACAGCCTTGCCAAATAAGTTGGAGTCTTCGACAGGTTTGTTAATCAGAGAGATCTGAGAGTTTTTGAGTCAAGCGTGTCTTTTAAGAAGAGTTCCCTGGGCTAGAGTATGTCAAGAAGTCTCAGGTGCAGTTAGGGTGTTCTTTAATATATTATGGGTCACCTGCCTGCCCTCATTCACTACCGCCAGCAGGTGTGATCGTGTGGGCTTGGGAACCTCTTGAAGGCCTTCCTGAAGCAGGCCCCATTGGACATCGCTGTAACTAGCGAGGAGAGTCGTACTGTTAGCTATTCTGGTAGAATAGGCCGCAGAAGTAGTAATACACTTCCCTAGGGCATAACATGTTTTGCAATCTTTATCCAGTTGAGCTTCCACTGTGAATAGTGGAACCCCTACTCTCTTTCAGGTGGTTTTAACAACCAGGGAGTCCAGTGTGGCAGGACCTCGTATATGCATAGGTTCAGATGGAACAGGGCGGAAACAATCTCAACCTGAGGGTTGACTGCCATTGTAAGGGAGGGTGACGATAAAGAAGGAGCTAGGCGTTTCTTTATTGGATTGAGAAGTGGAATAGCCTGACCAGTGGGAGGCTTTCTTTGAGAATATTTTCAACTAAGTCTGCGTTAGGGGCTGTCTCCTGTGTAGCAATCTCAAAATGATCTGTGGCTCTTTTTTAGGATGGCACATAGCATTTGATCATCCACAGGTGATGACTGTCTTTGCTGAGGTGAAGAAGGTGGGTATAGACACAGTGTCCGGGTGAGGGGTATATGAAAAGCCAAGGCCCCTGATCTGCTGGCTAATCCTGCTCCCAGTCCTGGTCAGTTGTGTCCTGATCAAAAGGATTGTCCTAGTATGTATCCTCCTGTTCTGAATAATCAAAGACCTCCTCGTGGTGGAATTGTGTAGGAATGGGAAGCTTTTGCCCTTTTTGTAGAATGGGGCAGGAGTCTTCCTCCCTAGGTCTCTTGGGAATTAAATATTTAACATAGTAATCTATAAATTGGGCCATCCTGTCCATATAATTCTGAAATCTCTGCCTAGTGCACAGGGAAGATGCAAGGGGGGTCTGGAGGTGGAAAGGGCTATTCAGAAGGGGGTGATTTTCCTGACAAAGCCTTTGGGAGAGGCTGGGGAGCTTCTGAATACTCCTCTAGATGAGTGGGGGAGCCCCTTAGTTCTCCGGCTGCCAAAATAATAGCCGTGAGACTCTCGCATATTTTCGGCAGCTCAATACTAGGTTTCGACTGACGACTCTTCCGAAGCCTTAGGTGCTTGGGAGCCCTTGGGCGGCGTGTCGGCGGCTTTTTTTTGGGGGGGGGGAACCCCTTGTGAGAGGAAAGCCCAGTCTCATGCCGAGAAGACGGTTGCACGGAGGGCACCAAACTGTCAGGTTTGGAAGGCACCATCACATTTTTCAATGGGCTTGTTGGCGTTACAAGCTTCTTTGATGTGTCCATCAAGGAGGCCTTAAGGGTTGTGTGTTTGGGCTTAGGTGGCGCGTGTGTGCTCTTGTCGCTGGGGTATGAACTCCCCAAAACAGAGCTGGTGGCCTGCATGTTGGGGCTGGTGACTGGCATCTAGGGAACCTGGAGGGTTCCACCGAAAGGTCTATGGCTTCCAGGTCGGAGCCATGGCTGCCACTGGAGTCCTTGTCATCCGAAGCGATGGTAGGGACGGGGGAATTACTTTTGGCCTGTATTGCGTATGCCGCCCACCGATATGTCCGCCTGTCCTATAACGTCTTGGGATTAAAGAGCTTGCAGGACATACAAGAACGATTGTTGTGGTCTCGAGGTAGACACATATTGCAATGGGTGTCCTTCCAGGGGAATTTGTTGTTACACGACGGACAAAATTTAAAGGGCGTCCTCTCCATAGCAGAGGTAGATGGCAGCCAGACCGAATAGGGAAAGAGAAGGGAAAAGGAAATGCATTCTTGAAAAAGAATAAACCCAGGGCCCCATTCTCCCTACTGTAAAGGACTGGGCGGAGGGCCGAGGCCATACGGTTGACAGACGTCGATCAGTACACCATTCACCCAGTCACCGAGCATTAGTAGATGTCTTCGGCAGCAGTAAGTCCATGAAGCAGTCGTCGAAAAGAAGTAGTCAGGATAATAGACGACCGTAGGTTGTGGGATAAAGTAACAATATTGAGCAACATAACTCTTTCAAGCTCTGCATAAGGCGACCAACTAGTTTGGCGGAAAAAATAATTCTGAGGGACCTCGACATGTGAAGGATTTTGGGTACACTGCACATCACATTAGGGATAGTGTTACAGTCATGCCCATGTCGACGTCCCCTTTCGAGCTGCGAAAGAAAGATGCAATACTGCGCGATTACCTAGCTGTCAGACTATATGCACAGCATGTGATTCTAAGCAGATTCACAAGCATCAGAAACATGTTTTACCACTAACTTTGTTGCATCTCTTCTGTTGAACAATCACCACCACAAGTACTTTACCTGCATCAGATACATTCTGGCTAGAAGCATTGTGACCTTTGGGCAAAAGGCCCCATTCTTCATAGGGATTGGATTTCTGAAGCTAGGTAATATTTCTTGTGACTTGCTTCCATCTGACTGGATCACCTACCTCGTTTTAATGATTTAAGTCATTGAATGCCTTTTAAGAACCTACAGTGACTCTACATGTGTTTATTATTGAGTGTTGTGCAATATATTTTCACTTGCGTGTTTCATTTTTGAGTCTTTGTTTAGTCTAAATTGATTTATTGGGTGCTTCATGTTGTGGACTCATGGTGGACCCCTGACCGCAGCCACACTCTCCTGAGAATAGCCGTGAATGCTCTCCATTGCTACCTTGATTGGGTTTTGAGTAACCTCTCAAGAGTTCCCCTGTTCATTATAACTAGGGTGGTGTCCAGAAATCTGTCCATCACGCCAGATTTTAGACATCCATCCCAACACACAAACCAGTAGCCAGACAGATCGTAGTTTGTAAGGCATGCTGACCTCTAGTGGCCATCTTTTGGTTTAGGCAAGTCTGGGGTAGGCTGGGGAAGGGAGCCCACAGGAAGATGAGAGAGAGTGGGGTGGTCCTTAGTGAGACCGTACGAAAACAAGTTTTAAAAAACCTTGAACGGTCTTCGAAAGTTGGTGTGTTCATGAAGCCTTCTATTGAGGCGGGAGATGGGCAGTTGTAGAAAGAATAGTAAGAAAGTCTAATATTAAACTTTTTCTAATCAAAGGCCTTAGCCAGAAGAACTCTGCAAACTATTGACCGACGACGATGGCGGAAAAAAAAAGAAATCTTGGGGACCTCGAAGAGTGAAGGACCATGGGTACATTAGACGTAAAACTAGGGATAGTATTATTAACACTCCCAGTCGACGTCCCTTTTCGAGATTCGCAAAACAAATCGTATAGTACTCCGCGACTACGACTAGATGTCTGCCTCTGCATAGCATGTGATCTAAGCAGATCCACAAACCTCAGAAAAACAAGTTACTTACCAACTGTAATGTTCTTTCGACTGGATGTTCCTCCCACGTATGCCTCATCTATGATATTCGTAACTCGCCAGCTTCGCTGCTCCGGGGAAAAAAAAAGAATCGGCAGAGGGTGCTGTGCACCAGGTCATGGCGTCGATGTCCCTCGACGGTCTCCATAGCGTGTCGACGTCACCAGTCGTAGAAGTAGCTCCTGCCACGCCCGTTGGCTTCAGTTCTGTTTTTTCGTGGTATAATTCGAGGAACACCCAGGCGTGCCTCAGACTGAAAGCTCTTCGTGAAAGACGAGTGTAAATAATGTAAACTGTACTGAAGGGTAGGATGGGAGGGGCGATGAGGAATACGTGTACGTGGGAGGAACATCCAGTCGAAAGAATGTTACAGTTGGAAAGTAACTTGTTCTTCAAATGGATTGTGTCCTCCCACGTATTCCTCATCTATGAGAGACTCCAATAGCAGTAGCAAAATTTGGAGGTGGGGGTACTAATTATTTTTATCATGTACGGAATGAAGTACAGCTTTTGCAAACAGACCTTCCTGGGAAGAGGCATCTAAGCAATGATGTTTAATAAAGGTGGGCATTGATGCCATGTTGCAGCTGAACAAATATCAATTACAGGGACTCCCCTCTTCAGAGCCGCGGAAGTAGCCATACCCCTTGTGGAATGGGCACGAAGTCCCTCCGGTGTGTCTTTCCCAGCTAATCTGTAGCAGTCTACTATAGCCAAAGTAATCCAGCGGGATATAGTTTGTCACTGCTAATCCCAGTTTATGGCCGGTGTAACTCACAAAAAGTTCTTCATCCTGGCGCAACCTTGTCATGCTTGATATATAAAAACTCAGAGCCCCTTTTGGGTTCAGTCTGTGTAATCTCTCCTCTTCTTTGCCCAAATGAGGAGGAGGATCGAAGGTTGGAAGTGTGATTTTTTTGTGACAAATGAAAGTCAGAAACTACTTTTGGCAAGGAAGAAGGTTCAACTCCGAGTACCACCTTATCCTTGTAAAAGGTAGAATACAGTGGTTTGCATGAGAGAGCCTGCAATTCACTAACCCTGCGGGCTGATGTTAAGGCCACAAGAAGGACAGTTTTGAGTGTTAAAAGCCTTCGAGGACAGGAGTGTAATACAGGTTAGGAATTTCAACACAAGATTGAAATCCCAAGTAGGGACATGAAAAGGTATTGGGGGTACATATTTGTGAACCCCTGCAAAAACTGAATAATCAAAGAAATCTTAAAATACGAAACCTCTTCTGAGGAGTGCTTGAATATAGAAAGCGCTGCCAAATGTCATTTTATTGTCCCAATCTGGAGCCCCAGACTGGCCAGATGTAATAGAAAAGATAGCACTGTATAAGTGCCACATTGAAAAGGGTCCACATTCTTATCTTTGCACCAGTTACTGAACTTATTCCAACAACACTGGTACAGAGATTTAGTTGCTGGCCTTCTGACCGAAAGCAAAATCTCCATTACGTCATCTGTGAGGTCCCAATCCTTATATGTCAACCTCTCAGAAACCATGCGTGAAGGTTGAGTCTCTTGACCTCTGGATGGAGAACTCAACCTTCCTCTAGCGAGAGAAGATCCTCTCTTTGTGGAAGACGTATTGGAGGGCAGATGGACATGTCCAGAAGGTCCGGGTACCATATCCTCCTGACCCAATCCGGGGCAATTAGGATCATGGTTTTGCCGAACTTTCTCAACCTCCTGATTACGTGAGGAATCACGGTGGAGTGGGGGAAACGCATACAGAAGTTGAAATTCCCAGTCCACTACGAACACGTCTCCTAGAGCTCCTCTTGGGGGAAATTCCCTTGAGCAGTACTGAATGCACTTTCGGTTGACCGAGGTCACAAACAGATCCACCTGAGGGGTTCCCCAAAGGGTGAAGATCTCTTGAAGGACTTCCTGAGCTAGTTCCTACTCATGGGATATTGTGCTCTGCCTGCTCCGAGCGTCCGCCGCTGTTTTCTGCTCTCCGGCTAGGTGACCTCCCGACAGAGAGATTCCTTCTTGCATTGCCCAGAACCAGAGCTTCATTGCCTCTCTGCACAGTGGTAGTGATCCTACGCCGCCTCTCTTGTTGGGGTAGTACATGGCCACTGTGTTGTCTGTCATTATCAGGACATTCTTTCCCCGTAGAGTGCAGAAAGGCCTTCAGCGCTAGTCTGATCGCCCTCAGCTCCAAAAGGTTGATGTGTAGTTTGGACTCCGATGGAGACCAATGACCGCTGTTTGTCAGATCGTTGGTGCAGGCTCCCCACCCCGTGAGTGAGGCGTCCGTCACTACTGTCATCTCTGGCCATGGTTGCCAAAAAGATTCTCCCCTGAGAATATTGTTGTTGCAAGCCCACCATAGAAGGTCCTGGGCAACGGTGCCTGGAACCTGCAGAAGATTCAACATATTCCCACAGAATTGGGACCACTGAGTCCTGAAGACCCATTGAAGGGATCTCATTCTCAATCAAGCCTCTGGCACCAGAAAAATGCAGGATGCCATCAGACAGAGCAACCTCAGAAAATCGAAGGCCGGCAGATGCTGGGCATTTTGGAACTTTGTTACCATCTGCAAAATGTGGTGAGCTCTCATCTCAAGAAGCGAGGCTTTCCCAGATGAAGGATCCAGGATTGCTCTGATAAATTGGGAGTCTTTGGAATGGTACAATAGGGGAGCTCTTGTAATTGAGTGAGAAGCCCAGTCTGTGAAGGGAGTGGCAGGTGACTGATAGATGTTCCCGAGCTTGTTCGGGGCAACGAACCCTGATCAACCTATCGTCCAGGTAGAGGTAGACGTGAATCCCCCCTCTCCTGAGAGTCGCTGCCACCACCGCCATCAGTTTGGTGAAAACCCTTGGGGCGGAGGTCAGCCCGAATGGCAGAACTCTAAACTGATAGTGAGAGTCGCCAACCGTGAACCCCAAGTACTTTCTGTACTTGAGATGGATTGGCACATGAAAGTAAGCATCTTGAAAGTCCAATGATACCAACCAGTCTTGGAGTTGGAGAACCTGAAGGATCTGACAAAGGGATACCATCTTGAACTTGTCCTTCCTGAGGAACTTGTTCAAGTTTCTTAAGTCCAAGATGGTTCTCAATCCCCTGTCCTTCTTTGGAATGAGAGTACCAACCCTTGTTCCTGTTATAGGTACCTGTTCTATTGCACCTTTCTCTAGCAGGATTAAGATTTCCTGCAACAGGAACGGATCTGGAATTTTGGCAGAGTTGGTTCCCGGTGGGTGGTTCTGAGGCCTTTTTAGGAAGGGAAGGCAGTACGTTTGAGCTACTGTTTGCAGTGCCCAAGCATCTGAAGTAATGGCCCACCGTTCATTCAGATGCTGAGAGATTCTGCCTCCCACTGGGGTCTTGTGCGACAAGGTCTCATTGATTGCACACCTCTTCCTCGTCCACTACGAGGGAAATTTCTTCTACCTTTCTTTGTGAGGCCTGTCCTCTTCCTCTACCAAATTAGGAGTAGTATCAAAAAGAACGACCTCTCCAGGAAGATGAGCCAGAATAAGGTTTTGGAGCCTGCGCATAGAGGCACTAAGGGACTTAGCTGTAGCCTTGGAGGTCTGCAGTTTCTCTAAGCTCTCATCAGATTTACTGCCGAACATCCTCGAGCCGTCGAAAGGCATGTTTAGTAGCCTGACCTGCACGTCCGGTGCAAACCCAGACTTCCTCAACCAGGCAAATCTGTGCAGTACTGTGCTTCCAGCCATGGATCTGCTGATGCTGTCAACAGTATCCAATCCAGATTGGAGACATTGCCTCCTTACCATCTTTCACAATATTCAAAAAGCCTTCCCTTTCTTCGCCTTCTGGAATATGTTCATCCTCTGCCTTTACACAATCCCACAGGGTATTGGTGAACCTGGCCAGGGTACAGGTAACATTTGCTGACTTAAGGGCCATACTGCCCGAGGTAAATACCTTACGAGCCCAAGCGTCCACCTTTTAATCCTCTCTATCTGGGGGGATAGATGGGTAAGCTGACTGCCTCGTGGAAGTAGCAGCTTGTACCACTAGACTTTCCGGCGTAGGGTGTTTACTCAGTTAATAAGGGTCACAGTTTGATGACCAATATTTTTTGGGAAAGTCTTTATTGACTGTTGCAATAGACTCAGGAGTCTCCCAATTTGCAACCACTGTTCTTTGAAGAGCCCTATGAAAGGGAACAACTGGGTCCTTTTGGAGGCCTTGTTTCAGGATATCGGTCATATCATCTTGTTCAAAGGTTAGTGAAGATCTACCACAACCTATATAGTCAGCAACCCTGTTCATCAAGATCCTGTACCCGGAATCTGCATGTTCTGCAGGGTCAGGTTTTTAAAAATCTAACTTTGGTGATGTATCATGGCCACTGGCAGAGTGAAGGGTGTCACACAGGTCTCTCATCCTTGACTCAGGGTCAATCAATTCCTCTGGTACATTTTTAATACTACTTTTTTTTAACTCCAAATGGATACATTCCTCTGAGGCACTTTCTTCCTCAAAAATAGAGGACATGGACTTAAAAAAAAGTATGATTTGGGTAAAGGTGTAAACCTTCTTTCCTATTCCAGAATTTGCATCGAGGGAATCGATGTCATGCGGCCCTCAATTCAACTAAAACAAGGTATACACCATAAAGGATACAGGTGGAGTTAACCTTAAAGGATACAATATGGATCCAAATTCTTTCTTTCTTAAAACACGGCCAGAGCGAGGAATCAATTGAAAGGATAAATAACTATGCACATTCTCCAATCTGTGTATAAAGAAGCATAAGGTAAGTAATAAGAATATTAGCTGTACTCCTTAATCCCACTAATGCTACACTAACCTGTAGGAGTGGTTTGTCGAGTTGAGGTGAGCTTCAATGTTCCGAATGAATCCAAATGAATCCAAAACACCAACACAACGGAAAGGAAGGGGGGAAGTTAGTAGGAAACTAATCCCGAACGGAACGAGTGCCGAACTAGAGTCGGGTAGTGCACTCTGGATAGCGTCCTTAGTTCGGTGCACTAAACATAACACAAAATAAACCTGGTATTTCCAGCAGGGTGTAAATGGAAAGAGTCTTTGGTTGGCAGATCGTAGATCACCTTGATAAATGTCGGAAAACAAATTGTCCTGGCATCTCCAGAAGTTCAAAACAGAAATCTTTCTCTATTCAGTAGTACGTTATTCACCCTCGATGCCAAAATGGAAAATAAAGTAATCTCAACCGGGACATAGTACTTATATCTCAGTAAATTAATGTTTGTGGACACGGGACTAAGAAAGATGCTGTAAATACTTCCGTAGTTCCGAGAGTAGCATTGAAGTTTATAAATGAATGATAACACACAGCAGTAGAAATGAGCTAGAAGTATACCTTACGGTAGGTAAGGCGAAGACACCTCCGTGGGAAACAGCAAACAGCTTCAGGAAGCCGCCACGAGGTGCATCAATCGGCTTTGATGCTCAGGTCTCAGGAAATAGCGTGGAATTGATCCGGAATCCAGGAATGCAAACGGGAACGCTTTAAGGAGCGGATGGCTGAAGGACGCGGTCCGCACAGAAACAAACCGCCAGCAGGAAACAAAGTTGCAAGAATCAGAAGCGTGGGGCCCTTAGAGACAAGGGCCTAAACACGTACCAAAAGCACGTGACTGGTGAGCCAAAGGCACAATCACGTGACTTTAGGAGCAGGAATGCAATGCCGATTCGTGGGGAGCTTGGAAAATAGCTTCCACCTGTTATAGAACGGTCTTACTGCCGTTCTGAAAACATATGGACTCCTGCTACCATATGTAACAGGTGAGTGAGGCATGACAATCGAAGAAGAGTTCGACAATGGAGCTAATATCTCCTTCGGCTTCGAGATAGTTGGTGCCGATGACGTCCAACTCCTCGAGTCCTTCGACGGTTTATGCTTTTTAGCCGATACCGGGGAATCACTAGAGTCTCGAGGAACCTTCAATGTTTTAACGTCGGGTCGAGACTGTCGAGTTTCCGTCTCACTACTGGACTTGGCCTTAGTAGTTTCTGACTCTCCTGCGTAGTCCAAGGGAGCGACGAGGGTCTGGCTCTTCTGAGGTTTCTTTGAGGGGGTCGGGCCGCATTCTCAAAGACCTTCATCATTTGTATTCTAAACTCATCCCATTTCCTAGGGGAAACCGACTTAGTCGGACATCTTACCATCTCGGTAGATTTGTCTGACGAAGAGGAAGGAGATCTATGTCTCCTCTTGGTCTTCTTAGAAGAAGACGAAGAACGGCTCGATCTACTTATAGATCGAGATCTCCGAGTGTTTATGCCTATCAGTGTCTCTCGACTCGCTGGACTTTCTATGCTTCTTAGAAGCAGCCTCCAAAGCGCCCCTCGAAGTTTCCCGCCCCACCGCTAGTTTACCTTTTCGTTAGCTCAGAGTTTTCTCCGTCATCGACTGATGGGAGCCACAGTCGCCGGTCCAAAACCAAACCCAAACACCAAAGGCAGACACGTGAGGGACTTTGGAACCACAGTCGGCACTTTTTAAATCCCGTCTTCGCAGTGGAAGGGGTCAAAGAAGATGACATCTGAGGAAAATATGAAGCACGCCGTTAACTCGATTGTGAAGCTATCGGAAAAATGGAACTGAAGCCAACAGGCACGGCACAAGCTACTTAAACGACTGGTATCGTCAACAAGCTATGGAGACTGTCGAGGGACATCAACGCCACAACCTTGTGCACAGAGCCCTCTAAAGCAACAACATTTCTGAAGCAGCGAAGCTGGTGAGATACGACTATCAGAGATGAAGAATACGTGGGAGGACACAATCCATTCGAAATATATATATAAGTTCACAAAATCGCTCAAGTAGCCAAAAACCACTCCATGCAGTGGTTACTCAGAACGTGAAAATCAAGCCCGGGCACTCGTTGGAAATTATTTATTTCAAGGAAACATTCCACAGTTTCAATAAAATGGCCATAATCTCTCAATCACAGAACAATGGTGGATGACCATAATACACCAGCATGTTGAAATTGCCACGCGTTCTGTCCGTTACTCGGACTTCATCAGCCTAGTATAATGATGCAAAGTTTAGCTTCACTAAATAAAGCTTTTATGAACACAGTTGCTTCCTGTTCCTGTAGCATA
Source organism: Ambystoma mexicanum (assembly GCF_040938575.1). Classification (NCBI taxonomy): domain Eukaryota; kingdom Metazoa; phylum Chordata; class Amphibia; order Caudata; family Ambystomatidae; genus Ambystoma; species Ambystoma mexicanum. The sequence goes on from NC_090924.1 coordinate 406,694,404, forward strand.
CATTGAGGCATAAGCTATCTCAGTGATAAAGCAGCGCCATCTTGGACTAGTGTCCAGATCTACAACAGTCAATACTCCTTCATGACCCAATAAATATCAGGTCAAAGTTCTAATAACATAGAACATCCAATTTACAATATTGAACATTAGGTAATGGTTCAAAATAAAATACTAAGTCATTCGAAACAAATTAGCAAATTCTGTTAAAAAGTTAAAGCTGGATGTAAAAATCAGGATATCCATCGATACTAATCACAGCCGCTTGTTGCAAAATGCTGTAGCTGAAAAAAGAGGCAACTACGCAAACAGCCGAAAAATCTAGTACCTCTCAAGAGCATACTAAAGTCCAAGTGCAATAAAATCTTGCATTAAGACCCAAATTAAAAAAACACATCCAATCAATTTGCACCAGGCACATATACACTATCATCTATTGGACTGCTACATAATTGCTAATTCAATATCGATTTCTCTTAAAATGTGCAAATTACAAGTGCAAAGACATGCTGGTCTTTGTAAATAGCAATCAAAGTGCAAAATATAAAATTAATTATTTACAGTAGTGCCGATCAAACCAAGTAACAGTCAGGTAAGATCCTGTCAAGGTCCCGATAATTCAGAAAGACAAATAATTCTTCATATCCATTGAGGCCTTTCGTTTTCAAAGACTCAAAACGAATAATCAATTTAGATTCAAGTTTCCTCAATTTCAATTGTCCGTTGCCTTTTCTGTAATGTTCAGGAATGTGTGCTAGTCCAGCAAATCTCATACAGTGGAAATCCTTGTGCTTTTCCAGAAAATGTGCAGTACAAGGATAATTCATGTCTGCATTTTTGACTGCACGAAAGGGCTGTAAAATTATAAGTTTTGTCAAGCATGTTATTTTATGCTTTTAAAATCCAGGACTTGCCATTGGAACATTTGAATGTTAAAACTAAATCACACATTTTACATTTCATACATTTAAAAAAGCCAGTGGTCATACTTTCCCATGATAACCAATGTTCTGTGCTACTACACTCTTGAAATTAATTAGGAGCAAACCTGGTTTGTAATGCTTCTGCTTTTGAAAATCTTAATTGCAGAGACGAAATCAAGGCCTGATTCAAATCACGATCTGTCAACAGGCCAATGGTTTAGTAAATATAGACCTGATCTTACTGGCCTGGGTGAATATAGGAGGGGATAAATCTCACCTGAGTTTCTTTTTTTGTTTTTTCCATTTTTAGAAGATCTTTTTTATTTTTAGATTTAGCTTTCTCAAATGCAATGTTGATAGTCTCTCTCGTAAGAATAGCCATGTTTTAAAAAAAACAGTCACTGAAACTTTGTGCTTCTGTCCAAAAATTGGTTTCTGTAGAGCAATTACACCTTGCTCTCAGAAATTCAACTTAAGGAATTGGCTTAATTAAAGGTATGGGGTGATCGCTACGGGCATGAAGTCAAGTACAGAATTGGAGCAAGTAGGCTTTCTGTATACATTTGTATTCTCTACAACCTCAAATTTAACTAGTAATTGTCAATTGTAAATTCATGTCATTGTTATTTAAAGGAATAGTGCGCTCAAAAATATAACTGTCCCGAGGGTTCGGGCATGTGTTTTTAAGCATACGTGGACCGATCGTACAAACATTTCCTATGCACCTTACCGTAGTTTTCCTCTTTTTTACACATGCAAGATCAGGCAGCAGGCGCAGCTATCTTGTGATAATCTTATCCGTTGCGGCATCGCCCAAGATAGACTGCCCTCACGGCACTAAAACATATCCCCCACCCCTGAGGCTGAGATCACTAGACGCGGACTGCCCATTTCACAACGCCAATGCACGTCTCGTGTCAACATTCTCACATTCTCTGCGCTCCAGCTAATGACGTGTCTCCATGGAAATTATTTGGTGCCTCGTTTGTGTGCTCTGGTCAGCTACCTTTGTTGCTCATAGCCCGTGCAAACAGATACTAGTACCATTACTATCCATTTTTATTTTGCCCCATAATTGCAAAAATACAGCCCTACCAGTACGAGCCGGGGTACTCCGAGGCGGAATTACTCAAAAGAGAAAGATGCGCACACGATGGGGCTATGGACGACAGTTGGGAGGACAATTCAACAGATCAAGAGCCTGAGCTTAGTCGCATGGACAACATTTTCACCTGGTGTACCTGCAATTGGTGCGTGGTAATGCCAACCGAGGAGGAGAGCTGCTGCTGCCAAGAAAACTCTGGATGCTTGTCCTAGATATCGAAGGCGAGACACGGCCGCAATGCCGGCCGCAATGCGTTACCGAGCTGCCAGACTTCAGGGCAGCCTGCCTCACATGGTCCGTGTTGAGCATTATGATGGTGCTTATGCACGAACTTCGAGCAATTCTCGCAATCCAAGTAACGAGTAAGTGTACTCTAGTTGTGATGTCACTTAGGCCACTACCATTTCATGGTTGTCTCCTATATTGGCATAACTTTGATCTATCAATGCCAAATGAATGTAGTCTTGCAATTCTATACATCACTCGCAATTTGGGGAAATCATAGTCGTCTCCTTATGTTTATTTGGTGTCCTGTCATTTTTTCGACCGCAAAAGTTTAGAAGGGCAAACTTTCGAATTATTTTGGTCGAAATGTCATTCTTTCGAAAGACAATTTCTTTGAAAATAATTTGAAAGTGCCGTCGACATGGGTTAGGGTTGGGGCTTGGGTTAGGGAGTGGGAGGGTGGCGTGGGGGTTGGGAGGGTGGTGGGGACCCCAATATACACTAAAACCTTGAAACGTTAATTGGAGCTGTCCAGTGCCGAAATTACAGCACTGGACAGCTCCATGTAATGTTTCAATGCTTTAGTGTATATTGGCATTTTATTATTATTTTTTTTTGTAACTTTGAAACGTCCAGTGCTGTAATTTCAGCACTGCACAGCTGCATCTAACATTTCAAAGGTACAAAAAAAAAGCATTGAAATGCTACTTTTAACATGTAAAAGTGCATTTCAATTGAAACCAGTCCATGACTATTGTCGACGGATTGGTTTCGAAAGAAATGCACTTTGCATGTTAAATACAGGGTGTCTCAGCTTTGTAGAAAACTTTTTTTTCGTAATTATCATCACTATAAACCGTTTAGTTCATGTACAACCATGAAGCAATATTTCTTTGTGTCCCAAATTTAATGGAATGCATAGTCGTTCAATATTGTACAGTGTCAGTGTAACATATGTACTGGCAACAATGCCAATGGATACAAGATTGCATTTTCAACTAAGGTTTACAACACTTTCTTGTTCATTTAAAAACAGTTTGTATCTTTCTCTTTCACAGGTGGTACAGGCTGGTGGCCTATCGTTTGTTTACATGTGGCTTCATGGGAGGCTTGGACACCGCGTTCGATGAGTAATACCCACCTGTGTCGTTGGTGCCATTAGAGAAACTTTCCCCAGTGACAGCGGTCAGTACAGGGGATTTTCCCACACTCTGCTGCTAATTTGTAGTACATTTGTGCCATCAAAATCAGCAACAAAATAAAATACAACAGAACTTTTATCAATGGTTCTTTCAATTTTTCAGTGAATCAAGTGTGTCTCCATTCAGTATTGTTCCGGGCCTTGTCTGCATGCCTCATGCCCATCTACCCTCCCTCCATTATCAAAGACAGTTGGCACCAGTGTGTGTGCGCTGTCAAAGGGGGCTGGCAGGGGTGGGAACGGCCAAGGTGCCAAACACCATGTACACTTCAAAGGTAGCTTACGCGCAGTGGCCATTCTACACATGGCCTAGCCAGATCCAGTGTCTCCAGGCAGGCTCCCCTTGAAGTAGGCCACACCATATACACTTCATTCATTCACATATACACCCACTTTTCTAATTCTTTATAAACCACTTGATATTTATCATGAGAACATCTTTGAGCACTGCAAGTCAAATCGTGAACGTGCTACCTGATTACTTCTGAGACCACTGTGAGTCAGCTCGTCATCGTGCTACCTGTGAACGCCTCCCTGTTCTCCTGATAGGAACTACCCTGCTTGCTGAATCTGTTTGTCAAGGTAAGGGCAGGTCACCTAATCATATCTCCTTGATCTTTAAATTTCTATCTATTCGAACAAACGTACCCAGTAATGTAATGTTTATTCATCTCATTGCCATTGACTTGAGTTTAATTTGTTAAGTTATCGATAAATAGCAATTCTCTCAGTGTCAATTGGGATCGAACTGCATCCTTCACGGCCCGTGTCTATAAGCATGTTTCCTTTTGATGCACGATAGAACATTCAAGGGACGAGTAACATGTTACGATTTGCGTCACATCAATGAATTGTGTAAGAAAGTTATCCTATAATACAGCCGGCTACGCTACACAGTTTTCGGTGACGAAATCATAGATTGCATAGAAAAATGTCTGATATAATTCCATCTTTCTCACGCTTTTATGCAAAGTAATTTTCTAATAATGTTGACTTTTTTTCTTTCTTTTTTTACAGCATTTCCTACAATGCCTGCATGTACGGTTTAGGTTTGCCGCTCTAAGACCCATAACAAACCTAAGGCACTACAATGCCTGTATTCCCGAGGAATATAGATCTAATAAGAGAATGGGTCAGATATTGCGAATTTGCACCGGAAGAGCTTAAAAGTAGAGCCTGTGAAGTCTTCACACTTTGCCACAAATGTGTACGACCAATCGCAGTACACAAAGAAGCATCGACTCAGAACGTCTCGTAAATTGCTTCCAAATGCAATTCTGACTGTATTCATGCACACGCTGCCTCAGGTGAGTCACGGTTCCCTAATTTAGCTGTAGGCCTTGGGTTACGGAACAGGTAACTACATGGACGGATTGGTGTTTTAGGTGTAAATGCCCCTTATAATACTTTTCATATTTACAAGATTGTATTGCTTTATAACTAAACCCCATTTTGCTAAACATCTGTCCTTGGTTTTAGGAGCATCATAGAAAACGATTTATGGGCACAGATAACTATGCTATAGTGCCCTTGGTAATAAGCATAATCTTTTCGTAATCGGTTGCTTTACATGTCAATTTTTTAAGTTAGCATTTCTAAATCAAATCGATAATGCACTGAATATGAAGGAGCAAGATTCTGCATCCATATCTTTCCTGGAGTCAACAACAACTTCGAGCACGCATCAGGTAGTGTTATTTAGCTATTCAGTTCCGGAAATGTTTTATGCATGGAATTTGAGATAATATGATCAAATTACGTATCCTGTTTGTTTACATAATGTTTAATTTATTGCTATGTACCATTGTCTGCATCACATTGTGTGTGTTCAATTTCACTTTGTTTCATCCATACTAAAACAAGTACTGTTTTACGGGGTGATGCTGGTACTTCGACTATAATTACAGCATCTTTCGGAGCTGATACAGAGCCAGAGGTATGCATACAGACAGTTCCCACGAATGAAAGAAAGTTGGTCCTAGATCTGATAGCATTAGACATTGACATTATTATAAACAAGCAACTTTTGCAAATTGTTTCAGTGCAACAATTCAATCAGTGGGTTTTGCACAGTCATCTTTCATCAAGTAAATTAACCATCAATCAAGTGAAATTCGAAATGTATATTTTGACTAAGTGACTTACACAGTGTACGAGGGTATCTGTGTAAGCCATGTGTGTGATGGAATAATTTGATTTCAAATATAAATGACTTATTTTTAAAGGATACTCTTTTGTAGGGATGTATACTAGATCGGGATATAGAAGAGGGGGTACGTGGATCAGCTTGCTGGTGCAGTCGTTGCAGTAAAGAAGAAGAAGGTTTCACAGAAAACCAAGAAAGCTACGGTAATTTACAAACAATTTCATTTTCAAAAAGTGTTTTGGGATGGTGTCTTCATAACATGCTTTTTTTAAAATCTAAAGTGCCATATACTGTATGTTCGATTTACATTGAACATGTTTTTCCAACCTGTTTTCTAGTTGCCCGATGGTGTACGAACTATGGAGACACAGACAGCTACAGAAATCAGAGATGCTGCTTGCCAAACTGATTGGACCCTGGAACAACCATTATTTGAGGCACACCGTGTTGAATTCAATAAGCAGAGTTGAGATGCCTTTGCCCAATGGCCAGAAAATGAATTGAATGTGACCGGTGAAGTAAGCAAAGTGTTGTTGGACCATTGCCACAATGCGAGAGCTCCACCAGATGAAGCTGAAACTGAATGTAATGAAGATGCTTTAGAATTAGACGACGACCACTTGACACAATCCACACCTGCTAAAAAAGGGCCACCCAAAAAACAATCGACAATGATGTTTTCTCCAATTCGTGTTCAAGTAACAGAAGCTGAAATAATAGAGACTGAAGCATCAGCACAATTCACTGAGGAACTAGCCAAAGATCTCGACTACAGTTTGTCCAGTTGGGCTGATAGGTCAAGCACAGTTGAGTCAGAAACAACATTCATGCAGGATGATAGTCTAATAAAGGAGCCCAAATACATTCTATTCGACAGCTGCTTGATGGAGATTATAATGATGCTGAAAGTGCATCCAGTGAGAGGGGAAGTATGCGGGAAGCCATTGGTGAATATGACTTGTGTATCACAAGGCAGTAAGCCCAAAATACAAGCCACCTATGAAATGCTCCATGCAAAATGTTCATGGTCTGCTCAAACGATGCTGGGGAAACTGCCAGCTGAAAATATATTGTGTGCAGCTGCTTTACTTTTCAGTGGCTCTAGTATCAGTAAGTTGTCCAGTTTCTGTCAATTTGTGGGACTCCGGTGCCTTTCTAAAACGCAGTACTACAAATATCAACGTCAATCTCTCTTCCCTGCTATTAGTGAAGCTTGGAAAATTGATCAAATGTCTATTCGAAAAACGGTTCAGGCTAGCTTGCGATGGACAGTGTGGCAGCCCTGGATTTTCAGCACATACCACTTTCAGGACATGGAAACTAAAAGGTTAAAGTTTGGTGATCATGCAGGTGTCCGAATGTAAATCCTCAGTGGCCATGGACAAACTTGGTATTATAAAATCCCTGGTAGATCTACAATTGAGGGGAATGCAAATCGACCTCATAGCCACAGACAGACCCATTTCAATAGCCAAGACAATGAGAGAGCAGTTTCCAAATATTCGCCATCAATTTGATGTATGGCACGTTGCCAAATCAATCAATAAAAATAAACTCAGCTGCAAGGGAAAAAAAAAGGTTCTGAAAATATTTTTACAGTGGTCCCAGTCTTTCAGCAACCATCTTTGGTGGAGTTCCAAAACTTGGAATGGGTCTGTTGAAATTCTACTAGAAAAATGGCAGTCACTAACGCACCACTGTTCCAACGTTCACTCTTGGACAGAAAACCAACATTTCCACCAAAGTACCTTTGTCGCAGGAGCAGGAACGGAAGAAGAAGTGGTTGATTCCATCTTCACCGCCACACAAAGCTCTTGAGAAGATTGCGTTTGATAAAACTATCAAGAGATCTGAAGGGACTCACCGAATTCTGTCACACAGGAGAATTGGAGGTGTTCCACAATATGTTCCTAAAGTACAGGCCCAAGAGATTGCATTTCAGCATAGACCGGATGCAATATAGGACATTACTAGCGGTATTAGCGCATAACGAAAATGTAGGGCGTGAACAATCGAGGACTGTGGGAAACTTTGGGATGCTTCGCTACATAATGGCCTTTACGAAAAGAAGCAACAAATGGATGGTGAAGCCAATATACGAGGAAACAGAATTCAATTTTGTGAAAGATCTTATTATGATTGTCTTGGACATACATACTCATGGAATTGCGCGCAATTTTGTGCCGAGGACACATACATTGCCACAAAACATTTCAAATGTGCTCTGTCCACCTAAAGCAGAGCTCATGGAACAGTTCACTTGCAGCAGGTTCAAATGATTACTGTCTGTTTTCTTTTTTAACTCTGTATTTGGGTTTTAACAACAAAACAAACACACACACAGGCAATCATCAGGAAAACACATCAGCATTGTCAGTGAAAAAAAGACGACGCAGGCACACAAAAAAAAATATATATTTCAATGAGGAGGAGGGGGGAGGAAGTAGGGCGGGGTGTGCCTCAGTGAGCTTCCATCCATTTCCCCCATAAATTTTCGGGGGCAGCCCCGCACATTGTAGATGCAGCGTTCCAGAGATGCGCACTTACTTAATTCGTTGGTCCAGCGGTTCAAGCCTAATGGGTCCGCAGAGCCCCAGTTTGCGGCAATAAGTCTTTTCCCCGCACCCAGTGCCACAGCTATCAATGTTTTTTCATACTTAGTAAGGTCAACCTACCACCAGATTCCCAGAAGTGCCATTTTGGGGTCCTTGGGAATTGGCGTTCCTAATATGGTGGAGAGCGTATCCGTGCACTTACCCCAGAAGACTTGTAACACCCGACAGTCTCAGATCATATGAAAGAAGGTGGCCATCTCCCGTTTGCATCGGATACATGTCTCATCTCCGGTCCCTCCCCATCTGGCCAGGGCGGTACGAGAATAGAATGACCAGTGAAGTATTCAGAGTTGTATCAGTCTAAGTGTGGCCTCAATGCCTATCTCTCGGGGGGGAATTAGTGCATCCGTCCAGTCCTCTGGTTCCAGATCACCCAGATCCCTTTCCCACCTTTCTTTCAGCTTATCTAGTTCTTTGGCACTGAACGTTGGTCTCTATAGGGGGAGCAGGGAAGTATGGTGGTTGTGTCTGGGAATTGGGTGTGTATGGCATGAGCGAGCTGTGCGTACTGAAACCGGTCCATAGGTGCCAAACCATATTTGTCTTGCAGGGTATCAAAGCTTAGGAGGCGTCCCTCTTGAATCACGTGAGCTAGTGCAGTTATCCCTCTAGTTCCCCAGTTCCCAAAAAAAAAAAAATGTTCCTTATTTCTGGGAGATGTACCTTGTGCCATATGGGTTGGGCAAGTGTTGGTTTTGCCTTCCAGCCAACAAGCTTATGTGCGTCCCTCCAGGACCATCTGTTTTTTTTATCAACAATGTTTATATGAAGTGTCCAAATAAAGCATCCAATTTGTTTTTTGAAATCTATCTTCTTTGTCAATTTTCCCCCCCAAAAAGTACAATTTTTACGAAAGCCACACAATGTAACACTGTGCTTTCACACTTCCCAGTTTCGTTGAGCTATTGCGGGACCTTCACTAATCGTGGCAGGGCCAGATGGATAACAGCATGAAAGCAACTTTGAGTTTCTGCAGTTGCCTTACCAAACAGTTGCCCAAATAGCTGAATAACTACTAGGCCCACAAAAGGGATGACACCTAGGCTAGATAAGATACTCGGCATGTAAGAACTACTGACTGTGAGCAAAACAGCGCATCAAAGTGGGTTGCTGGTGAGAAATAGCTGCACTCTGACCAATATATTCATGGGGGCATGTGTTGGGGGTTGTTGCTAATGTAAGGAAGGAGTTGGTCGGTTGAGCCCCCAGCCCTCATACATCATACGCAAAAGTGACACCCTGCTCTTGCAATCGTGGGGGACGCCTCCTTTGCCCTTCTGCAGCCATGGGGAAGAAGGTCCTGACATAAGTAGAGGTGCGGCTGGTGGAGTTTCCCTTACCCCTTAGCAGCGCAGCAAATAGCGAGCACTGGCAGCCCCCACCTTTTTCCTTCTTCATCTGTGCCTTCCCAAGTCCCATTCTCATGGATGCGCCGAGACAAGATGTTACGAACAAAGAATGTATTAATTTAATTCTTCCTCTGAGATCACTGTCCTGTATGTGTCAGGGCCAAACCATGACTTCTTGTTGTTCATCCATCTAAACAAATGTTCTCCTGCACCTCTCACCCCAGCTGCTGGAAAATTACTGCTTCTTCAACCTTGTGCCCCTCCAAAGCTATTCGTTTCATGCACCAGAAGTGTGACCCTTCCTTGCTGCCCACCCCAGAGTGCCTCCCAATAAAACAAGACCCCAGTCACAGTATATTCTATCCTAAACTAACATGTGTCACTCCACCTCCTTTCTAGCTCTGATGTACCAGACCGGTCAGATATCAATCCGACCCCTGCTGGTTGCCACAGGTTCAAGACCCCCACAACCTTCACCTCGCTAGTGACCCAAAGTGGGATAGTACAAACACATGTGCAATTTATAGGCCTCTAATAGATAGGTTGAGGTGGTGCGGTGTTAGGGTTCGGAAACCAGATGCATTCAAGGGCAACTGCGGTCATGGGTTCAGGGGACCGCGGCCTGGCAGGTGGGGGTTGAAGCAGGACTTGCTCGAACATTCTCGTATGAGCACATTTTGTCAGGGCTTGAGACTTGCTCCTTGCGAAAAATGTTTACATGATTTGCCGTGTGAACAGGAGATGGGCTGAGCGGACAGGTGGTGTGGGCTGGCTGGGAGAGTGCAAAGTTCTCCAGAAGAACAAAGTCAATCACTCAAATTTTGCACGCCATTGGTGGATAGCAGCAAACAATTAATTTGTTTTTCAAAAATATTTCTAATGCCACTATGGTCTGAACGGCTATTGGCTCCCATTCTGAATGAAGGTCAATGGCTCTGAATTTTTGCTTGCTAGCTATGCATCGTACACAGTGTAAGGTTCAATTGTTTTTCGACTTTGAAAGAAAGGGAGGATTCCGAAAGGAATGAATGAAGGGAGGGTTTAATACCGTCAAATATGATAAGGGTCACCATTCCAAAACTGGACAAAGGAACATGTAATTTAATTTCATGAAAATTTGTTGATCTGAACTGAGTCTCTGCTTTATGCCGAGAGAATGGAAATGCCGAATATTATGCAAGTTTTACTTTTGATGATTTTATAGACCAACGAGTCAACTTGTCATTAGCCGACCGTTATTGCTGGTTTACATTGTACTGGGATGTTCTTTGTGGCATATTGCAACGACATGCAAATACAACCTGTGTGTGTACTTGTCTTTGTCCCGGGCACCTGGGTAGTCCAACATCGAGATGCATGTAGTCCACCACTGGGTTCCCCCAGGTTCCACAAAAGCCAAATTCCACGCTAATATTTAGTTAAAATGCCGTCTATGTGTTCTTCGGATTGTAGCGTCAACATCCGCATCCCATTTCGTGCTGAACATACTCCATAGCACTAACCTCTGAAGCAAATTGTAGACTACTTTCCACGTTGTTTTCTCTGTGTTCCCATTGTTTCACATCTGTGTTCATCATTAGTTTTAACACAGGGCGGAATTAATGGGTAAAATGATAAATTGTAATAAAGATTGGCTACTGAGACACATTTCTGTTATGTTTTTCAAACAACTACATCCTGCCTTTCTGCGATTGTCATCGATTCCAGATACCAACTGACAGTTTTTTTAACCGGCAGCTGCAGATATACTTGAATGGCTGGATCACAATGACGCTTTTTTTGGGACTATCGCCACGGGCTGATATGCCCTTATACGGTACCAGCGACAAGGAGCAACTTGACATTGTTTACGGTGGCGTAGCACCAAGCTGATGCCCAAGACTTGCGATTCACAGTGCGTCCAATGCGCTTCCTACACCCAAAAGGAACACCACGTGACAAAGTAAACATTTGTGGATCGAGAAGAAAGAGAAAATGTACCCATTTGCTTGAATATGGCAATTGCCGGATGTTCTCGGAGCGTTTATTCTGAAATCAAAGTAGTTTTCAAATTGTACAGTTTTGCTATTTCCTTTAAAAGTATAGTTGGGATGCACCATGTTGTGAGATGATGTGTGTTAATATTCCGGGTTCTGCGTCAACTAAAGTTAACACGTAGGTGATGATTGGGCGCGTTTGGCTACGCTGCCCAGTAACATCATGGAGATAGGCAGAGATTATCACTAGGTTTGGTGATGTCAGCCTCAGGGGCGGGGGATATGATTTAGTGCCGCCAGGGTAGTCCACCTTGGGCAGCAACGATAAGATTATCACAAGATGGCCGCACCCTGCTGCCTGATTTTGCATGTGTAAAAAAGAGGAAAACTGCGGTAAGGGGCATAGGAAATGTTTTTACGATCGATCAACGTATGCTTAAAGGAATGGTTCGGCCAACATTTTTTATTGTCCCTACGGGTCGGCCATGTGTTTTTAAGCCTAAGTCGCTCGATTTTAGAAACATTTCCTATGGACCTTACCAGAGTTTTCGTCCATTAAACACACGCGAAAACAGGCATCAGGGCGCTGCCATTTTGTGATAATCCTATCACTTGCCCCATCGCCCTGGCTGACCTGCTTTTGCGGCACTAAATCATATCCCTGCCCCAAGCCTGTCATCAGCAGACGCGTTCACCCATTTCACAACGCCAAAGCACGTCTCTGTTCTGACTTGAGTGTCGTGTAGACCGTTGAGACCTCCGTCCCCAAGTGACGCACAGGGGAACCAAAAGAACCCCGCTGTGCGACCTTTGGAGCCACAGGTGGGAGATGTTACTTCCCGGATCCACGGAACCTCTGGAACACCGATGCTGCTGCAGAAAGAACGAGGTTAAGTACCAGGCAAATACAATATAACACAAGAATCAGAGGATCTGAATAATCTTACCTATCCGGTGATTGGAAATCCCGGGAAACCTAGTGAAGGAGGTTCAAGACTCAGATGAGTGGCGGTCCCCAGAACAACAGGGAACGGAGTCAAGCGTGGACACAGGATAGCCCACCTGTAGAGCTGAAGACGTAGTTTGAGTTCCCAAAGGGCAATGGCGTAGAAGTCCAACAAAGTACCAAGGGATGATCCGAAGACAGGTGAGGGACGGGTCGAGGTTCAGCAATGGATAAACAGTTCCAAGCAAAGGTACAAAATGGTAATCCGAAGGAGTCCAGGTGAAATATCCAAGATCAAGGTAAACCAATAGAGTATATCAAACGTAGCGCCAAGCAGAGTCGAAAGACAGCTGAGAAGCGGTGAGTGCTCCGTGCATTAAGTTTTATATACTGTGCGCTTCTGAGTCATGCGACGTCCACCATGGTCACGTGGGAAACGCCGCTCTGAATCACGTGAGAAAATGAATGATCTATGCGGAGGTGTTCCGCCGCCCCTTCTGCTGTATGTTCTCCATGGCAACTGCCAATGCAGGAAGGGCTGCAACCGGTCACGTACATTGTACCTGGTACAGAGCTTTCGGTCCTTTGGGGTAACCACATCACGTGAGTCTCAAACCCTGGAGGGAGTAGTGTGGGAACCCGGGGAAGGTGTTGTGGAGATGTTAGCAGGTGTTGTAGAGATGTTAGCAGTGTTCTGGTGTGCAGAGGAGAGTGTAACATAGCCCCCCCACCCCAACGGCCCACGACCCCGTGGGCAGGACGGGTGATCCCTATGGAACCAGGCCACCAACCGAGAAGCGTTAACGTCCAGGGCGGAAACCCAAGAGCGCTCCTCTGGGCCATAACCCTTCCAATCCACCAAATACCAGAGCCCACCCCTAAACCAACGGGAACCCAAAATAGCTGACACTTCAAAGACATCAGGGGAGGCCAGGGACACCGGGGCTGCTGGGGTCCGAAGACGGGAGGAATCAGGGCAGGGCTTGAGGAGAGAGACATGAAAAACAGGATGAATACGCCAAGAGTTCGGGAGAACCAGACGAAAAGCCACTGGATTCACAATCTGAGAGATCACATACGGGCCAACAAAGCGAGGCAGAAGTTTCCGACAACCAACCAGACGAAGGTGACGGGAAGACAACCACACTTTAGAACCCAACGCAAGGGGAGGAGCAGCCAAGCGTTTGCCATCAGCACGGGACTTCATAGAGGCCTTTGCTTCAGTAAGGTGGACCAGAGTACGAGCATGAACAGCATACAGATCCCTAAGACAAGCCGTGGCCACAGGATTCAAAGAGACAGAGACGTCAGGGACAGGCAAGACCTTGGGGTGTTGGCCATAGAGGGCGTAGAAAGGAGAAAAATCTGTAGCAGAGTGAGCCGCGTTATTGTATGCGAACTCGGCAAGCCGTAAAGCAGTCAGCCAGGAGGACTGCTGCTGCAAGATAAGGCACCGGAGATACTGCTCCATAGAGTGATTTGTCCTTTCAGTCTGCCCATCAGTCGGGGAGATAGGCTGAGGAATACCTGGTATCGATGCCAAGCAGCTTAGTCAAAGCTCTCCAAAAACGAGAGGTGAACTGCGACCCACGATTGGAGATATTGACAGAAGGAAGCCCAAACAACGTGAACACAGATTCAAAAAACAACTCAGCCAGGACCGGTGTCGAAGGGATCCCCTTACAAGGAACAAAGCGAGCCATTTTTGTGAATGTATCCACCACCACCCAGATGGTATCAAAACCCTGCAACTTGGGGAGATCGGTCACGAAATCCATACTCAGTGTGTGCCAAGGTCTTGGGGGTACCGGTAGCGGAAACAGCAGGCCGACTGGACGACCTCTTCGATGTTTGGCCTGAGCGCAGACAGAGCAAGAGTTGACATAGCATTCCACGTCACGCTTCATAGAGGGACACCAGCACCAGCGCTTTAGGAGATCCATGGTACGCTCCTGGCCGGGATGGGCATTAAAGGGGGCATCATGAGACCATTCAAGGGCCAGGTTACGGGTGTCAGGCGTGGGGAGAAACAAGCGATCATGCACGAAAGGTAAACCATCACAATATACGGGATCCCAATCCCGCAGTTGGTCAGAATGACTGCTCGTCCATGCTCGCACAGAATCCAACAATGATAGAGAGGGAGTGCAAAGACAAATCACGTGACTCTTACCTAGAACGGGATCGGGGAAGGTTGGCAACGAGACTCCACCCAGAGAGCGTGACAAGGCGTCCGCTTTTCCATGAGCTATCCCAGGACGATGAGTGATGTGAAAATCAAAGGCGGAAAAGAATAGATGCCACCAGACCTGTCTGCTGTTGATGCACTTTAGGGAGGCCAGATCCTGTAGGTTCTGATGATCGGAGTAGACAGTGATTGGATGCTTAGCCCCCAGGAGATGATGGCGCCAGACACGAAAGGCGTCCATGACAGCCAGAAGTTTGTTCTCCGTTACAGTATAATGGGTCTCAGTACTGGAAAACTTACGGGAGTGGTATGCCACCGGGTGCAACTTGCCCGTCGTAGGACATGTCTGAGACAACACCGCACCGAGGGCAAAAGAAGAGGCGTCCGCCTCGACTATGAATGGAAGTTCGGGATTGGGGTGCTGAAGAATTGGTGCGGTGGTGAAAGCGGTCTTCAGAGCCTCAAAGGATTCCTGATGTTCCTTTCGCCACCGATAGGGTACTTGAGGGCTAGTCAAAGCCGTAAGTGGGGCCACAATTGTAGAAAAGGACAAAATAAAGCGCCTGTAAAAGTTGGCGAAGCCCAAAAAGGCCTGCAAGGCCTGGAGTGTCTGAGGAATCGGCCAATCTAAGACCGCCTTAACCTTGGATTCGTTCATGGTTAGTGCCCCAGGGGTAATGTGGAAGCCCAGAAACTCAACAGACGTTTTATGGAACTGACATTTCTCGGGTTTGGCAAACAGCGAATGTTCCCTCAGACGGGATAAGACCTCCCGAACATGCTGTACATGGTCATCAAGATTCCGTGAAAAGATCAAGATGTCGTCCAGATAAACAACCATGTATACATCCAGAATGTCCCTGAATATGTCATTCATAAAACGCTGGAATGTTGCCGGGGCGTTGCATAGGCCGAAGGGCATGACTAGATATTCATACAACCCGTAACGGGTGCAAAAGGCAGTTTTCCACTCATCGCCCTCGCGGACGCGCACTAGATTGTATGCGCCCCGAAGGTCCAGCTTGGTAAAAACGGAGGCATGGGATAAGCGGTCCAGGAGGGGGTGATCAAAGGGATTGGATACCTGTCCTTTTTCGTGATGGCGTTAAGGCGTCGGTAATCCACACAAGGACGTAAGTCCCCCTCTTTCTTGGGTATAAAAAATATAGGGCTTTGCAGCTGGTGAAGTAGAGAGGCCGATGTGTCCTAGTCGTAGGGCGTTCTGGACATACTGTTTCAGAGCTTGTTCTTCCGAGGGGGACAGAGAATAGATCCTGCCCGAAGGAACGGTAAGAGTCCGGGATTAGTTCAATCGGGCAGTCATGTGATCTGTGTGGAGGAAGCACCTCGGAAGAACCGCGATCGAAAACTGACTCTAATGCTTTGTACTCAGAGGGAATCCCAGTAACTACCCCTCCGACGGTATGGGAAGTCACAACCGCTGATCCACCATCATTCAATGTGAGCTGAGCAAGAGCTCCCAAAGCTTGTGACGGAGTATCTGTTTCTAGATGGGTTGGTAGACAAAAGTTCTGGCAGATATCCGACTCAAAGAGAACCGTGCCTGTTTGCCAATTAATCAGAGGATTGTGTTCACGCAACCATGGTATTCCTAATATGATACCGAACTGGGGTGTGGTGATCAAGTCAAAACTTAGCGTCTCTGTGTGTATGTCTTATATAGTCAATAATAGAGGAGCAGTTTGGTATCTAACGGGACCAGAGACTAGGGCAGTGCCATCTACGGCCTGAACCGGTTCAGGTCGGGTTTTCACCACTAAAGGTAGATTGAGAGAATGGGTTAAAGCAATGTCTATGTAGTTCCCTGTGGAACCAGAGTCAATGATGATCGTGACTGCGTGAGAGATACCCGCAGAAGGACAAAGAGTGGCCTGTACAAAGATGGGCTGGACACGAACGAAAGCAGGAGTGGCACCCGGAGATGAGGACTGGAAGCTCGACCTGGTCTCCGGACCTAAGGTCGAGCTGTCCGAAAAACCTGGGACTTCTTGGGACGTCGAGGGCATTCCTTAACATAATGTCCCGTGGTGCCACAATAAAAGCATGCATTATCCACCCTCCTACGTTCTCTCTCAGATGTCGTGATAGGACTACGTAAACCTCCCACTTGCATAGGTTCCTCAGTGCTGAAGGCGGGAGTACTGACAGCTGTAGGATGAGAAAAACCCAACTCAGCCCTGCGCTCTGAGCGACGTGCATCTACCTGTAGGGCAAGATCAACTAGTTCTTGATACTGAGTGGGCACGGTAGGGATCAAGGCTAAGGCATCTTTCATTGGATTATTCAGCCCTCTATAGAATATGACCGCCCGCTTGCTTTCTGGCCATGATGTCTCGGCGACCAATTGGTTGAAGCGGGTGATGTAGTCTATCAAGGTCCCTCTACCCTGGGTTAATTCTAACAACTCCAAATCCCTAGATTGTGACTTGTGTCGGGTGTCGAAGACTCAGGACATCTCGGTAACTAACAAATCAAAATCATAGAGAACCGGGCTATTGTTCTCCAGTAAAGGATTAGCCCAAGCGGCAGCCGTTCCGGACAGGTGGGAAAGGGTAAAGGCCGCTTTAGCAGTGGAATTAGGAAAGGCCAGAGGTCTACACAGGAAGTGTAATTTGCACTGATTGATGAAGGTCCTGAACTTCTTGGAGTCGCCTTGATAACGTTCAGGAGGGGCCAAGGGAGAAGGGGCTGGAAGGACCACCGGGGTTGCAGCTGGGGTACTTGCCAATGGAGGAGGTGTGGCTGGAGTGGGAGCATCCCCGAATTCAGAGTCTGCAGGGAGGGAATGCTGGACACTCTGTATGGAGTCTAGCCTTTGGTGAATCACCGTGTTTGCGGCGGCCATATCTGCCCTTAATACTGTAATTGCCTGAACTAAAGCAGCTATGGGTTCTTCCGTGGACCCCTGCATTATCCAACACGACTATACGGCTTCTCAGTCTGTTCTGATTGAGTGTCGTGTAGACCGTTGAGACCTCCGTCCCCAAGTGACGCAAGGGGAACCAAAAGAACCCCACTGTGCGACCTTTGGAGCCACAGGTGGGAGATGTTACTTCCCGGATCCACGGAACCTCTGGAACACCGATGCTGCTGCAGAAAGAACGAGGTTAAGTACCAGGCAAATACAATATAACACAAGAATCAGAGGATCTGAATAATCTTACCTATCCGGTGATTGGAAAGCCCGGGAAACCTAGTGAAGGAGGTTCGAGACTCAGATGAGTGGCGGTCCCCAGAACAACAGGGAACGGAGTCAAGCATGGACACAGGATAGCCCACCTGTAGAGCTGAAGACGTAGTTTGAGTTCCCAAAGGGCCATGGCGTAGAAGTCCAACAAAGTACCAAGGGATGATCCGAAGACAGGTGAGGCATGGGTCGAGGTTCAGCAATGGATAAACAGTTCCAAACAAAGGTACAAAATGGTAATCTGAAGGAGTGCAGGTGAAATATCCAAGATCAAGATAAACCAACAGAGTATATCAAACGTAGCGCCGAGCAGAGTCGAAAGACAGCTGAGAAGCGGTGAGTGCTCCGTGCATTAAGTTTTATATACTGTGCGCTTCTGAGTCATGTGACGTCCACCATGGTCACGTGGGAAACGCCGCTCTGAATCACGTGAGCAAATGAATGATCTATGCGGAGGTGTTCCGCCGCCCCTTCTGCTGTATGTTCTCCATGGCAACTGCCAATGCAGGAAGGGCTGCCACCGGGCACTTACATTGTACCTGGTACAGAGCTTTCAGTCCTTTGGGGTAACCACATCACGTGAGTCTCGAACCCTGGAGGGAGTAGTGTGGGAACCCGGGGAAGGTGTTGTGGAGATGTTAGTAGGTGTTGTGGAGATGTAAGCAGTGTTCTGGTGTGCAGAGGAGCGTGTCAACATTCGCTGTGCTTCAGCTAATGACGTGTCGCCATGGAAATGGCAGGACGCCTCTTTCCTCAATAAGTATAAACAGATTGTTTCACAACACACAGCAGCAGATTTTCAATTCCATTCCTCTCTGTGTGTTACTTTGAGTATTCTGTGACTCGTTTCTGTGCTCTGGTCAGCTCCCTTCATTGCTTGTAGCCCGTGTGAACAGATACCAGTACCACTGCTATGAATTATTTTAGTTTGTTTAACACACAATGGCTACAATGATGCCCTACATGTACGAGCCCTAGTATACCGAGGAGGAACTACTGGAAAGGGAAACACGCGAAAACGATGGGTCTTCGGACGACAGTTGAGAGGACGATTCAACAGCTGAAGAGCCTGGACCTAGTCGCATGGATGGTGTTTCCACCTGGTGCACATGCAATCGGTGCGAGCTAATGCCAACCGAGGACGAGAACTGCTGCTGCTGTGAAAACGCGGGATGCGTGGCCTACATTTCAGAAGGCGAGCCACGACCGCAATGCATCACTGAGCTGCCAGACTTCAGGGCAGCCTGCCTCACACGGTCCGTGTTGAGGATAATGATGGTGCTTCACACAACTGTTCGTCCTCGTAATCCGAGTAACGAGTAAGTATATTCTGCTTGTCATGCCACTCCTATTTCATGGTCTTCTACTATATCCAAAATTACATATACATATCATTGTAACGCATGAAAGTCGTTCAGTAGTGTGCAATGTCTAGATAGCATTTGTCCGAGCAGAATGCCATTAGTTACAAGAATTGTCATTGACAACAAACATGTATTAAACTTATCTTGGTCATTTAAAAACAGTTTGTTTCATTCCTTTTCACAGGTGGTACAGGCTGGTGGCCTATCGTTCCTTTACATGGTGGCTTCACGGGAGGCTTGGACACCGCGTTCGAAGAGTAATACCTGCCTGTGCCGTTCGTGCCATAAGAGAAACCTTCCCAAGTGACAGCGGTCAGTACATGGGATTTTCTCTCGCTGTGCTGCAACCTGACCTGTACAATGTGTAAAGTCTTGTATTTTTGTGTCATCAAAATAAGATACAAAATAAAACACCACATATATTTTAACAACGGTTGTTTCGATTTTTTAAATGAATCAAGTGTCTCTCCATCCAAGGATGAACGTCAGACATCTGTGCTCCGAATGGGTGAAGATCAGGTCGCTGTGAAGCAGGGTGGTCACTATCTAAGCTAAATAACACTTGTTCCAAGTCTTTCAGTCGGTTATGTCTCTATAAAAGTCACACATATATCTATACTATCAATTAACATTGGATTATACAGGCCTAAGGGTCTTGACCATTATAATACACTGTTTGAAGTGTGGGTCTGTGCTCACAAGAATCTCCGGTATGTGGCATTTGTTATTGATAGGCAACTATATACTGCAGTAGGGGTCTAATGTTAGTTGGGGATCTGCCAGGTGGGCCTCATGGCTTGGTCAGTGGTCTGGCACATGAAGAGAACAGCTTGCAGGGACACAGGGTCAGAATGGCAGTAAGTTTCCACTGGCGAGGGTGCGTGGGCAAGGACACGTTTGTGGAGATGAACGAGCTATGTGCTTAGTTCAGGCTGGTTCACATGCAGGACAGTGATCTCAGAGGAAGAGTGATGTGTTACTTTTATTAGCTGTTGCAAATACCTCTGGAGTTTTCCAGTCAGAGTGGGAACGAGGGTGGGGGCCATGTGCTCTCTGCAGTGAGGCCTGGTCACCAAGATGGAGTGGAAAGGGGGTACAAAAATGGATGCCCCGTGTCCTGCTCAGTGGTCCCATCTATACAAATGTCAACCAAAGTTAACATCACATAAGGGCAAGGAGCGAACCCACTACTAGAGGCACTTGGTCCGAGTTTCTACTGAGAAGTAAAGGATGAGAGAGGCCTGATGGCCCCTCGCACCCACACACTTGCCTGCACGCCCACCGGCCCATCCATCCCACCCCCCTCTATCAAAGGCGGTTCGCACCCGGGGATGAGCGCTGGCATGGGGGGCGGTCACGGGCGCAAACGGCCAAGGTGCCAAACAGCATGTACACTTCAAAAGGTATCCCACGCCCAGGGGCCATCGCTCAAATGGCCTCCTCAGACGCCGTGTCTCCAGGCAGGCCTCCCCTGAGGCAGGCCGCCCCCCTGCAAACCACATAATACCACGACATACACATGTCATTCATTCACAAACACACCCCTGTTTCTAATACTTTATAAACTACTTGATATGTCTCATGAGAACAAATTTGTGCTTTGCAAGTCAACTCCTGAACCTTCTACCTAAGAAGCACTGAGATCTATGCTAATCTGCTCGTCGTCGTGCTATCTGTGACCGCTTCAAGCAAACTAGTCAGTGTGCTACCTGTGGCCATCTACGTGTTCTCCTGCAACATACTGCTCGGCCTGCTGAATCCAACTGTTTGTTGGTCAAGGTAAGGCCATGTATCCTAGTCATATTTCGGTCATTTTTACATTTCTATCTATTTGCGATTACAGTACCCAATAGTGCTATGGTCATTGGTCTCATTGCTATTGACTTGAGTTTTAATTGTTATGCTATCAATAGATCTATTTATTTTCATCTGTGTCAATTGTCATCAAATTGCATCCTTCGGGGGTCCAGTCTATAATGTAAGCATGTTTACGTCTCGTGCAAGACAGAACATCCAAGGGACGAGTCACATGTTCAGAGTTTAGTCACATCATTAAAAACAATTCTGTAATTTATGCAAATACTAAGCCGCACCTGATGAACTGGTATAGTTCCGGCGACCAAAACAAACCTTGCATTGAACATGGTATGGTTCATTTACTTTTTTATGACATTTTTATTCATCAAGGTTTTATAATAATCTTGATATTTACTTTTCAGAATTTTCAACAATGCCTGCCTGTTCGATTAGCGGTTGCCCTTCGAAGACCCATGCTAAATCTGAAGGCACTAAAATGCATGTAGTCCCTAAAACTGTTGATCGAATAAGAGAATGGGTCAGACATTGCAGATATCCACCGGAAGAGCTTGAAAGTAGGGTCCAGCAAGTCTTTGAGGACAAGAGGAGGTGATCGATACTGCATCTGCAGCCGGCACTTTTCCTCTAACATGTACGCCACATCTTGGGTAACAAAGAAGAATAAACGGCGAACGACACGAAAATTGCTCGCAAACGCTATTCCAAATCTATTCGTCCACATTCCGCCACTGGTGAGTCAAGTGTCCGGATTTAACTTTAGGCCTTGCGGTAGTGTGTAGGTCGCCGAATGGATGAATTGATATTTTAGGTGTTGTGTCCCTTTTAATACCTTCGATATTGATATGAGTGTATAGCTTTTTGAATAATGACATTTATCAATACATTATTTTTTCGATTTTATAACCCCCAAAGGAAATCTATTTATGGGCACAGGGAACTGTGCTATATTGTGCATTTTCAATAGCATTATTCTCAAGTATTCTGTCGGTTTACATGGCAATTTTTTAATATTTGCATTTCATTATCAAACAATTTACCTTTACAACTGCTTGACTATCCACTGAATCTGAAGCAAGAACTTCTACATCCGTGACGTGCTCGCAGTTATCAACCACTTGTAGCGCGTATCAGGTAATCATACTTGGCTATTCCGCTACAGACTTGTTTTATGCAGGTCAAGTAATTGTTTTTATGTATCGTGTGATTATTTTACCATTTGTTTGGTTAGTGCTTTCCAATTGATATACACCTTAGTTGTCGTTCCCTGGTGTTTGTTTTCAGTTATAATTAGTGTTATCCATACTAATGCCAGTACTGTCTTTCAGGAAGATGCTGAAGCGTCCACCACATTGACAACAGCCCTAGATGTTCTTCAGCAGCACGAGGTATGGATACTGACAGCTCCATCGACCGTGATCATCAGGACTGGAACACTTGTCGTTTGATTGTTCTACACCATGTTACATTCGTAGTTAGCCATTGATATGTAGCTGTGCGGTCGACCCCAAGTGTGTGTTGTGTTTTCAATATTGTAATCCTTACTAATGCAAATATTATGTTTCAGGCAGTTGTTGAAGCGTCAACCCACGCACTTGATGCAGAGCCTGACATTCAAGTAATTCCAGGGGAAGTGGAAGCGGGACCATGCGGATACGAATCAGCGCAACAGCTTTCGGAAGTGCGCACCACATTTACAATATCCATAGATATTCTTCAGCAGCTCGAGGTATGGATACTGACAGCTCCATCGTGCGTGATCATATAACGTGATTCCATTTGCTATACTTTCTTCCCTATTAACGCAAGTACTGTGTTTCAGGGAGACGATGGAGCTTCCACTACAATCACAAGATCCCATTTAGATGATGCAGATGTAAAAAAATCGGAGAAATAAGTCGATTAAATCCGACCATATTTAAATATTCCTTGATTCTTTTAGACAATGCATCATTTGTGGTTATCTCTTTATATGTACCTGTGCCGCCGACCCCAAGTGTGTGTTATGTTTACAATATTGAAAACCATACTAACGCAAGTACTGTGTTTCAGAGAGTTGCTGATGCCTCCTCTCCAATACAACCATTCATGGCAGTCCATGCAGAGCCAGAGGTATGGATACTGACAGTTCCATGGAACTAGGTCATCAGAGCTCGAATACTTGTCGTTTGATTGTTCTACACAATGTTTAATTTGTGTTGAGCTATTGAGATGTACCTGTGTGTTCGTCCTCACGTGTTTTATGTTATCAATATTGTGATACATAGTAATGAAAGTACTATGTTTCAGGGAGTCGATGGAGCCTCATTCCGTGCTGTCTATGCGGATACAGAAAATATAGTCGTTGCAGAGCAAGAGGAAGGGAAGAGATGCAGAAACGAATCGGAGCTACAGCGTGCAGATGTTGAAGGTCGAGTCAAGAAAGTTGCAAAGAAAAGAAACAAAAATAAGGTTAGTTACAAACAGTTCATAACTTTAGAATTTCTTTGTGCTGGGGACTATTTTATGTTTTTTCCAGTCAATTGTACTATACTTTATTTTGTGTTTAAACTGAACATCCCTTTTCCAATCTGTCCTGTAGTTACCAGTGGGTCTACGAACTATACATACACAGACAGTGAAGCGAATGAGAGATGTTGCTTGCCAGACCATTTACACTATGGAGGAACTATTAATTCAGACGCCTAGTGTTGCGACTAGAGATGCTCATATCCAATGGCCTGAACATGTAATGAATGTGTCCGGAGAATCCAGTAAAGTTGTAATGGACCATTTCTAGAGTGCGACTGCACCACCACAAGAAGATGATACTGAATGTATTGAGGATAGCTCAGAAGTAGTCGCAGATCAATTCACACAATCTACACCCGCCAAAAAATTTGCCACCAAAAAAGCGGTCGACAATGTTGTGTTCTCCCATCAATGTTGAAGTAACAGATGTTGAAATGACAGAGAATGAACCAGCAGCAGCATTCACCAACGCATCAGAACCTGATATCGGCGATATTTCTTTCAGTTGTGGTGAAATGTCCTCAACGATGCAGTCCGAAACAAGTGTGACACCGGATGACAGTCTAATGAAAGAGGGCAAATACATACTATTCTACAGTTGTTTGATGGATATTATAAGTATGCTGAAATGTGGGCATTCCGTCAGAGGGAAAGTATGTTGGAGGCCATTGATTCATGTGACTCGTCAAAAACAAGACAGTAACGTCAAAATACATGCAGCCTGTAGATTAAATCATGCATTCTCATGGTCTGCACAACCGATGCTGGGGAAGCTGCCAGCAGTCAATCTACTGTGTGCAGCTGCATCACTTTTTAGTGGGTCCAGTTTTAGAAAGTTAGAGTCTTTCTTTCAGTTTGTGGGACTTCATTTCATTTCTAAAATGCAGTACTACAAATACCAACATGATTATCTGTTTCCGGCCATTAGTGATGCTTGGAAAATTGAACAATTGTCTCTAGCAAGTACATTCGAAAGGAAACGATTCAGGCTAGCCGGCGATGGACAGTGCGACAGCCCTGGATTTTCTGCCAAGTACTGCACCTACCACTTTCAGGACATGGATAGTAAGAAAATTGTGAGTTTGGTGGTCGTGCAGGTAACGCAATGTACATCCTCAGTGGCCATGGGGAAACCAGGATTTATAAAATCAGTGGAACATCTACAACCGAGGGGAATGCACATCGACCTCATAGCCACGGACAGACACGTTTCAATTGCCAAGACAATGAGAGAGCAGTTCCCGCATATTAAACATCAATTTGATGTTTGGCATCTTGTTAAATCAATCAATAAGAAAATCTTGGCTGCAGGGGAAAAAAAGGTTTGGAAAGTATTTCACAGTGGTCCCAGTCTATCAGCAACCATCTTTGGTGGAGCTCCAAAACTTGTGAAGGGTCAGTGGAAGTACTACTTGAAAATTGGCGGTCACTGATGCACCACTGTACCAACGTTCACCGCTGGTCAAAAAACCTACATTTCCAGCAATGCGAACATGGCCCTTTGTCCCCAGAGGAGGCAAGGAAGAAGAAGCGGTTGATTCCATCTTCACAGACACACAAAGCCATTGAGAAGATTGTTTTCGATAAAACTCTGATTTGAGGGGACTGACAGAATTCTGTCACACAGGAGGTTTGGAGGTGTTCCACAATATGTGCCTAAAGTACAGGCCAAAGCGCTTGCATTTCAGCATACAGGGCATGAAACATAGGATTCTACTTGCAATCTTGGCTCATAACGAGAATCTCTGCCGTGAACAATCTAGGACTATGGGGAATGTAAGGATGCCTCGCTACATTAAGGTGTTTTCTAAAAGAAGTAAGCAATGGGTCATCAAACCAGTCTATGAGGAAATGAAGTCAGACTTTGTAAAAAGCCTTATTGTTGCTGTACTCGAGAAGCACAGATATGGAATTTTGAACGTTTCTGTGCAGAGCACTGATGCATTGCCACCAAACATTGCCACTGTGCCATGTCCACCCAAAGCAGAGCTGGTTGTGAAGTACAAATCCCGGTTTAAATAATTGTAATACAATTGTCTTTTTGTAAATAAATGTTACTGTACAGTGTATGCTAACCCTAACCCCTCCCTTCACCATCCTGGGTGGCGAACAACCTGGGTGTCATGTTTGACTTCTCTCTCTGTTCACCTCATATCGCTGACCTTGTCAATATGTGTATGTATATATTTGTGTTGCTGTAACTAAGTTTCACAAGGCTTGCGTATTGCAAATAATAAAACAAACAAACAATAAATCTCACTTTCAACTCAACTCCTCGGGTACGTTATACTTTCCCTGACCTTCCCCAAAAAGTCAATGTCTCCATAGTTATGGTTCTCTAGGGCTGCAAAGCTCGCGGACAACGAGGGCAAAATTGGGGGCCTCAGAAAGCGCCAAGAGAGCCGTTGCAGATGGGAGAGAAGCCAGTTCACATTTGCACATTGAGTCCTAGTACATAGATGGATTCGAAAATTCAAGTTCTCACAGATGGCTTTACTACGGGATGTTGCAAAGTAAGAATGTATGCTCGTTTAGAGTGAAGGCCAGCGGCTTTGATTTTCAGCCGGCGGCCTGAAGAGGCCCACAACTCACACTGGCAGTAGAAGGTTCTATTGTTTTTTGACCTTGAGAGACAGGGACCATGCCGAAAGGACTTCATTTGAAGGAGGGGTGCAATAACGTAAAAGACGATAAGGCAGAAAATTCTGAAACTAGACCGAGTTTCATGTTAGTTCAGTATACGAAAAATCGTTGTCAAGAGCACAGTGGGATTTACGGACTGCATTACGCAGAGACACAATGGAAATTGCAAATATAATGTAAGTAACTCTTTAGACGCTTTTATACCGGAATGAAGAATTAATGAATGGATGAATTAATGAATGAAGAGCAAGTAAAACGTTTGTGGGATAGTCTTTGTACCGGGCACATGGGCATGCAGGTCCACATTCCACACGCATGTAGGCAAACAGTTGTTTCTCATTGTGTGTTAACCTCGATTTATTTCGTTAGTTTTCACATTGATTTTAGAGCCGAACATACTCCATTGCACTATCCTTGAAAGCAAATAGTTTCAGATCGGCCGTAATAAATAAAATGAATAATATTAATAAAGATCGGCTGGCGAGACTAATTATAATTTTTATATTTTCAAAACAGGTATATCCTACCCTACTGCTACTGCCACCAGTTTCAGACCCCGGCAGATGGTTTCTTCAACCGCCAGCTGCAGCTTATCGTAAACAACTGCACCACTTTGATGATCTTATGGGACGATCGCCAAGGGCCCATATGCCCTTACGCTGTACTAGCGGCTAGAAGCAACATATCAACCTTTACGCTGGCCTACTGCCTAGTGGATAGAACAGCCTTACGGTTCACCGTGCGACCAAAGTGCTTCTTTTAACGAAAACCGACACCCTGTGTACCATAAAGTAACAGCGCGTGACTCACGATAAAACGGAACAGGATTTGCGGATAGAGAGAAAAGAAAAATATGACATTCCGATTTAATATGCCAAATGTACTTTACCAAATGTACCGTGTTGCTGTTTGATTTGAAAGTACAGTTTCATATTCCGAATTGTGGCGCGCTGTGTTGTGAGTTGATCTGTGTTGGTTTACGGGTTCTGTGTGAAGTGGCGTAGAAGACAACTGGGCGCGTTTGCCTACGCAGCACAGTAACGTCACAGAGAGAGGCGGGGAATATGAATGTTTTGATAATGTCAGGCTCAGGGGCGGGGGTTATAATTTAGTGCCGCAAAAGCAGGTCAGCCAGGGCGATGCGGCAAGTGATAGGATTATCACAAAATGGCAGCGCCCTGATGCCTGTTTTCGCGTGCGTTTAATGGACGAAAACTCGGGTAAGGTCCATAGGAAATTTTTCTAAAATCGAGCGACTTAGGCTTAAAATCACATGGCCGACCCGTAGGGACAATAACATTTTTTGACTGAACCATTCCTTTAAAAACACATGCCTGAACCCTCGGGACAATAATATTTTTGAGCACACTATTCCTTTAAACAAGAACATATTCTGGCAGTTTATCATGTGATCCATTCCAAATAACAATAAATCTGTGCCATAAAACGACATGCTATATGTGATTGATCAAATTTCTCTGCCCACGCAATAGTATGTTCCCACCAGCCCATGTCAATATGTGTGTAGGTAGGGGCAATAAATGACCCCATAAGTGCCCCACAGGTTTAATTGTAACGTTTATTTTTCATCAAAAATGAAAACATTATGCCCTAAACAGAATCTTAAAATTGCTAAAAGCATTTCATTTTGCTGTCTGTGACTGAGAGAACGTGTAGCCAAAATTATTTGCATGCCTTAAGACAAAAATAATGTTAAATTGACCTTTAAAAGGGACACACACAACATCAAGAGATACCAATATGTATGTGGGTTCCCAGTTGATGTTGCATAATCGATTCAGCAAGTCAGATGTGTCTTAAATATAGGAATTAAGACTCTGCACAAAAGGCTGTAAGAAGGAATTTAGAAGTAGTTTCCAAGAGACTTAATAGAAGACACAATCGATCTCCCGGGAGGTTTTACCATGTCTATGTATTTTTGATAATAAATATTGGTGTGACTGGATAGATAGATATATATGGAATACATTACTCACCGTAATTGTATTTCTGGTGCTTGTATCTGCTTAGATTCACATGCTATGCATAGGCCGACATCTAGTGGAAGCTGCAGAGTATTACAGTTGTTTTTCAAAACTCGAAAATGGACTTTGAAAAGGGGCGTGCCAGTAATACTATCCCTATTGTGACGTCCCCTGTACCCATGGATCCTCATGCGTGTAGGTCCCTCAGATTGCATTTTTTCTGACATGAGGTAGCATGAGGAGTTGCGCGAGTACAGAGTTTCCAAGCAGATATATAAAAAGCTCATGTAACATCTATGCACCTTCTCTCAGGGGAGGAGGGTGGGTGCATGTGAATCTAAGCGGATACAAGCACCAGAAGAACAAGTTACTTACCAAACTGGTAACGTTCTTTCGATGGGGTGTTCCTCCGACATATTCCACATCTATGACATGTAATGTCCACAGCTGTGCACTTCGGAAACTTTTCAGCAGAGAGCGTCTT
Source organism: Ambystoma mexicanum (assembly GCF_040938575.1). NCBI lineage: Eukaryota > Metazoa > Chordata > Amphibia > Caudata > Ambystomatidae > Ambystoma > Ambystoma mexicanum. The sequence goes on from NC_090924.1 coordinate 406,723,085, forward strand.
GCGTCGATGCCATCGAGCCGATGTCCCTCGAGGGCCTCCGTCGAGGGTTGACGTTACCGAATGTTATATATAGGACGCACAGCACCCGTTGCCTCAGTTTCATTTTTGCCCCCAGAACGTGTGACACCAGTCTCCTGTCAGTATAAACTGCCTACAACCTTGCGGAAATGGAAGCTGTAATCACAGAGGAAATTCTCCAGAGGGGCAGGCTGGGAGGGCGATGTGGAATACGTCGGAGGAACATCCCATCGAAAGAACGTTACCAGTTTGGTAAGTAACTTGTTCTTCGAAGGGATTGTGTCCTCCGACGTATTCCACATCTATGACAGACTCCCAAAGCAGTATCACACTATGGAGGAGGGAAATAATTTAGCCTGTAAAATGTAGAGTACCCACTCAAATGGCTGAATAGAGGACTGGCTTACCAAAGGCCAAATCCTGCCCATGGATGGAGTCCAGGGAATAGTGTTTAACAAACGTATGGCCAGAGGCTCTACTGAGCCTGAGTGCCCACTTCCATATTTTCTGCGCCATCTTGGACAGATTTGGAGAGTGTATACCTCCCCGTTTGTTGACCTAGAACATAGCGGTAGTGCTGTCTGTTAAGACTTGTAACGATTGGTTCGTCAGATGTTCTTCGAAGGCTTGTAGTGCCTTGAGGATTGCCAATAACTCTATTATGTTTATGTGCCTTTGTGCAGTCTCTTGTGACCACAGGCCGTGTGCTGTGTGGTGAAGGTAGTGGGCCTCCCACCCGGAAAGTGAAGCGTCTGTCGTGACGACCAACTGCGCTTCCGGTTCGTGGAAACGTTTCCCCTTGAGCAGATTCTCCCTTGACCACCAGCATAAGTTCTGAACCAGTGTTGGTGTAACAACCACTAGAGCGTCCCACTGACCACTTGCCTGAGACCATTGTTTCGCCAACCACTCCTGCATTGGTTGCATGCGCAGGCGTGCATGGGGGTCCAGGTAAATGCACGATGCCATTATCCCTAGCAGGCGCATTGCTTTGCGTACGCTTATCTGGAGACCGGCTTGATACTGGGGTATTTGCCAAAGCATGTTTTGTACTCTTTCCATGGATGGGAAGGCTAAACCGGTTTTCGTATCTAATACAGCTCCTAGGAACTGTTTCGATGAGTTTGGTACCAGACTTGGCTTTTTCTTGTTTATTGAGAAGCCCAATTGGAAGAGGTCTATATTTCTTTGCGTGTTTCGCTTGCAAAGATCGTAGGTTTCTCCCATGATCAGCCAGTCGTCCAGGTAAGGGTACACTGGGATTGACTCCCTGCGTAGGTGCGCTGCCACCACCACCAGTACTTTGGTGAACACCCTTGGAGCTGAGGCTATCCCAAAGGGCAGCACCTTGAACTGGTATTGCTGGTCTACTACTTTGAACCACAAGAATTTTCTGTGCGCTGGGAACATTGGACATGAAAAATGCTTACTTTCATATTTCAATGTTGCCAAGTAATACCCCTGTTTTAACAGAGGAATTACTTCTTGTAGCGTTGTCATGCAAAACTTTTGTGGCTTGACAAACTTGTTTGCAGGGCGCAAGTCTAGTACCGGGCACATGGTCAGATCTTTCTTTGGAACAAGTAAGTACATTGAATAAATACCCTTGATTACCTTGTTGTACGGCACGACTTTGATGGCATTCTTGAGGAGTAGAGCCTTGACTTCCTCCAGCAGGATGAGTTGTTCTTCCTGTGATGTTTTATTCTGGCGCGGTGGGAGGTTTGATGGTCTTCCCTGGAGTTCTATAAAGTAACCTCCTGTCACCGTCGACAGCACCCACTTGTCCGATGTTATATCCTCCCATGCGTAGATGAAAAAAGATATTCGTCCCCCGACTAGGGGGCGGGGCATGGGAGGGGACTTGTAGCAGGGCGTCATTGTTTTGGAGGGTGTCCCTCCACCTCTGGTGGGGGAACCTCTCCCTTTTCCGCGACCCCTGCGCTGACTAGGTAGCCTGTTAGTTGGTGTTCTCTGATTATATCCGGTGCCTCTGTGTGTTTTGACCTCAAAAGCGATGAATTATTGCCACCTCTTTGGCCTGGTTGTTTGCCAGTTGGCCAATGCTTTTTAGTGTCTCATATTCTTCCTTGACGGACTTTAGAGCGTCCTCAACTGCTTTACCAAACAACACATTCTGCTCAACGGGCATGTTGACTAAGGTAGCTTGAGTTTCCAATCTGAACCCCGACTGTCTAAGCCAGGCATGGCGTTTTAAGATTGTGGCTTTTGCGATAATATGGCCAGTGTTATCTGCTGCATCAAAGTTGTTTTTCAGGAGAACGCCAGCTGTAGCTCTGCCTTCGGCAGCCAGGAGGGAGAGTTTGGATTTAAGGGGCTCTGGTGCTGAGGGGCCATCATCTCATCCCATTTGGTGCAATCGTAATTGGATATTAAACTGGAATGATTTGCTATCCGCGCTTGGTATGCCGCAGATGATGCTATTTTCCTACCTATTGCATACAGTTTTTTGCTCTCCTTGTCCGGAGGAGCTTCGGAGGATGCCAAGGGGGTACCAGCTCTCTTTCTGGTAGTGGTGACTACCAAAGAGGCTGGCCAAAGTTGGCCCCTTATATATAAGGGGTTGGGATGCGCTGGGTGGAAGAGTTTCTCAATTCTAGGGTTTACCGCCCTGGTTTCATTCGGCCTTTCTAAGGAAGGCTGAATCCTTCTTTGGACTGACTTAAGCAGGGGAATAAATTGGGCTGCAGGTTTCTTGTCGCCCAAGATATTTTCTGCGAAATCTTTATCCTGTTGGATCTCTTGCGTTTTCGATCGCAAAATGCTCTGCAGCCCTTATGAGTATATCAGTGCTTTTCTCTATGATCCTTGCTCTTGGAGGAAACTTTTTTGGAGATAGTGGTCCAGATAGGGGCCCTGGGGGTCTGTTCTTCAGCAGAACGGGCCAAACCTAACTTGCTGGGCTTGTCCCCGGGTGTAGGTCGAGTCTGAACTGCAGGGATGGCTTGTGCGGCGAATTTCGAGCCTGTGAGGCTGGGCGGGGGTGGGGGTTCGAGTCGGACCTCTTTTGCTTTAGCGGGCTTGTCGTGAGGCGGCTGTTCGGGGCGCTCAGAGGACTTCTGATCAGCGGATCGGCCCTTCATCATCGACTCTCGGCGTGCGTCTTCGCTCGCACCGCCGTGGGCAGTGTGTTTGGTGTGGGGGAGTTTAGTGCCCTTGCCCGCCGGGTGTCTTCCCTGTAACAGGACCGCTGGCCTGTCTGTTAGGGTCAGGGGCTGCCACTGAGTAACGTCAAGGTTCCCAGTCACCCTCGCCGTCCGAAGGGACAGTATTGCTGAGTTAGCTGGACGCCCTTTCAACGTCCATGGCGGCCTCTGCCTGCATGGCGTGATGGGCCCAACACTTTGTCCGCCTGTCCTTGAGGGTCTTGGGTGGGAGCAGTTTACAGGCCCGACAATGACCCTCGTCGTGGTCTCTGTGCAAACAAAGGTTGCACACCCTGTGTTTGTCAACAAACTTATATTTTTTATTGCAGGATGGGCAGAATTTAAAAGGAGTACGCTCCATTTTGTTGGCAGACAGCTGGCCGACAATGGGAAATGGTGGTAATATACATGTTTATGACCACCCCCCACTCACCCTACTGTAAGGCTGAGGCCTAAAGGGCCTTCCAAGGTCAGGTAGCGCCATCGGAATCTTCATCCGACGGTCAGCTTCGTAGTCTTCCTTGAGTCTTGACGAGGTGAAAGGACAGAAAGAGGTACTAACTTAAGTTATAAAGGTCAATGACGTAAGCCGAAATGCACTCCACAAATGTGTCCGCTCACATGGCGGAAAAAAACCAACTGAGGGACCTACAACCGTGAGGCTTCATGGGTAAAGGGGACGTCACAATAGGGATTGTATTACTGGCACACCCCTTTTCGACGTCCATTTTCGAGTTTCGCAAAACAACTGTAATACTCTGCAGCTTCCACTAGATGTCAGCCTATGCATAGCATGTGATCTAAGCAGATTACACAAGCATCAGAAATATATATATATATATATATACACTAGTGAAAAGGCCTCTGTAAACTAGCTAATGTGCGTAAAGGAAGACATTTTCAGAGTGTAAATATATTATGTGGTGTATTTTGACATAATTTATGTTAATAGAAAATAAAATATGTAAAGGATTTTGCTCCTTTTACGTGGAGGAGTAGTAACCTCAAACAAAGTCTCACAAACCAGTTGAAAGTTCAACTTAGTACATACGGCCAATCTGTTCCTCATTGTCTTGCATTCCACTTACGGGTTTGGACGCAAATATATGATGTTGAGGTATGTCACAGTAATATAATTCACGTGCAGTATTATTCGAAGTAGACATATCATAAAATAATGTAAATTGAAGTCAAATAAAGTTGAAAACAAACATGAAGAATATCATTTAAATAATAAATATCATGAAATATTACAATGAATAATCACATAATAAATAAGTGCATTGAAAAAATGTTAATTCTGTTAGAGAAATAGTGCTTCATCATATGAATTTGTTTATATTTAGATTATGTTTAATATACATATGCTCTTAGTGTATGCAACATGTAGTATGCTGTTACAGTGGTATCCCTGTCTTTGGCCTTTTCTGCAGCTAATTGTATGTTTTCAGTGTTGAAATACACCTTTTGGTCACCTGGAAGATAAACTTGAAGTCTTATTGTTGTATGTGTAAGGCAACAGCTCCATCTAGCGGTGATAACAGGCGAAGAGGGCAGGACAGCTTTGGACAAACATACATCTGGCCTTTGATTATATAGTATGGTACATAACATTTTTTAAACAAAAGCAAAACAGTTCCACTCTATTTAAGTGTGCTCCGTGATCCAGCAAATGGGATGAGATATTGAGGATTTATGAATATACAGTGTTTAGGTACGTTGATAAAGAAACACTTATCGTTTGAGAACAGCCATTGGAATTACTTTTTGCGATTCTGAGCAGATGACAATTTCTCATGCTAAAAAAGGTGACTGATAGTTATTAAATTATTAGGTATTAACTATCAAGTAATAAAGCTGTCCAATGATACTGCATGTGCTTCAAAATGAATAGTTTTCCTGGTTTCAGTGATTAGGCTTTTCCAATTCTGGTCGTGTTTTGCCAGAGTTTTCAAACTATTAACGCCAAAAAAAAAGACATCAGTGTTTACCCATTGTTCTCCTCAAGCTAATTGCAGCAAACTGTGCTTATCCAGCATAGACAAAAGTATATTTTATTGCTCTTTGTATATTATGCATAATTCTTTTGGCACAAAAAAATAAATTATGCTTTTGTAGTCTGGACTATCTGTTTGCTTTCTTGGACCTATAACGGAAAAGGAAAACTACAAATACAAAGAATCAAATAGTGACTTGATGCACTCCAGCTGCCTGAAATGAGGCCAGATAAAAGCCCTAATATATTTTTTGCAGTGATCTGTAAGACTCACACTACCCAAAGATAATATGAATCATAGTATTCAAGAAAGGAGGGCAAAGTTGCATCAGAGACAGAGGCAGGTGTATCTGTTTATTCATTTTGAAAGCGGCATGGAAGCCAAATACCTGGGCAAAATATATATAGAGTAGTTTTCCACAAGTTAAACAAAAAGAAAATTTGTGTAACTTGTGGAAAACTACTCTTCTGATAACATAGATTACAATGGAACCCTTCGTAAAAATATGAAGTTAACTTATTTACTAAGTGGATGGGTAAATAGATTCTGTAACCATAAAAAATAACTGAATATTTAATTAGATGGGAATTAGCGATTCCGAATCACAGACATTACTTTGCCATTCTTTAACTGAGCTGTATAATAACATTTTGCTTACAACTGTGCAAGACAGGACCTTTCCTTGGCCCCTTTCCCAAAAATAACTTGAATGGGCTACTGTTTGATGGAGGATCTTTGGAGTGCAAGGCACCACTTGATCAAATAGTCCATATGGATATTCTCTGACAAGTCACTATCCAAACTTTTTCAGCCTTGTAGTTTCGGTAATCCGATCATTAACTCCAAATTGCTTTTTTTTTTCAAAAGAATACTTGTCCACACAATAAATAATTATTAAGGGGTACATATCATATGGATTATTTTAGGTTACATCATATTCATTACAATATGATGCACTAAATGGCAGCGCTGACCTTCCTTTTCATTGCCACTTGAATACTATAATCTATGTGAGCAAGGTCTGTGCTGCCATCTAGTGGACATTTTCAGATAAAATCCTAAAAGGGAAAATTATTATTATATGGGCGACAATCCTATTATATCAGATTTTACAGAATTCCCAAAAGACAAATTAAATCCGACAGATAATACAATTTTCATGTTGCCATCCCTCTAATCACATCACAGTTTTCTAGACATGATGGAACTAGGAGAGGGCTTTAGTAAACCAAAGTGACCCCAAATGCCGGCATTAAGGTTGATGGTAGCTCCATATTTTTCAATGGGCAGATATAAAACTGTCATCCCTGGTATTACTCACCTGGCAGGTTGAGGTGTGAGGGGCTCATAAAGCAGCGGATGATCGGGGGTTATTTCTGGAAAACCAGATGTGTAAGATCTGAAATAAGAGATATGACATTAAAAGTCAAGGATTATACTGAAAACATGCAAACATAGAAATATTTCTCAGAAAACACACAATAAAAACAATGATTTCGATCCAAGGGGAGTTTCTTGGAGCAAGAAGGGTGGACAATGAGTACATGAGGGTTACAAATCAATTATGGATATGGCTGATGTTAGGGAGATTGGCTGTGAATGTATCTAACCTAAAGTGGATGTAGCTATGGAAGAGCAGTCAGGCTTAACTCAAGGGAGGGACGAAGGCTGGTAGTGAAATCTAGTTACTCTACACTGTCATTTAAATAAAATACCCACATTGGTATACTGAAAAACATACACTATAATAAAATACCCATACAATCTCTATAATTTCAAGTATGTATTACATATATATATACAGTATGTATACAGTGCATGTATAAAGCCTTAGTGTGTTGTCCACTACCTGGTAGTAAGAAGTAAGACAAGGGAAGAAATGAGGAACCTTAGGCAATCAACAGATTCAGTTTTAAAGTAATAATCAGGACCACAATTACCAACAACAGTCATAGGAATTCAGAAATCTCTAGGACATAGTGTTAGGAGTGCCGATGTAGCCCATATAGTAAATATAACACTGACAGAGGAAAGAGGTTAAACACTTTAGAACACATGGCCCGAGGCCACCAAAAGTCTGACCACAATTAGGCTTCTAACACTAGCTAATTACATTCCTAGAAAAATAGATACAGTGTAATCTGTTATTCTTCATAAAATTACAGATCAAAATATGTTGTTCTTGCTAAAACTCAGGTATATGGCTAAAACGCCTTGGACCCAAAGGCAACGGAGGAAAAATCTCCATAGCAGGCAAGTACATCCAAAGTCACTTTAGAAGAGATCCAGATAACCTTTAAAGCCCCCATAGGAATTAACAGGACAAAGTCAATATGCATAGCCCCGTTTATAGAGAAAAGGGAAAGTTCCAGTTTTACCATACAGGTGTGAAAAAAACAGCAACCGACCCCATGGGATGCCAGAGGAGACCCTCTTTTAGAGGACCAATGCTAGGTTCAAAAAGCGGCAGCGCCAGGAGGAAGAGGAGTCGAGCAGTATTCTAGCCAATACAAGTCCATGCCAAAATGCAGTAGGAGGGGGCCTGCAGAAGCCTTTGACTGTGGGCACCACGATGGGTATATTGAATACCTCATTGTAAAGACTGGAGGGTGCCTATGTGGTTGGGTTAGAGGCACTCCAGCCAAGGCTCTCAAAGGGGTAGCAATGGAGAGCAACCAAGGCTGAGACTCAAAGGAGGTGATGCAGGCTGGTTCTTAGGTACAGTGAATACCCAAACCCCCCAACGGAATGTCTACAAACTATGTTATGGTCTAACACAGTTTGTTTATTAAATAAATTAGGTTTAGATTAATAAACACACAAAAATAAAGACTCACTTTGCATTCGGGAAACTACTACCAACATTTAACACTATATATACAGTACTATGTGGTTTCCTGTCTGTACTACACAGGTTGGTAGCGTGTTACATCAAGAGGGGTCAATGTGAGATGTAGGGGAGTTACGCCGAGATTCACAATGACAAATATTCAAATAAACTCTTACACACAAGGTTTCTTGATTAAACAATTATTAATTTATTTATCAGTCAGTTAGAATAAGCCTTTTCAGAAGGGAGCAATATAAAGCAACACACAAATACACTTAAAAAATCCACACTCTTAGTTTTCAAAATCAGTAAATACCCATTTGGGATGACACACAGACACGACCTACACCCTCAAGTGACTTCAATAGGTAGGGTGCTGTTGACATTAATATATCATTGTTGCATTTAGAATATTCTTGGGAGTAGTGTTAAAGAGACGAGAGTTCAGAATAAAACAAGTATTCACACATTTATGCTTAAGCAGGTAAGTACTCTCAATATAACCCCCAATGCAAAGTGAGTTAACCCTTTCCTGGAAGGAAGGCAAAACACATAAGCAGAAGAGAGAAGAGTCATTCAGGGAGCCAGGCCAGCCAATGTTAAGTTAGCAAAGGTCAAGGTGAACTGAACCACTTCTTGCAGGTAAGTAGAAAGTCTTTCCCAATGTTTAAAAAGTCTTTGTAGAATACAAGAAGTAAAAGTAAGGCCACAAGCTGACTAGGCTTGTGATGTAAAGAAGAAGCAAAGTAGCACAACAAGAGGTAAGTTCCTTTAGGTTGAGCAGATGACTTCTGTTACTGTGCAGCTCTGCAGATCCTGCTGTTCCTGGACCTCAGTCGTGGGGACAAGAGGGAGGATTTCTGCACTACAATGCAACGGTTACTGCTCGCAACTTGCAATCTTCAAACAAGTGGCACTTCGGTGTTTCAGCTCTTCGCGTCTACCGCAAAAAGCAACACTGCGGTTCCTGGCTGTCGAGATGGGTTTTCCTTGCATCGGGGGTCCTGCACTGTTGAGGGGGCTCAGGCTCGGTCAGTCCTGCTTCCTGGGAGTCAGGAGGATCTTCCTGGAGCTCTTGGCCAGCTTAAAAGCAATGCACACAATCTCATGTTCCTCTCCCTGGCTAATCGGTTCCAGCAGCAACTGCAGTCGAATTTCAACTAGCTCCGAGAGGATGTCCAAGTGGCTTACTTTGGAGTTGATTGGTTCCACTAACTGAAAGGGAGAAGTCGTCCTTGCAGGGGCTTCTCTGTCGATAGGAATTTGGAATTTCAGCACAGCAGCAGCAGAACTTCACCGGGCTAACCAACAGTCCAGGAGTTACAGCAGGCGTCCTCTTCAAGTTCTTCTTCGGATTCCTTCATCCAGTGGTCAACTCTGCCTTCCAAGCCAAAAAGTCTTGGCTTTTATGCCAGTTTCTCCCATTCATTCCAGGCTAGCTGTCAGTCACCCAGCAGGGTGGCTGTCCTTGCCAGACAGCCAGCCGGCCAATCACCTAAGAGTTTATTCCTGTCTCCTAGGAGACTAAGCACAGGGAGTTTTGTGCACCTCCCTCACTTCCTGCCCCCTGGAGCCACAGGCGGGCTTCACTCGTGAATCCTGACAAAGGAAAAATGAACAAAGGAACCAAACCTGGTTTGGCATGCAGAGTAAATCTCAGGAAGGACCTTTCCACAAAGAAATGGCGAAAAAAGAAGACCGGGGTCATTTTGACAAAAATGGCACCCATGGGCACTTTACTGTGGCTGCGAACGCAGCCCGCGGTAAAAACACACAATGGTAGTAAAAAGTAAACCACGGCCACCAGCCATTCTTCGAGGAAAGGGTAACATAAAAATGTTACATGAGAAGCTAGACAAAGGGGATACTAAGTAACCCCTCCAGCACCCTATTGTAGAAAGTTACAAATGTAAGTAAAGTCAATTTCACTTTACTGCTCTGGGAAACAGTAGTTTGTCCCAGAGAAGGTATGTAAACCTTTGGGAAATCTGAAAGACTTCCCCGTACCATTGCACTGAAGTTGCTGTGTGACACAATGTAAAAGATGACACCTATGGAGTTTGTCATACTCCATAATCAAAAGAAACAGATCAAAATCACATTAAAAATACATGAGTTGGAAGAAGGGTCTCACTCTCTACAGGTTAAAAATTCAAGTCATGAAAATCCAGCAAAGTTGCTGGGGGTCTCTAAGGTAGAGAGGAATTAGCACAGTTCTGAGAATTCCCCCTAACATGCTTCCAGGAAAACTCCAAGCCTCTGACACAGAGGTTAGCGAGGGGTCTTCTGATATACACAAATCCCCTCATTCACTCAGGCTGAGCAAGGCTCAGTCAGCCAATCACCCACAAGTGCATTCATGCAGCCAACAGGCGATTCATCCAAAACCAGACACAAAGAACAGTGTTATATGTATTCGGGACAACTCCGAGCCTTTCAGTATTATGGACAACTTCCAGCTTTTCAAAACACACTTTGCATTCACTCCAGTTTCAGACGGGGATGGCTTATCCACCAGACACCCACAACACAGAATGTGATTTGACTCCTCTTTCCATTCATTCAGGTCCCACCACTGTGGTGTACCCAAAACAAATCAGTCTCTGGGAAAGGCAACCCGAGAGCCATATAAGGTCCTTCCACCCAACCGGGGAAAGGGAACAGAGACAGGGCTTCTCAGGACTTTGAGAAACAGGAAACAAAGGTTGTGGCAGTAGCCATCTTTCCTTTGTTCAGGAATCCATTGATTCCTATGGCAGGGTCTGGGTGTCCATAAATGGGGGGGGGGGGTGGAGACCCAGAGCTCCTGCCAAATCAGCATGTAGCTGCCACCAGCCCATACCCTGCTCTGCGGAGCAACACACAGGTGTGCAAAAACACACATCATGATTACTAGAGGATACCTCTACCCATGGGTGCCATATGGGTATCCCAAGGGTATTGGTCACCAAAAAACTAAAGATGAAGAGCTGCACGGCCAGGTGTCCAAACTGGACTCCAGTGCAGAAAAGCCAAAGCAAACACATACAGTGAAGTAGTGGGACAAGGACAAGGGGGCCCTGTCCTGCAAAGCATTTCTAGCATCACATCCACCAACCCAGACCACGTAGGTAAGCACTCATGGTTGAGGTTCCCGAAGAGTCTGACTAGGAATGCTGAAATAACCTGTGAGTACAGGTCTTTTACAGGCATGGTTAAGAGGATGCGGTCACCCAGAAACTTGGACACTCGGCCAATGATGACACCAGACAGACAAAATTAAGAATGATCGGTCTTCAAAGGAGGGGACCCACTAGCCAGAAATAAAAGCAAAAGTGTAGATGACTCCATGAAGACAGATGATGCCAGGTCAAGAAGATTCTGACTGCATGGTGGAAATGGGTTACTAATGTGGTAAAACTGCCTGCACTCCCATTGGAGGCAGTACTAAATTACAGCTGCCAGCAACCTATTGTCTATAATCAGTGAAGAGTGGTAGGATTATCCTAGGGCCAAAACTGGGTGCTTAAAAGGGACCATTATCCTGGGAGCCATATGAGATACCATTTACTAAAAGAAAAGGGTTGCAATATGTATATGTAGAAGTAGAGTAGGAGTGGTCTTTAGTTATCCCCAGTCTTTATTAACTTCCCTTGCCAAAAGAAGGAGGTGCTTTCAACTCTGCTGAGATGCAACTGTTTTCATTCACCACTTCAGTGTGGAGCGTAGCGGAGCAGGAGTGGTCTTTGATGGTCTGTGGTGGACCAGAGGGGGACTGAGCTGGAGTGTTTGTTACCCCAAGAAGATAGCCCTACAGAGGCAATGGATAATAAGCAGCCTTGGTAAGATGCGCGTTGCGAGCGGCTGCACACTGTCTCCGACTGAGTGTGATATTTAGTATCTCTTGCTGTTGGAAGTGACACGATGATACTGTTGGAACTTTCATTTATTATATCAAAGACTAAGCTCTGAGAGGAGTGAAGCTCTTAGCCTTCACCGGCACTCACGGCTTTAGAGAGTGGTGCAGGGTGAAGGCTTGGTGCTCACTGATCGGGGAGAATGCACCAGCTTTTGTTTCTGCAGCAGTTTCAAATTCACTTCAGAGCTAATCAATTGCATGTGGGCATTTCATAGGAACCTAGCCCAATTTGCCATATTGATAAGTAACAGTCCAGGCAGACCAAGAGGGTATTGATTTGCATCCCTCCAGCGGACTGGTAGAGGTCATTGGATTTGTCTGGATTATTTTTTTATTGTATTGATTAGGGCCCTATAACACAGATACTATTGTAAGGAGCAAAGGTTGATCATTTATAGCGTTGGTGTAATCTCATGCACTATATTATAACCTTAGTATTGTTCCACAGTGAAAAGTGAGCTTGAGTGCCCAAGTACTGTTTCTCATATGCCTCCCAAAAGGATTTATGATATCCGCCATAAGGGCAAGGCGGCCAAGTCTAGTAAAACTGTGCAGACAATGCCACAGAATGCATCAGTGCCGTTGGAGAATAATCCTTGTAATTTATCTCAAAGGATAGGCCAAAGTGTCGCCATAATACACGAGGACCCTAAAATCACAAACTTTTTTAAAGTCTCTGCAAAGATTCCTTCTCCACTCTGTCACTACAGGCACAGGACATGGATAGTCTGATCAATCATGTAAGTTTGCTAGGTCTATGTGATGTGTGGAGAGAACTCCTCCAGGACATGAGAGCATACTCTTTCCACTCAGGGGCACATGCCTCACTTTCCAGGCTAGATTATTTCTTCATCCCAGCAACTGATTTACATAGGGCGCAAAAAATAGACATTCTCCCCCCCGGGGCATCTCTGACCACTCCCCATTAGAACTGACACTCATAACATCCAGGCGGATTCCACCGCCGAGCTGGAGCCTAAATGAAAATCGAAAAATGGCTATTACGGCCCCATAAGGCATGAAGAGATAAGCCTGAGTTACATATCGCTAGGGAGCGGCCCCCCTCCTGGCACACCTATTGCTGGACCCCCAGACCTCCCCATAGAGCTCTAAATCGGCAAACTACTCCAGAGCGGGGCACCACTTTCAGGCACTGCCTCCCAAGGGGACAACTGGTACCACAAAACCGTGCACAACTACCACTCTCGACACACAGATACCCCCAACAGCACTTGTCCGATGGTGAAGACGGACAAATCCCAGAGAAAATTCACTTTCGAATCCAGAACGACCCCCAAAACCCCTAGACTCCAAGAAGAACCGGAGACACCAACCGACAGTGAAAACCAAATGGCTGAGGGAATCGCTGCAACCGACATCAAGGGACTCCTATTGGACCTAAAGGCAGGCATAGGGAGTCTGAACAACAAGATGGACGGCCTCTCCTCTAAAGTAGATGATCTCCAACACAGAATGGACACCCATACCGAGCGCCTCAACGAGGTAGAACAACGCATATCCAATCTGGACGACGGCGCGGTGACCCTTGAAGCTAGAGTCACTCAGCTTGAGACCCAGATGAAGGCCACCACCGTGCGAAGATTTAGAAGGTCGTTCCCGAAGAAATAATATCACGATTATCGGGGTGAGGGAGCACCAGCCTGAAACAAAGATGGAGGACTTTGTTGAATCGCTATGCACCACCCTTTTCGGCCGGGAAGCCCTCTAACACTTATTCGTAGTGGAAAGAGCACACAGGATCCCATCCTCCAAACCCATCCCAGGTGCCCCTGCCAGGCCGATAATAGCAAAATTACTCAACTATAAAAGACCACGATGCCATCCTACGACTGGCCAGGGAGATCGGAGAGCTACACCACGATGGAGACAGGCTCCACTTTTATCCAGACTTCTACCCAGCCGTCCAGTCCCAGAGAAGATCCTTCACTGCCACCAGGCAAAGGCTCAAAGGCAACCAATTTTCATACTCAATGCTCTTTCTGGCACGCCTCAGAGTCCAGCAGGGGGGAAGTCAATTTTTTCCAAACACCGGAGGAGGCTAACGCATTCCTAGATCGGGAAGGATGCACCAGGCTAAACATCAACCAGGCACAAGCACAAAAAGAAAGAAGCCGCAGAAACCCAACATGACTGACTCAAGGTCATCGGCACTAAAACCTGTGCACAAAACACAGCAACTTGTCCGAAACAAACATAGGAGTTAATCACTCCGAGGCCGTGCAACTTGGGAAGCCCCTAGCACCCCTTGCAAAGCAAAGTTAACTCAATCGTTCATTGTTAATGAGTCAGAGAACAAGGGACAGACCCGCGCCGTTGCGGATCCTACCCCGACCAAAGGAGCAAACGGACAAGTTGGGGGTTGCCCGTGCAAAGAAGGAAGTTGGAGAACAAGGTTAGGTATGCGCCCCCGAACCGCCGGCACCCCCAATCCACCACACTCTATTGCACCCCCTCTTTCGCACACCCTGGAGACCTCCAACAATCAGTCGCCGGCATCACCAGCAGTGCCAGAAGACCCCTCGAGTCTCACTCAACAACAGCTGCATACATCTACACACCAAACAAACAATTCAAGGTCGCCACTTGGAACATTGGAGGGGGCAATCGCCCCTCTAAAACAAGGAAGATCCTCCAATACCTGAAGAGGCATGAAGTAGATGTGGCCATGATCCAAGAAACACACCTTCTGGAATAGGAACAGCATTGGGCCCGAAACTGGGGTTGCCATAGATATTTCTCCTCGTATTCAGCCTACGCCAGAGGGTGGCGATCCTGATCAGTAGGCGAACTGGATTTCAGCTGATAAACTCTGTAAAAGACACAGAAGGCAGATCTCTCTTGGTGATAGGGATAGTGGAAGGCAAAGAAATCGCCTTGGTCAACTCATATGGCCCCAATGTGGATGGTGCAAACAACTGATTGGGTGCTTACACACCTCTCAACGCAAGCCGCGGAGACGATCATCTGGGGAGGCGATCTCAACACTGCCCTGAACCCCGCAAAAGACAGGTCACGGAACACAGCACTCCGATCTCCAAGGCCGCCCTCAAGGTACGGGAAATATGCAAAGCCTATGATTTGGTAGACGCGTGGAGGCACGGTAACTGGGATCAGCGCGACTACACGTTTCACTCAGCAGTACATAACACCAATTCCAGAATAGACTACCTGTTCATCTCCAACAGAGGTTTGTTTCAGTGGGAGCCCTACCTACAACCTTTTCCGATCGCTCCCCGGTAACCCTCATTTGCAACCCAGCCACCTGCAAGTCTCGCCTGCTGCATTGGCGCTTCAAATCGGGCTCACTGCAGGACCAAGTGTTCACTTCAGAACAACGTGACGAGATCTCAGCATTTTTGGAAACAAATGTGAGCTCGGTGGCTTCGATGAGCATGATTTGGGAAGCATTAAAGTGCTTTGTGAGAGGGTCTGCCTGGCTAAGGAGAACGGCATCCTTAAACTGATCCGTCGGGAACTAACCTCCAGTGAAGAACGACTAAAGCTCCTCGAACTTAAACACTCTACCACGAATGACTCCCGCGCCCAGAGAAGAGCTGCAAACGTACAGGACCACAGCAGAACGAGAAATAAAATTCCTAGGCCGGAACAGACAGATCCAACAATACGGCAAAGGCCAAAAACCTGGAGCCCTCCTGGCAAAACTAATAAATGCCGACAGGAAGCCCACAACGGTCGAAAGAATACACTCCAGTCAAGGTACAATCGTGCACACAGACGAAGCAATAGCAGACACATTCCAATCCTTTTAGCAAGACCTATGCACCTCAAAATACACCCCAGACACCGACGCACTACACAGGTATCTTGAAGACACAGAACTATATTGGGTAGAGAGAGAACTACGAGAACCCCTCAATGAACCCATCACGTCAGAAGAAATAGTTGAAGCCATCAAATCCCTTCCGAACACCAAAGCCCCAGGACCCGATGGCCTAACCGGGGAATTTTACAAAGCTTTCGCAAATACCCTAGCTGCCCTTCTTGCCGAGGTTTACTGTGAGGCGCTAGAATCAGGTTCCCTCCCGCAGACTACCCGGGAGGCCAATATCATCCTCTTACACAAGACTGGCAAACCCCCAGAAGAATATGCGTCGTATAGGCCCATTTCTCCACTTAATTTAGATAACAAAATACTGGCGAAAATACTCACCAAGAGGATGATACCACTGATGCCTGGTCTCGTGCTTGCGGATCAGGCTGGTTTGTGCCAGGCCGCAATATGACATTTGGCATCAGAAGGCTGTTTGGGATCATGGAGGCTCTTGACCTAGATCACCAGGCTGTTGTGGTTTTGCTCGACGGCGAGAAAGCTTTTGACTCGGCCCTTCTTATTTGCAGTACTCACCCGGATGGGCCTGGCAGCCTGTTTTATTAAACTAATATCCTTATTTTACAACAATCCCCAGGCTACAATTGTAGTGTGCTTGGCTAGATTGGCCTGCACCCTGGCAGTGATCCTACGCCTCCTCTTTTGTTGAGGTAGTGCATGGCCACTGTGTTGTCCGTCATTATCAGGACATTTTTCCCTTGTACAGATGGCAGAAAAGCCTTCAGCGCTAGTCCGATTGCTCTCAGCTCTAACAGGTTGATATGTAGTCTGGACTCCGATGGAGACCAACGACCGCTGATGGTCAAGTCGTTGGCATGGGCTCCCGACCCCGTGAGTGAGGCATCCGTGACTACTGTTATCTCCGGCCATGGTTGCCAAAACAATTCTCCTTTCAGAACGTTCTCCTGACAGGCCCACCACTGAAGGTCTCGAGCCACCTTCTCCGGAACCTGAAGGAGATCTGTCATTCCCCCTGAGAATTGCGACCACTGAATTCTTAGTGCCCACTGGAGAGATCTCATTCTCAGGCGAGCCTCTGGCACAAGGAAAATGCAGGATGCCATGAGGCCTAGCAACCTCAAAAAAGTCGAAGGCTGGGAGACGTTGGGCATTTTGAAACTTGGTGACCATCTGCAGAATATCTTGAGCCCTCACCTCTGGTGGCGAGGCTTTCCCAGGGAAGTGTCCAGGACCGCTCCAATGAACTGGAGTCTCTGTGATGCTATCATCTGTGACTTCTTTAAATTGAGGGAGAAGCCCAGTTTGTGAAGGAAGTGGCAGACATAATCTAGTTGGATCTGAGCTTGTTCGAAAGATACTGCTCTGATCAACCAATCGTCTAGGTAAGGGTAGACGTGGATCCCCTCCCTCCTTAGACTTGCAGCCACTACCAACATTAGCCTGGTGAAGACCCTCGGGGCGGAGGTCAGCCCAAATGGCAGTACTCGAAATTGATAGTGAGAGTTGCCAATTGCGAACCTCAGGTATTTCCTGTGTTTGAGATGGGTTGGCACATGGAAATAAGTATCCTGAAGGTCTAGAGATACCAGCCAGTCCTGAAGCTGGAGGGCCTGAAGGATCTGAGAGAGAGTTACCATCCTGAACTTGTCCTTCCTGAGGAATTTGTTCAATTGGGACTCGGTCCTTCTTCGGTATCAAGAAGTAGGGGGAATACCAACCCTTGTTCCTCTCCGCTACAGGTACCGGTTCTATGGCACCTTTCTCCAGCAGGTCTAGAATCTCCTGCAAAAGGAGCGGGTCTGGAAACTTCAAAGAGTTGTTCCCCGGTGGATGACTCTGAGGGGTGCGTAGAAAAGGCAGGCAGTAACCTTGGGCAACTGTCTCCAATGCCCAAGCATCTGACGTAATAGCCTGCCATTCCGTCAGATGTTGAGTTAACCTGCCCCCTACTGGTGTTTTGTGAGGAGAGTCCTCAGAGCGGTTTAGAAGCACCTGCTGCTGCTGCGGCTTTTATCATTTTAACTCGTCCACCTCGGGTAAATTTCTTTTGGCCTCTTTGAGCCGGCTGTCCCCTGCCTCTTCCAAATGCGGACTAGAAACGAAAGGACCTACCTCTCCAAGAGGTTCCTGAGGGGCGATAGGGAGTTTGACGGATTGCAGCTCCAAGGGATTTTGCTGCTGCCTTAGATGTTTGTAACTTCTCTAGACTGTCATCAGCCTTTTTACCAAATAAAGAAGAGCCGTCAAAGGGCATATTCAAAAGCCTGGCCTGTACATCTGGAGCAAAACCAGACTTTCGCAACCATGCAAATCTGCGAATTGTAGTACTTGCCGCCATGGCCCTGCTGACACTGTCGGCAGAATCAATGCCAGTTTGAATGGATTCGCACATTGCGTCTTTACCATCTTTAATGATGTTCAGAAAAGCTTCCCTTTCTTCTCCTTCCGGGAGGCAGTCAGCCGCTGATGAAGCACACTCCCAAAGTGTATGGCTGAATCTTGCGAGCGTACAAGTAGCATTAATGGATCTAAGTGCCATGCTACACACAGAAAAGACCTTTTTTGACATAGCTTCAAATCTCTTATCATCCCTGTCTTGTGGAACATTAGGGTATGCAGATCTACTGTTCGATGAAGTTGCTGCTTGAACAACCAGACTCTCTGGAGTTGGATGTTTTGAAAAATATTCAGGGTCAGAAGCAGATACCATATATTTGGCAGATAGTTTCTTGTTAACTGCCGGGATAACCTCAGGAGCTTCCCAGTTGGTCGATATTTTCCTCTGCAATGCAGTATGGACTGGAACCACAGGATCTTCCTGTAAGATCATCTTGTTGAAAAGTAGGTAAAGGTGTAGACCAACCCATGGATTCTATTATTCTGGCCATTAAATTTCTATAAGGGGTCTCAGCATGTTCCCCTGGGTCTGGTTTGGCATATTCTACTTCTGGGGAAGTATCCAACCCACTTGCATCATGCAAGGAATCTTGCAGGTCCTTCAACCTATTTTCTTCAGAGATAAATTCCTCTGGTACAGGTTGTGTAGTTCTCTGCAACCCAAAAGGTCTTTCCTGATCAGAATCCTCACCTTCTTCATAAATCGAGGACAAGGCATTGAAATAATCTGACCTTGGAAAAGGCTTAAAACCCATTTCTAAAGCAGAAGGGGCTAAGCTTGTGGTAACCGGTTGAGAAAGCGTCGACGTGGAAGTCAAAGGCTTCGAAGAAACCGAAAAGGGTGTCGAAAAGGTATGAAGCGACCTCGAAGAACTCGAGAGGATCGTAATCCTACTCGGAGTCGTCGAGGTTATCAATGACATTCTCAGGTCATGATAGGAGCCCTCGGTATGACTATTGACTGCGAGGTAGTGACAGTCGTAGGTTTCTCCTTTATCGGCGTCGACATCGGCATCGAGGACGGCGTCGATTCGTCCGATCTATGCGTCGATGGGCCCTTCGATAATGTCGTCGATGACGCAGATTTATGAGTCGAAGAGGCCTTCGACGAAGACGTCGATGACGCAGTCTTACTGCCTTTTCTCGAGGGTTCGGGACGCTCGAGTAGTTTTTCGCCGGGTGCAACGACTCGCGGCGTTTCGACTTTTCGGGTCTTTCACCCAGGGTATCACCTTTAGCCGTCTCCGAGGGGGTGGAGGCCGCTTTCTCGAAGACGCCAAGCATCTTTTTACGGAATTCCTCCCACTTGGCTGGAGAGCTATGTTTTGTGGGGCAGGTGACCCTTTCAGGGGAAACAGAAGAAGACGAAGAGGTAGGTCTTCAACGCCTCTTTTTCGAATGTTTGGATCTCGAAGAGTGATGGGAACTGCTTCGAGACCTCGAACGAGAATGTTTACCGTGACGGCGAGGAGACGAATGTCTCGACTCTGCCGAGGAAACTTTCGAAGGAGTAGAAGTTTTAAGAGTCTTACCTCTTTCGAGCTTCCCCTTACGCTCCTTCAAGGCTTTCGCCGTCATGGACATGCAGTCCTCGCATTCTGAACAATGGTGCTCTGATCCCAGGCACCACAAACAGATCCTGTGAGGATCCGTCAACGACATTTTCTTTCCACAATCTCGACACTTTTTGAAGCCGGACCGTGGTGTCGACGGTTCAGATGAGGAAGCCATTGAAACAAGTAAAATATACTCGAGGAATAAGTAATATACTTTGACTAACGAACTGAGCAACACGATTCCGAAGCCCACGAAGCGCGGAAAAACGGAACTGAGCAACGGACACTGCGCAAGTCTATTTATACGCATGATGACGTCGGCACCGATACGGAGGCTGTTGAGGGACACCGACTCGAGGGATGTCGACGCGCAGCACCCTCTACTGAAAAAAAATTCCAAGGCCAGCAAGCTGGAAGTGATCTATCAAGATAAGGAATATGTCAGAGAACACAATCCCTTCGAAAGAGCTGTTCATAAGGCATTCTCCCCAGAGCCCTTGCAATATTCTTAAACACTTTTAGTGTCTTTAGTTCCTTGGGTTCCCTTCCCCAAGCTTCAACTTTTTCAAGTTCCAAACATCACAAAAGAAACAGAACGGTTCCTTAGGAAATTTCTCAGGGTTCCCTTCCCCAAGCTTCAATCCTTTCAACACTACAAAACAATAAGTCTCCAACTTGGCTAGGGCTCTCAGGGTTCCCTTCCCCAAAACCAGGCCCCTTTCATTTTACAACACAAATTCAGTTTCGTCAGGATGTACTCTGCTTTTCCTTCAATATCATGAAATAGTAGGCATTACACTTTGTTATGCCCCTCAGGGTTCCCTTCCCCAAGCGTAGGCCCCTTTGGTTTCAAACGCAAGTTCAGCTTGTCAGTACAATCAGAGACTTTCAAAACCGCCTGGTTCTTTGCTCCTCCTAGGCGTGACCACTCTGATCTGTAACCCCTCTCTTTATTCCTTGCTCTCCTTTTAAACCTTTCACATTCAGGTGCTTCTTGCATCCCTTCTTGCTTTCCTTTGCTTCTTCCTTGTGCACTTGCACCTTCCCTTTGCTGTTCCTTTTTTCCACTGTGCACTCTTGCACCTTCCATTGCTTTCTTATTGTGCCTCTTGTGCAGCTTACAAACTTTCTTTTCCCTTCATGTGCACACTTGTCTGTTTCGTTCTCCGGCTTTCCTGCACACTTAAACCTCCGTCTCGTTATCGTGCACACTGTGCACTCTAAGGGCCTCATTACACGGACGGCGGTAAGGAAATAACGTTACCGGTAAGTGAATACCAGTAACGCTAAATTTCCTATCCAATTACGACCCGGACTTGCCTCTATTAGCGCCATTGTTAAGTACGGTGGCACTAATAGCGGCAAGTCCGTGGGCGCGCGACCCCCAGGTCGGAAATGGCGGCATGTCGATAATAGCATCCCATCACAAGGTAGGCGGACATGGTAATAGCGGCATGGTAAAGACCCCAAAAAACCCTACCGCCATGGCGCTAATACCGGCATCGCGAAGCACCCGTTAAGAGACCTGAGCAGTCCACCTGCCACAGGTGGACACATCCAGCACAGGTGTAGGGGATGGAGACTGTGGCAGCACAAAAGGGCACACCACACCCCTTCCCACACAAAAATGCTTCCAATACTGCCCGCATTACATGGGCTGGAGGATGTGATTGTAGTGCGGCACGATCAACAACACGAAGCACAGAGGAGACGCAGTAGGAGTAGGGCAAGACAGGCGCAGCAAGCACCAGCAGGGCACCCAGAAATACCACAGAACCAGCAGGAAGAGGACAAGAAAATTGCACATAGCCGTACCTGCGCTGTGATGGAGCAGGCATCCGGCCTCTACAACACACAGCATCGGTCCCTAAGTGTGCTGGGTGAAGCCCTCCTGTACGGCCATGACAAAGTGCCGAAAAAAACCATGGCATGTGTGTTGCGGGACTAAAATGACATCAGGCGGAATGTGACTATGCCACCTGACATGCAAGCACAAGATGAGGATGATGAGGATGGCTCAAAATGCCCGCAGGGACATGCAAGTGGCAATGTTCAGGCAGGACACGATGTGCGTCAGCATCTGATGCATCAGATTGCATGTCATACAAGGTATGACTGTAATGGATAAATATGGGTATTACTGCCCTGATGCATGTGGTCAGTCCCACAAAGAACCATCTCCCCAATACAGTACACACACACAATGATGAATACCAAGCCAGTGTAAACTTTCAAACAGTGTATTGTGAACAAAAGACAACAATAAGTGCAGGGCCCCAACTGTGAAAACACCCTTACCCCTCTGCCCCCACAACACTCCCAAAATCACCCTTAACCTCCTCCCCCCACAACACCCCCATGTGAGCCTCATGGCGTGAATGTGTCCTTCTCCACATGTGGCACCCAGTCCTTGCTGGCCCTATTTGCCAGTGCCTGCTCCGTCATCTGGTGGTTGTGAAGTGGTGAAGTGGTGCGCCGCAGGTTGCGCAGAGACCAGCGTAGGGGGCTAGTTTTCTGTGAACTCCCAGAGGAGGTGGGGCCCGGTTCATCCTGGGTTGTGAGTGGGCATCAGAGCTCAATTGCGTCTGCTATGCGGTTCATGGCCTGCCTGAGTTGGGCCATTTCATTGCAGATTCTGTTGGTGCATGCCTCCATGCCCTCCCTCGTCTGCTGTGCAAATGTACCGATGTCCTCCCTCAGGCGGCCTGTCTCAGCCACATGCTGCCCTACTAGCCCAGTCATCTCGGTCTGCCTCTGAAAGATGGATGGATCCATGGCACTTGCATCAGGTGAGAATACCTGGGGGCTCCATGGCCCTTCAAGGGTGGGGGTGGGTGATTCTCCTTGGCTACCCGGACCTGATGACAACCTCAGGCTTGCCAGTAAGGGGCGTGTTGGTCTGGGGCTCTGGCTTAGATCCTCAATGCCTGGTGCTTCCTCCTCATCCAAAAGTGGGGCAGTGGCTGCTGCCTCACCCGTTGAGCTGGTGGCAGCAGAGTGCATTTCCTCAATGCTGCCTTCACTTGCTGGGAGAGACACTCCCGTGGGTGCCACGACGGCAGCAGGCATGGCCTCTGGCTGCGTGCAACTGGTGCTCCTGCTGCCTTTGTCCCTGTGGTCATGGTCACTCCTCCTGGCTGACCTTGAGGATGTGGCGGTGTCCCCTGTGGCATCCCTCCTGGGTTTTTTGCTGGATGTGGGAGCAGGTGTGGAAGTGCATGCCTCCTCAGTTTCTGTGTGTGATCCTGTACGGGCGAGAAATGGGGAAAATCATCATTTATGGGTCGACCTGCCTTATGCTGAATGAATACGTCATGCCGTTCTATGCATTTAGGGCTCTTTAGTGTGGATGCAGGTAATGGGGATGTTGGGTGGGTCATGCATGAATGGCTCTGTGTTGAACGGGTAATGTGGTGATGCATGCATGTTTGTTTGTGGCTGGATCCACGGCATTCATATGGACACATGATTGGGGGGGACCATCACACTTCACTGTGCATGGTTTGATGCATACACTCACCTCCATCAGACGAAATGGCAACGCCATGCTCCATTTGTCCAACTCCCTCGATGGATTCCACTCCGATTGTCGATGCACAGGTCTCTTCCCACTCACTGAGGTTAATCGGCGATTCGCTGCCTCCTCCTGTGCCCGTAGCCAGGTTGCGGTTTACGGATAGGATGTTCCTCACACGGAGCCGGAGGTCGTCCCAACTCTTTCGGCAGTCTTTAACTGTGCGGGTGGTGGTGCCTACCGCGCTGACCTTGTGGGCTACCTCTTCCCAGATGGCCTTCTTCTTCAGGATGGTCTCCCGCCGCATGTCGTTGCAGAAGACCACCTGTGCATTTTCTGCTAGTGTCTTAGTGAGCATTATGAGCTCCGCCTTGCTGAATTTCTCCTTGCGTTGCCGCTCTGACAATTTTTTCACGGCCTTGGGCACCTTTACAGTCTCCTGGAAGGATTTTCGAACGTATTTCCTGGTAAGGTGTCCTGGATAAGGAGGATGGCAATGGATTGTGTTTTTAAAGATGGCCGCCGTGCTGTTTCCCGTTCCTGTGCGATGACGCTATTTCCGGTTCCGCAAAAGAACGGTCACCGCTATTAGCGGTGACCGCTAATGCCGATGTCCGCTAATTGTGGTGACCGCTATTTGCATGTGGCGGCAGGTCAGAAGTGCTAACAGCGCTTTCGACGATGCCGTTAAGGGACTTTTTGGGGACTTTTGGGGCATGGCGGTAGGATCATTACCGGCATGGCGCTATGCTCGTGCCCGTGAACTCGTAATGGCACGCAATTGGCGGCCTCTTGCGAGGGCGGACACGCTAATGACGCCATGCCGGTAAATTCCTATTTTTACTGCACAACGTGTAATGAGGCCCTAAATCTTTAATCCACTTTTCCTTCTTTGCACTGTTCAAATGCCCTTCTTTCACTTTACTTTTCTTCTGTGCCGCTAGCGCAACTTCCTTCTTTCCATTTCTCTTATTTTGATTATTTCTTACACTTGTCTGTCCTTTATACACTTTATCTCACTTTCCGCTGTGTGTCGCTTTCAAACACTGTCTTCCTTCCGCTCCACTTCAGTCAAAAAAGTAAGCAATCTGGAGAATAGAGCAGAAGAAGCCGAAGGGCGCGCAGGGAGGAATAACATATGTATAGTGGGGCTTCCGGAGGGAGAGGAAGGACCTAACCCAACGGACTACGTCGAGACCATGTTGCTGCAAGAAATAGGAGGAGGGGCGCTTACCCAAGGGTTTGCGGTGGAGAGGGCACACAGGGCCCTGACAAGGAAACCTCCCCCTCGGGGCCCCCCTAAGGCCTATAATTGCCAAAATAATGAACTACCCAGACAGAGAGAAGATCTTGGAACACTTCCGGAAAGGCTGTACAATACAAATAGCTTCCGCGTCTATTACGGCATACCCGGATTATACCCTTTTGGTCCAGACATGACTGAACTATGGGACAGTGAAGAAGAGATTGCGTGAAGCGGGCTATAGATACATGCTGATGTACACTGCTTAACTGAAAGTGTTCCACAAGAACAGGGCCTTGTTCTTGGAGACCCCTGAGGACGCGACAGAATGGCTGGAACCCCAGAATTGTCCATTGGAAACCGACAGGCAGAAGGAGGGCCGAACAGTTAAGTGAGGCAGCGACTCCAGAAACCGAGGTGCTGTATGAACTGTGACATTGGGACTTTAATATAAGAAACGGCAATGGTGACCTGGAAATTGATAAGCAGTAGGTTAAGCATGTAGATTTGTGCGAGCATAGCATAATGGTGCACAATTGCAGGAAGCACAAAGCACTCACTCTTACACCCCTAATGTTAGTTGGGTTGCCGGTAGTGTGGCAACCCCCTGCTGTGTCCTTAGCACCGGCTTTGCTGAGTAGGGACTAAATGCGGGAGGGCTTGAGATCCAGGGATGGAGCTGGGCAACAGTTGGGAACGGGAAGGGAGGGGGGCGGGAGGGGAATTGGGGAGTGTGCAGTGTTTTTAGTTGGGGAACAAGCAGTTGGGGAGTTTGTAAGGGAATGAGCTTATATCCACGTGCAACAGCAAAGTAGACGTTGGGCATGGAAGGTCAGAGGGGGGACAGGATATGGATGAGAGGAAACAAGATTATGATGTAACTGAGGAGGCAAAAAATAGATTTTGCCTTTCTACAGGAAACCCATCTTACAAAAGAAAAACAGGAGGTGATCAGGAGAAAATGGAAGGGGACCATCATTGGAGCAACGTACTCGGCATTTGCCAGGGGGGTATTCACTTGGATCATGCCACACGTACCCTTTCAGTTATTGCAGTCTACAGTGGAGGCGGACGGGAGAATGGTGGCGATACGGGGAATGTTGGAAAACAAAGTTGTGTATCATTAACACATATGCCCCGAACCAAGACACAGTGGCCTATTTTAAGGCCCTGTTTGGTAAAGTTAACCCGTACCTGGGAGGCGTGGTTGTTTGGGGTGGAGACTTTAATTGCATGCTGGACCCCGGGGTGGATAGATCAGACAAAAAACTAGACAAGCCCACCCCCGCAGCCAAAACGCTGAAGACCATTTTAGGCGACTTTCAGTTGGAAGACAAATGGAGACTGGACCACCCATATGATAGACACTATTTGCATAGCCTACAAAACCTGTATACAAGATTAGATTACATGTTCATCAACTCATAACTCACTGGGGAGATAGCGAGTACGTAATACAAAGCAAGGGTCTTATCGGACCACTCACCCTTGATCTTAACGTGGCAACATGAGCCCCCAAGAGCAAAGATCCCAAAATGGCGGCTCAGAGCTGAAGCATTGAAAGATACAGAGTTCAGGGAGGACCTGAGGGAGGAGATGTAGAATATTTTGAAACTAACACCGGCAGCATAGCATCGGAAAGTCCCCTGTGGGAGGCCTTTAAGGTAGTGGCGAGGGGGGCAGCAATATCAAAATCCAAGGGGCTATAATAAAAGAGCTGCAAAGAACAGAAAGGAAACGAGAAGCAATTATGAATAAAGGGGACACCTCACAGGAGGATGCCAAAACCATGAGCCAATTGCAACAACAATGTGGGGGACACTGGAGAGACTATGTAACTTATACTACAAGAAATACATAGAAAGGCAACATGCTGGGGGAGATAAGCCAGGAAGGGTGTTGGCATGGCTATACAAACAGGAGATGCCTAGACCAGCGATAAGAGAGATAAGGGGAGAGAGTGGTCAAATATCGGATACCCAAGACAGCGTAAATGGGGGGTTCTTTCAATTCTACCAACACTTATACGAAGACACAGGAGGGGCCGATGAGAATGAGATGAGATATATTAGAGGACATCTGGTTACCTAAACTGAGCGCTGAAGAGAGAGAGAACCTAGACGGCCCCATTACGTTGGAGGAGCTGGAAATGGCCATCAGACAATTACCTAATGGCAAAGCCCCGGGAACGGATGGGCTTCCTAGTGAGTTTTATAAAACATACAAATTGTAGGTGCTCCCTCCGCTACTGGCGATGCTAAACGAGGCTTTTGAGATAGGGAAACTTCTGCTTCTCAAACCAAATAAGCCTAGCACAGATTGTTGGTCGTACAGAGCGCTAGCCATGCTAAACCGGCGGTGCTAGCAAACAGACTTAGACGGGTTATAAGCAAACTTATACATCACGATCAGACAGGTTATGTTCCGTGTAGGAGTATAGCCGATAACCATAGACGGCTCCATCAAGTCATGGAACAGGCGGAAAGAGATGCAAACGAAGTGGAAATTGTCTCACTAGATGCAGTGAAAGCCTTTGATTCAGTAAGGTGGCCCTGGCTGATGGCCTTGAAGGAATATGGAATGGGGCCTGGGTACTTGAGGTGGGTGAAGCTGTTGTATAGCTCGCCAGAGTCAAAACGGGAGCGACCATCTCGGACAAATGGCAGCTCAGTAGGGGCACCAGACAAGGTAGCCCATGGTCTCCGCTGCTGTATATCCCAGCACTGGAATCACTAGCGATATATTTGAGGCAACCATATGAAGGGATAGGGGTCTACACTAAGGAGGGGCTGCACCCAATATCACTTTATGCAGTCGACATGCTGCTATATCTGAGGTACCCAGAAGAAAACCTGCAATAGATCCTAGCGGTAATGGAACGATTTGCGTCATTCTCCGGCATCGCGGTCAACCCCAGGAAGTCGTGCATATTCCCCTTAGGGAGATACAAAGGTATTGCGCAAGGTAACCTGCCGGTACTACAAATACCCTGGGAGACTAGAATGTTTCGATAATTGGGGATCAATATTTACCATGAGGTAGAGGAGGAACACAAACACAGAGAAAGCAGTAGCTGACATCGAAAATAGCATGAGGTTTTGGGCTAAACTCCCCCTGGCTGTGATGGGAAGGGTGGCATTGTTGAAAATGGTTGTATTGCCCAGGCTGTTGCACCTTTGTGAATATCCCATATATTCTGCCCAAACGCTCCTTTGGAAAACTACAGAGCTTATGTAGAGTTTCATCTGGCACAATACCAGGAATAGGATTGCCATATGGAAGTTACAAAATGCGTGTGAGAGAGGGAGCATAAAATTGCCTAACTTCGAGATAAACCATCTGGCCGGGCAACTACAGTATGTGGCCAAGTGGCTAACTGAAGATACAACAGCAGAGTCCAGACTGCTGAGGTCTGAATGTGCACCCTTCTTCCTGAAAGAACTGATATTGCTGCCCAAATCAGAGCTAAAAGGGCAATGGTAGCTGTTAGAACTTGGGTGGAAGACATGGCACAAGGCTTGCCAGGTCCTGGAGAACGCAACTCCGTTATCCCCCCAAGTGATGCTAGTGGCACTGAAGGGAGTGGATGAACAACTAAGAAAGATGATACGTAGACACTGGGAACCGGTGGGCACAGCAACACAGATGTGTGGCGGGATGGGAGGGCACTGGAATTCACAACATTAATGGAAGAAACAGGAGTGCACCCTGGGCAATATATAACCTACACTAGACTGGTAAGGCAGATAAGAGCCTCATGCTCTGAAATAGTACTAGAAGACCAACCAGACTCGGCCATAGAGACAATATATGATATCTCGGAAGGAGGGCATGAGGTATCCCGGATTTATGTATTGGTAATGTCCAGGGTTGGGAAAGAGGTGACCCAGTTGAGACGGGTGTGGGAGGAGGATGTGGGGGAACCCATGCAGGACGGGCAATGGGAGAGAGCACAGACGTACCACAAGAAGGTGTCCAGAAACGCGAGATTACAACAGATTCAGCTATATATAACCCACAGGGCATACATGACCCCTCAAAAGATAGCCCGACCGATTTAAGAGCACAAACAGAAACGTGCCCCAATTGTGGGGAAGTGAACGCGGGGATGATAAACATGTTTTGGGCATGTCCGGAGATTCGAAAATTCTGTGAGGAAGTATCCCACCTCTTCTCTGAGAATGGTATTTAGTTAGACATAGATTTGGTGTGGGCATGTATGGTGGTAGTATTTACTAGACCACAGAAAATGTAGCATGCGGGCAAACTTAAAGACTTGGCTTACATTCTGGCCAAAGGCAGAATAGCTATGGGGTGGAAAGCGTGCCAGAGACCCAGGATAGAAGTGTGTTGGCATGACCTTCTGAAATGGGCTGAAGCGGAACCAGCAGCATGGTATGAAGCGGCCTACAGGGGGAGGATGATGAAGTGGGGACGCTGATGGCCTGGAGAAAAATCTGAAGATGGCTGCCATGGGAGGGATTCAGATATGGGGCTGTCAGGTATGGGGCTGTCATTTGATGGGGGCAGTATGGCCCAGAGGACAGTGATTGGTCTAGAGCAGAAAATACAGTTTGTAACTGAAAGTGAAACAGTTTTTTCTTTTACCAACGATTCCCAGCCTGACCACAGGGAATATTCATGAGCATGTGAATCCATTCCAGACCCATGCTGGAGAACAATAGTTGGGTAAGTAACTTGTTCCTTTTGCGTGGCTCTGTAAATCAGGCTTTGCTCCCGGTGCGCAAAAATTAACCGAGCCCACTCGGGCCAGTCCAAGTAAGCATGATACCTCTGGGAGCACGGAAGGAGGGGCGCCCCCAGAAGAATATAACTAAAGGAGCAATGCAGTAAGCTCGAGTTAAGAGGGAGGGGGAAAAGATGGCAGTGGTAAATACTTGTTAATGCATACATTGATTGCATATTTATAACTTTCACTGTCGGGTGTGTTGTGATGTTTGTAAACAAAAAAAATAAAAACATTTTAACAACGCCACACAAGTACTGTTTGCCTGAAGCTCTGATCTAAAAAGATTGTTTAAAAAAACAAAAAAAGATTTGTGAATGTCACAAATAAGATTCTGTTGCGAAGCTGTTGTGAACTAGACAGAGGGAGGCTGATATTTGAGAAGGGTCTGAGCACGGAAGAGGGGGAACCAGGGGTGAAAAGTCATCACCCAACAAGGAACATTTGCCGTTCATTATTTTGGATACATCAGGTCCTAGTAGGCAAGAGCCGTTTTATAGAAAAGAGACTTAACCACGGAAGGCCCTGAGAGCAGAACTGTTGTCTTGTGCTGGGAAAGCGCAAGCGTGTGCTGTGCTCCAGAATCCCACCTTGTCCCATGCTCAAAATGTGGGGAAGGAAGACCCCTGGCTACCACATCCTGACTTCTTATTTGCATGCACTTCTTTCTTTCTTGTGAACATTATCCCACAAACTCTCTTTATTTAGCGTAAGGATTAGCAATAGGTTTTTTTAGTTTAGGCCCTTTTATTTGACCAGACGCCACTAGTACTGCCTTATTATTTGATGGTCGTAGCTTGCACCCATCTTAGATTTAGGTTTACATTAGGCATTTTCCCAACCTTCCTATACAGTTTAATAAGCACCCTTAAACTGTGAAAAATAAAAAACAAAGACTTGGTAAAGAGGCCAGTCCGAAAGGAAGTACTCTAAACTGATGGTGAGAACTCCCAATGGCAAACCTCAGGTACTTCCTGTGCTTGGGATGAATAGGGACATGAAAGTAAGCATCTTGAAGATCGAGTGACACCATCCAATCCTGGAGTTGCAGGGCCTGAAGGATCTGCGTAAGAGTGACCATCTTGAATCTGTCCTTCCTGAGGAATTTGTTCAAGCATCTCAAGTCCAAGATGGGTTGCAGTCAACTGTCCTTCTTGGGGACCAGAAAGCAGGTGGGGTAACAACCTTGGTATTGTTCTGCTACAGGTACCCTTTGCACTGCGCCTTTCTCCAACAGGGAGAGAATCTCCTGCAGAAGGAGCAGGCCTGGTTGCCCAAGAGATTGCTTGCTCGTGGGACAATGTGGAGATATTTTTAGGAATGGGAGACAATACCTTTCAGCTACAGTCTGTAGCGCCCAAGCATCTGAAGTAATGTTCTGCCATTCTTCGAGATGCTGGGTTAACCTGCCTCTCACTGGAGTTTTCAACTCAAGTTCTCAAAGCGGTTTTGGAATAGTGGCTGTGGTAGAGGCTAATGAGGCGGTAACTGTTTGGGCAGCTCTTCCTCCATGGCCTTGTGTTCCACATGGGAATCTCTTTTGGCCTCTCCGGGCAGTATGTCCTCTGACTCTCGTTCTAAATGAGGAATAGAAATGAAAGTGCTGTTGCTGAGTAGGGGTGTCACGGTATTAGTTTTATGACGGTAAAATAACCTTCTTGCCAAATGACAGTACATCATGGTTATCACGGTATAGCAGGTGGAGTTAACTAATCTTAACAAATATTTTCTCAGATTATTCATCACAAACAAAACCAGGCACTCAGAGCCAGAATTGGGCTTTTCAACATAGTTTCCACTGAAATGCCACCCCTTGCTTCCACCATACACAAACACACGTGTGGAGAGGAGGGGGGGGCCTTGCTGCGACTGGCAAAGCAAACTGAATAGCTTTTCTTAAGTGGTCATTTAGGCTTTTAGCTCCCCCACTGGCTACTGGTGAAGATGAACATGTTGCCATCTTGATAACCTGCATGCCACAGATCAATGGAGTCTGATGGTAGTATACGCTTGTGCGCACGCACACACACTCTCTCTTTACGTTACAGCCTTTAGTTTACTTCCGGGCCAAAAGGTGTTCAGTAATCACGGACACGTTACCCTTTGGTATGACAGCAGAGAATACCCACAGAGAGGATTACATTTCGCAGTGTGACTTATTATATGTAAATTCAATGATAGAACCAGGGAAATCCCCCATTGTCATATGTTTAGAAAACATTATCCATTATAAATATATAAATCCCAAAGCCGCCAACCCAAAGTCCCGGGAGGATAGCTCAGCGGCAATGTGCGCGCCTTGGAAGCAAAACGACACGAAGCAACACAGGTTCGATCCATGGGTCCGCGCTTAGAAACCTCTGGGTGTTTAAGCGTGTTATAAATGCGCAACTAAGACAAAAACAATTACACAACTAAATAAACAAAAACAATTTCTTTAACAGCGCCGCGATGCCTGCGGGCTGTGTGAGCGCTTTAAAAAAATATATAAATAAAAAAAAAAGCAAACCCTTTTCCTCCTTGGCACTGTATTTATTCTTCCTATTGCTAACATATTGATTTTGTGTCTGGCACGTGTGGTTTATGGAATGGCGTTAAAAATTGCTCAAACTGAAACTACTTGGCAGACGGCACATCCAACAGTGCAAGACCAAGACTGCGCAGCACTTGCTTACTGCAGCCTTTCCAAATCAGATTGAAAAGCACACTTAACGGTATGAACGGTATACCGGTATAAACAATGTGACGGTTATTATTGTTCAATTAATTGGTTCACAGTATCTTTAACGGTATACCGTAACCGTTACATCCCTATTGCTGAGGCTGGCGAATAGCTGCCCCCAAGGATTTTGCAGCCGCCTTGGAAGCCTGCAACTCTTCAAGGCTCGCATCAGCCTCAACTCCAAAAAGGTGTGACCCATCAGAAGGGCATGTCCAACAATCTGGATTGCGCACCGGGAGTGCCTGCGAAGTGCGGCTGTTGGGCTGTGTTCGCTGCTCTGCCGCTCTGTTGGACTTGCTGCCTTCGGTGCTGTCGCCGTCGACAAGAGGAAGCATTCGCTTCGAACTTTGCGCATAACGCGCATATCAGTGGCCTTCATTGGACATTCACAGAGGGTATTTACTGGAGTACTCTGTGTTTCATTATTCAAGTGTCCGCGGGTTTTCCACGGGTTTCTGTGTGCTGTGCAACTTACTGACGCCACTTTCTTCTCTTCTCCCCTTTAGCCACGCCCCACTGAACCCACCTCTCTGCCCGCCCACAAGCCCACAGGCCACTTCCTTATTAGCACTCGGACCCGCGCACCCGGCGCGCATCCGGAAATGCCTGCGAAGTGTGGCTGTTGGGCTGTTAGGCGGTAAGGTGGTTTGGTGGCAGGGTGACTCTCTATGCCCTTGTAATATAGCGTGTCAAATCTTGTTTAAAGGGTGACATAGTGAGCTACTTTAGTTTGTTTGCACTGTCCTTTGCCCCAAAACTTTCTCATTGCATCTAGAATTGTTTTGATCATGGCACAGGGGCTCCGTAGTGTAAAAAAAAAAAAAAAAGAGTCCCTATCAAACCCTAAAAAAAATAGAGGTGGACTCTGACGCAGTTAAACCGTCTTCTGCAAAGCCCTCAAACTGGCCTGATAAAGAGAAGAACAAAGAATTTAAACCTCCGCTCGACTCCAATCATAGCAGTATTCTGCTGACTGAAAATACTATAGTGGCTCTGAGACCAGAGAGCAACGTCGAGCATAAAGTTATTCTCGCACCTGCTTCTTTTGAATATAACAACAGGAATTGAAAAATATACAGGGTCCCAAGAAACCAGCCTCTTTGTCAACTAAATTGACGGCAGAGGACTTTCATTGTGATGATTTACAGAAATCCAATGAAGATGCCCCTGCCGCCACAGTCCTTGAAGATTCTGAAGAACAAATCGGTCGGTGTACATCGGTTGTGAGACTCCTACAACCAATTTGGTAGGAAAAAGTATAGATTCTAAAACTGCATCGGTATTTCTGTCGGTAAAAGAAGTCAATGAAATTTCCTCAAAGGATTGGGAAAATGTTGACTGTAACTCAGATCAGAGTCTAGACAGAGAAGAAATAAAAAAAATAATGGGAATTGAGCAATTTGATCCCCGTACTACCGATTTCTCCATATTAGCTCCGGCAATTGAGACAGAACTGGGTAAACGGATTTGTCTATCCAATGAACCCTCAACTCCAGTGAATAAAAGCAAGTACGGGATTGAGAATGTGTTCCTATTTAATAATCCCCAATCATACACATATTCTGTACCTTCACACTTTAGTGCACAGAAGGAAGCACGTATCCTTGGGAGGGCCATTACCCAGAGAAATAACAACATAGGAGGACCCTCCTCGACAGCAAATAGTTCCCCTATACTGGAACAACCATGGATCCATACTTGCCAATATCCTTCTAGTCACGAAGCAAATGGAGCACCTAGTCTTGATTCTAACGAGTCCATTCATTGTAAAATTCATCCACAGCCTAACTGCCCTACCACTGAACAAGAAAAATGGAATGCCGAACTGCAACACTCTTTCAAATCTTTTCCGGTCATGACCAGAATTCTTAATTTACTTGATAAAGGTCATGAGCAGACTCATGAGGAAATAAAAATTTTACAGATGCAAATGTCTGACCTCACGAGTACTCAGTAAAATGGAGGGCATGTTATTTGCCTGCTATATGTTTTCTTCCATCATAAACAAAAAAGATTCAACGGCTCATGCTCAAACTATAGGTACTCAAACTAAATTGTTCTCCGAGGTAGTGACAGAAGAACCATCTATCAAACCAGAAATCAGTAAGGTTGTGAACCCAGAGGCAGTGAACTTGAAAAACTCCAATGAGTCCAACCTTGTTGTTCTGACTATTCTTGTAAGGGAAATGGCAGTCAATCTTGCCACACTTTCCAAGTCAATTACTAAAGAATCCCTGTCGACTCCTTGTGTAGAGGAAAGCGCTCCTCCAGATAGTCCATCAGTACTAATTGATCTTATTGACTTAACTGGAGTAGACCTTATTCCTCAGGAAACAATAGAAATATTTGATACTGAAGAGGTGCCTCATAAAGTTCCTTCTATTACCCTTACTAAAAAACAAAGAAGGGCTTTGGCCCGCGTACAAAAGAGAAATCTTTTAATTAAACTTCAAAAAGAAAAACAGGAAAAAAAAAACAAAGAATCAATTACGTGACAAAAATGATAATCACAACACACATATTAAAGATATTTGCAACCTCTCAGAGGGAGATAACATCATTGAACTAAATCAGTTGAGCGAGGAATCTAAGGCCCTGCTGAATCTTTCGGAGTCTAACTCGACTGCTTCAACCCTCAAAGTACCTCTCAACTCTTTACCAAAAAACAAAAAAACTAACGAAATGGAGGACTTGATTACAGAACCATCCTGTCAAGAATCTAAAAAATCACGATTTAAGACAAAAAAGGGAAAGGATAAAGAGGAAGGGGGAACCATTGATCTCGGTGTGGTACCTAACTCAATTGCAGAGGCTCCACACCGAGTTCAATCTGCCCTCTCCAATTATTATCCAATGTTGAAAATCAAAAAAACTGCGAAAGTGATTTTGGGTAAAGCCAACGGACAAAGAGAAAACAAAACAACCATTTGTCCTAACAATCCAATTGAATCTCAAAATAAAAATTTGGAGGGAGCGAGTTCAAGCGAGTCTGAAGACAAAACCTTAGATAAAAATGATGAAATCAGCAATCGATTAATTATTTGTGAAACAATTAACTCAGAGCGAAAAAGAACTTGTCCTAAGCTACCAATGTTGAGTCTGCAGCGCCCACAAACCAATAAGTGTCCTCTTAAATCCACAATGGATAATCAGGAATCCCTGACCAACCATAACTATAATGATTCAAAATCTGCTATAATTATGGGTTGGGAAAGCGATGAAGCTCGCTTCGGTAAGGCTCGCTTGAACCGCACCTTCATGATGACTGTTTTTCAGGACATTCCCGCCTTGCGAATTGTTAGATCTGTTGACATAGACTGGGTGAAATTGGCTGCTATTAATAACAACAGAATGATTTGTAAATTTATGTCTTTCATTATGAAGATGCTATGGGATCACTCTGATGACTTAGCATTTATTGGTTTAACCGTATAATTTTTTTCATCATTTGAAGATGCAAAAAGCTATCTAGAAACTACTCCTCTGATAGCTGAAAGCGTTACAGATAGTGTAAACGAGGGTACCTCTGCAAATATTGACGCCAATACAATGATACAGTTTATGTCATTCATGTCTGCTTTAAAGGAGATGTCTTGGAGGGATCCTATTAATGCCTCGCAACTAAACCAACAAAAGGCGACGAAAGACTCTTAGCCTACTCCGACTCCACATTATCTCGTGGAATTCTTGTGGTATAAATAACTTTAAAAAATGGTACCGCCTAAATCAATTCAATCGACCTGACTTCATTTTTATTCAAGAGACCATGAATCAATCCTCCTTTTTGATAGACGGATATTCAGCATTTATTCAGGTTGCAAGGCGAGGTACCAAGGGTCGTCCTTCAGGCGGCTTGGCCATACTTGTCAATTCTGCCTTTCAATGCTCCATGGAGAGGATTAGAAGCTCTGACTCCATACTAGCTATTATTATGAAAGATGATTTGGATCCCTCTATGATACTCCTGTTGGTTTGTATTTACTGGAATAAATTGTCCACTCCCATTGAGATCATCATTGAGGAAATGAACAATGTATTAGAAAAGGGCCTGATTTTATACCCCTCGGCACGAATTATCGTAGGAGGAGACTTCAATTGCTATTGCTATGAAACAGGTGTTCACAATATTGCAATTAGGGATAAGCACTCATTAACTTCCAAAAAGTTTGGAACTATATGGAATTCCTTCTTTCTCGAATGGGATATACAAACCCCTTATTTTGCTTTGGACGACCTTACATATACATGGACTAGAGCAAACTACAATTCCTTTATCGATTACTTTTTCATTTCTTCGAGTTTATACTCGACTATCGATGCCCTCAAAATCATAAATCCACTTCTAGGAGACCATATGATTATCTCTATGCAGATGAATATCCCTTTGGCTCGTTTCAATGATAATCCTTTTCTATCTTTGGTAGAATCTGACCGACCCCGCCTTACAGTGAGATGGAATCCTAAAGTGTGTGCAATCTTTATTCGGAATTTAGAATGCGATCCTAATATTTTCTTGTCTTTATTACCATCTAGCTTTTCACTTGTTCACTTGGATCGTCTTAACTCTATTAGAATCCAATTCCATCTAGATGCTATGCTCCAATCAAGGGATAAGCATGAAAAAGCTATTCAGGTTCATGCGCACAAATTTAATAATCAAGTTGCTCTCTTAAAAACTCAAAAAAATCAAGAAATTCGTCAAATCAATAGAACTTTTCTTTCCTACCTGACTCGTGAAAAATTGATCAAAGCAGTACGACAAAGATTTCGCAACAAACTTAAATGGTTAAAAAGACATCTTCTCTACGTGGATAATCAAAAATTATTCTACCATCTACTCAAGCACGACTCCAGGAAAACCTGGAATACTCTTCGCTCTATTACTTTTGAACCTACAACTATTTCTGATTCCGTGATCTCCGCCGAAAATTGGGTATCATATGTAAAACTCAAATATACTATGCCCGAGCGTTTTCACTCACTAAAGGGTAGCGAACCATGCTTGGACCTAGATTCTCCATCATTATGGTCCATAGAAGACATTAATGATGCCTTCGGCAGATTGAAGCCCTCCAAAGCGCCTGGCCCCGATGGTATTCCATCTTGTGTGTACAAATCGAACCCAGATTTCTGGGCTCACATTCTTAAAATCAAATTTGATTTGATCTTACAAACGGGCCAAACCCCCCTGCCATGGTCTTCTGCGCTAGTTATTCCGATTTACAAAAAGGGCTCTGCGGACTGTCCCTCTAATTAAAGCCCTATTGCTCTTACAGACTCTTCTTCCAAAATATTTTCCATTCTGCTTCTCCACCAATTACAAATTCATATGAGCGAGAAAGATATGCTGTCTATTTATCAGGTAGGATTTGGAAAATTCATTGGTTGTCAGTTAAATGCTACAATTCTCTCCCATCTTCAAGCCCATTCCTCAGTCAGTCACTCAGGGCCAATTTATATGGCTAGTTTGGATCTGACCGCAGCATTTGACTGCGTCTTTCGTGAAATCTTGTGGAAAAAAATGATCCATCTTGGCATTCCAACCAAATTGGTTGCCTTGATTGCCTTACTCCATAAAAACACAAACTATCGTATGAGACTCACTAAGGAAGGAGCCCTGACTGATCCCATTCTGACTGAGATCGGGGTGAAACAGGGCTGCAACATGGCAGCGGTACTGTTCAATTTGTACTTGTTAGGATTGGACGATAATTGGATTGCTGGGGAATGTTATTCACTGAAGTTTGGTTCACTAATGTTAGATTGGTTAGGCTTTGCAGATGATTTGTTATTTTTTGATCGAACCCCTTTTGGTCTCCAACGAAAGTTGGATTTATTTTCTGAATTCGCTTTTAATCATAACCTTACTTCCAACCCTACGAAAACATTTATATTGATTTTTTCTAATAGAAAATTAGACTGTCATCGATACTCTTGGTATATGAACGATATTAAAATCGAATACTCTCCAATGCTTCGCTATTTGGGATATCCACTGACTGATCAATATTCAATTACTATGTGGAAAAACTATCTTAATCAAAAGATCAGGGGGTTGACATCTCAAATAAAAATTATCCATCAGAAATACTGTATGTTCTCCTTACTACCCTTAATTCAATTCTATTTGCAGAAGGTGGAACCCATTATCCTATATTCCCTGGACATCTGTACATATGATTAAGATGCCTATTTAAACATCTTACAGGGGAAACTATGGAAAACGGTTCTGGGGTTATCACTTTCGATTCCCAACATTATGATCTGCCATGAATGAAATCTACTACAATTGTCAGTGAAACACACATGGCGAAATATTACCAATCTAATTAAGATTTATAATCCACCGAAAAATACGCTTTATGTCAAACTGAATCAATTACTGAGTGAATCACACATTAAATCACTCAACACCTACTCGCTTAAATCAACCAAAATACTATTGCTCATTAATGAATCTCCATCATGAGCATGTGGTTACCAAGCCAAAAACTTAAATTTCAAAGATTCTTTTGGTGTATAATGTTGGATGAAATGGGTAAATATACTTCCTTCAAAGAATACAATGAAGTTCGCGGCAGATGGGGAATTCGATTAAAATATCTCTTACAGTTCCCTTCTGCTCGCTCAAGGAAAACTTATATGCGTTTTCGTCTCAAGCAATTTCACACACGTGAACGATCCAAACACTGGACTGGTTAT
The DNA here is from genome assembly GCF_040938575.1 of Ambystoma mexicanum. NCBI lineage: Eukaryota > Metazoa > Chordata > Amphibia > Caudata > Ambystomatidae > Ambystoma > Ambystoma mexicanum. Next base: position 406,761,708 of record NC_090924.1, read on the forward strand.
CCAAATAGTAACATTGACACTAGTTGCCGTTTTTGTAAAAATTGCACAGTGCTAGAAACCCTGAAACATCTAGTGATTAACTGTCCATTCTTTGAAGGCCCTCAAATCCAACTCTTCGAGTACTTGTACTCGAACTCTGTAACCGCAAAAGAACTTTTATGGAATCGCTGTATGGAAGGTTTTAGTCAGAATCTTGCACTCCGTCTGACTAACTTGCTGGCATTGATAGAGTCTAAGTTGGCAGAAGACCTGTAGGCCGAACAAAAATGAGCAAACCCTACATCTAGATCTTGTAGCTGGGTGGGAATGAGTATTCAATATAATAAATATCAAATTGCTATACTATGAGTTCACGATATGTATACTATGTACCGAATTGTAACCTTGCATTCTGAATGTCATTTGGATGAAGTCTTTTGATATTTTCTGACTGTGTTTATGTTCCTTCTCTTATTTAAATGTACTTATTTTGTATTAGTTTTAGTGACTAAATGGAAACTTGGTACTCCCATCTTCTGTTAACTCAAAATTATGTTTTAATGTTTCCGTTAGGGAAAGCATTTTTCTTTTTAAATGTTACGGTATAATGTTATTTCCTAATTATTGGTTCTTACAAATCTTTTTAATGTTCAATTCTACTGTTTTGTAAAGGTTTTTATTTTAATAAACCAAATGCAATTAAAAAAAGCCTGATTTACAGAGCCACGCAAAAGGAACAAGTTACTTACCTAACTATTGTTCTCCAGCATGGGTCTGGAATGGATTCACATGCTCATGAATATTCCCTGTGGCCAGGCCGGGAATCGTTGGTAAGAGAAAAAACTGTTTCACTTTCAGTTACAAAGTGTATTTTCTCCTCTAAACCAATCACTGTCCTCTGGGCCATACTGCCCCCATCAAATGACAGCCCCATACCTGAATCCCTCCCATGGCAGCCATCTTCAGATTTGGTAAGCACATAAAGTGGTAGTATGACCAAGAAGAGCCATAGAGGGAGGGTTTGCATGTGAATCCATGCTAGACCCATGCTTGAGAACAATAGTTACAGCTAAGTAGCTTGATCCTTATCCAGCATGGGGTCTGGCATGGATTGACATGCTCATGAATAAAGGATACATAGCAGTACAACATTACACAACCACCGGAGGTGGCAAGGCTCAACAGAAGCAAATACTCTTACCTCCGTAACAAGCTTATCTTCAAAGTGAACAGGTTGCGTAGCACTGCTTGGCCGACCTTGGACTCCTCTCTGGAATCCCTATTGACGCAGAAGAATCTTGTGAAGGTGTGCGTGGACCACCATGTAGCAGTCCTGCAGATGTCCAGGAGGGGCACACCAGACAGGAACGCCATTGTCACAGCGATCCCTCTGGTGGAATGGGCTCTCGGACAGCCGGGCAGCTATCTGTTTTCCAACCGATGAAAGTGTGTGAAGCAGCCGGAAAGCCACCTGGAGAGGGAAGCCTTGGACAAGGCCTTCCCATGGTTCACAGGACCAAAGTTCACGAAGGAACAAGTTGCTTACCTGTAACTGTTGTTCTCCAGCATGGGTCTGGCATGGATTCACATGCTCATGAATATTCCCCGTCGTCAGGCCGGGAATCCTCGGTATAGAAAAAAATCAGTATCAGTTTCGTTTCTGATCTGTCTTTCTTAGTAGTAACCAATCACTGGTCTCTGGGTCATACTGCCCCCAGCCAATGACTGCCCTCTCCCTAAGCCCCGCCTCTGGCAGCCATCCTCAGATTTGGTAGCACGTAAAGTGTCAGTATGGCCAAGTGAAGAGCCGCAGAGGGGTAGGCGGGAGGGTTCGCATGTGAATCCATGCCAGACCCATGCTGGAGAACAACAGTTGTAGGTAAGTAACTTGTTCCTTCTCCAGCATGGGGTCTGGCATGGATTCACATGCTCATGAATAAGAGAATACATAGCAGTACACACATGCACAACCACGGGAGGTGGCAACAGGCTCAACATTAAGCAATGCAACAACTCAACATTAAGCAACTCTTACCTCCTCACCAGGCTCACCTTAGGCGAACAGGTTTCGCAGCACTCCTTGGCCGACCCTGGACTCCTCCCTGGAGTCCCGATCGACGCAGTAGAATCTTGTGAAGGTGTGCGTCGACCTCCACGTCGCAGCCCTGCAGATGTCCAGCAGGGGCACATTAGACAGGAACGCCGTGGTAGCAGCGATCGCTCTGGTCGAATGGGCTCTCAGACAGCCGGGCAGAGGTCGGTTTGCCAACCGGTGACAGTGCATGATGCAGCTGGAGAGCCATCTGGAAATGGAAGTCTTCGAGAGAGCCTTCCCTTGATTCACAGTCCCAAAGTTCACAAACAGCTGGGACGTCTTCCGAAAACTCTTTGTGCGGTCCACGTAGAACTTCAGCGCTCTAGCTACATCCAGCGAGTGCAAAGTCCTCTCGGCCGGCGACGGGAAGAAAACTGGCAACACCAAGGGCTCGTTGAGGTGGAAGTCCAACGGCACCTTGGGCATAAAGGAGGGGTGTGTCCTCAGCACCACCCTCGTGTCATGAAAAGTCAAGTATGGAGGCTTGCAAGATAGGGCCTGGATCTCTCCCACTCGTCGTGCGGAGGTGATGGCCACGAGGAAAGCTGTCTTCCATGACAGGAACTTCAAAGGAGCCGAATGCATAGGCTCGAATGGGGCCCCCATGAGCCTGGTCAGCACCAGATTAAGCTCCCACGCCGGGGCAGGGGCCTTCACCGGCGGGAATGATCGAAATAGTCCCTTCATGAATTCTTTCACCAGGCGATGAGACCACAAGGATGCCCGTCCCGTAGTCCTGGTATATCGGGAGATTGCAGCCAGATGTATTTTGGTGGAGGCGTGAGCCAGTCCAGCTTTGGCCAGCGACAGTAGGTACGGCAGTACTTGAGGGGCCGTAATCCGCAGAGGGTTAATCTTCTGTGCACGGCACCAGACAGAGAACCTCTTCCATTTATGTCTGTAGCACTTGAGAGTTGAGGAATCCCTGGCCTTTGCGAGAACCTCTCTGTAGTCGGCCGGGATGTCGTACCCTCCAATCTCTAGTGCTGCAGGAGCCAGGCCTGCAAGTTCAGCGACTCTGGGTTGTGGTGAAGAATGGTGCCTCCTTCTCTGGAGAGAAGGTCTGCGTCCGTCGGCAGCTTGACTTGTGGGGACGTCGACAGGTCCAGAAGGTTCGGGAACCAGATCTGTCTCGGCCACGCCGGTGCGACAAGGATCATCCTGCACCGGGACCTCTTGAGCTGGTTGATGAGCCGGAGCAGCAACGACAGCGGAGGGAACGCATAAAGAAATGGGCTGTCCTAGGGGAACGAGAAAGCATCGCCCATGCTCCTCGGCTGGGGGAACCTGCTTGCAAACCTCCGGCACTTGGAATTCGTCGCCGTCGCGAAGAGATCGATTCGGGGTTCGTCGAGGAACTCTTGTAAGGGGCACATCCGAAGCCTGCAAAGGCGCACCAGATAAATGCAGGAGGACATCATCCCGAGGAGCAAGTTGATAGATCTTACCCTGGACATGTCCGTGGCCAGCAGACGCTGCACCTTGCCCAGAATGGTCCTGGTCCTTTCCTCCGACGGCGAGGCCAGCCGCGCCACTGTGTCGAGCTTGGCTCCCAGAAACAGGGCGACTTGCGACGGAACCAGGTGGGATTTTGGAAAGTTGATGGAGAATCCCAGGTCCGTGAGCAGCTGGACGGTCTTCGCAGTGTGCTCCACGGCGAGCTACCTTGTCCTTGCCCGGATGAGCCAGTCATCCAGGTAGGGGTAGACGTGGATCCCCTGTAGGCGCAGTCGCGCCGCCACCGGTGCGAGGCACGTGGTGAACACCCTGGGTGCCGACTTCAATCCGAACAGGAGGGCTTTGAACTGGTAGTGCCGCCCTTGGACCACAAACCTGAGGAACTTTCGGTGTCTTTTTAGAATGGGGATGTGGAAGTACGCATCCTCCAAGTCCAACGACGACAGGAAAACGCCCTCCTCCAGCTGTCCCAGCACGTGATGGAGGGTGACCATACAGAACTTCTGTGCCTTGATGTACTTGTTCAGTCGTCGTAGGTCCAGGATGGGGCGCCATCCTCCTGTCTTCTTTTTTACGAGGAAGTACCTTGAGTAAACTCCGGAGCCCCAAAGCCTCTTTGGGACGAGCTCGATGGCACCCTTTTTGAGCATCGCCCTTACTTCCAACAGTAGTTGAGGGACGTGATTTTCCTTCCTGGCCACGGGTGGAACGCAAGGGCACTTCTTCTGAAAATCGAGGGCGTGCCCTTGGGCCAGGGCGTCCAGCACCCAAGGTTTGGTGGAGATGTGGGAACATGCTGACGAACCTCACCAGCCGGCCTCCCACCGGGGTGCTTCGGTGGGGGCCCGACCCCACGGTCGGTTCAATCTTGTTTGGAGGCTGCCTTGCCTCCTTGACCTCCCTGTCGACGACGACGGGCACCACCTGACTTGCTGCGTCCCCTGTAGTCTTCCTGGACTAAGATCTTGCAGCTTGGCGGTACGTGGAGGAGCCACTGCCGGATCCCTTGGAGGCAACTTGTCTGCCTCCGGAGCTCCGAAAGGACGGCCGTCGTTGTTGGAGCACTCCCAGTGCCCGGGCAGTCTCTGTGTCTGTCTTGATGGCCTGAAGGGAACGCATAAACAGGTTGTTCCCTTCGAAGGGCATGTCCAAAACCTTGGCTTGTACATCCTGGCGGAAATCCGTGGCCTTGAGCCATCCTCATGCAAAGGCCATTGCCCAACTGACGGAAACCGGTGTCGGCGATGTACGCTGCCACCGTGATGGCGTGGTCCGAAGCAATCTCACCCTCCTGTAGGATTTTAAGGATTTTAAGGGCCTCAGCCCTTTTGGCGTCCGGAAGGAAGTCCAACAGAGGGGCGATTTTGAACCACAACTCCCTGTCATAGCGGGCTACGATAGCCAGGGCGTTTGCCGCCTTGATAGTCGTCGCTGCGGATGAGATGATCCGCCGTGCAATCGTGTCCAACTTCCTGCCCTCGCCGTCCAGAGGGGAGGTTGATGTTGAGGCCGATGCCCCCCCAGCTTTCTTCTTTGCCGCCGCCGAGACGACCGAATCTGGGTTAGGTTGCACCCGAAGGCACAAGGGGGCAGCGTCGGGGACCAGGTACTACTTCTTGTACCGGTCCCTCTTTGCCGGCGCCGTGGCAGGGTTCTTGAGGAGGGCGAGCCCCTCATCCCAGATGTCATCAGGAAGCGGTACGGCGAGGACCGTCTTCCTTTTAGCCTTGCGCCGTTGGTAAAGGAACCCTTCCTTCCTCTTCTCTTCTGGGCAGAGCTGGAAGAGCTCGGATGCCCTGGAAATCATGGCATGAAAAGATCCAATCTCGTCGGGCGGGGACGCCCGAGCAGGGGGCAACGGGGGAAGGCAGAGCAGGCCGCAGAGGTCGGAGAGGTGGCGTAGGATGCGTCCTCCTGCTCTTATGCGGTGGACTTTCCAAAGGTCCTGGCTCCGGTTCCACCGTCGGGTCTGGCTCAGGTAACTCAGTCGGGGGGAGGGGCAACCTTGTCCTTATCTCCGAACATAAGGACTGAATCGCTGACAAAATGGCCACCGAAGTGTCCTGCGGCACCGGAAACGACGGGCGCGAGTGCTCTTGAGGAGCCTTGTTGGCGACCCAGTCTCTCTAGTCGTCGCCCTCCCGATGGGCTGGGCCTCTTCCACGACTTCGATGAGCTTTTCTTCAGAGGTCGTTTCCGTATCCACGATGGCCACCAGCCCCTCCCCCACCTTTTCCAACAAGGACTTTGTGGGGGTCTTTCTCAATGGGCCTGAAAGACGACTCCCTCCGCGGTGGCAGGGAGACTCTGGGTCCTGAGGGCGCCTCCACTCGTGTAGCATCCACAGGCTGAACCAGGGCCGCAGCGACATCCTCAATCGAGATCGTAGCAGGGTGAATTAAGACCATCGTCACCTTCTGGACGCCTGGGTACTTCACCTTGGGGGGGGGGGGGGTCCGAGCCTCGCTCCCCCTCTGCCGGAATCTTCGAGATCGACCGGGGCCTCTCCAGAAGCTTCGCCGGGTTCTCGGACTTCCTCTTACCCGAGCCAGAGCGTTGGCTCGTGGTTGATGGCGCCGGGGAGGATGCGCCCTGCCTGGCAGCCAAGGAGCCCGACCGTTCGGTGCTCCCGGTGCCCGCGGACCTGCGGTGCTTAGCCTTTTGTTGGGCCCCCGTCGCCGGGGCGCCCTCACAGGACTTAGAAGACCGCTCGGACTTCTTTTTCTTCTTCTCGCCTGACGGGCTCTTCCCTTCCAGCCAGTTGGCGAGACAGAGGTGGCGATCCTTCATGGTCCGCTCTGACATGTTCCCACAAAACGCGCAGTCCTTCTCCGTGTGCGTCTTGTCCTCATGGAGACAGAGGTATAACGAATACTCGTCCTCCTTGAAAACATTCTGAAGCTGGCATCCAGGGCAGGTCCTGAACAGCTTCCCGGGCGTCGAGCTTCCTTTCTCCTGGGCCATGTCCGGGGTAGGCCTCGGAACTTCTGGAATCCTCCAAAAGCTTAACTTGACGAAATCTTCACCCTCAAGGGGCGTAGAAAACTCCGAAACGGATCCCCGTTGATCGGATGTAGAAACGGTGGAGCTTGAGGCTCTATTTAACCGAAAAATGAGAAAAATCTCCTGAAAAAAGCGCGAAAACGCAGCAAAAGCTCGAGAGCTACAGCACGAGGACTCCCAACACTTGAACGTGCGGTAAAACTCTGAGGATGGCTGCCAGAGGCGGGGCTTAGGGAGAGGGCAGTCATTGGCTGGGGACAGTATGACCCAGAGACCAGTGATTGGTTACTACTAAGAAAGACAGATCAGAAACAAAACTGTTACTGATTTTGTCCCTTTGCCGAGGATTTCCGGCCTGACAACGGGGAATATTCATGAGCATGTGAATCCATGACAGACCCCATGCTGGAGAATAGGTGAAATGTCTTCCAAAAACTCTTTGTGCGTTCCACATAGAACTTCAGCGCACGAGCCACATCCAGCGAGTGCAAAGTCCTTTTAGCTGGCGAAAAGGTTTTGGAAAAAACACAGGCAACACCAAAGGCTCGTTTGAGGTGAAATTCCGACAGAACCTTTGGCATGAAGGAGGGGTGCATCCGCAGCACCACCTTTGTGTCGTGAAAATTCAGATAAGGCTGTTTGCAGGAAAGGGCCTGGATCTCACCTACCCGCTTGACAGAGGGGATGGCCACGAGAAAAGGAGTCTTCCACGAAAGGAACTTGCGAGGGGCCGGATGCATAGGCTCGAAGGGAGTCCCCATGAGTCATCAGCACCACGTTGAGTTTGCAAGTCAGGGAAGGGACCTTCACGGGCGGAACAATCGAAACAATCCGTTGAGGAACTCCTTGACTAGATATGGGACTTCTACGGGGACGTTGTAGGTCTCCCGGGCAGGTTTACTTCCCAAGTTCCTAGCTAACAGAATGTTGTGATCGCTACCGTCCGTTTCAGCAATTTTAAATTTATCACAACTATCCAGCAAAGCATTAGAAAGGAACAAGTTACTTACCTGTAACTATTGTTCTCCAGCATGGATCTGGCATGGATTCACATGCTCATGAATATTCCCCGTCGTCAGGCTGGGAATCCTCGGTAAAGAAAATAATCAGTATCAGTTTTGTTTCTGATCTGTCTTTCTTAGTAGTAACCAATCACTGGTCTCTGGGTCATACTGCCCCCAATCAATGACTGCCCTCTCCCTAAGACCCGCCCCTGGCAGCCATCCTCAGATTTGGTAGCACGTAAAGTGGCAGTATGACCAAGTGAAGAGCCGCAGAGGGGTAGGAGGGAGGGTTTGCATGTGAATCCATGCCAGACCCATGCTGGAGAAGAACAAGTTACTTCTTACCTTGTAACTTTCTATCGACGGGATGTTCCTCCGACGTATTCCTCATCTTAGATATCTCCTTCCAGCTCTGCTGGCCTCGGAAAATTTTTTCTCTCTAGAGGGCGCTGCGCATCGAAGTCCTTCAAGTCGATGTCCCTCGACAGCCGCCGTATCGACGCCGACGTCATCCTGGCAATAAAGGCCACGCGCAGCGCCCGTTGCTCAGTTCCGTTTTGTAGCCCACAATAATGCTCTCTGGACTAAACTAATCACCCTGAAGGAGCGTAAGCTGCAACAACAAGGGAAGTAGAACTGCGGGGATGGATGGGAGGGTCGATGAGGAATACGTCGGAGGAACATCCCGTCGAAAGAACGTTACAAGGTAAGAAGTAACTTGTTCTTCGAAGGGATTGTGTCCTCCGATGTATTCCTCATCTTAGATATGCTCCTATAGCAGTATTCTATTATTGGAGGAGGGAGTACTGACTTCACACTGTCTTCTATTGATGAATAGAATGCAGTACAGCCCTTCCAAACCTAGTCTCTTGACTGGAGGAGGAATCCAAATTGTAAAATCCTGTAAAGGTATGGACAGACGACCATGTAGCGGCCGCACAGATGTCTTTAACCGGCACACCTCTTTTGAGGGCCGATGAAGCTGCAATACCTCTGGTCGAATGAGCCCTAAGGTTTTGAGGGGGCTCTTTTGCTGCCAATTTATAACATTCCAGAATGGCTAGAATGATCCACCTGGAAATGGTCTGCTTAGTTATTGGTAACCCCAGCTTGTGACCTGTGTAACCTACAAACAGCTGGTCTGCCTGTCTTATCCTGGCTAGTCTACTGATGTAAAAACTTAAAGCCCTTCTAGGGTCTAGCCTGTGTAACCTCTCTTCCTCTTTCCCCGGGTGAGGAGGAGGATAGAAAGATGGTAGGGTAATCTTCTGAGTGATATGGAATTCAGAAACCACCTTTGGGAGGAAATTAGGCTTCACTTGCAGGACAACGTTGTCTTTGTGAAAGATAGTGTGAGGGGGTTTACAAGAAAGAGCTTGTAATTCGCTCACCCTTCCAGCAGATGTAAGTGCTATTAATAAAACAGTTTTAAGGGTAAGGAATCTTAACGAACAAGAATGGAGTGGTTCGAAAGGTGTGCCCAACAGGAAAGTTAGGACTAAGTTTAAATCCCATAGGGGAACTTGGAATGGTCTTGAGGGATAAACATTGGTTAACCCCTTAAGAAATTGTATTACCAAGGGTAACTTGAAATAGGATGGTTCTTCCGCAGTGCGCTTAAAGATGGATAGCGCTGTGAGATAGCCCTTAATGGTGCCAACTTGAAGGCCTGAATTTGCCAAATATAGTAGGAAGGACAAAACCATTGGTGTACCACATGAAAAAGGGTTGATATTCTGTTCTCTACACCAGCTGCAAAATCTGTTCCAACGGCAGCGGTATAAAGACTTTGTTGCTGGCCTCCTTGCCGAAAGCAACACCTCCATATCATCATCAGGGAGGTCCCAATCCTTGTACCTCAGCCTTTCAGAAGCCAAGCGTGAAGGTTGAGGGTTTTGATGTCTGGATGGAGAACCTGACCTCCCTTCTGTGAGAGTAGGTTCTCTCTGAGTGGAAGTCGAATTGGACGGCAGATGGACAAGTCTAGAAGGTCCGGGTACCACCTTCTCCTGGCCCAATCCGGGGCAATTATGATCATGGTTCTCCGGAATCTTCTCAACCACCTGATCATTTGAGGAAATACAGGGACCGGTGGAAACGCATACAGAAGCGGAAACTCCCAGTCCACTATGAACGCGTCTCCCAGAGCTCCTCTCGGGGGAAATTCCCTTGAGCAGAACAGATCCCATTTCCTGTTGAGGCTGGTGGCGAACAGATCTACTTGAGGGGTTACCCAAAGGGCGAAGATCTCTTGAAGGACTTCCTGAGCTAGCTCCCACTCGTGGGAGACTGTGCTCTGCCTGCTCAGAGCGTCCGCTGTCAAGTTCTTCTCTCCGGCTAGGTGAACTGCCGATAGAGAGATTCCTTCTTGGATTGCCCAAAACCAGAGCTGCTTCGCCTCTCTGCACAGGGGTATTGATCCTACGCCTCCTCTTTTGTTGAGGTAATGCATGGCCACCGTGTTGTCCGTCATTATCAAGACGTTTTTCCCTTGTACAGCTGGCAGGAACGCATTCAGCGCAAGTCTGATGGCTCTCAGCTCTAACAGGTTGATATGTAGTCTGGACTTCGATGGAGACCAACGACCGCTGATGGTCAAGTCGTTGGCGTGGGCTCCCCACCCCGTGAGTGAGGCATCCGTGACTACTGTTATCTCCGGCCAGGGTTGCCAAAACTGTTCTCCTTTCAGAATGTTCTCCTGACAGGCCCAGCACTGAAGGTCTTGAGCTACTCTGTCGGGAACCTGAAGAAGATCTGTCATTCTCCCTGAGAATTGTGACCACTGAGTCCTCAGTGCCCACTGGAGGGATCTCATTCTCAGGCGAGCCTCTGGCACTATAAAAATGCAGGATGCCATGAGGCCTAGCAACCTCAAAAAGTCGAGGGCTGGGAGACGTTGGGCATGTTGGAACTTGGTAACCATCTGTAGAATATCTTGAGCCCTCACCTCTGGTGGCGAGGCTTTTCCCAGGGAAGTATCCAGGATCGCTCCTATGAACTGGAGTCTCTGCAATGGCATCATTTGTGACTTCTTTAAATTGAGGGAGAAGCCCAGGCTGTGAAGGGAGTGGCACACGTGATTTAGCTGGATCTGAGCTTGTTCCGAAGAAACAGCCCTGATCAACCAATCGTCCAGGTAGGGGTAGACGTGAATCCCTTCCCTCCTTAGACTTGCCGCCACTACCGACATTAACTTGAAGACCCTCGGGGCGGAGGTCAGCCCAAATAGCAGCACTCGAAATTGATAGTGAGAGTTGCCAATTGCGAACCTCAGGTATTTCCTGTGTTTGAGATGGATAGGCACATGGAAATAAGCGTCATGAAGGTCCAGAGATACCAACCAGTCCTGGAACTGAAGGGCCTGGAGGATCTGAGAAAGAGTGACCATCTTGAATTTGTCTTTCCTGAGGAATTTGTTCAATTCTCGCAAGTCCAAGATGGGTCTCAGTCCTCCGTCTTTCTTCGGAATGAGAAAGTAAGGGGAGTACCAGCCCTTGTTCCTCTCCGCTACAGGTACCGGTTCTATGGCACCTTTCTCTAGCAGGTCTAAAATTTCCTGCAAGAGGAGCGGATCTGGAGCTTTCTGAGAGCTGATCCCCGGTGGATGACTCTGAGGTATACGTAGAAAAGGTAGGCAGTAACTTTGGGCAACTGTTTCCAATGCCCAAGCATCTGACGTGATAGCCTGCCATACCGCCAGATGTTGAGTCAACCTGCCTCCTACAGGTGTCCTGTGAGGGAAGTCCTCAGAGTGGTTTTGGGGCGGCTGATGCAGATGCAGATGGTAAAGAGGCACCTGCTGTTGCTGCGGCTTTTGAATATCTACCTCGTCCACCTCGGGTAGTTCTTCTTTGTCCCCTTTGAGCCGGTCGTCCTCTACCTCTTCCGAATGCGGAGTAGAAGCGAAAGGACTTGCCCCTTGCAGAGGTTCCTGTGGGACGAAAAGGAGTCTGACGGATTGCAGCTCCTAGGGATTTTGCTGCTGCTTTTGAAGTTTGCAGTTTCTCTAAACTGTCCTCTGCCTTTTTCCCGAACAAAGAAGAGCCATCGAATGGCATGTTCAAGAGCCTGGCTTGCACATCTGGGGCAAAACCAGACTTTCTCAACCAAGCGAATCTCCTGGTTGTTGTACTTGCCGCCATTGCTCTGCTGATACTGTCAGCCGAATCAATGCCCGTCTGGAGGGATTCGCACATAGCGTCTTTACCGTCCTGTATAATATTCAGGAACGCATCCCTTTCTTCTCCCTCAGGGATGCAGTCAGCCGCTGTAGAAGCACACTCCCAAAGTGTATGGCTGAATCTAGCAAGGGTGCAAGTAGCATTAACAGATTTTAACGCCATGCTACATGCCGAAAAGACTTTCTTTGCCATAGCATCATATTTTTTATCGTCCCTGTCCTGTGGGACGGTAGGATAAGCCGTCTTGACATCGGTAGAGGATGCTGCCTGTACCACCAGACTTTCTGGGGATGGGTGTTTAGACAAAAACTCCAGGTCTGTAGAGGATACCCTGTACTTTGTAGACAGTTTTTTATTTACTGCTGGTATGACATCTGGTGTTTCCCAGTTTGTCATGATCTTCCTCTGAAGAGCTTTATGAAAAGGCACCACAGGATCCTCCTGTGGGCCTTTGTCAGGAATATCTGTGAGGTCATCTTGTTGGAAAGATTGTGAAGGTGCAGACCACCCCATAAACTCTGTGATCCTGGCCATTAAGGCTCTATAGGGGGTTTCAGCATGCTCCCCCGGGTCTGGCCTAGCAAACTCCACCTAGGGGAGGTGTCTAACCCACTTGCCTCATGTAAGGAATCATGAAGATCCTTTAACCTGCGTTCTTCAGAGGAAAATTCCTCTCTAATTGGGGTTACAGGTCCCTGCAACTCAAATGTGTCTTCCTGTTCAGACAATTCACCCTCTTCCAATATTGAGGACATAGTTCTCAATTGTTCTGAACTCATAAAGGGTGCAAACCCCATTTCCAAGGCAGAGGGTGCCGAACTTGTCATAATCGGCCTCGAAAACGTCGATATCGTCGACGCCGACGTCGAAGGCTTCGAGCGTGGCGTCGAAAACAAAGGCGGAGGCCTCGAAGACCTCGACAGAATTGGGATTCTACCCGACAATCTCAAAGCCATCGACGTCGAGGACCTGTGGATATACACTGGGTGTGTCGTAACCGTGACTTTTCTTGGCGTCGACACCGGTGTCGAAGCTGGCGTCGAGTCGACAGACTCGTGTGTCGAAGGTCCCTTCGACAACGGCGTCGAAGACATCGACCTCGACGGAACTTTCGTCAACGGCGTTGACGCAACCTTCGAGGAAGGTTTGGAGGTCATAGTCCTGCTCGAGGGTTCGTGACGCGCTCGAGAGGTTTCTTTCGCCGGGTACTGCGACTCGCGGCGTTTTTGACCTTCAGGTCTTTCGACCAGAGCATCGCTCTCGGCAGTCTTCGAGGGGGTCGAGGCCGCTTTCTCGAAGACGCTCATATTTTTGCGGAATTCCTCCCATTCAGCCCGGGAACTATGTTTCGTGGGGCACGGGATTCTCTTTGGCGAAACAGAGGAATAGGATGACGGAGAAGGGGATCTTCGACGTCTCCTCTTCGAGTGCTTCGATCTCGAGGAGTGATGAGACCCACTCCGAGATCTGGAGCGCGAATGGTGACGAGGAGACGAATGTCTCGACTTCGTCGACGAAGAAGAAGCTTTAAAAGTCTTACCTTTCTCCAGCTTCCCCCTACGCTCCTTCAGGGCCTTAGCTGTCATGGACATACAGTCCTCGCACTCCGAACAATGGTGTTCAGCTCCCAAACACCACAGACAAACTCTGTGAGGGTCAGTCAGCGACATCTTTTTCCCACAATCTCGGCATTTTTTGAAGCCGGTTCGAGTCGGTTCCGACGAAGAAGCCATCGAGTATGGATCGAATAACTCGAGGTAAATAGGTTTAACCTGACAAAAACTGAGCAACGGTATTCCGAGGCACTGAGTACGCGCAGAAAAATGGAACTGAGCAACAGGTGCTGCGCGCGGCCTTTATAGCCAGGATGACGTCGGCGTCGATACGGCGGCTGTCGAGGGACATCGACTCGAAGGACGTCGACGTGCAGTGCCCTCTAGAGAGAAAACATTTTCCGAGGCCAGCAGAGCTGGAAGGAGATATCTAAGATGAGGAATACGTCGGAGGACACAATCCCTTTGAACAACAGTTACAGGTAAGTAACTTGTTCCTTCTCCAGCATGGGGTCTGGCATGGATTCACATGCTCATGAATATAAGAATACATAGCAGTACACACATGCACAACCACGGGAGGTGGCAAAGGCTCAACATTAAGCATTACATAGACTCAACATTAAGCAACTCTTACCCTCTCACCAGGCCCACCTTCAGTCAAACAGGTTTCGCAGCACTGCTTGGCTGGCCCTGGACTCCTCCCTGGAGTCCCGATCGACGCAGTAGAATCTCGTGAAGGTGTGCGTCGACTTCCACTTAGCAGCCCTTCAGATGTCCAGCAGGGGCACACCCGACAAGAACGCTGTAGTAGCAGCGATCAATGTGGTGGAATGGGCTCTCGGACGGCCGGGCAACAGTCGGTTTGCCAACCGGTGACAGTGCATGATGCAGCCGGAGAGCCATCTGGAAATGGAAGCCTCCACGAGGGCATTCCCTTGGTTCACAGGTCCAAAGTTCACAAACAGCTGCGATGTCTTCCGAAAACTCTTTGTGTGGTACACGTAGAACTTCAGCGCTCTATCTACATCCAGCGAGTGCAAAGTCCTCTCGGCCGGCGACGGGAAAAAAAACTGGCAACACCAAGGGCTCGTTGAGGTGGAAGTCTGACGGCACCTTGGGCATGAAGGAGGGGTGCGTCCTCAGCACCACCCTCGTCTCGTGGAAAGTCAAGTATGGAGGCTTGCAGGATAGGGCCTGGATCTCTCCCACTCTTCGTGCGGACGTGATGGCCACAAGGAACGATGTTTTCCACGACAGAAATTTCAATGATGCCGAATGCAGAGGCTCGAATGGCGGCCCCATGAGCCTGGTCAGCACTACGTTGAGCTCCCACGCCGGGGCCGGAGCCTTCACCGGCAGGAACGATCGGAACAGTCCCTTCATAAATTCCTTCACCAGGAGATGAGACCACAGGGATGACCGTCCCGTAGTTCTGGTGTATCGGGAAATCGCTGCCAGATGGATCTTGATGAAGCATGAGCTAGTCCAGCCTTGGCCAGCGACAGCAGGTATAGAAGCACTTGAGGGGCCGTGATCCGCAGCGGGTTAATCTTCTGTGCACAGCACCAGACAGAGAACCTCTTCCACTTGGGTCCATAGCACTTGAGAGTTGAGGACGCCCTGGCATTTGCAAGCACCTCCTTGCAGTCTGTCGGGATATCGTACCCTCCAAACTCTAGTGCTGCAGGAGCCAGGCGTGCAGGTTCAGCGACTCCGGGTCGTGATGAAGGATGGTGTCTCCTTCTCTGGAGAGAAGATCTGCGTCCGTCGACAGCTTGACTGGTGGGGACGCCGATATGTCCAGAAGGTCCGGGAACCAGATCTGTCTCGGCCACGCCGGTGTGATGAGGATCATCCTGGACCGGGACCTCTTGAGCTGGTTGACAAGTCGTAGTAGCAACGGCAACGGAGGGAACGCATACAGGAACAGGCTGTCCCAGGGGAACGAGAAAGCATCGCCCATGCTCCTCGGCTCGGGAAACCTGCTGACGAACCTCTGGCACTTGGAGTTTGTGGCCGTCGCAAACCGGTCGATCTGGGGTTTACCCCATCATTGTAAAAGTCGATCCACCTGATCCTGACGCAGCTCCCACTCGTGGCATGAGCGCAGCTCCCTGCTGAGTGAGTCGGCGATGACGTTCTTTATTCCTGCTAGATGGAAGGGCACCAGGAACATCCCCTGGGCCAGTGTTGTCAGTGAAGATCCTCACCACCTTGCCCTTGAGGGACGGGAGAAACGACCTGAGGGCCCAGAACACTTCTCGGAGTTCCAAGATGTTGATGTGGAGAGACCTCTCCTCCGGGAGCCAAAGGACTCTCGCGTGCAGATCTCCGGTGTGCGCGCCCCACCCCTCCAGGGAAGCGTCCATCGTCACCGTCTCCTGATGCACCGGGATCTGAAAGCCCTTTCGCGCTGCGAGATGTGCGCGGGCGCCCCACCATCGAATCGCTCGGCGGAAAACCTTGTTGAGTGGGATCCTGTCCTCGAAGCTGCCTGTCGCTTGTATCCAACGGGCGTCGAGGAACTCTTGTAGAGGACGCATCCGCAGCCTGCACAGGCGCACCAGGAAGATGCATGAAGACATCATTCCGAGCAGGGACTTGATGGATCTCACCCTGGCCACGCCCGTGCCCAGCAGGCACTGCACTGTGCCCAAGATAGCCTTCGTCCTTTCCTCCGACGGCGATGCCAATCGTGCCACTGTATCGAGCTTGGCTCCCAGAAACAGTGCGACCTGCAACGGGACCAGGTGGGATTTCGAGTAGTTGATGGCGAATCCCAGATCCGTGAGCAGTTGAACGGTCTCCGCTGTGTGTTCGACGGCGAGTTTTCTTGTCCTTGCCGCGCCGCCACTGGTGCGAGGCACTTGGTAAACACCCTGGGTGCCGACTTCAGCCCTAATGGCATGGCCTTGAATTGGTAGTGCCGCCCCTGGACTACGAATCTGAGAAATGTTCGGTGTCCTTTTAGAATGGGGATGTGGAAGTAAGCATCCTCCAAGTCCAGCGACGATAGGACGTCGCCCTCCTCCAGCTGTCCCAGCACGTGCTGGAGGGTGACCATCCTGAACTTTTGTGCCTTGATGTATCTGTTCAACCGCAGCAGGTCCAGGATGGGGCGCCAACGGCCGGACTTCTTTCTGACGAGGAAGTACCTGGAGTATACTCCGGAGCCCCGGAGCCTCTTCGGGACGAGCTCGATGGCACCCTCCTTGAGCATTGCCCTTACTTGTAACAGCAGTCGAGGGACGTGATTTTCCTTCCTGGCCACAGGAGGAATGCGGGGGCACTTCTTTGGAAATTCGAGAGTGTGTCCGTGGGCCAGGGCATCCAGCACCCAACGGTCGGTGGAGATGGACTCCCACACGCTGACGAACTTCACCAGCCGGCCTCCCACCAGGGTGCTTAGGTGGGGGCCCGACGCTACGGACCATTCAGTCCTGCTTGGAGGCGGCTTTGCGACGACGAGATCCTCCTGACTTGCCGCGTCCTCTGTAGGCCTCCTGCGACGAGGAGCAGACCGCCTGGTGGTACGTCGAGGAGCCGCCGCCGGATCCCCTGGAGGCACCCTGTCTGCCTCCGGTGTTCCGAAAGGGCGGCTGTCGTTGCTGCAACACTCCCAAGGCCCGAGCCGTCTCTGTGTCGGTCTTGATGGCCTGAAGTGACTCATCCACTGTTTTTCCAAACAGGTTGTTCCCGTCGAAGGGAATGTCCAAAACTCTAGTTTGCACGTCCTGGCGGAAATCAGTTGCCTTGAGCCATCCCCTCCATCTGAGGCAAACACTGTTGCCCAACTTGCGGAATCCGGTGTCAGCGATGTCCGTGGCCACCCTTATGCCGTGGTCCGATGTCACCTCACCTTCCTCGAGGATCTCCAGGGCCTCCAACCTCTTGTCGCCCAGTAGGAAGACAAGCAGGGGAGCGATCGTGTACCACATCTCCCTGTCGTAGCGGGCCACAATCACTAGGGCGTTGGCCGCCTTAATTGTCGTCGCTTCAGACGAGATGACTCATCATCCCATGGTGTCCAGCTTCTTCCCCTCGCCGTCGGGTGGGGAGGTCGAAGTTGAGGATGACGCCCCTGCCGCCTTCTTCTTGGGCGCCGCCAAGATGACCGAATCCGAGGTCGGCTGTGCCCTAAGGCATAAAGGGGCAGAATCGGGGACCCGGTACTACTTCTTGTACTGATCCCTCTTGGCAGGCGTCGTAGACGGGTTCTTCAGGAGAGCAAGTCCCTCCTCCCAGATATCGTCAATCAACGGTACCGCGAGGACCGTCTTCCTCTTGACCTTGCGCCACTGATCGAGGAAACCTTCCTTCTTCTGCTCCTCAGGGCAGAGCCGAAAAAGCTTGGATGCCCTGGCAATCATGGCATGGAAGGAGCCAATTTCGTCAGGCGGGGAGGCCCGAGTGGGTGGTGATGGAAGGCCCATCCCGTCTTCACCACCGTCATCATCCGATCCCCATCGTGGCCGTATCCGTTCCTGTGTCATCCCTAGGATGTGGGGAAGGAGATGAAGGCTGAGCGGGCCGCACGGGCTGGAAAGGCGGGGGGGTGAACTCTCCTCTGCTTGTTTGGCTGGCTTCCCGACGGGCCCGGTTCTGCTCATTCGTCCATTGGGGTTAGGGGCAATCTCATCCTTATCTCTGTGCATAAAGTTTGGATTGCCATCAAAATGGCCACTGAGTTGTCCTGAGGCTCAGGCACTGGCTGCGACGGGCATGATGGTTGCTCCTCCTCTGCGGGAGTCTCGTCGGCGCCACCATCGCTCTCTTCGTCCGCCTCTTCGGGTTTCCCCCTGTGGTACCGGACCTCCTCGAACCTCTTGTTGAGGCTCTTCACGACTTCAACCAGTTCCTCCTCAGAGGCTGTATCTGTGTCCGTGACGGCCACAGGTGCCCCACTCTTTTTCCACGGGGGCCTTATCGATGGGCTGAAAAGAGGATTCCCTCTGTGGCGTCAGGGAAACTCTGGGCCCCGAGGTCGCTTCCACTACGTTAGCCTCCACAGGCTTAGCCAGGGCTGCCGCGACTCCCTCGATAGAGGCCTTCACCTGGTGAATCAAGGCCTTCACCACATTGGGCGCACTTGAGGCCTTCACCTTGGGGGAGGGGTCACCGCCTCGCTCCCCCTCGGCGGATCCCTTCGAGATCGACCGGGGCCTCTCCAGAAGCTTAGCCGGGTTCTCAGACTTTCTCTTCCCCGAGCCAGAGTGTTGGCTCGTGGTTGATGGCGTCGGTGAAAGTGTGCCCTGCCTGGTAGCTGAGGAGCCCAACCCTTCGGTGCTCCCGGTGCCCGCGGACTTGCAGTGCTTTGCCTTCTGTTGGGCCGCCAGGGCGCCCTCACAGGACTTATAAGACCACTCCGACGACGACGACTTCTCACCAGCTGGACCCTTCTCCAGCCAGCTGGCGAGGCGGGACCGACGATCCCTCATAGTATGTTCCGACAGGTTCTTGCAAAACGCACAGTCCTTTTCTACGTGCATCTTGTCTTCGTGAAGGCAGTAGAGGCATCTCGAATGCTCATCCTCCTTGAAAACATTCTGTAATCCGCATACAGGGCAGTTCCTGAACAATCTGCCCTTGTCCTGGGCCATGTCCACGAGGCAGGCCTCAGATCTTCTGGAATCCTCCAAGAAGCGTAACTCGACGAAAACTGTGTCCTTGAGGGACGTAGACAATTCCGAAACGGGTCCCCGTTGATCGGAAGCAGAAACGGTGGAGCTTGAGGCTCGGTTGACCCAAAAAATGAGATTAAACTCTTTGAAAAATTGCAAAACGCAGTAAAAGCTCGAGAGCTATAGCACGAGGACTCCCAACACTTGAACGTGCGGTAAAAATCTGAGGATGGCTGCCAGGGGCGGGGCTTAGGGAGAGGGCAGTCATTGGCTGGGGCCAGTATGACCTAGAGACCAGTGATTGGTTACTACTAAGAAAGACAGATCAGAACCAAAACTGATACTGATTTTTTCTTTACCGAGGATTCCCAGCCTGACGACGGGGAATATTCATGAGCATGTGAATCCATGCCAGACCCCATGTGGAGAAATAACAGATAGTCTATTGTTGACAGGTTGCACCCATTGTACCATGTCCCACTCACTCCACTCTCTTCCCCCAATGCAACCATTCACCATACACAAATTCCAATCCGTCAAAAACTCCACCCACTTCTCACCCATTCCGTAATGAAGTGGTGTTTACAGTAGATTTAACCTTAGCCGAAATGCAAGAAGAATTTGCATCCCCACGCAATATTATTTCTACATTCCGGTTATCTTTCATCTCTTCAATTAACAATGCTGATATCAGCAAAACACTCAGCAAGGATTGAAATTGCGGGGTTCCTGTAGACGTCAATCAAAATTAATACACAAAGCTGCCCACCCATTCATCACTAAGTGGACTCAAGCTGCGCAAATTCCCTGATTGTCAACTTGAATTTTCACTGAGCTTACCAGAATCAAATTCCTAGAGCTAGTAAGAGTCTGCCAGATGGACGACCCCCATTATGGTGCAAAGCTCTCTGTTCCAAAATGGTAAAACCATCAACATTTATCACACTTGTCAACCAAGTTTCCTGGAGCAGCACAAGATTAAATTCTCCGAACATATACTTTGACATAGTAGTGTTCTTAAAACTACTGGAACCCGGCGTATTCCAACTTAAGAGTAATCAGATTTCTTGCTAAAACCGCTCTTCAGCCAACCCAGATCTTAGAAACATTTTATCAGTGCACAATGTACCTTCCAGTACAGCGCGCTGGGGTCCCTTTTTAATTTTGAATGCCCTAGACGCCGTTGAAGGATTTTTGGTGAATGTACAATTGTGTCCATGACAGATCTGGTGGCAGCAGTTACTTTTAAAGCATATTTTACCCTTTTTGCATTTGGCCCAAGACAGTGGCCAGTGCCTAAAATGGCGTTGCCACGAGGTCCTTTGTTCTCTTATTTGGCCATTTTTTTTTGGTTCATTTATTTGGCCCGGGAATTTCCTCATTTAGTCATGCAGAGCCCCGCACAAACCAAAGCTTTTGCGGGATTCTGCATGCCTTGTGTGTGTGCACCCAGGAAGCGGGCTGGAGCTGACTAGTTCCAATACACATCCTGGGTGCCAGGACGTCTGGTGTGCTGGGATAACTGGGACCACCGTGGTCAGTTATTGGTCCACATCTGGGATGGCTGAATGTGAGCAGATCTCTTATTGGTTTCTCCTCATTTTGGCGCGAAGGAGATTTTGGATAAGAGAAGGCACCTTACACCCATTCCAGGTCGATCTTCTGAGTTCACACCAAACTCAGTAAAGGAGCCAAGTATCCTGAATCAAAGAAGCAGATCCGTGGAACCGCTGTTGACCCGCTGGAAGGTTTGGCACTGTGACCCTGCTGTGGTCCCGTTGGAGCACCTGTTTCTTATTGGTCATAGAAGGCCTGCAAGGGCGCTTCGACCGTTGGAGTAGTGGGACTAACTACTCTCGGCACCTCCTGCTTAACCTGCAAACAAGCCTTTTTGCAAGTGTACCTGGACCGCCCAGTGAACTGACCAGCTCGTATGGGACCTTTGCCCTGGAACCACTGCCGTCTCGGGCACTGTAACAACCGAAAGCTCTTGGTAGAATGCACTCTCCCGCCGGGTTTCGTACATCTAGCATTGCTAGGTCTGGAATTAGGAGAGTCCGCCTGAAGCCGAGCATATGTGGTTCTCACGTCACCCCGCTGTGGTGACGATCTTCGTTGGTGCCTCGCTGCTATGCCCCCTGTGCCCTAAGACTAGCTGCCGTGGAACTGGCCCCATCCCTTCACCAGAAGTGGAGAAATCGCCACTGTCTCACCACGGACTGAGGTCCCGTAACGCAGCCCCTGAAAGCTGGAGGGACGCGCAACTGCAGGATTCAAACCTGGAAACTAAATGGACTGGCAAGTTTGGTCCAGAGTGCGTCGAGGGTCGGTAAGTACTTGCAACTCTTACCGGTGGCCCCTGGCGCATCTATACACTTTTATGCACAAGTGTCCCCCGAGGGCCACTCTGCTTTGTTATGG
Organism: Ambystoma mexicanum; assembly: GCF_040938575.1. Lineage (NCBI taxonomy): Eukaryota > Metazoa > Chordata > Amphibia > Caudata > Ambystomatidae > Ambystoma > Ambystoma mexicanum. The sequence goes on from NC_090924.1 coordinate 406,783,026, forward strand.
TAGCCTGTGCTACCAAGCCATTCCCCATTCTTGGCAATCCCTCTGCCCTCTTGTGGAGACCCTCCTTGAATAGTGGGACCTTATTATTCATCACCTCACTCACCTTCCTGTCCAGTACAGCCCCCTGAAGAAGACCCGTTTTGAACTTACCCGCACAATCGAGTGCTCCGGCATTGAATATAATTTTGGGGGCAAGGCTCCACACTTATTAGGGACTGGACTGCCTATTAGTTAGGGTTTGATTTGTTGAAGGACTGCCTAAATTATATCCGCACTGTGTGACCCCTTTCTTTGCAGGTTGTGGATCTCTACTTGTATAATATTCTGTTATGCCAATGGTTACAAGTTTTCCTTGTTAGTGTTGTGTTATTTTTGTTAAAATTGCTGAGATGGACTTTGGGTTTCAGTTAAAAGGCTTTCATAAATGTGTATGCATTTCTGATATACACACCTGACAGACTAATTTGTGGTGTTGTTTACTGTGTGTGCTCATTGTGTGCTTTTGATCACCCTCACCCCTCCTGAGACATAGTCTTGAAGGCCGCCAATGCTACCTTGATTGGTGGGGCTTGTCCAGAAGGTTACCCTGTTCCAAGAGACTAGGCTGGCCCTCTGAACCTCTGCCCACTAGGTCAAAGTTCAGAAATCCATCTCAACAGCAAGAACTGCAATTCTCCTAACATGAGATGTCGGTTGGGGGAAATTTTAAACAAGCATTGTCAAGAGTTTAAATGCATTGTTACCGTTTTCAAAAGATACCTGGCAGGAGAGTACACCAGGCGACCTGTTGAGTCAAAAGTGGGATATTTCTGTCAGGAGGGTAAACCAGAATATCCAAAGCATATTGTTGACCTTAATGGGGAAGAGATACCCAACGTGAGAGTACACCATGGGATCTATAGAAACCAAACAAGAACAAGAAGTGTGGTTCTAGTGAGCCTTGTATGAAATTGGACTTTTTCAGTTGAAGCAGTTCCTGGGAAGGGAGTAGACCAGGAAGTCCAAAAGTTACGTTAAGTTTGTTGAAATTGAACAATTTTGCCATTAGCCATCCTGAAGACTGCTCTTGTTGAAATTGGACAATTCTGCTGTGGCAAAGACAATCTGTCAATATGTTTCAACCCTAATAGTAAAGAGAACATTTTGCTTTGTCATCTTGAAGACAATATCCAGGAAAAAGAAAATTCATTATTTCTGAAAGGGAACTTTGGTGCAACTGAGTGTTTAGGAATTTCCTTTCCTGAAACAGTTCAGGGGAAGAGAAACAACCTAGAGCCAGGGGTTGTTTTGTTGAAACTGCATTTTTGTGATGTATTGCACAATCTAGTTGAAGTGATGATAGAAACTATATTGTACCCGTTTTTTGTTTATAGGTTAGTGTGAGGGATAGATGCAATTGGACACAAGGTCAACTTGTTTTGGAGGAAGGAAAATTGTTCTTTTGTTAGGACAAGTTGGGACTTTTTCCAAACCCCTTTTTTATTTTAATAAACAAGGCAAGTGTTGAAAATAGTTCAACTTTGTGTTCGCCTCTCATTGCTGAACTCTCACAATAGAATTACTGAATTGTGTTGTGTAGTTCAATTTTTGATTACTAACAGTGTATATATGAACATTACTTACCCAGAAATTGTCTCTCTGGCTTGCATCTGCTTAGAATCACATGCTTAACATAGACCACCATCTAGTGGTTGGCTTTTTTCTGATTAAAAAAACTATTAACCTGGGCATTGCAGTCAAACTATCCCCACCCTACATGTGCAGACACTCATGGTCCTTCTCACGTTGCCTTCCTCAGATTGTTTTTTGACATAATGAGAGCGTATTGCATATATGTATCTATTGTTTTCTATTGTTTGTTTGCTTCCATGTGGGGATACTGGGTGGGCAAATGTGATTCTAAGCAGATAAAAGCCCCGAAAAGAGGTTCACTATGAATATTTGTCATCTGAAGCTTGGAACCCGCTTAGGGTCACAGACTAGCTTACAGTACTTTGAGGAGGTGACACTGAGAAGAGGAGAAGTGCATAAAAAATGCTTTACTACTGCCTGTTCCACCTGGAAGTCTGTTCTTGCCCGAGTGTCTACACAATAATGCTGTCTGAATGGAATTCCATGCTGCAGCTTTATATATAGCATTTAACTGTATGGTAGCAATGAAAGCGAAGGTTGCTCCAGTGTTCCGTGTGCTTCAGGGATGAATGGTAGAGGTTCATGTGCCATAGTGCAACATAGCTGCATACACCTAACCGTCAACTAACAGGGAATCGTTTATAGTGAAAAGACAGTATAATTGTCTTTCTTTTACCAAGGATTCCCAGCCTGACGGGGAATATTCATGAGCATGTGAATCCATGCCAGAACTCTTGCTGGAGAATGCTGGTAATTCTATTAATTGGTTGACATGTAATTTGGAAACGTACTTCGGAGAAAGAAATGTGGATGAGTTCTCAAAACTACTGAAGCTCAGTGATTATTCTAATAGAAGTGACTACGACAGGAAACACCACTTTGTAAGTGAGCTCTTGTTAGGATGATTCATGCACTGGCTCAAAAAGGAGGTCACATCAGTCTCTGAAGGACTCTATAGAGATCCAAACTAGGACGAGGTGCATGACTTGTGGTCAAATGCACTTCACACTTTCCACCATGGTACCTTCTGTTGACAGGTGGTGTACGCTGAAAGGACTTACAACTCACTTCCACTTGTTAAAGTAGCAGTTTCTAGCCTTAGGTTTCCTTGCTTCATGCAAGACATTTGTGCATCATGGTGGCAATTTTAAGTTCCCAAACTCTACGAGCTCAGAAGCCAAGATACAACGTTCATAGTGTGTGGTGTGTTATCCGCTGTTTTTGTGTTAGCAGGTTGCATAGTGTTAGGCAGAAACCTGTGCAGTTCCCTTAGGGACCACTGCAAAAGGCTTAAGACTACAGGTGTTGGCAGTAAACACAATTGGTAGCAGTCTGTACCACCCACATTCACCTGGTAGCTGTGGCTGAGCAGCCAGAAGATAGGTACCAAAATACAGTAGCACAAGCAAACACTGACCAGAGCTTTGGTATCAAAGTATATAATTATTTATTTAAAGACACACTTAAAGAAACACTCCAGCACTATTATTGTAAGCAAGTTCAAAACACAGTCACTATTAATATATATACATCCCTTATTCCTTATTAGACAAGTCTTAGTTAACACCACTTATTTTCAGACAGAGGTGAGCGCTTAACTAAAGATGGCACTCCAATAAATTATCAAAAAAAGGGAGGGAAACGGCAGAAATTAGAGAAGCACACAACACTAATACTTTAGAAGCACCCAGCAAGGCAGGAAAGTCAAAGTCTACTTGTGAGCAAAAAGTTCAGAGGCCAGGCTCCCTCTTAGAGAGAGTAGAACACCAATGCACCCAAGATCACACAGTTTAAGAGGCTTGAAAAGTCTTGCAGAGAGTTCAAAAAGGAATTAGTTCAGCTCAGAAAAGTTCAGTTAGCCAGCCTAGGGCCAACCCAAGTGGTAAGTTCAGGATTTAAGAGACACCCCACGCAGACCGTTGCAAGGGGGGCCAGGCGGACACAGTACCTTGAAAGTGGAGAGAATCCTCCAGCGGGGGCAGTTGTTCCTGGCAGCGGGTGCAAGTCGCGGCGTCGTCCAGAGGAAGAGAGGATCTCGACGTGGAGGAAAGCTGAAGGTCGTTGCACTGCCAGGGAATAAACCAGCCGCGGAGTTCTCCGGTTAAAAGGTACTACCCTTTTATTCGCGGTAGTGGTAAAACGTGGTATGCCGTTTGCCGGGGTGCTTGGCACAGGCAAGGCGGCCACGAGATGATCCGGGAAGGTGAAAAAAACGGCCAAACTGGTTATCCGTACCAGTCAAAGGAAGAAGACTCCTCGGATGAAGATCTTCTCTGTCGTCGGAAGAAGTGGTGAGGCGGTTCAGCAGGGCTCCACTGGTGGTGTCGTCGTTGCAGGTCGGCTCAGCTTCTCCCTCTTCAGATTCTTTGGTCCTGTGGCGACTTTTGAAGTTCCAGTCCCCAAAGCAATGCTTTTATGCAGAAAACCCCCATTCATCAGTCCTAGCTGTCACCGGGCGGCTCACCACTGGGCCAATCACACAAGAATGCGACTTGAGTTGCTGAGGCAACTCAGTCCAAGGTGCCTAAACCCCCCTCCCACACATCCTGTAGACCCAGAGTTACAGAGGCGAACACAAATGCCATTTTAAAACCAAGTCCTGGCAAAAAGACCCAACCGGGGAATAAATATTAAATAAATAACCCAGCGGTATATTTAACATTGCACCAAAAAGTGGTGCGTTTAAAATGAATGGGAAAATCCCATAGTAAATATTCTTAAGGAATATTTTGCGTTGTAACCACTGCCACCAGACAGAAACCCGACGAGGGGGGACTGCACAGTGCCCCCTCAAAAAACAGACCCAGGGGCAATCTAATTACCCCTACCAGTACTTCCACACTATGATGGTTTGTACTGGTTCTGTTCCCAATTTAAGACTAGTAAAGTCAATGGTGACTTTACATGCCCTGGGAGACAGTAGTCAGTCCCTGGGTATGGAGTCTATGTTTGGGGGTCACTATGACACCCCTGTGTTACTGCACTGAAGGTGCTGTGTAACACACTTACCAAAAACCACATTAAACCCTATAGAGTAAAAGACCCCATAGCCCATAAAACACATTTCAAAGTCAAAGGATATCTCAAATCATGTCTAAGAGTGGGAGAAAAAGAGTCTCACTCTTAGCAGGAGAAAAAAATAAACCCCAAAAATCCAGCAAAGCTGCTGGGGGACTCACTAGGTTTGGGAAATTAGCCTTAACAGAGAATTATCCCTAACACTCGCCCCCTCCCCTCCCCAGACTAAGGGACAGGAGGATGTAATCCACTCCTGGATGAATCTCATACCTCTAGTCGATGACATACATCCTAGAGAGACCATCAGCATTTTGGTGGCGACACCCTGACCTGTGCTCAATGGTGAAATCAAACCCTTGCAGGCAGATTGACCATCGCAGTAGTTTTGGGTTTCCCCCCTTCATTTGCATCAACCATCTCAAGGGTTGGTGGTCAGTCTGAATGACAAAAGTAGAACCACACAAGTATGGCCTAAACTTCTTCAGTGCCCACACAATAGCAAAACATTCTCTTTCAATTGTTGCCCACCTTGTCTCAGGATCCTTCAGCTTTCCGCTGATGAAGCAAATGGGGTGCTCCCTACCTTTCTCATCCAGTTGGCTAAGGACTGCACCTATACGTACATTAGAAGCATCTGTCTGCACAATGAAAGTTTGGTGATAGTCAGGAGCTCTCAATACTGGTGCTTGGCACAGAACTTTCTTCAGGTTTTCAAAGGCCTGATTGCACTCCTCATTCCATTTGACCTTTTTTGGGAATTTTGGAGAGATTACATTCAGTGGAGAAGCTATGGTCCCATAGTTCTCAATGAAATTCCTGTAATACCGAGTGAGGCCTAGGAAGGCTCTCACCTGGGTCTGAGTAGTAGGTGTTGTCCAATTTTGCACAGCTTCAATCTTGCTGAGCAAAGGCCTTATTTCTCCACCTCCTAACTCATACCCAAGGTAGACCACCTTACTCTGACCAATCTGGCATTTACTTGCCTTTATGGTCAGATTGGCCTGTCCAAGAGCCTGCAAAACATGTCCTAGGAGGTTAACATGCTCTTCGCAGGATTGGCTGAATACTCCAATGTCATCCAAGTATGACATGCAGAAGTCCTCCATCCCAGCCAGAACCTGATTTACCATCCTTTGGAATGTTGCAGGTGCATTTTACAGTCCAAAAGGCATAACCTTAAATTGGTATAAGCCAACTGGGGTAGAAAATGCAGTCTTCTCCTTGGCATCGTCTGTCAGGGCTATTTAACAATAGCCTGACGTAAGGTCAAATGTGCTGAGGAACTTGGCTGAACCAAGTCTATCCACCAACTCATCTGTCCTTGGCAAAAGGTGGGCATCGATCTTAGTGACTGCATTAAGAGCTCTATAATCCACACAGAATCTCAATTCTTTAGATCCTGCCTTTGGTACTAACACAACTGGGCTAGACCATGGACTAGTAGAGGGCTCTACTACCCCGAGATCAAGCATCTTCTTGACCTCCCCTTTGATGTGGGTCCTTACATTTTCTGACATTCTATATCCTCTGCTTTTGACTGGCAGACAGTCACCAGTGAGTATATCATGCTTGCCCCAATGGGTCAAGCCTAGTGAAAGTGAGAACAAGGAGGCAAACTGATTTAACATAGATTTGCACTCTTCTTGTTGCTCAGGTGTCAGATTTGAAGCGAGATTTACTCCTTAAATCTGTTCATCCAAGGGTAAGCCTCTGAGGAGATCAGGGAGAGCTTCACTCTCTTCTTCCTCTTCTGTTGAAGCTAGAAGCAAGGCTCCTACTTCAGGCCTGGAGACCTACGCCTTTAGTCGGTTGGTGTGGAAGACTCTGGGAGCCTCCTTGGGATTGCCCAAGTCCACCAGATAGTTCACCTCTCCAAGTTTACCCACAACCTTGAAGGGTCCCATCCATTTATCTTGCAAGACCCTCTGCCTTGTGGGGATCATACCTAGAACTAGCTGGTCTTGAGTGAACTCAACCATGTTAGCCTTTTGATCATGCCAATGCTTGACCAAAGCTTGCCCAGCTTTCAGGTTATCACTAGCTTCTGCCATCATGTGTGACATTCTCCTCCGGAGACCTATCACATAGTCAGTCACTCTGACTGGCTTAGGGCAAGGAGCACTCTCCAACCCCTCCTTAATCAGGGCCAATGGACCTCTGACTGGGTGGCCATAAAGAAGTTCAAAGGGAGAATAACCTACTCCCTCCTGAGAGACTTCTCTATAAGCAAAGAAAAGGAATGGCAATAGAAGGTCCCACTTTCTTTTAAGGGGATCTTCTAAAACACCTATCATGCTCTTCATGGTTCTGTTGAACCTTTCTACCAACCCATTTGTCTGAGGGTGGTAGACGGTAGAGAACTTGTAAGTAACTCCACAGGTTTTCCACATAGCTTTCATGTAGTGGGACATAAAATTTGACTCCTGTAAGAGATTTCTTCCTTAGGAAACCCAACCCTGGTAAAAAAAATACCAAGGAGGGCCTTAGCCACAGCCTGAGCTGTAACAGTCTTCATAGGAATTGCCTCAGGGTACCTAGTAGCATGGTCTACTACAACAAGGAGAAACCTGCTGCCTGCGGAGGTTGGGGGATCAAGGGGACCAATAATGTCAATCCCTACCCTCTCAAATGGGACTCCCACAACTGGGAGAGGCACTAAAGGTGCCATATTCTTGGAACCAACCTTACCAGAAGTGTGGCAGGTGTGGCAGCTCTTGCAAAACTTATCTACCTCAGCCCCCATTTTTGGCCAATAAAAGTAGAGTGAGAGCCTTTCCTTGGTCTTCTTGAAACTAAAGTGACCAGCCAAAGGAATCTTATGGGCCAGTTGCAAGAACTGTTGTCTGTTTTATTGAGGTACTACAAGCCGCTTGTAGTCTCCAGGTGCAGACTCAGTTGGTTCACTGTATAAGAGGCCATCTTTCCAGATCAACCTATACTTCCCAGGCTCTTGCCCATCAGCCTGAGAAGCTGCCTGTTGGCGAAGACCTTCCAGAGTTGGACATTCTCTCTGTCCCTTACTGAAGTCTGCCCTGTTGGGTCCACCTTCTGCCAGTAAAGACTGCAGCTCAGGATGGTCAACAGGATCCAGATCTCCAATGAGTTATTGGCCTTCCACTAGCTCCTCTTCAGAGTCTAGCTCAACCACACAGGGTTGTACTTCCCTCTCAGCCTCAGCTGGAGGTGGAGTTACATGGGTAAGTTTGGACAACCTAGGGGAAGTCCTTGTTGGAAGCACTGGAGTGCTTGCTGCTGGCTGTTTCCTAGAAGTCTTGGGTTTCCCCTTTGCTTCTTGTTGTTCAGAGATAGCAAGTTGTAACTCCAGTGGAGTAGGAGTGATATCCTTCTTCATCATCTCCTTGGGAGTACCTTGCATGGTTCTCTCCCTTGCAGGTCTGGTGAGCTCCTGTAACCTTTTACTAGGAGGTCTGGGGGTATGTGACACTACTCCAAGAGTCTTCAGGTCATTACCCAACATAACCCTTCCTGGTACCTCACTTTGTATGCCGACAGGTATCTTCACAGTCATGTCATTACACTGGATGAGAACTGGTAACTGGGGAAGCATCTGCACAGGCCCTCCAGCTAACTTGGTGAGGCGTTTGGGTGCCTTAGCAACATCCTCTGCCTGAAAAAATGATTTATCCACCACAGTTATGCTGGCCCCAGTGTCCCTAATGACAGGAGTCTCCTGACCATTCACCTGGACACTGTCCTTATAATACTCTTTAGTATTATCTGGGATAGAATTATATACATCTAAATTCTGTTGTTCCCACAACCCCAGAGACACTAAAGAACACTAGCTGAGACTCCAATGGGTTCATCATCTAGTAACAGAAAGTTTCCACTGGCCATCTGTACTTCCTCCTCTGGAGCGAAGGCTAAGGAGACAGTGTGGATCCCTGAAGGTTTACCCTTGCATCTGGGATCCCCTTTCACATTGTCAGGCGAGCTACAAACATAGCATTTACCAAATGCTTTATGGAATGGTGGCTTGCTCTGACCTCCTTCTGGTTTGGCACCAGAAGGTACACTAGCCTGATTCGGTTTGCCTTGTGGCTTACCCTTATTGTTTTGTTTGGGGCCCTCTTTGGGATTGGAATTATTAGAATTCTCTTTGGAGTCCTTTTTTGGCTGCTTCCCCTCATCCTTTTTCTGAGTTACCCCAGAGTCCTTGTGAGTAGCCCTGTTGGCAACCCACAAGTCAGCAGCCTTAGCTAGTTTTCTGGAATCTAATTCCTTTGAATCAGCCAAGTGCTTTCTGAGCTCAGGAGAGCAGGCATCATACATTGACTCCAACATCACAAGATTCTTCATTCCCTCAGAAGTGTTCACCTTGTAACCCTTAATCCATCCCTCCAAGTTCTTCAAACTTTCACTTACCCAGGTAGCCCAAGGGGTACCATCATGCTTTTTGAGGGTCCTAAACCTCTTAAGGTACTGGGAAGGGGTCTTCCCAAATCTAGCTATCAGAGCTAGCTTCACACATTCATAATCCTTCTTATCCTCCTCCCCCAACTGCATTACCACATCAGTTGCAACGGGGGGGAGCCTAGAGAACAACCAGGAAAGTAACTAATTTCCTGTAATGTTCTGGAGCCCATGATTATACTCAAACAAACTCAACCAATCCAGCACATCCAACTTAGGCTCATACATACCCACAAGCTCTTTAGGCATCCGGGGTCTTTTGGGACTGGAACTTCTAGAGGATCCGGAGAGAGAATCATTTTCAGACAATTTCTTCATCTCTAACTCATGCTTGAGCTTCATTTCCCTGAGCCTTAGTTCTTGATTCCGTTCTTGGTGTCTTTGTTCTGCTTGAGTATTAAGTTTCTTAAACTCCAATTCCAGTTTCATTTTCTCCAGTTCCAGATATTGGGACTAAATGTGGGACCTGGTAAAGGTCCAGTAGGTACAGCGGGCAGAGCAGGTAGAGGCCTAGGGAGGACAACTATATCATCCTCACCCTCCTCTTCTGCCTCAACGTTATCAATACTAGGTTCAATATCAATATCATTGCTGTTATCTACATTTGCTGGAGTGGTAGGTTCCTCTGAACCACCATCCAGACTTTGGTTTGCTAACAACCTTTCTATTAGCTCAATTTTCTTGCCTTTAGTCAGGAGATTCTTATGCTTACAGAGAACTCTTAAACAATCAGCAGTTTTTGTAGCAAGGGACTCTTGACTATAACTTTCCATAGTGAACAGGTTAGAAAATAACTGTTTTTAGTGCTAAGCTTTGTGGTTAGTTGCACTAAGGCATCTATAAGCGCACTAAAATGTATACTCAATACAAATCCCACCGCTGCACACCAGTGTTAGGCAGAAACCTGCGCAGTTCCCTTAGGGACCACTGCAAAAGGCTTAAGACTACAGGTGTTGGCAGTAAACCCAATTGATAGCAGTCTGTACCACCCAGATTTACCCGGTAACAGTGGCTGAGCAGCCAGACTTCTCTCAAGAAGAGTTAGACACAGTATGTAGAGTATACAAGATAGGTTTATAGTGATAATGTCGAAAAAATAATGTCGAACAACAAAAATGTCGGAAAAAAATGTCGAAAACCAAAATATCGAAAATATATACATATAACTGAAACAGTCAATTTTTCGAAAAATAAATGTCAAAAAAAATCGACTAACAATATCGAAAACCGAATGTAAAGCGTCAACAATGGTACCATTTAATAGGGGGGGTTCCCCCCCAAGCCTCCCTCACCCTACACCATGCAGCCACCCACCAGGACCCCCGCGACCACTCGACCACCCCTGACCCCTCATACAAAACACAAAAGGGTAAAAAAGGGTTAAACTCGTAGGTGACAACCACTTGTAAAGAACCTTGCATAGGTACCACAAACCCAATAACGGTTGTGGAAAACCGTCATTACCTGACAGAACCTCACTTGAGAACATACTGCAGGAAATCGATTGAAGTTGATTCTGACTAAAACAGGTAATGTTGTCGTAACTAGACATTAAGGTATCTTACAATATAAAAGTATGTGACAGGAAAGGTAAAATACATTATTTTCTCGTTTATGTGTAACAGAAAAGGTAAAACAGTTTATTTTCTTGTTTATTTTAAAGTAAACAATGGAGAAGAAAGTGGAATACATCACCACACAAAAAGGCAGAAAACAATTAGTTTTAAATGGATACGTTTTCTATAAAGAGTCCGAAAAGAAGGATCGCACTTACTGGAAGTGCGTAGAGTATGCGAAAAGTAAATGCAGCACACGAGTTATTACTGAGGCTTCGGATGTAAAGAGCAAAAATGAACACAATCATCTACCTGATCAGACCAATATTATTATTAAAAAAACAATATCCGAACTAAAACGAAAAGCCTTAGAAAGTCAGGGTGAAGCTAGTGGATCAGTACTTTCAGGTGTGTGTGATAAATTACCCTCTCATATATCGGCTCAGTTACCAGCTGAAAAATTAATGCAAAGAACAATAAACCGTACAAAACAACAGAAGGAAAATCTACCGCCAGCAACAATGCTATTTAATGATATGACAATCCCGGATGTTTTTAAAATAACCGCCAAAGGAGATAGTTTCCACCATGCCACACTGGAGGTAAACAATGAAAAAATATTGATTTTTTTCAACTGCTGCTAATTTTCAACATCTAAATAGGAGTCAACATTGGCAAAGTGATGCAACGTTTAAAGTGTGCCCGCAACCTTTTCACCAGTTTTTCACCGTACATGGGACAATAAATGACAAAACCATACCGCTTGTATATATTTTAATGCCAAGAAAAAGTGAGGAAACATATAAAATCGTGTTCGACAAAATCAAAGAGACTATACCTGATTCTAATCCGACTACAAAATTCATGGACTACGAAATGGCGCAAATTAAGGGTTTTGAATCAGTGTTACCAATACAACATTAAAAAACTTTTTGCATTAGCTTTTGTACAGGAGAATCATGTTGTTGAATTTTACGAACATTTGATTGAAAGTGAATACTACAAAAATCATGAAGAAGAAAATACAGATTTATTAGACTATGTTGAAACCACTTGGATTGGACAATTAACTCGTAGTGGAACGCAGCGCAGGCCAAAATACCCTGTACCTTTGTGGAACTGCTACCAGGCTACATTAGAAAGTAAACCACGCACCAATAATACATTAGAGGGATGGCATAGCAGACTAAACAAAAATTTCAATTCCAAGAATCCTAATTTATGGCACTTTTTGAGGGGCTTGCAAATGGAAGAACACCACCAGGAATTTAGAATATCACAAACAATTTCATTAGCAAACCAATAACCAAAACGAAAAAAATACAGGGATTACGAAAATAAACTGGAACAACTAATACGAGATTTTGACAAACACAATAAAGAAAATTTCTTCAATTCTGTTGCATTTAACATGAAATGTTAAGTAAACGTACAGTGGCATTGAATTTATTAAAAAAAATAAAACTCACGTTTCATGGACATCTGCGATACAGTGTGGCACGGGAGAAGTACATTAAAAAAAAAAACAACCTGAAGATCCATAAATCCGAGTCTGCAACAACGATCCATGTAAATATCCACAAAAAAAACCAAGAAAAAACAATCCGGCACGGAAAAATATGTGCAACTGCAAAACGAACCCATAAGTAACAAAATCCACAATACACAATGATCCAGAAGAAAAAGGATGAAAAAACCACTTAATTCAATGGAATAAAATCTGCTTGATCCAAAAAAATCCATGAAAAAAAAAAAAAATCCATAAAATCCAAGCACGAAGTAACGGAGACGCGAAGGCTAGAAAAAAGGTTTACAAATGGGCTTTAAAAATGGCACTTACGTTAACGTAAGCGGACGTAACGTGCGTAGGAAAACAAAAACAAACATTATATATATAGTTATATGCATGTTTCTAATCCTCTACCACCATCTACAGGACAAAAAGTATAATGCACATTGAACTTAAAAGCTTACATGTTATTGAATGTTATATATTTAATAATATATTTAGTATACAATTAAATTAAAATAAACTATTACTTCATATATTAAATAAAAGTTATTATAAATTGTTTTGTTATTAAATACAATTTAATAATTCTAAAATAAAAAAGCATATTTTTAAAATAACAATTGCATTAGTGCATTATTTATGTATTTGTATTACTTACCATATATAATGCATTGCTTACTATTTTCGCAAAATATATAGAAAAATTCAACATTTTTTTTCGACATTTATTTTTTCGACTAAATATTTGACATTTTTGTTTTCGACTATATTGAATTCGACATTATGACTGCACACCTACAAGATAGGTACCAAAATAACACTGACCAGAGCTTTGGTATCAAAGTATATGACAATGCATTACTTACCGTAAAAGCATTTCTGATGTTTGTATCTGCTTAGACTCACATGCTGTGCATAGGTCCGACATCCAGTGGTCACTGCGGAGTATTGCATTTTGTTTTTCGTAGTCGAAAAGGGGACGTCGACAAGGCGTGTCTGTAACACTATCCCTATAGTGACGTGCGTTGTACCCACAATCCCTCACGCGTCGAGGTCCCTCTGTTTGTATTTTTCTGCCCTGAGGGAGCCTTCTAGACGTGAGTGAGTACAGAAAAGAGAGAAATATAGGAAAGGATGTCTATGTTCCTTCCATCCGAGCGGGGAGGAAGGGCGGGCGCATGTGAATCTAAGCAGATACAACCATCAGAAATGCTTTTACGGTAAGTAATGCATTGTCTTCTGATGTTTGTTAATCTGCTTAGAATCACATGCTGTGCATAGACTAGCGAGCAGTACCCGGAGTTGGCGGTGGGTTATGAGAAGGAACAGTAGAGAAAAGATGTCTTAATACTGCCTGTCCCACCTGGGAGTCAGATCTAGAGTGTGCATCTAGACAGTAGTGTTTTGTAAAGGTGTGCACAGAACTCCAGGTAGCCGCTTTGCAGATGGACTCAAGGGGAACATGTGCAATGAATGCTATGGAAGCCCCAGTGCCTCGAGTGGAATGTGCTCTTGGCTTGAAGGGTAGTTCTCTCTTAGCAAGAGAGAAACAGAGAGTGATGCATTGTACAATCCATCTAGATATAGTGGACTTAGAAACTGCATCTCCTTCTCTTCCTGCTGCCACAGAGACAAATAACTGATTAGTCTTTCTCAGTGTTCTGGTTCTTTCCATGTAGAACATGACAGTTCTGCGTACATCTAGTGTATGCAGACTTTTTTCTCCCAAGCTGGAAGGGTTTTGAAAGAACGTTGGTAGTTCTATAGACTGGTTTACATGAAATTTCGAGATGAATTTTGGTGCAAACCTTGGGTGTGTGCGTAGAACCACCTTATTCTTGTGAACTGTTACGAAGGGGTCTAGTACAGAAAGAGCCTGTCGTTCACTTACTCTTCTAATGGAGGTGATAGCTATTAGGAAAGCAGTCTTAAGAGTGAGGTATTTAAGAGTTGCCTTGTGCATGGGTTCGAAAGTACCACGTTTAAGTCCCATCCAGGAGCTGGGTTAGCTATCGGAGGGTGTATTCTCTTTACCCGCTCCATGAAGGCCTTGATAACTGGTATCTTCCACCACGACACTAAGTTGGGAAGTGGTGTATGCAGAAAGTGCCGCTAGGTGGACTGTAATGGAATTAAACACTAGACCTGAATCCAGTAAATGGGTCAAGTACAGAATAATGTTAGTGGCAGAGCAGTCAACCGGGTTGATGTTCTTACCTCTACACTAGATGACAAATCTTTTCCACTTGCTGGAATACCAGTGCCGAGTATTAGGTTTTCTGGCTTCCCTGAGGATGTCCATACATCTCTGTGGGAGATGTAAATGTCCAAATTCTATGATCTCAGGAGCCAGGCTGCTAAGTTCATGGTCTGAGGGCATGGATGCAGAGTCCTGCCCTTGTCTTGTGACAGCATGTTGTACGGGCAGGGAAGTTTCATTGGGGGAGATAGGGACATCTCCATCAAGTGAGCGAACCATGGCTGCCGGGCCCACATTGGGGCCACTAGTATCATGGTAACCTGCTCCTGATGCATCTTGTGCACCACCTTGTTGAGGAGGGGAGTCGGGGGAAAGGCGTAAACAAATTTCCCTGACCATTGAATCGACAGACCGTTCCCCTTGGACTGGTTCTGGGGGTACCTGGAGGCGTAACTTTGGCATTGTGAGTTCTCCAGGGTTGCGAACAGGTCTATTTCCGGGAATCCCCATTGCGTGAAGACGTCTAAGACGATGTCTTCGTGCAATTGCCATTCGTACTCTTTGGGCATGGGGAAGTCTCTGCTGAGTTTGTCTGCTAGCAGATTGAGTTCCCCTGGTACATGTTGTGATAGTAGGAACATGTTGTGTTTGAGAGCCCACTTCCATATATTCTGGGACAGCTTGGACAGTCCTGGAGAGTGAGTGTCCCCCTGCTTGTTGAGGTAGTACATGGCTGTGGTGCTGTCTGTGAGGACCATCACTTGTAAGTGTTCCTGAAAGGCTTTCAGTGCTTTGAACACCGCTAGTAGTTCCAGCAGGTTTATATGCTTGGATGCTAAGCTCGGAGTCCACACTCCGTGAGCAGTCTGATGGGATAGGTGAGCCCCCCATCCTGTAAGGGATGCGTCTGTGGTTAGAGTGGCTTCCACTGCGGGTGTGGCAAAAGTTTTCCCCAATAACAGGTTTTCCTTTGTCCACCACCGTAGCGAGAGAACCAAGGCCTGCGAGACCACCACTAGATCGTCCCATTGTCCGTTGGCCAGACACCACTGGCTGTAAAGCCACTCTTGCATTGGGCGCATGCGCAGGCGCGCGTGAGGTACCAAATAAATACATGACGCCATCATCCCTAGCAAGCGCATTGCTTTGCGTACCGTCACCTCTCGACCTGCCACATAACTGGGGATCTGAAACAGCATGTTTTGGACCCTCTCGTTGGAGGGGAAGACGAGGCCGTCCTTTGTTCGAATTAGAGCCCCAAGGAATTGTTAGATTTGGCTGGGGTCTAAGCTGGACTTCTTTTAGTTGATGGAGAAGCCCAGTTGGGACAAAAGGTCTACAGTCTTTTGGGTATTGGAGAAGCATGTTTCGTAAGAATCCCCTGCTATGAGCCAGTCGTCGAGGTAAGGGTATACCGGGATGGATAACCTGCACAGGTGGGCCGCTGCCACTGCCAGTACTTTCGTGAATACCCTTGGTGCAGATGCTATCCCGAAGGGTAGTACTCTGAACTGGTAGTGTTTGTCCTCTATCTTGAACCTGAGGTATTTTCTGTGCGCTGGCAACATTAAAATATGAAAGTATGCATCTTTCATGTCTAGTGTTGTCATGTAATCCCCCTGTGATAACAGTGGGATTACTTCCTGCAAGGTTACCATACGAAACTTTTGGGGTTTGACAAACTTGTTCGCTGGGCGCAGATCTAATACAGGGCGCATGGTTAAATCCTTTTTGGGTACAAGGAAGTACACTGAATAAATACCTTCTGTTACCTGAGATAGGGGGACAGCCTCTATAGCTTCTTTTTTCAGTAGCTCTTCTACTTCCTGAAGAAGAATAGTGAGGTGTTCCGGTGTCATGCGTCGGTTCCGTGGGGGTCTGTATTTCGGGGAACCGTTGAATTCGATGCAGTATCCGTGGGCTATGGTGGATAATACCCAGCGGTCTGACGTTATTCCCTCCCATGCTGAAAGGAACGATGTTAGCCGGCCCCCGACCGGTGATGCATGGGAGGGGACCCGAATCTTCGGGTCATTTGTTGGTATTGGACGTGGGGCCTTTGGGACTGGAGCCGCAACCTCTTACTTTGCCACGACGTTGGCCTCTTTGACTGAACTGGGTGCTTTGGTTAGAGGGCCAGTTGGTAGCAGAGTAAAATTGCTGTTGGCTTTGCTGCTGGCGTTGGCCCCGAAAGGAGCGTCTATTGCCATAGCTACGTCTGTTAGGTGGCCTAGAAATTTGGTCAAGAGTCTTGATGGTATCAAACTCTTTCTTCGCATGTTCTAGGGCTTCATCAACTGCTTT
Source organism: Ambystoma mexicanum (assembly GCF_040938575.1). Lineage (NCBI taxonomy): Eukaryota > Metazoa > Chordata > Amphibia > Caudata > Ambystomatidae > Ambystoma > Ambystoma mexicanum. The sequence goes on from NC_090924.1 coordinate 406,799,683, forward strand.
CCCAAACAGATGTGTTTGTTCTATGGGCTTATTTATCAGGGAAGCCTGGGTTTCCGGCTTAAATCCCGAATTGCGCAACCAGACATGGCGTTTGAGAAGTATTCCCTGAACCAGGGAACGGCCAGCCGTCTCTGCGGCATCTAAGGAGTTCTTTACGATGCCCTGGTTTACAAGAGTTCCCTCTGAGATTATAGCCAGCAGGCGCAAACGCAGGGGTTCTGGTGCGTCCTCTGCTTCGCTGCGCAGCTTGCTCCACTGTGCATCTGCATAGCTAGCTAGTAGGGAATTGTTATTTGCAATCCTAGTTGAGAAGGCGGCAGAGGTCGTGATTCTCTTCCCAAGTGCATAGAGCTTCTTGCCCTCTTTGTCAGGTGGTGCCTCACTAGTGGATAGTGGTACCCCCGCTCTTTTTCTTGTATTAGTAACTACAAGGGAGTCCGGAATAGAATGTCCCCTGATGTACAAAGGGTCAGAGGACGAAGGGCTGAAGAGCTTTTCTATCCGAGGGTTTACCCCTCTGACTAAGGCCGGATTGGAAAGGGAAGGAGTTATTCTTCTCCTTATGGAAGCCAGGAGCGGAATAGATTGACTAACCGGGGCTTTTTCTTTAATAACTTTTTCTACAAAGTCTATGTCCGGAAGAGTCTCCCCTGTGTCTATTTCAAAATGCGCTGCTGCCTTGCGCAATAGTGCATTAAGTGAAGGTTGGTCATCTATGGGGGAGGTGTTTCCAATAGGTGAGTCCTTGGGAGGAGAAGGGTGAAAGACATCAGGGTCTGAGTGCACTGATGGGGATTGCCAAGGCTGCACTGATGAAGATTGCCAGGGCTGTGAGGTAGCTGTATCTTCTTCAAAAGCTCCTGCACTAGTGTAAGGGTCTTCTTCAAACCCCTCTTCCTCATGTACTTCCTCTTCACCCAAACACTCCTCATCTTCCTGGAGGTATTGCTCCTCTTCAGTGAGGTCATATGCGTCTGTAGAAGGGGGAAACAGCCTAGGAATCTTGACCCTAGGGTCATCCTGGGTCCATTCTCTTGGTCTTTTGGGTGTGGGTGGGTTTTGGCTACCCAAAAACCTTTCCATTTTTTCCATACAAGAATGGAGTCTTTCAAGGGTCTCATGGGGACCCCCTGAATAGTCTAGAGGGGGGAAATCAGTGTTTTCACCTTCAAAACGCTTCGAACGCTCCCACAACGTCGACGAAAGGTTTCCGTCGCCCTCAGAAAAGCCCTCCGGTAGTTCAGAAGTGCCCTTAGATGAAGGGGGCAGTTCCTGGCTACTCTTGTGCTTTTTCGGCGTTTCTATATCTTTTGGTGCGGTATTCGACATCTGTTTCGTCGTCCGCTTACGCTTGTCTTCGGAAACAATTCTCGCCAGGCTCTCGACAACGAGTTCGTCAGTAGAGGGTTCTGGAGTCGACGTTGCCTGCGTTATGCGTTGTTTCTCGACGGCCGCTCTATGGAGCGTTACGTCGGATGTTTTTGAGGTAGCGCCTGTGTTAGATGAAAGCCCAATCGCTGGTCGCGGCTGCATTTGCGGGTGGGGCTTGAGACCCTTACGGTCTGAGGTAGACGCCGGAGTGCCCTGCGTCCCCTTCGGCACTGATGGATCCTTCGTCCTCGACGTAGAAGAGCCGTGGGTTGTGTGTTTAGGCCAATGGGGTCTGTGTGTGTCCTTGTCGCCGGGGTGTTCATCCCCATAAGCAGGGCGTGAGCCGAGCCCGTCGGGGCCGGGGACGGACGTCGAGGAGCGCGAGCGCTCCTTCTGGGGGTTAATGACTTCCGTAACAGACGTCGAGTTATCACCCTCCTCGTCACTTTCTGTAACAGCGGCGGCGGGTGAGGAAACTGACTTCGACATAGCGTAGTCCACCACCTCTTAACTTTTCGTTCTTTAAGAGTTCTTGGTTTCAAGAGCTTACAGGCCCCGCAGCTGTCCTCTTTATGATCGAGGGGCAAGCAACGATTACAGAGCCTGTGTTTGTCCTTCCAAGTGTATTTGCCCCTACAGCGTGGGCAAAACTTAAAAGGTGTCCTCTCCATAGCTGAGGCAATAAAAACTGGTGATAACAACCCCAAGGGAAAGATGGGGGAGAAAGAAAGACATTCTCGACGAGAAGATAAAAGTTCGAACCCCCACTCTCCCTACTGTATGTTGGCCGGCGAGGCCTGGCCACGTGTTCGGCAGCGCCGAAGGATCTCCTCCGTCTCTTCCCCTCCGTCGAAAACTTGCTCGGCGGAGAAACAGCTTCACAGCTAACGTCGAGGGGAGGGATCTTTAACAATAAGTATAAATTAAGGACCGAGGTCCGTAGTAAGTGTTTTGCAATGTCTCTCTAGGAGTTCCGCGTAAGGCGACCATAAGCTGGGCGGAAAGAAACAATCTGAGGGACCTCGACGCGTGAGGGATTGTGGGTACAACGCACGTCACTATAGGGATAGTGTTACAGACACGCCTTGTCGACGTCCCCTTTTCGACTACGAAAAACAAAATGCAATACTCCGCAGTGACCACTGGATGTCGGACCTATGCACAGCATGTGATTCTAAGCAGATTAAATAAATAATTTTCTGATGTTTGTTAAAGACACACTTATAGAAACACTCCAGCACTATTATTGTAAGCAAGTTCAAAACACAGTCACTATTAATATATATACATCCCTTATTCCTTATTAGACAAGTCTTAGTTAACACCACTTATTTTCAGAGAGAGGTGAGCGCTTAACTAAAAATGGCACTCCAATAAGATATCAAAAAAAGGGAGGGAAAAGGCAGAAATTAGAGAAGCACACAACACTAATACTTTAGAAGCACCCAGCAAGGCAGGAAAGTCAAAGTCTACTTGTGAGCAAAATGTTCAGAGGCCAGGCTCCCTCTTAGAGAGAGTAGAACACCAATGCACCCAAGATCACACAGTTTAAGAGGCTTGAAAAGTCTTGCAGAGTGTTCAAAAAGGAATTAGTTCAGCTCAGAAAAGTTCAGTTAGCCAGCCTAGGGCCAACCCAAGTGGTAAATTGAGGATTTAAGAGACACCCCACACTGACCGTTGCGAGGGGGGCCAGGCGGACACAGTATCTTGAAAGTGGAGAGAATCCTCCAGCGGGGGCAGTTGTGCCTGGCAGCAGGTGCAAGTCGCTGCGTCGTCCAGAGGAAGAGAGGATCTTGACGTGGAGGAAAGCTGAAGGTCGTTGCACTGCCAGGGAAGAAACCAGCCGCGGAGTTCTCCGGTTAAAAGGTACTACCCTTTTATTTGCGGTAGTGGTAAAACGTGGTATCTCGGTTGCCGGGGTGCTTGGCACAGGCAAGGCGGCCACGAGATGATCCGGGAAGGTGAAAAGACGGGCAAACTGGTTATCCCCACCAGTCAAAGGAAGAAGACTCCTCGGATGAAGATCTTCTCTGTCGTCGGAAGAAGTGGTGAGGCGGTTCAGCAGGGCTCCACCGGTGGTGTCGTCGTTGCTGGTCGGCTCAGCTTCTCCCTCTTCGGATTCTTTGGTCCTGTGGCGACTTCTGAAGTTCCAGTCCCCAAAGCTCTGCTTTTATGCAGAAAACCCCCATTCATCAGTCCTAGCTGTTACTCAAACATGCTAAGTGGTGAGCCGGGCGGCTCACCACTGGGCCAATCACACAAGAGTGCGACTTGAGTTGCAGAAGCAACTCAGTCCAGGGTGCCTAAACCCCCCCCCCCTCCCACACATCCTGTAGACCCAGACAGAGTGGCACCACTTTTGGAGGCTTCTGTGTAGAAGCCCGCCAAAAAGTTGAACAAAGGGCTCTACTTGGGTTGGAGTTACAGAGGCGAACACAAGCGCCATTTTAAAACCGAGTCCTGGCAAAAAGACCAACCGGGGAATAAATAACCCAGCGGTATCTTTAACATTGCACCAAAAAGTGGTGCGTTTAAAATGAATGAGAAAATCCCATAGTAAATATGCTTAAGGAATATTTTGCGTGGTAACCACTGCCACCAGCCAGAAACTCGACGAGTGGAGACTGCACAGTGCCTCCCCAAAATACAGACCCAGGGGCAATCTAATTACCCCTACCAGTACTTCCACACTATGATGGTTTGTACTGGTTCTGTTCCCAATTTAAGACTAGTAAAGTCAATGGTGACTTTACATGCCCTGGGAGACAGTAGTCAGCCCCAGGGTATGGAGTCTATGTTTGGGGGTCACTATGACACCCCTGTGTTACTGCACTGAGGGTGCTGTGTAACACACCAAAAACCACATGAAACCCTATGGAGTAAAAGACCCCATAGCCCATAAAACACATTTTAAAGTCAAAGGATATGTCAAATCATGTCTAAGAGTGGGAGAAAAAGAGTCTCACTCTTAGAAGGAGAAAAAAATAAACCCCAAAAATCCAGCAAAGCTGCTGGGGGACTCACTAGGTTTGGGAAATTAGCCTTAACAGAGAATTCTCCCTAGCACATAGTGATTGTAGCTTGATCGGTGGGCAGACTGACATGATTAGGTGCCGAGGATAGCACAGCTGTCTCACACGCGTTGGTGAAATAAGGATAAGGGTGAAGTGTTCCCAAAGTAGCATTAGTACTACTTTGTGAAGTAATGGGTTTGGAGGAAATACGCATGCAAATATATCTGACCAGTTCATCCATACAGCGTTGCCTAGAGACCACTGTTGTGGTTAACACCAAGGCTCTGCATTTTGTGTTCAGTGCCATCGCAAAAACATATATTGATGGGTGGAGACCCAGACACAAAAAACTTGAGTATGTTTGTGCCGAGTTCCAATTTGTGATCCTACACTAGATCTTCTTAAGTTGTCTGCCTGGCATCTGTGCACTCCTGTGAGCTTGGATGTTTGTTGACACATCAATGCAAAATGTGATGTGCAAGAAGAGACAATGCCTTTGAATGTGTGCCGTCTTGTTTGCTAATGTAGAACATGGCTATAGTATAGTCTGTGTTGATAAGCAAACTCTTGTTTTGAAGTAGTTCCTGCCAAGAGTGTAGGACCATTTTGATTGAAGTCCCAGAATGTTTATGTGCAGATCCATTTTCTGTTTTGACCACTTCCCTACGCTGTGAGTTCTTGACAATGCACCACCAGCAGGCCTGTGAAGTGTCTTTGGTGATGGTAATGTATAGATACAGATTGACAAAATGATTTGCGCTTCAACATATTTTTTTCTGCACACCACTATTGCGCGTTTACCACCTTGTGTGACACCACCGCTAGAACATCCGTTCTGCCAGATGTTGGTAACCATTGGCTTGTGACCCACTGATGTAAAGGCACATGTTGATGCATGCATTAGGAAAGTTGAAAGTACATGACGCCATCATCCCAATAGTTTTATAACCTTTCTGCCCATTATCAGATAGCTAAACATAATAAGGGAGTTTGGCTACCAAGTCTTGCACTTTTTATTGGGAGGTATAGGCCATCACATTGTTTGTGTTCAAAATGGCTCCTAGAAATAGTTTTGTTTGACTTGTTGCATGGCTTGATTTTTGTTAATTGATTGAAAAACCCAAATATTTGGCGGATCAGTTGCATCCTGGGAATGTTCGGTGCCCATTACTGCACTCTCCCTTATCAGCCAGTCGTCTTGATGAAAACGAAATTAAGTTCTAAGCACGGGACCAGTATTGAACCTGTGCTGCTCATCATAGACTAATTTCCAAAAATAGCATGTGGCCTTGAGCTACCCTCCCGGTGCCTACGGTAGGTCAAGGGTACACTGGTATGTTCTGGCATTGCAGATGTGCTGCCACTACCGCAAGCACCTTTGCAAACACATGAGGTGCTGATGCAAACCCAACAAAAACAAACAAAAAGAAGCACTTTGAATTGAAAATGTCGACCGTCCACCTTGAAATGTAGGTATGCATCGTTCATATCCAGCGCTGACATGTAACAGACCCCTTCTTTTTTAGAAGCAGGTTTACTGTTCGCAGATTAGTCCTTCAGGACCTTTGGGGCTTGACATTTTTGTTTGCTAGCCGCGAGTCTAGAAATGGCCGTTGTCTGCTCCGTCGTCATCCCTATCGGGATTTTCACTGTTGCCTCACACGTCCTCCTGGATCGTGTGGATGGATGCCTGGTCCTCCTCGTCAGAGTAAGAAATATCCGTGCCCTGGAGTATGGTCGAGGCCTCATCCAACCCCCACCACCCTTTATTGAATACCAGGGAGTCTGGTTCGGGCTCAGGGATGGCATCCTCTTCTGCGGGGGCTGATGCCGCCTGTCTCGGGGGCAGAGATGCTCTGGGCAGTGTCAGGGCTACCTTGCCTGGGTCAGCCCCCTGGGCCTTCGAGAGGGCAGCCGCCACCAACTCTATCATCGAAGAAGACTTCACCTGGGCCAGCTGGTACTTCTGGGGTAGGTTGGTCATCTTTCCTGCGCCTTTGTCTTCTGTGGCCTTTCTGCTGCTTGACCGCGTTAGCCGATTTCCTCTTCGAGAAGGAGCTGGAGCGATGGAGGCAGGTGGTGAAGATGAGCACGCCCTGCCCATTGTGGGATCCGCAGCGCCTCCAAAAGGAAACAGACTCGCAGTGATTGGTCTTGTCTTGGGCCTCCACGGATGGAGCACCCTCAAAGGACTTAGAAGCCCACTCTTCAAACTGGCCGGTCCTAGGTGAGGCATGCCCTTGCTTCCCGCACGGGGCAGAGGCCTTGGCGCTGAGCCACGCTGCCAGCCTACTCTGACGATCCTTCATGGTTTGTTTAGAGAACCCGAGGCAAGTTTCGCAATCCGCTTCCCTGTGATCTGGATGGAGAAAGTAGAGGCACTGGCAGTGTTTGTTCTCTACAAACACATTCCGCAGTCCGCAGCTGGAGAAGAGTTTGAAAAAGGAACTTCCCTCCTTCTCCTCCGACATGGTCCGGAGGGCGGAGTAGGCCTGATGGCCTTCTGGAATCACAGGGGCCTGTGCACTTTGGGGTGCTCACGGCCCTCAGACTGGGCCGCAGTAAGTTCCATAACAACAAAGGACACTTTCCTATGTCAGGCAGAAGCCCTACAATTCAGTCTTTGGCACTGAAATATGACCTGTGGGGGCTCAAAAAGTGGGAAGATGGGCCCCATGGATGCCTTTGCCATAATGACCCGCTCTGATGAGGATCCATCTGGCTCACATGCCCCCTCCTCCCCCCGTAAATCCCCCTCCACCGAGAGGGACACCTCCTACCAACACCAACATGGATCCTTACATGACAGGATTATAAGCAGGATTTGGTGCTGTAAATATTGAACTAGTTGACATTGGCACCAGCAACACCTCGCTGCGGACAGACCTACAGAAAGAAAGCTCCAGGATCACTGCAGCCGAAAAACGAGTGGGGGACCTTGAAGACACCGGTACAACACATAGTAGAGACATTGAGAACATCAAGAAAGACCTGAAGGCAGTCCGGGTAAAATGCAAAGACTTAGAATCACGGTCTCCTCATAACATCAGCATGGTGGGCATGGCAGAGAAGACCCTCAACGTCCCCATGACACCTTTATAGAAGAAGCCCTGCCTGCCAGGTTCCTGAGAGCACAATTCTCGGCCCAGTTCCTGGGAAACGCGCACATGGATCTTTGGCCCGCCACCCAAACCTGGGGCCCCTCCGCATACAATTATTGCCCCGTTGCTCAACTACCGGGAGCGAGATCAGATCATTCGACTGGCATGCGAAAAAGGGCACCATACAATACGATTCAGCCAGGATTAATCTATACCCAGACTTCTCCAGTCCAGACAGCCAGGTGCAATTTCAACCAGGTGAAGCGGGCCCTCAGGGAGAGAAAGATTTCGTACTCCATGATGTTTCCAGCCAGGCTCAGAATTCAGCATGCAGGCAGAGTCCACTTTTTCAATACCACAGAGGACGCCCCGGAGGACGCCACGACCTACGTTGAACAGAATATTCCGACCCTGGATATCAACGACTGACACTGACGCTGCTCCCCTGATCATCCTTCGGATTCACTTTGCCACAACCATTTTAAAGCATACAGCAGTAGGGTCCTCTAAGCTTGATATTTATTCGTAATGCAGAGCAGGTCACTTTACTGCTCAGATGTTCTTGGCTGGATGCGCACGTTGCCTCCCAATGCTTAAGAATGGGTTACTAAAAAAGGGGTATACACTGTCAAGTTTGGTAGCTGGTGAGGGTGTGGGGGTCGGGGGGGTGTTTGAAAAATAAATAAAACATGACGGTCACAGTTGGGATAATATAATATCTGGACACTTGCATGGTCCGATTCAGAAGAACTGTAAGGTGTAATGGCTAGGTCCGACTACCCGATTAGACTACTCACCTAGAATGTTCATGGTCTGAGTAATCCCACCAAGGCACAGAAAATATTACCTTATGTCAAAAGACATAACGTTCGGATCCTAATGCTACAGGAGACCCATGCCACAGCTAAAGTGGTGGACTCATTCGCTCGCTACTGGGGCCCTCAAAACCTCGGTACGGACTACTCACCACAATCTAGGGGAGTTATTACTATGATACATCATTCTGTTGGCTTCCAGATGACTAAATCATTATTTGTTCCATTGGGCAGATATGTTATTATATGGGGCATGCTGAGGGGACATCACACCGCCCTTGTCAATACAGAAGGTCTGAACATTGACGACCCTAACTTCTACCTCAATATAGTCCAGCTAATATCTCCACTGGACAACATCAAGGTACTCTGGGACGGGGACTTCAACACTACTAAACACATTGCAGGATAGGACAGCTAAGGCCTCCCACCGCTTAACAAGGCAGCACATACCATCCTCCAAGCCATGACCCATATAGCCCTCACTGACGCCTTGAGGGAGCTACACCCCTTGGTTGCGGAATACACTTTCTACTCCTCGGTCCATGACTCTGGTTCACGCAAAAGACTACTGGCTATATTCCCCAGACTATGTCTCATTTACAACAGACTGCTCCATTCTCCCTTGCATCATTTCAAACCACTCCCCAGTGCTACTGGAGATCCATGTAGATCGCCAAGTCCCTGGCCTCAGACTGTGGAGGATGCCACCCGCCCTATTGCATGACACCACAGTAAATGACCCACTGAGAACAGAGATGTTGAGTTCTTTGGCCGCAACAAGGGCTCAGTGGTCTCCCCATCAGTGGCATGGGAAACCGTCAAGGTCTGGTTGAGTGGTCATGTAGAGTCCATGGCACATGGGTCCCTACACCTCAAACGTCAAGAATTAAATCGGACTAAGATTCAGCTACGATCATTGGAAAACACATATGCCCTAACACCGGGGGACGCAACACTTGCTCAGCTACGTACCCAGCTGGACGAATTCCACAGATTAGTGGACCGCGAGGTCCTCTACATCACTGCTCCCGCTAGAAGATACAGAGAGCGGGACAAAGCTAGCCGATCCCAAGCCAGACTGGTTAAAGCTGATAACAATATGGAACCAATCACAAGTGTCTGCAGGCGAGATGGGGAGGCATGTGTGGGGGGGAGGGGGGGGGCGATTAATTAGGTGTTTATAGAATTTTATTCAACATTGTATGCAAACGTTGACTCAGTATCGGACAGTGACCTTCACAGGTACATAGACTCAATCCCAGTTCTCAAAATCTCCACTGGGTCATGTGCTATGCTGGAATCCCCCCTGGCCATAGAGGAGATAGGACAAGCAATCAAAGTCCTTACAGCTGTGAAGGCTCTGGGCCCAGATGGCCTTCCTCTAGATCTCTACAAAACAAGGCTGTCATCGCAGGGACTCTCCCGTCGTTACTGAGAGAGGTAGTTATCTCAGTCGTATTCAAACCTAATAAACCCCCAGAGGAGGCCTCATTTTATCGCCCCCTATCCTCAATCAACTCAGACACAAATCTACGCTAAGGCCATAGCAAACCGCTTAATGCCCCATATTAATTATTTGATACACCCTCGCCAATCAGGCTTTATCCCCTCTAGATCCACTTCATTGAACCTACACTGATTATTTGCCATCATTTCCCAACTAGACCCTCAAGCCAAAGTAATAGCTGCCTTACTAGATGCTGAGAAAGCTTTCGATTCAGTATACTGGAAATACATGTTTGCTTTCCTTGGGCGATTTGGATTAGGACCCCAATTCCTTAGCTACGTGCAGCTACTATACAACGCGCCATGGTCAGATCGAATCATACCCTTTCGCCCAGGTTCCCCCTTTGTAGAGGTACACGTCAGGAATGCCCCCTCTCACCCCTTGTATTCGCCCTCACTATCGAAATAATGGCAGCGCTCATCCGTCAAAAACACTCCAAGCGGGGTATACGGATAAGGGGATCTCCCCAACTCGTTATATGTGGATAATACCCGATTATATATCAGAGACCCCCCGAGTCCAACCTAGCCCCCGTTATGAACGACAAACACATTTTCCAGATACTCTGGTTTCAAGGTCAACGCATCTAAGTCAGAAATCACACCACTCTCCCACAGTACAGATGGGGGCAATACTGGGTTTCCACTGGTCCCCCACCTCGGCCCGATATCTTGGGATAGTAATAGCCACCGACCGACACACTCTATATTTGACCAATTACGAACCATTCATTCTACAACTGGAAACCAAGCTCAGACTCTGGAACTGTTACACACACATCACGTTGGTCACTATGGTCCCGAAACCGATTATGCGGTGAAACTCGGTTTGGTACTTCCAAGATGGCGGACCGCAGAACAGTCCGCCTTGAACACAACTTTGCAGTCTCTAGATGTTCGCCGGGAATGCAGCGAGACACTCACGTGATTCCATATACGGCACGAAGTTTGACTGCACTTTGCGTCGCTACTGTTATGGCAGACGCTCCGTGAGTTCGTTCCTAGGAGTTCTCATTGTATTCTACCTTTGCTTTCCTACATCCTATTGTACTAATACTGTCTTGATTCTATTTTAGACTTCCTTCCCAGCCGCTTCGGACCGCTCTATTTCCGGGGCCATTTCCTCCTTCCCGTCCAGACGTTCAGCTCTATTCCATTCTTTGGGGTTCCTTCCGGGTAATTATTTACTACAGTTTAGAACTGGGTTCTCTATCCCATCCTACTATTCCCATCCCATTGTGCACACACTTACCTCTTGATTACTTTCTAGATCTCCCGTCCTTCAGCCCTCTCCGAACTCTCCAAACCCCCGCTCTCAGGGAATGCTTCAGGTATTCGAGGATTTGCCATTTAAAAGGTTAGGAGTTCTTCTATCTTCTTAATTACTTACCGCTCGCCTCTCCCGCAATCACCTTACCATGTTGTCTATTGCCATCAGAAGAAGCCTTCCCGCATCATCATTGGAGACGTCACCTTCATTCTGTGATCAAGATACCGGATTCTGGATCCCGTCAGGGTTTTCTTCCCCAGAGGGTTTCCCTGCCGGTCGCACACTTTCTCTCGGGATTTCATTACCGGGGAGCAGGTGCTGCGGCGGTCGGGGTAACTTTTACAAGCTGCATTGGCCGTTCCTTGATCTTATAGTCTGCCAAGATGAGACTTTCTTTTTATTCTGAAGTCGATTTCGACTAGAAGTAACAGGAACATCCTTCCTATATCAATATTCAGACGCAGCGCGTTACTGAAAATGATTGTAGTGCCCGAAGTGCTATACTTAATTCAGTAACATTCCGATATGGCCGGGAGGGACTATTTTTTACCAGGCTGCAAACAATGGTAGCAGCATTTGTGTGGAATAATGGGTTCGAACAGGATGATCTGGATGAAAATGACAGAGCTATACGACACTGGAGGCCTTGCAGCACCAGATTTCGAACTTTATTACAATGGGGCTCAAGCCCAATTTGCACCCTACTGGTTCACAGACACCGAGAACTTTCCACATCTCTGTGTCAGAAAATATGCAGCTTCCCCTATTGATCTCAGATCAATATTATTTGCACAATCCTAAACTGACCCCACAGCTATAGACCCGGTGGGAAGCACAGTAAATGCCTGGTCCAGAAATGTCCAGAGGATTGGCGTTACCACTTTGTACTGTAATATGTCCCCCTTATGGCATTATCCATGTATCTCCCCCACACATGACCTAGGGCTACAGAGAATGAGTGACCCCTAAGGACAGCCAACACTAGGACATGTTCCTGCATGGAACATTCATATTGCTTACCAACTTCCAGGCTAGAATAGGGCTAGGACCCGCTAAGGTACTGCAATACAATCGGATGAGAGCGGCATTTCATCATTGATGGCCCTCCTTCCCGACAGAACTGCCAGTCCACCCATTTATACAGACCGTCAAGACACCAGCTGGGGTCGGCTGTGGCACGGCCAAGCTATACGGATTGATACAGACCCATACCCCCCACGTTCAACAAAAGAACAAGTTACTTCTTACCTTGTAACGTTCTTTCGATGGGATGTTCCTCCGACGTATTCCTTATCTTAGATATCTCCTTCCAGCTCTGCTGGCCTCGGAAGATTTTTCTCTAGAGGGCGCTGCGCATCGAAGTCCGCCTAGTCGATGTCCCTCGACAGCCGCCGTATCGACGTCATCATGCCTATAAAGGCCGCACACAGCATCCGTTGCTCAGTTCCGTTTTGTAGCCCACAGTATTTCTGTCTGGACTAGACTAATCACCCTGAAGGAGCGTAAGCTGCAACAACAAGGGAAGTAGAACTGCGGGGATGGATGGGAGGGTCGATAAGGAATACGTTGGAGGAACATCCCATCGAAAGAACGTTACAAGGTAAGAAGTAACTTGTTCTTCGAAGGGATTGTGTCCTCAGACGTATTCCTTATCTTAGATAGGCTCCCATAGCAGTATTCTATTAATGGAGGTGGGAGTACGGACTTCACGCTGTCTTCTATTGATGAATAGAGTGCAGTACAGCCCTTCCAAACCTAGTCTCTTGACTGGAGGAGGAATCCAAGTTGTAAAATCATGTAAAGGTATGGACAGACGACCATGTGGCGGCCGCACAAAAGTCTTTCACCGGCACACCTCTTTTGAGGGCCGATGAAGCTGCAATACCTCTGGTCGAATGAGCCCTAAGGGTTTGAGGGGGCTCATTCCCTGCCAGTTTATAACATTCCAAAATGGCTAGAAAGATCCATCTGGAAATAGTCTGCTTAGCTATTGGTAACCCCAGCTTGTGACCTGTGTAACCTACAAACAGTTGGTCTGCTTGTCTTATCCTGGCTAGTCTACTGATGTAAAAACTTAAAGCCCTTCCAGGGTCCAGCCTGTGTAACCTCTCTTCCTCTTTCCCCGGATGAGGAGGAGGATAGAAAGATGGTAGGGTAATCTTCTGAGTGATATGGAATTCAGAAACCACCTTTGGGAGGAAATTATGCTTCACTTGCAGGACAACTTTGTCTTTGTGAAAGATTGTATGAGGGGGTTTACAAGAAAGAGCTTGTAATTCGCTCACCCATCTAGCAGATGTAAGTGCTATTAATAAAACAGTTTTAAGGGTAAGGAATCTTAACGAACAAGAATGGAGTGGTTCGAAAGGTGTGCCCATCAGGAAAGTTAGGACTAAGTTTAAATCCCATAGGGGAACCTGGAATGGTCTTGGGGGATAAACATTGGTTAACCCCTTTAGAAACTGTATTACCAAGGGTAACTTGAAATAGGATGGTTCTTCCACAGTGCGCTTAAAGATGGATAGCGCTGCGAGATAGCCCTTAATGGGGCCAACTTGAAGGCCTGAATTCGCCAAATAGAGTAGGAAGGACAAAACCATTGGTGTACCACATGAAAAGGGGTCGATATTCTGTTCTCTACACCAGCTGCAAAATCTGTTCCAACGGCAGCGGTATAAAGACTTTGTTGCTGGCCTCCTTGCCGAAAGTAACACCTCCATAACATCATCAGGGAGGCCCCAATCCTTGTACCTCAGCCTTTCAGAAGCCAAGCATGAAGGTTGAGGGTTTTGATGTCTGGATGGAGAACCTGACCTCCCTTCTGTGAGAGTAGGTTCTCTCTGAGTGGAAGTCGAATTGGAGGGCAGATGGACAAGTCTAGAAGGTCCGGGTACCACGTTCTCCTGGCCCAATCCGGGGCAATTAGGATCATGGTTCTCCGGAATCTTCTCAACCTCCTGATCATTTGAGGAATGACAGGGGCCGGTGGGAACGCGTACAGAAGCGGAAACTCCCAGTCCACTATGAACGCGTCGCCCAGAGCTCCTCTCGGGGGAAATTCCCTTGAGCAGAACAGATCGCACTTCCTGTTGACACTGGTGGAGAACAGATCCACCTGAGGGGTTCCCCAAAGGGCGAAGATCTCTAGAAGGACTTCCTGAGCTAGATCCCACTCGTGGGAGACTGTGCTCTGCCTGCTCAGAGCGTCCGCTGTCAAGTTCTTCTCTCCGGCTAGGTGAACTGCCGATAGAGAGATTCCTTCTTGGATTGCCCAAAACCAGAGCTGCATCGCCTCTCTGCACAGGGGTAGTGATCCTACGCCTCCTCTTTTGTTGAGGTAATGCATGGCCACCGTGTTGTCCGTCATTATCAGGACATTTTTCCCTTGTACAGCCGGCAGGAACGCCTTCAACGCAAGTCTGATGGCCCTCAGCTCTAACAGGTTGATATGTAGTCTGGACTCCGGTGGAGACCAACGACCGCTGATGGTCAAGTCGTTGGCTTGTGCTCCCCACCCCGTGAGTGAGGCATCCGTGACTACTGTTATCTCCGGCCAGGGTTGCCAAAACTGTTCTCCTTTCAGAATGTTCTCCTGACAGGCCCACCACTGAAGGTCTCGAGGCACCCTGTCGGGAACCTGAAGAAGATCTGTCATTCTCCCTGAGAATTGTGACCACTGAGTCCTCAGTGCCCACTGGAGGGATCTCATTCACAGGCGAGCCTCTGGCACTAGGAAAATGCAGGATGCCATGAGGCCTAGCACCCTCAAAAAGTCGAAGGCTGGGAGACGTTGGGCATCTTGGAACTTGGTAACCATCTGTAGAATATCTTGAGCCCTCACCTCTGGTGGCGAGGCTTTTCCCAGGGTAGAGTCCAGGATCGCTCCTATGAACTGGAGTCTCTGCGATGGTATCATTTGTGACTTCTTTAAATTGAGGGAAAAGCCCAGTCTGTGAAGGGAGTGGCAAACGTGATTTAGCTGGATCTGAGCTTGTTCCGAAGATACAGCCCTGATAAACCAATCGTCCAGGTAGGGGTAGACGTGAATCCCTTCCCTCCTTAGACTTGCCGCCACTACCGACATTAACTTGGTGAAGACCCTCGGGCAGAGGTCAGCCCAAATGGCAGCACTCGAAATTGATAATGAGAGTTGCCAATTGCGAACCTCAGGTATTTCCTGTGTTTGAGATGGATAGGCACATGGAAATAAGTGTCCTGAAGGTCCAGAGATACCAACCAGTCCTGGAACTGAAGGGCCTGAAGGATCTGAGAAAGAGTGACCATCTTGAATTTGTCTTTCCTGAGGAATTTGTTCAATTCTCCAAGTCCAAGATGGGTCTCAGTCCTCCGTCTTTCTTTGGAATGAGAAAGTAATGGGAGTACCAGCCCTTGTTCCTCTCCGCTACAGGTACCGGTTCTATGGCACCTTTCTCTAGCAGGTCCAAAATTTCCTGCAAGAGGAGCGGATCTGGAGCTTTCTGAGAGCTGATCCCCGGTGGATGACTCTGAGGTATGCGTAGGAGAGGCAGGCAGTAACCTTGGGCAACTGTTTCCAATGCCCAAGCATCTGACGTGATAGCCTGCCATTCCGCTAGATGTTGAGTTAACCTGCCTCCTACAGGTGTCCTGTGAGGGAAGTCCTCAGAGTGGTTTTGGGGCGGCTGATGCAGATGCCGATGGTAAAGAGGCACCTGCTGTTGCTGCGGCTTTTCAATATCTACCCCGTCCACCTCGGGTAGTTCTTCTTTGACCCCTTTGAGCCGGTCGTCCTCTACCTCTTCCGAATGCAGAGTAGAAGCGAAAGGACTTGCCCCTCGCAGAGGTTCCTGTGGGACGAAAAGGTGTCTGACGGATTGCAGCGCCTAGGGATTTAGCTGCTGCTTTTGAAGTTTGTAGTTTCTCTAAACTGTCATCCGCTTTTTCCCGAACAAAGAAGAGCCATCGAATGGCATGTTCAAGAGCCTGGCTTGCACATCTGGGGCAAAACCAGACTTTCTCAACCAAGAGAATCTCCTGGTTGTTGTACTTGCCGCCATTGCTCTGCTGATACTGTCAGCCGAATCAATGCCTGTCTGGAGGGATTCGCACATAGTGTCTTTACCGTCCTGTATGATATTCAGGAACGCCTCCCTTTCTTCGCCCTCCGGGATGCAGTCAGCCGCTGTAGAAGCACACTCCCAAAGTGTATGGCTGAATCTAGCAAGGGTGCAAGTAGCATTAACAGATTTTAATGCATTGCTACATGCCGAAAAAACTTTCTTTGCCATAGCATCATATTTCTTATCGTCCCTGTCCTGTGGGACGGTAGGGTAAGCAGTCTTGACATCAGTAGAAGATGCTGCCTGTACCACCAGACTTTCTGGGCATGGGTGTTTTGACAAAAACTCTGGGTCTGCAGAAGATACCCTGTATTTTGTAGACATTTTTTTATTTACTGCCGGGACGACATCTGGGGTTTCCCAGTTCGTCATAATCTTCCTCTGAAGAGCTTTATGAAAGGGCACTACAGGATCTTCCTGTGGGCCTTTGTCAAGAATATCCGTGAGGTCATCTTGTTGAAAAGACTGTGAAGGTGCAGACCACCCCATAAATTCTGTGATCCTGGCCATTAAGGCTCTATAGGGGGTTTCAGCATGATCCCCCGGGTCTGGCCTAGCAAACTCCACCTCAGGGGAACTGTCTAACCCACTTGCCTCATGTAAGGAATCATGAAGAACCTTTAACCAGCGTTCTTCAGAGGATAACTCCTCTCTAACTGGGGTTGCAGGTCCCTGCAACTCAAATGTGTCTTCCTGTTCAGACAATTCACCCTCTTCCATAACTGAGGACATAGTTCTCAATTGTTCTGAACTCAAAGGGTGTAAACCCCATCTCCAAGGCAGAGGGTGCCAAACTCGTCATAATCGGCCTCGAAAACGCCAATGTCGTCGACGCCGACATCAAAGGCTTCGGGCGTGGCGTCGAAAACAAAGGCGGAGGCCTCGATGACCTCGACAGAATTGGGATTCTGCTCGAGGAAGTCGACAACCTCGACGCCATCGTCATCAAGGACCTGGGGATAGCCACTGGGTGCGTCGTAACCGTGACTTTTCTTGGCGTCGTCGAAGATGGCGTCGAGTCGACAAACCCGTGTGTCGAAGGTCCCTTCGACAACGGCGTCGAAGACACCGACCTCGGCGGAACCTTAGTCGATGGCGTCGACGGAACCTTCGAAGAAGGTTTTGAGGTCATAGTCTTACTCGAGGGTTCGAGACGCGCTTGAGAAGCTTCCTTCGCCGGGTACTGAGACTCGCTGCGTTTTTGACCTTTGGGTCTTTCGACCAGAGCATCGCTCTCGGCAGTCTTCGAGGGGGTCGAGGCCGCTTTCTCGAAGACGCTCATCTTATTTTTGCGGAATTCCTCCCATTCAGCCCGGGAACTATGTTTCGTGGGGCAAGGGATTCTCTTTGGAGAAACAGAGGAAGACGGAGAAGGGGATCTTCGACGTCTCATCTTCGAATGCTTCGATCTCGAGGAGTGATGGGACCCACTCCGAGACCTGGAGCGCGAATGGTGACGAGGAGACGAATGTCTCGACTTCGTCGAGGAAGAAGCAGCTTTAAAAGTCTTACCTTTCTCCGGCTTCCCCCTATGCTCCTTCAGGGCCTTAGCTGTCATGGCATACAGTCCTCGCACTCCGAACAATGGTGTTCAGCTCCCAAACACCACAGACAAACTCTGTGAGGGTCAGTCAGCGACATCTTTTTCCCACAATCTCGGCATTATTTGAAGCCGGACCGAGGAGTTGTCGGTTCCGACGAAGAAGCCATTGAGTACGGATCGAATATTTCGAGGTAAATAGGATTAACCTGACAAAACTGAGCAACGGTATTCGGAGGCACTGAGTAAGCGCGGAAAAACGGAACTGAGCAACGGACGCTGCGCGCAGCCGTTATAGGCAGAATGACGTCGACGTCGATATGGCGGCTGTCGAGGGACATCGACTCGGTGGACGTCGACGCGCAGTTCCCTCTAGAGAAAAATTAGAGATATCCAAGATAAGGAATACGTCAGAGGACACACTCCCTTCGAATGAAGGTTCTATGGGAAAGAGACCTTGGTACAACACTATATGACACACAATGGATCAGATATTGCCAGCTCACCAAGGCAGTGTCTCTTAACGCAAACCTGAGGCTAACACAATTAAAAATGTTAAATCATCTACACTTTACCCCTAAACAAATGGCAAATGTCTTCCTTGGGCAGTCCTCTAGATGCCCCAAATGCCATACGAGCAAAGCCGATTCATTCCACATGTACTGCTCATACCCATCTATTTTCGAATTCTGGGAATGGATTGAAAACACCCTACCGGGCATACTAGACATCCCCACCCCACTCACCCCACTGAAGTACTAACTTGGCGATATAGGAAAGATACCTACTAAGACACAGAGACTATTCAATGCGGCCTGCGCTGTGGCAAAAAGAAGCATCCTTAAATGCTGGAAATCCAAGACAGTCCCCACATTGCAATCATGTCTTAGAGATCTGACTATGTTAATTAATGTGAAAAGGACTTTGCTGTCCTCGTTTCCCCCACCAGCAGACACAAGGACATATGGGGCCTCATTACGAGGAAGGCGGTAGAGGGTTAACGATGCCGGTAGAGCCGCCGGTGCCATTAACCCTCTACCGCCTCATTCCGAGGTCTGCTCGCGGGTCCCGCTATGTACGTCTGGTAAAACCAGGCGTCCATAGCATGACCCGCTAGCAGACCAGGATGCTAACAACGGGCCCGTCATAAACGGGCTCGTTCGCATCCTCCCCATTCCCACTGAGCCCTATGGCAGCTCAATGGGAATGGGGATGTACCGGGTCCGGGTCCCACGAAAGGGAATTACTAGGCCCTCCAAGGTTGTAATGGCCCGGTAATTCCTCATTCCTGGAACCCGGACCCGGAACCCGGTATGGGGGTAGCCATGCCGCTAAAAGCGGCATGGCTACCTCCATACTCGTAATGAGGCCCATGGGCTCCCTATAGATCCTATCTGGCCAAGCTCCATTACGTGCCTATGACACAGAGCAACGACCGTGCCTTGGGATCCTTATAAAGGTGTACATGCAGAATGTCTTCTTTGTGGGGTCTTGGCTCCAACAATGATACGATGAATAGCTGCAGGATGCCTCCTTTTATCCAAGATTTTGGTTGGGAGCATGCCTAAGGCCACCAATGTTAAGGATCTGCAACATTCAGTCAATAGTTATCCAATCATGGATAGCCACTGGCTGCAACATCTTCCCACCAACAAACATTCAGGCACCAGGGATGTGGATTGGAAATCGACAGTCCCATTCCCTTCTTGTGGCCACACACAGTAACCACATCTTAACATGTGAAGGCCATAGCTTTTCCCGGGAAAGGGATTTCCATATAAGGCACTTCCTGGCATGAGAAGTGAGAAAGTAGGCTAATGAACATGCAAAAGACCTCATTGAATGGACATCTTAGGGCTCTAGATGCCGGAGCAGGAGTCACTGATGGAGACGACAGAGGAGAGGTGAAGGTAGTCCTCTTTTAGGCGAGATATCTTGCCTACGTCATTATACACAGCCAGCATATAGCCCAACTGGTTTGTGAAACAATTCTTTGTCAGCGATTGAAGAAGTGGAAAATATTGACGAAACATAGAAGGCTGAAGCCGGGTTTGGGGGAATGCCAGAGGCCCAGAGAGAGTACTCATGTCCCCCTAGGAGATCCAGGACCTGCATCATCAGAGGCATTTGCAGAAGCACTGAGAACAGATCTTCTTCTGGAACAAGCTTGTATGTACTTGGGTCTCCACAGTGGAGAGCCGAACCGTGAAGACCCCCTCCACTCCCGCGTTTCATCGACAGGAAGAATGGGCTAATGTCCCAAGTTGATGTAAATCCAAGGGGAGAAGATAACAAGTATTACCAGCTCTTGTTCTTTAAGCAATTCCGGAAACCAGTGATGGAGTTAGCTCACTCCAATCTGACTGCTGGACATCTGGGCCTAGAGTAGACATAGAAGAACATATTTCACAGATTCCACTGGCCTAGCATGTACGCTCAGATTAAACTGTTCTGTGCGGTCTGCCCAGTGTGCCAAAAAACTTCGCCAGATGACTTACCCAGAGGCCCACCTCCAACCACTGCCCATCATATCCTTTCCTCTGATTTTCCATGGATATTGTGGGGGCTTTAGCTCAGAATAAGGGGAGCAAGGAAACATTTCCTCTCACCTATCGAGATGCATCAGGCGTGCTCTAAAGACAACAAAAGTTGCAGAGTGCATAATGCTACTAGTGACGATCGGGGGGAACATACCAAGAAAAAGAACAACCACAAGATTTGTTGCGTTTATTGCTTGGCACATAAGGCCTAGTTGCAGGAGGTCAGAAAAATCATAATACTTTTTGCTGTGCAATGCTAGGGTCCCATCTTCGCAGAGATACAGACTGCGGTTTGGAGTCATGCACAAGGGAGGCCTTGGGTAGTGGGTGAGCAGCATGCCATGTACGGTTTTCCACAAAGCAATGCTGCTATGCAACATTATCAGTTACCATCCTCACTAAGGATCAGGGAGTAGGAGTAAGTCCACTTTTACAAATTGGAAAGGGTTGTACAGAAAACCACAAATATTTCATAACTGTAGAGAAAAGTAATTGTTGTAAAAACAGGCTGCAATTTTCCATGAAAAAATGTGATTTACTGTCTGATGCCATATAAATGGATTCTACCACATACATGCTCCAAATCCCATATTTTCTCCTGTTGACAATAGTTTGAGGAAGCGAGTGCGGAATGGGAGAATTAAAGGAGACATAGGTGATTGTAAGGTTTTAACTCACGGAGGTTTCTGCAGCTTGGTCATATCGACGCAGGCCGTTGGAACCTTGCTGCTACAGTGCTGATGGAACTTGTAGCCACATGTCTGGCAGCGAAAACCGTGAAAGAGGAACTTGAGGCAGAAGTCGCAGAAGGCCAGATTAAAGTAAGTTTTGCGCACCTGTAAAGAGACAGGGAGGAGAAACAAGAAATGGTGAGGTTGGGACAGTGTAGTGAGAAAGCAGCATGGGGTTCTAGGAGGTGGTCTTTGGTCCTAGCAGCGAGAACAGAAAATAGTAAGACAATGAACTTTAGTGGAGAGTTTGAGATCATCACAAGGGTTGCTTTATAATTAGAGAATACAAAAGAATATATGCAACATTAGATAACAAACCGACAACGAACAACAATGTATTAACAGTCTTGGCTTTTTGTAAGTTTTACAAAGGTAGCGGGCGCCCCTCTCTCGCTTAGAGAGGCTCAGCTTCACCTCACTGATGATGCCCAACAAGGCTGAAACACGTGTATGGGGTTGCTGATGGTACTCTTGTTCAGAGAGGAATTGCCATAGCATTTCGGTGCTGGACTGCCCTTGTGGGCGGGACAAAGACTGATATGCAAATGGATATTTCCCATCTGTGAAGGTACAATGAGCAAAAAGCAATGGCTGCGAACTCTCAATGTGGTTAATAACCACTGAACAGGTTATCATGCCTTGTTCGTTCGAGAGAGGGGCGCCTGCTACCTTTTTTGTATTTGTGAAAGGAACTTGGGGTTGGTCACCCTAGGTTACCTGGGGGCAACCAGACGTGGACTCCCTGCTCACTGTGCTTAGAGAGGCTCAGCTTCACCTCACTGATGATGCCCAACAAGGCTGAAACACGTGTATGGGGTTGCTGATGGTACTCTTGTTCAGAGAGGAATTGCCATAGCATTTCGGTGCTGGACTGCCCTTGTGGGCGGGACAAAGACTGATATGCAAATGGATATTTCCCATCTGTGAAGGTACAATGAGCAAAAAGCAATGGCTGCGAACTCTCAATGTGGTTAATAACCACTGAACAGGTTATCATGCCTTGTTCTTTCGAGAGAGGGCGCCTGCTACCTTTTTTGTATTGGCTTTTTGTAAGGTTTGAAAGAGAACCCTTTTGACCACAACACAGACAGACATTTTTTACTAAGTTACAACTTCTACATCTAAAGTCACCTATAGCTCACTAAAAATCCATTATCAAAGAGTCTAAATCTCCCTCAGATGGATACTCTCTCCCTAGTAAGCGCTGGTGTATCGCCTATCTAAGTTAGGGGATAGAAAAGAGACTCGCCCTACCCTCTCTCATTACTTTTTCTAACATCTAAAAATAGGTGCACACTCTCGGAAGTCAATTCTGTCTTTTTTATTATTATTGCTTCCTCACTGTGTGACTTATCAATTACAAACGACATTTATTCTTATTGTTAAAAAATTCAATCTAATGGGAAGATTGAAAGTCTTTTCGGTGTGTAAATCTATTCACACTTTACTGTCTACAGAGTCAATCTCTTCTCTTAAAATTATACCATTCAGCAGGCTTGCTAATTCTTAAGCATCTCTCCGAGGTCAGGTCATCACCCTGAACCTTTTTTGGTCGGTCAACCTGTTTCCGCGGCATAAGTATCACTATCGGCTTTCTTCAGGACACTAAACTTGACATAATTTATCAAATTTCAAACATTTTATCTAAAAAAGCCAACATTCTTCTTCATGTCTTGATCTCCATTGTCTTTTAGGGGGAGAGCATATATGAATTTAGCAAGGAAGAAGCATTCCTGAATCTGATGATCATAAGAAATGGAACACGGCTAGAAACAACCATATATGAAAAAAACAACAGATAGGAATTCTTTGTAAGAATTTAATAGCTTCCACCAAAGAACCTTGAAAGAAAATGAGCCCTTCGGGCAATTTCTTAGGTTTAGAAGAAATTGCACGATACAGTATGAGTATGATCTTCAGGCCAATAGACTGTCCCAGAAACAGAGAGAGGAACTACCCCGAGTGAATCAGACAGGCAAGAAAAAGAGCTCAGAACATACAGAGAGAAATCACACTCACGCAACATGGGAAAAGATCACGAGATGATGACCAAATAACAGCTGTCTTCAGCCATTCACCAGTGGTAAACAAAATAAAAAAAAGGTTAAAAAAGGAACAAGTTACTTACCTGTAACTGTTGTTCTCCAGCATGGGTCTGGCATGGATTCACATGCTCATGAATATTCCCCGTCGTCAGGCTGGGAATCCTCGGTAAAGAAAAAACCAGTATCAGTTTCGTTTCTGATCTGTCTTTCGTAGTAATAACCAATCACTGGTCTCTGCGTCATACTGACCACAGCCAATGACTGCCCTCTACCTAAGCACCGCCTCTGGCAGCCATCTTCAGATTTGGAAGCACGTGAAGTGGCAGTATGACCAAGTGAAGAGCCGCAGAGGGGTAGGCGGGAGGGTTCGCATGTGAATCCATGCCAGACCCATGCTGGAGAACAACAGTTACAGGTAAGTAACTTGTTCCTTCTCCAGCATGGGGTCTGGCATGGATTCACATGCTCATGAATAAAGAATACATAGCAGTACACACATGCACAACCACGGGAGGTGGCAAAGGATCAACATTAAGCATTACATCAAACTCAACATTAAGCATCTTACCTCCTCACCAGGCTCACCTCAGGCGAACAGGTTGCGCAGCACTGCTTGGCCGACCCTGGACTCCTCCCTGGAATCCCGATCGACGCAGTAGAATTTCGTGAAGGTGTGCGTCGACCTCCACGTAGCAGCCCTGCATATGTCCAGCAGGGGCACACCAGAAAGGAACGCCGTGGTAGCTGCGATCGCTCTGGTGGAATGGGCTCTCGGACGGCCAGGCAGCGGTCGGTTTGCCAACCGATGACAGTACATGATACAAGCGGAGAGCCATCTGGAAATGGAAGCCTTCGAGAGAGCCTTCCCCTGATTGACAGGTCCAAAGTTCACAAAGAGTTGTGACGTCTTCCGAAAACACTTTGTGCGGTCCACGTAGAACTTCAGCGCTCTAGCCACATCCAGCGAGTGCAAAGTTCTCTCAGCCGGCGACGAAGGCGATGGGAAGAATACAGGCAACACCAAGGGTTCGTTGAGGTGGAAGTCCGACGGTACCTTGGGCATGAAGGAGGGGTGCGTCCTGAGCACTACCCTCGTGTCGTGAAAAGTCAAGTACGGGGCCTTGCAGGAAAGGGCCTGGATCTCTCCCACCCGTCGTGCGGAGGTGATGGCCACAAGAAACGCTGTTTTCCACGACAGAAACTTCAACGGGGCCGAGTGCAGAGGCTCGAACGGAGGTCCCATGAGCTTGGTCAGCACCATGTTGAGCTCCCACGCCGGAGCCGGAGCCTTCACCGGCGGGAACGATCTGAACAGTCCCTTCATGAACTCTTTCACCAGACGATGAGACCACAAGGACGTCCGCCCCGTGGTTCTGGTGTATCGGGAGATCGCAGCAAGATGAATCTTGATGGACGCGTGTGCCAGTCCAGCTTTGGCCAGCGTCATCAGGTACGGCAGTACTTGGGGAGCCGTAATCCGTAGAGGGTTAATCTTCTGTGCGTGGCACCAGACAGAGAACCTCTTCCATTTGTGTCCGTAGCATTTAAGAGTCGAGGACGCCCTGGCCTTTGCAAGAACCTCTCTGCAGTCGGCCGGTATGTCGAATCCTCCAAACTCTAGCGCTGCAGGAGCCAGGCCTGCAAGTTCAGCGATTTCGGGTCGTGGTGGAGGATGGCGCCTCCTTCCCTGGAGAGCAGATCCGCATCCACCGGCAGCTTGATTGGCGGGGACGCTGACAAGTCCAGAAGGTCCAGGAACCATATCTGCCTCGGCCACGCAGGTGCGACGAGGATCATCCTGCACCGTGACCTCTTGAGCTGGTTGACGAGCCGGATTAGCAGTGGCAAAGGAGGGAACGCGTAGAGGAACAGGCCCTCCCAGGGGAACGAGAAAGCATCGCCCATGCTCCTCGCCTGGGGAAACCTGCTGGCGAACCTCCGGCACTTGGAGTTCGTCGCCGTCGCGAACAGTTCGATCTGGGGTGTGCCCCACCGTCGGAAGAGGCGATCCACTAGATCCTGCCGTAGTTCCCACTCGTGGCACGAGCGCAGCTCCCTGCTGAGTGAGTCGGCGATGGTGTTTTTTATCCCTGCCAGATGAAACGGCACCAGAAACATCCCTTGGGCGACTGCCCAATGCCACAGGTCCTGCGCCTCCTTGGACAGTGCTGGGGACCTGGTTCCGCCCTGTTTCCTGATGTAAAACATGGTGGTGGTGTTGTCGGTGAAGATCCTCACCACCTTGCCCTTGAGGGACGGAAGGAAGGACCTGAAGGCCCAAAACACTGCACGGAGCTCCAGGACGTTGATATGTAAGGATTACTCCGTCGGGAGCCAAAGGCCTCTTGTGTGCAGATTTTCGGTGTGCGCTCCCCACCCTTCCAGGGAGGCATCCGTGATCACGGTCTCCTGGTGGGCTGGGGTCTGGAAGTCCATGCCCGCCGTCAGATGCGCGCGGGTGCCCCACCACCGGATCGCTCGTCGGAAACTCTCGTCGAGTGTGATCCTTTCCTCGAAGCTGCCCGTCGTTTGGATCCAGCGCGCGTCCAGGAACTCCTGCAACGGGCGCATCCGGAGCCTGCACATGGGAATGAGGT
The DNA here is from genome assembly GCF_040938575.1 of Ambystoma mexicanum. Classification (NCBI taxonomy): domain Eukaryota; kingdom Metazoa; phylum Chordata; class Amphibia; order Caudata; family Ambystomatidae; genus Ambystoma; species Ambystoma mexicanum. The sequence goes on from NC_090924.1 coordinate 406,825,315, forward strand.
AGATGCAGGAAGACATCATTCCGAGGAGGGACTTGATGGACCTCACCTTGGCCGCGTCGGCCACCAACATCCGCTGCACCTTGCCCAGGATGGTCCTGGTCCTCTCCTCCGACGGGGAGGCCAGAAGGGACACTGTGTTGAGCCTCGCTCCCAGAAACAGAGCGTCTTGCGCGGGTACCAGGTGGGATTTGGCGTAGTTCACGGAGAATCCCAAGTCCGTGAGAAGTTGGACGGTCCTTGCCGTGTGAACCACGCGAGCTCCCTTGTCTTGGCTCGGATGAGCCAGTCGTCCAGGTAGGGGTAGACCTGGATCCCTTCGCGGCGCAGCTGCGCCGCCACCGGTGCGAGGCACTTGGTGAACACCCTGGGTGCCGACCGTAGTCCGAAGGGGAGGGCTTTGAACCGGTAATGACGCACTTGGACCACAAACCTGAGGAATTTTCGGTGCCCGAATATGGGAATATGGAAGTAGGCATCCTCCAAATCCAACGACGACAGGAAGTCTCCTTCCTCCAGCTGACCCAGGACGTGCTGGAGGGTGACCATCCGGAACTTTTGCGCCTTGATGAACTTGTTCAGACGTCGCAGGTCCAGGATGGGGCGCCATCCCCCCGTCTTCTTCTTCACGAGGAAGTATCTCGAGTAAACTCCGGAGCCCCGAAGCCTCTTTGGGACAAGTTCGATGGCGCCCTTCCTGAGCATCGCCTTTACCTCCAGGAGAAGTTGAGGGACGTGAAGTTCTTTCCTGGCCACGGGGGGGACGCGCGGACACTTTCTTTGAAACTCGAGCGCGTGGCCCCGGGCCAAGGCGTCTAGCACCCAACGGTCGGTGGAGATGGACTCCCACACGCTGACGAAGCTCGCCAGCCGGCCTCCCACCGGGGTGCTTCGGTGGGGGCCCGACCCCACGGCCGGTTCAATCCTGCTTCGACGAGGCTTTGCCGCCTTGTCCTTGGCGACGACGGCGGGGTCCGCCAGACTTGCCTCGTCCTCTGTAGGCCTCCTGAGACGACGAGCGGGCCGCTTGACGGTAGGAGGAGAAACCGCCGCCGGAACCTTTGGAGGCGCCCTTGCCTCCGCTGCTCCGAAAGGGCGTCCGTCGTTGTTAAAGAACTCCAAGGGCCCGGGCCGTCTCGGTGTCCGCTTTAATGGCCTGAAGGGAATCGTCCACTGTTTTTCCAAACAGGTTGTTCCCATTGAAGGGCATGTCCAGGACTCTGGTCTGAACGTCTTGACGGAAGTCCGTAGCCTTGAGCCATCCACGCCGCCTAAGGCAAACGCCGTTGCCCAACTGGCGGAACCCAGTGTCGGCGATGTCCGTCGCAACGGTAATGGCGTGGTCCGAAGCCACCTCACCTTCCTGCAGGATCTCCAGGGCCTCTGCCTTCTTGTCGTCCGGCAAGAAGTCCAGCAGGGGAGCCAGTTTGTACCAGAGCTCCCTGTCGTATCGGGCCACGATAGCCAAGGCGTTGGCAGCTTTAATCGTCGTCGCTGCAGACGAGATGACTCTGCGTCGCATAGCGTCCAATTTCTTTCCCTCGCCGTCCGGTGGGGAAGTCGATGTGGAGGCCGCACCCCCCCCGCTTTTTTCCTGGCCGCCGCGCAGACGACGGAGTCCGGGGTAGGCTGCGCCCGGAGGCACAGGGGGGCCGTGTCCGGGACCCGGTACTTTTTCTCGTACCGGTCTCTTCTAGCTGGCGTCGTGGAAGGGTTCTTGAGGAGGGTGAGGCCCTCATCCCAAATGTCGTCCAATAGAGGCACTGCGAGGACCGTCTTCCTCTTGGCCTCGCGCCGCTGATAAAGGAAACCTTCCTCCTTCCTCTCCTCAGGGCAGAGTTGGAAAAGCTCGGATGCCCTGGCGATCATGGAGTGGAACGATCCAATCTCGGGCGGAGAAGCCCTGGTGGGAGGCGACGACGGTACATCCTCGTCGTATACCTCGTCGTCCGTACCCGTCGCTGCCGTGTCAGTCCCCGTATCATCCCCTCCGGTGGACGGGGAGGAGGGCTGGAAGGGGCACGACGGCTGAAAAGGAGGAGGAGGGTGGATCCTTCTTTTCTTGGTAGGGGGAACCCCAGAAGGTCCCGGTTCTGGGTCCCCCGACGGGAGAGGTTCCGTCAGCAACGGTAGTCTCGTCCTTATCTCTGAGCATAAGGACTGTATAGCCAACAAAATGGCCGCCGAGCTGTCTCGCGGCGCTGGCAGAGGGGAATCCGACGGATGTCGTCGTCACCTGCGTCGGGATCCATCCGGACGGGCCGGTCTTCTTCCACGCCGAGGCCGTGGCTTAAGACTTCGACCAGCTCCTCCTCCGAGGTTGAGTCCGAATCTACGACGACGCCCTGCCCCCCCTTTTTCTTCCCCACAGGGGATTTCACGGGGGTCCTATCGATGGGCACAAAAGAGGACTCCCTCCGAGGTGGCAGGGAGACTCTGAGCCCCGAGGTCGCCACCACTGGCGTAGCCTCCACAGGCTGAGCCAGGGCCGCCGCGACAGACTCGATTGAGGGCTTGGCCGGATGGATTAAGGCCTTCACCACCTTAGGTGCGCTCACCGCCTTATCCTTGAGGGGGGGGGGACAGTGCCTCGCTCCCCCTCCGCCTTTGAGCTCGACTGGGGCCTCTCTAGGAGCCTCGCCGGGTGCTCGGCCTTCCTCTTACCCGACCCAGAGCGTTGGCTCGTGGTTGATGGTGCCGGGGAGGGTGCGCCCAGCCTGGCGCCCGTAGAGCCCGACCGTTTGGCGCTCCCGGTGCCAGCGGACTCGCGGTGCTTGGCCTTATGTTGGACCCCCGTCGCCGGGGCGTCCTCAAAGGTCTTAGAAGACCGCTCGGATTTCTTCCTCTTCTTCTCGCCGGATGGGCTCTTCCCTTCCAGCCAGTTGGCGAGACGTTGATGGCGGTCCTTCATGGTCCGCTCCGACATGTTGCCGCAAAACGCACAGTCCTTCTCCACGTGCGTCTTGTCCTCATGTAGGCAGTAAAGACAAAAAGAGTTTTCGTCCTCCTTGAAGACGTTCTGCAGCTGGCATCCAGGGCAGACCCTGAACAGCTTTCCGGGCGTCGAGCTTCCCTTCTCCTGGGCCATGACCGGGCCTGAGAAACTTCTGGAGTCCTCCAAAAGCGTAGCTCGACGAAATCTTCACCCTTGGGGGGCGCAGACGAATCCGACACGGGTCCCCGTTGATCGGATGGAGAGTCGGTGGAGCTTGAGGCTCTTTTGACCGAAAAAACAAAGTTTTTGAGAAAAAACGTGAAAAAAAAAGCACTAACGCTCGAGAGCAATAGCACGAGGCTCCCAACACATGAACGTGCGGTAAAAATCTGAAGATGGCTGCCAGAGGCGGTGCTTAGGTAGAGGGCAGTCATTGGCTGTGGTCAGTATGACGCAGAGACCAGTGATTGGTTATTACTACGAAAGACAGATCAGAAACGAAACTGATACTGGTTTTTTCTTTACCGAGGATTCCCAGCCTGACGACGGGGAATATTCATGAGCATGTGAATCCATGCCAGACCCCATGCTGGAGAACTGTGGCATATCCTGAATGTTAGACAAAGCGCCCAGAATCTCTGCTTATTTGCAATAAAGAGGAGAAGGAATAGCAGAGACTCATTAGTGCACACTTATAAAGAGGACAACAAAGAAAATTAGAACAAAACGAGACTATGGGATTTACCAAAAACGACTGGACACACCCCATGTGGGCTATGTTCTGTATGCCCCTTTACAAAACATACAACTACAATAGATATTGGTAAGTACCATGCAGCAAAGATCTCTCACGAATTGCAACACAATAAATGGTGTATACCTTACAAGATGCCCATGTGAGAAGAAATAAATTGGGATGATGACCAGAGCTATAAAGATCAGAATCTGTGAACATAGACCGAATATCAGGACAAATCAGATGACAGCTCCACTAGTAGAACACTACGTGAACAACCAACACACAGAAAACGATATATCTTGGACCATTCACGAAAAAGTACAAATTCCAAAAAGAGGAGGAAATATCAGGGCAATGCTCCTAAAAAGAGAACAGTTCTGGATATTTCGACTAAAAAGTCATATAAAGGGGCTAAACGAAGAAATCTGTTGGCAAACTTTGGCCACAATGTAGTGTATGAAGTAATACTAGATTTGATCCTCCAAATATCCATGCACTAATGAGCAGATGGATTCCAAATAGATGTGTGCTTTTTGTCACCTTAGGCACCACCGAGCCCAATCCAGCCATGGTTGTCACTTGTTCAAAGCTGGGATCAATGTGATTATCAAAGATCAGAGGTGTATATCAGTGTGAGCTATGAAGGTATGAACTGGACATTAAGAAAAATGACATGAAAAGAATCCTACATCATGGCCAAAAACAATAGAAGTAATGTATGACTCTGGTGGGTGAAAAATAGAAGAACCACAACCCCCAGAATGCTTTGCGGCGGAAATGAGTGAAAAAAGAAGCCGGCAGTAGTTCTAAAGCATCCACATATTACAATCTGTGGTAGTGGATTCATCCACTACATCACTTGGTATAATCCCATTGACTATTGGCTGAGAAACATATGGACAAAATACAACATGGACTTAGCCAGAGAAAGAAGACTGGCAATCTTTAGAGGTCAGTTACACACTACACCCACGTCGCTGAAGAACCACAACCCCCTGTATGCTTTGCGGCATAAATGAGTGCGGAAAGAGGCTGCCAATTGTTGAAATGCATTTGCATATTGGAACCTGCTGTAGAGCATATCACTTGGCATAATTCTATTGAAGATTGACCGAAAAATATATGAATAAAATATTATTCTGACATACCCAGAGAAAGAGGACTGGCAAATGCTTAGTGGTCAGTCACATGACATTTAAAACTGCGCCCACGTCATTTCCACAGCTTTCGCATTGAACAAAATGAGTGAGCCATATGAACACAGACGCCACGACTGAAAAACAAGTTAAGATGCGACCCTCTCCCCAGGAGGGATACATGTCAGGGTGAACCAAGCAACTTCCCACTAACTGACTGAACCTTTCTTTTGTCCCGTCCTCCTATGTTGGCCAGTGTCTTTGTCAGCGGCCTGATGCCTGCGGCGCTTTATAAATACATAAATAAAATTCAAATAAATAGATAGCAAGATGGCCCCACAAGAGCACAAGTCCCCCATAATATAAACTCCAGGAGGCACTAAATTGAGTGTTGCAGGATAACCGGTGATCGGTATGAAATAAAGAGAACGAAGTATGGAAGATCACCCAACAGAGAAACAAACACCAGAGTATGTGTTGAGGAAAGGATGTGTAGTTGTGACATACTACTACTGCGTGAGCAATGCAGACATCAGGATTGAAAGTAACCCGGAATTCTTGTTTCTTGAGTAGGAGATTATAAGCTGAAACAAAGCCGTGGGAAGTGCAATATTGTGAAAAACAACCACCGAGACAGAAACAGGTGGCCCAGAAACCGAGTGGAGCCCCGAAAAGTGGTAAGCTTGTTTTTGCCAACATGTCTTTGGAGAAATACACCAGATATAACAGAAGAATGACAAATTGTTCATTTTTCCATAATGACAACAGAGAGACCAAGTCTCTGGCTGCCTTTTTATAGGGCCACGGTACAGAGCAGGATATGCACTTGAAGATTTGAACAAAAAAGAAGAATTAAAAACCGCTAAGAACGGGTAAGAATGCCTGGGCTGAACATACTTTTATTTATGGTGCCTTGACGAGATGAATTCAAAAATAGAAAGTGATGGTTCCCCTTTTATGTATTTCCTTTTAGGGAACATGGAAAACAAGACGCCTGTAGGAAGAAATAAGGAACAAGTTACTTACCTTTAACTGTTGTTCTCCAGCATGGGTCTGGCATGGATTCACATGATCATGAATATTCCCCGTCGTCAGGCTGGGAATCCTCAGTAAAAGAAAAACTCAGTTTCAGTTTCGTTTCTGAACTGTCTTTCTCCTAATAACCAATCACTGGTGTCTGGGTCATACTGCCCCCAGCCAATGACTGCCCTCTACCTAAGCCCTCCTCAGGTAGCCATCTTCAGATTTGGTAGCACGTAAAGTGGTAGTAGCACCAAGAGAAGAGCCGCAGAGGGGTAGGAGGGAGGGTTCGCATGTGAATCAACGCCAGACCCATGCTGGAGAACAACAGTTACAGGTAAGTAACTGGTTCCTTCTCCAGCATGGGGTCTGGCATGGATTCACATGCTCATGAATACAAGAATACATAATACATAGCAGTACACACATGCACAACCATGGGAGGTGGCAAGGCTCAACATTCAGCATCTCAACAACTCAACATTAAGCATCTCTTACCTCCTCACCAGGCTCACCTTCAAGCAAACAGGTTGCGCAGCACTGCTCGGCCGGCTCTGGACTCCTCCCTGGAATCCCGGTCGACGCAGTAAAATCTCGTGAAGGTGTGCGTCAACCTCCACGTAGCAGCCCTGAAGATGTCCAGCAGGGGCACACCAGACAGGAACGCCGTAGTTGCAGCAATCACTTTGGTCGAATGTGCTCTCTGATGGCCAGGCAATGGTCGGTTGGCCAACCGGTGATGGTGTGTGATGCAGCCGGAGAGCCACCTGGAAATGGAGGCCTTGGAGAGGGCCTTCCCTTGATTCACAGGGCCAAAGTTCACAAACAGCTATGACTTCTTCCGAAAACTCTTTGTGCGGTCCATGTAGAACTTCACCGCTCTAGCCACATCCAGCAAGTGCAAAGTCCACTCGGCCGGCGACAAAGGCGACGGGAAGAAAAGAACACCAAGGGCTCGTTGAGATGGATGTCCGATGGCACCTTGGGCATGAAGGAGGGGTAAGTCCTCAGCATGACCCTCGTTGCATGGAAAGTCAAGTACGGAGGCTTACAGGAGAGGGCCTGGATCTCTCCCACTCATCGTGCGGGGGTGATGGCCACCAGGAACGTGGTCTTCCACAACAGGAATTTCAGAGGTGCCGAATGCAGAGGCTCGAACGGGGGACCCATGAGCCTGGTCCGCACCAGTGAGCTCCCACGCCAGGACGAGCGGAAAAGTCCTTTCATCAACTCCTAACCAGGCGATGCGACCACAGCGACGATCGCCCCAGAGTTCTGGTGTAGCGGGAGATAGCCGCCAGATGGATCTTGATAGAGACGTGTGCCAGCCCCGCCTTGGCCAGCGACAGCAAGTACAGCAGCACTTGAGGGGCCGTAATCCGCAGAGGGTTTATTTTTTGTGCACATTTTTTGTGTCCATTTATGTCCATAGCACTTAAGAGTCGAAGAAGCCCTTGCCTTGGCAAGCACCTCCTTGCAGTCCACCGGGATCTCGTATCCACTGAACTCTAGTGCTGCAGGAGCCAGGTCCGCAGGTTCAGTGCCGACGGGTCGTGGTGCAGGATCGCGCCTCCTTCCCTGGCGAGAAGATCTGTGTCCGCCGGAAGCTTGACTGGAGGGGACACTGACAAGTCCAGAAGGTCCGGGTACCATATCTGCGTCAGCCATGCCGGTGCGACAAGGATCATCCTGCACCGGGGCCGTCTGAGCTGACTGATGAGTCGCATTAGCAACGGCAATGGTGGGAACTCAGAGAAACAGGCCGTCCCAGGGGAATGAGAACACATCCCCCATGCTCCCCAGCTGGGGAAACCTGCTGGCGAACCTCCGGCACTTAGTGTTGGTCGCCGTCGCAAACAGATCGATCTGGGGATTGCCCCATCGTCGAAACAGTATGTCCACCTGATTCTGCCGAAGTTCCCACTCGTGGCAAGAGTGCAGCTCCCTCCTGAGTGAGTCGCGTAGGTGTTCTTCACTCCTGCCAGATGAAAGGGTACCAGGAACATCCTTTGAGCGATGGCCCAGTGCCATAGGTCCTGCACTTCCTTGGAGAGGGCAGGGGATCTGGTGCCCCTCTGCTACCGAATGTAGAACATTGTCGTGGTGTTGTTAGTGAATACCCGCACCACCTTGCCCTTGAGGGACGGAAGGAATGACTTGAGGGCCTAAAGCGCAGCCAGTAGCTCCAGGAGGCTGATGTGCAACGACTTCTCCTCCGGGAGCCGAAGGCCTCTTGCGTGGAGATTTCTGGTGTGTGCGCCCCATCCCTCCAGGGAGGCGTCCGTTGTCACTGTCTCCTGATGCGCTGGGGTCTGGAAGTCCGTGCTTGCCACTAGATGCGTGTGGCCCCCCCACCATCAAATCGCCCAACGGAATGTCTCGTTGAGGGCGATCCGGTCCTCGAAGCTTCCCTTCGCCTACATTCAACGGGCATCGAGGAACTCCTGCAGCGGCCGCATCAGCAGTCTGTACAGCCAAACGAGGCAGATGCACGACGACATCATGGCGAGCAGGGACTTGATGAACCTCTCCCTGGCAACCTTCATGGCCAACAGCCGTTGTACCTTGCCCAGGATGGCCTTTATCCTGTCCTCTGACGGCGCGGCTAGGCACGCCACCGTGTTGAGTCTGGCTCCCAGGAACTGGGCGTCCTGAGATAGCTCAAAGTAGGACTGTGCATAGTTTATCGAGAACCCGAGTTCCGTGAGCAGGCGGACAGTCCTCGCTGTGTGTTCGACGGCAAGTTCCTTTGACTTCACTCAGATGAGCCAATCGCCCAGATAGGGGTAGACGTGGATCCCCTGCAGGCGCAGACGTGCCGCCACCTGTGCTAGACACTTGGTGAAGACATGTGGGGCCGACTTCAGACCGAAGGGGGGGGGGGCCCTGAACTGGTAGTGCCGTCCTTGGACCACGAAGTGCAGAAACTTTTGGTGCAGCTTGAGGATGGGGATTTGGAAGTAGGCATCCTCCAGGTCCAGCGACAATAGGAAGTCCCCTTCTTCCAGCTGTCCAAGCACGTGCTGAAGGGTGACCATCCGGAATTTCTAGGATTTTATGTATTTGTTGAGGCAGCAGAGATCTAGGATGGGCCGCCAGCCGCCGGTCTTCTTTCTAATGGGGAAGTACCGTGAGTATACTCCGGAGCCTCTTTGGGACGAGCTCTATCTCACCTTTTGTTAGCATTGCTCGTACCTTTAGAAGTAGTTGAGGAATGTGGTTTTCTTTCATGGCCACGGGTGGAAAACGGAGACACTTCCTTTGGAACTCCAGAATGTGCCCGTGGGCCAGGGTATTCAGCACCTACTGTCGGTGGATATGGATTTCCACGAGCCGCCGAAGTTCGCCAGCCGGCCTCCTACCGGGGTGCTCGGGTGGGGAGTGACATTGCGGCCGGTTCAGTCCTGCTTCGCGGAGGCCTTACCACCTTGGGCCCCTTGGTAACGACGACAATGTCTGCCAGCCTTGTTGCGGCCTCTGTAGGCTTCCTGCGACGAAGAGCAAGCAGCCTGATGATATGAGGAAGAGCTGCCGCCGAATCCTTTGGAGGCACTTTGTGACTTGCCTCTGGAGGGCCGAAAGGACGGCCGTCGTTGATGGAGCGTGCTCAAGGCACGGGCCATCTCGGTGTCTGCCTTGATGGCCTGCAGTGACTCGTCTATTGCCTTGCCGAACAAGTTGTTCCCGTTGAAGGGCATGTCCAGTACCCTCATCTGAATATCCTGACGGAAGTCGGTGGCCCTGAGTCAGCCACACCGGCGAAGGCAAACGATGTTGCCCATCTGGCAGAAGCCGGTGTCTGCAATGTCCGTGGCCACCGTAATGGCATGGTCCGAAGCCAGCTCGCCTTCCTGTAAGATTTCAAGGGCCTCTGCCCTCTTGTCGTCTGGGTGGAAGTACAGGAGGGGGGCAATTGTAAAACCACAGCTCCCTATCGTAGCGAGCCAGGATAGAGAGAGCGTTGGCCGCCTTAATGGTGGTCCAAACTGACAAAATGACCCGACGTCCCATGGTATCCAGCTTCTTCCCCTCGCCGTCTGGCAGGGAAGTGAAAGTCGAAGCCGTTGTCCCAGCAGATTTCTGCCGCAGAGACCACTGAGTACGGTGACGGCTGCGCTCTGAGGCACATTGGTGTGGAGTCTGGGACCCAGTACTACTTCTTGTACCGGTCTCTCTTAGCCAGGGCCAAGGATGGGTTCTTCAGGAGGGCCAGCCCCTCGTCCCAGATGTCATCTGAGAGCACGGTCTTCCTCTTGGCCCCTCGTCGCTGATAAAGGAATCCCTCCTTCTTCTGCTCCTCGGGGCATAGCGGAAAACGCTCTGAGGACCTAGCGATCATGGCGTGAAACAAGCCAATTTCGTCGGGAGGAGAAGCCCGGGGTGGGGGCGACGGGAGATCTGCGCTTTCGTGGCTGCCGTCGTCGTCCGTCCCCATCATCACCGTCTCGGTCTCGTCCCTCGGAGGAGAGGATGGAGGTGAAGGATGGAAGGGTGGGGGCGGATGGACTTGCCTCCGCTTGGGTGAAGGGCTTCCCAATGGTCCAGGCGCCGCTGGATCATCCGCCAGAGGCAAAAGGCATCCTTGTTCTCATTTACGAACACAGGGTGTGCAGGGCCAGCAAGATGTCCTCCGACCTGTCCGTTGGTGGTTGCAGCGGTTGCGACTGGAGCGTCGACAGCAGCTTGGTGTCCGGTTCCTCGTCGATCTGCTGTTCCTTGTCGGCTCCCACGTCGCTCGCCATGACCGCCTCGTCGGGGTCCTTCCCGTATGACCTGACCTCGACAAATCTCTTGTCCAAGACTGACATGAGGCCCGCCAGCTCATCCTCGGAGGAGATATCCGAGTCTGGTAAGATTATTGCGCCCCCCCCTTCTTCTCGGCCAGGGGTTTCACGGGGCTATTTTCGATGGGCAGTAAAGACGATTCCCTCCGGGAGGGCAGGGAAACTCTTGGCTTTGAAGTCGTCTCCACTGGGGCCGCATCTCCGGGTCTAGCCAGGGACGCTGCCACTTCCTCAATTGAAGTCTTAGCCAGGTGAATCTGGGCCTTCAGGACCTTTGGCGCGTCTGAGGCCTTAACCATGGGGGGAGGGTCACAACCTCTCTCCCCTTTGGCTTTCTCCATCGGAGTCGACTGGGGCTTCTCCCGAAGCTTACCCAGGTTTTCAGACTTCCTCTTCGACCCGGAGCGTTGGCTCGTGGTTGGCAGCGTTGGCGATGCTGCGCCCGGCCTGGCAGCCGCAGTGCCCGTACCAACGGCGCTCCCGGTGCCCGTGGACTCGCGGTGCTTTGCCTTAGGTCGGGCCCTTGTCGCCGGAGCGCCGTCAAAGGTCTTAGAAGACTGCTCAGACTTCTTCTTGGGCTCACCTGCCGCCGGGCTTTTCACCTCCAGCCAGTCAGCGAGCCATTTGCGACGGTCCATCATTGTTCGGGCGGATATGTCCTTGCAGAACGCACAGTCCTCCTCCACGTGAGACTTATCGGAGTGTAGGCAAAAGAGGCACCGGGAGTGCTCATCCTCCTTGAAGACGTTCTGTAGTCCACATACTGGGCAGATCCTAAACAGCTTGGATCCAACGGGAGTCGAGTCTCCTTTGTGTTCGGCCATGTCCACGTGGGGTAGGTCTCAAAGATCTTCCTGAATCCGCAAAGAAGTGAAATTCAATGAAAATTCGCCCTTGAGGGGCGTAGAGATTTCCGAAACGGGTCCCCGTTAAACGGTAGAAGAATCGGTGGAGCTTGAGGCTCAATTTGACAGAAAAAGCAAGAGTAAACTCTTTGAAAAAACGCAATACGCAGTAAAATCTCGAGAGCTAAGCACAAGGACTCCCAACACTTGAACGTGCAGTAAAAATCTGAAGATGGCTGCCTGAGGAGGGGCTTAGGTAGAGGGCAGTCATTAGCTGGGGGCAGTATGACCCAGAGACCAGTGATTGGCTATTAGGAGAAAGACAGTTCAGAAACTAAACAAACTGATTTTTTCTTTTACCGAGGATTCCCAGCCTGACGACGGGGAATATTCATGAACATGTGAATCCATTCCAGACCCCATGCTGGAGAATAAAGAATACACAGCAGTACACAACTACACAACCACAGGAGGTGGCAAAGCTCAACAGAATCAATTACTATTACCTCCTCACCTGGCTCACCTTCAAGCGAACAGGTTGCGCAGCACTGCTTGGATGACTCTGGACTCCTCCCTCGAATCCCTGTCGACGCAGTAGAATATTGTGAAGGTGTGCATCGACCACTACGTATCAGCCCTGCAAATGTCCAGCAGGGCACACCAGATGCCGTCGCTGTAGCAATCGTTCTGGTAGAATGGGCTAGCCAGGCAGCGGTCGGTTTGCCAACCAGAGACAATGAGTGATGCAGCCGGAGAGCCATCTGGAAATGGAAGCCTTGGACAAGGCCTTCCTATGTTTCCTAGGGTTAAAGTTCACAAAAAGCTGAGAAGTCTTCCGGAAACTCTTTGTGAGGGCCACATAAAACTTTAGCACTTGAGCCACATCCAGCGAGTGCAAAATCCTTTCAGCCGGCGACGAAGGCATTGGAAAAAACACAGGCAACACCAAGGGTTCGTTGAGATGAAATTCCGACAGAATTTAGGCATGAAGGAGGGGTGCGTCCACAGCACCACCCTTGTCTTTTGGGAAGCCAAATAAGGCCGCTTGCACGACAGGGCCTGGATCTCACCTACTGTTCCAGCAGAGGTGATGGCCATGAGGAAAGCAGTCTTCCAAGACAGAAACTTGAGCGGAGCTTGATGCATAGGCTCGAATGGAGGCCTCATGAGCCTAGTCAATCCCACGCTGAGTTCCCATGCCGGGCCGGAGCCTTCACCAGCAGGAATGAATGGAACAATCCCTTGATGAATTCTTTGACTAGACGGTGCGACCAAAGGGAAGACCGTACTGGAGATCTGGTGTAGCGGGAGATAGCCCCCAGATGCAGCTTAATGGAGGCATGTGCCAGTACCGATTTGGCCAATGACAAGTATGGAAGACCTTGGGGGGCAGCGACCCTCAGAGGTTTAATAATCTCCGATCAGCACCAATTCGCAAAATGCTTCCATTTGTGTCTGTATCACTGCAAAGTTGACGATGCTCTGGTGAGGACCTCCCTGCAGTCCGCCGGCAGCTCATAACCACCAAACTCTAGTGCTGCAGGAGCCAGGCCTTCAAGTCCGTGAAGGCCCTCACCACTTTCTTGAGGGATGGCAGAATCAATTTAGGGCCCAAAACACTGCCCATAATTCCAGTACGTTGATGGGTAGTGTCTTCTACTCCAGCAGCCACAGGCCTCTGGTGTGAAGACGTCCGGTGTGGGCTCCCCATCCTTCCAGGGAAGCGTCCGTCGTGACAATTACCTGGTACAGGGGGCTCTGGAAGTCCGCACCTCTGGACTTTGCATAATTCACAGAGAAAAGGTCCGTCAGCAGCCGGACAGTCCTAGCCATGTGATCGACAGCGATGTCCCTTGACTTGGCCCGAATGAGTCAGTCGTCGAGGTAAGGATACACACGAATCCCCTGTAGCCGTAGATTGGCCGCCACCAGAGCCAGGCACTTGGTGAAGTCCCCGGGCGCCGACTTCAGTCCGAAGGGGAGAGCCTTGAACTGGTAATGCTTCCCTTGTACGATGAAGCACAGGAAATTTCAATGCTTTTTGTGTATGGGAACGTGGAAGTGCGCGACCTCCAGATCCAACGACGACAAAGTCTCCATCCTCCAGACGGCCGAGCACATGCTGGAGCGTGACCATCCTGAACTTCTGGGACTTTATGTACTTGTTGAGTCGTCGTAAATCGAGAATGGGCCTCCAGGCCCCTGTCTTTTCTTATGGGAAAATATCTTGAGTAAACTCAAGGGCCCCGGAGTCGCTTTGGAACTAGCTCTATCGCCCCTATTTTTAACATGGCCCGAACTTCCATCAGCAGCTGAGGGATGTGTTCTTACTGTCGGGCCACCAGTAGTAGGCGCAGACACTTCTGTTGAAATTCCAAAGTGTGTCCGTGGGCGAGAGCGTCCAGCACCCATCGATCAGTGGAGATGGTCTCCCACACGTTGACGAAGTTCGCCAACCGGCCTCCCACCGGTCTGCAGGTGTGGGGGCCTGACGTCTTGGCCGGTGCAGTCCTGCTCGGAGGCTGGTGCGCCGGCCTGGGAGCCTTGACGGCGGCAGCGGCGACCTCCGAAGGCCTTGGAGGGACTTCTGTTGGCTTCCTGGGTCATGGAATGGGAAGGTTGGTGGTAAGAGGATGAGCCTCCACCAAAACACTACAATGACCTGCTAGACTTCCCTCCTGAGAAACGAGAGGACGGACAGTGTTGTTGCTGTGTGCCCAAGGCACAGGTCGTCTCTTAGTTGGTCTTGATGGCCTGGAGGGATTCATCAACGGCTTTCCCGAAAAGGTCTCTGTCAAACGGCATGTCCAGGACCCTCGTCTGGACCTCCTGTATAAATTTGGTGGCCTTCAGCCAGCCACGACAACAAAGGCAAACCCTGGTTCCCATCTGGTGGAACCCCGTGTCTGTAATGTCCACGGAAGGATCTCCAAAGCCTTGACCCGTTTGTTCTTTTTGGAGGAAATCCAGGAGCGAGCCATCTTGTACCGAAGCTCCCGATTGTTATCTGGCCACGATTGCTAAGGCACTGGCCGCCATGACCGTCGTTGCCGCCGAGTAGATTACCTTTTTAGTGATGGAAATCAATTTCTTCCCCTCGTTGTTCAGGGGTGCAGACGAAAAAGACTGAGTTCAACAACTTCTTTGTGGTAGCCACCGAGTCCAGCAATGGTTGAGACCGCAGACACTTGGGACTTGGGTGCAGACTACGGCTCACGGTATTTCTTTTCAAGACGGTCTCTCTTCACTGGGACTGAGGCAGTATTCCTCAGCAGCGCCAGCCGCTCATCTAAGATGTCATCCAGGAGCGGTACTGACACAATGGTCTTCCTTTTCACCTTCTGGTGCTGGCACAGGAAACCCTCCTTCTCTTCCGGAGTGAGCTGGAAGAGCTCTGACGCACAGGCGATCATGGAGTGGAAGGATCCCACTTTGTCCGGCGGAGAAGTCCTGGGTGGTGGGGACATCCCGCTGTCGTCGCTGTGTCCATCCCGGTTCTCCCTTCGGGGAGAGGGGGAAGGGGACAGCAACGGTTGGAATGGAGGCATAGGGTGTCTCTTGAAACACTTGTGTATAGGCGCGTTACAAATGCCATATCATATCATATCTTCCTTTTCTTCGACAGTGGTTGTCCCAGTGTCAACAGGGTCACCACTGGTGGTGCAGCTGGTGGTGCTGTCGGCATCCTCTTCTGAATTTCAGACACCAGCCTCTGGAGGGTCAAGAGAATATCCTGCGACAGGTCTCTAGGAGGTACCTGGGGAAAAGTGTCGCTGGGCCCAGCACCCATGTTGTCATTCTAGTCATCATCAACATCGCCGCCTCCGGCGAAACTCTCCTCAACGTAGTCGCCACCCTCCTCCAGGATCTTGTGGACGGAAACTATCTCCTCCTCGTCGGATGAAGAAATGTCTGTGCTGTGGAGTTCTTCTCCGCACCCCCCCCCCCCTTCTTCGGGTCCCGAGGGGTCGGTCTCAGGCTAAGGTCTGGCATCCTCTTCTCCGGAGTCTTCTCTACTGGCTTGGACAAAGCCTCCCGCCTGGGGGGGGTCTGGGGGGGAAAGAGCCACTCTGGCCACCACCGGGGCACCCTGGACTGGGCCAGCCCCTTTTGCCTTCGACAAGGAGGCCACCACCAACTGGATCGAGGACGATGATTTGGCCTGTTCCACCTGGGCCTTCACAGGCAGGCCAGACACCTTGTCCAGCTTGGCCTTTTCCGGTTTCTCCCACAGCTTCCCTGGGGTAGCTGACTTCCTCTTGGACGAAGAGCTGGAAATCAAGGCAGACTGAGATGATGTACATGCTCTGACAATCACGGGACACACTTGCGCGGCAACTCCTCGCCTCTGGTGGTGAGGCTTTTCCCAGGGATACATCCAGGACTGCTCCGAAGAATTGGGAGTCTTTGTGATGATATCATGTGGGACTCTTGAAGTTGAGGGAGAAGCCCAGTCTGAAGGAGTGGCAGGTATAGCAGAGAGGTTTCAGGGCTTGTTCTGGGGAACTGGCCCTGATCAACCAATCGTCCAGGCAGGGGTAAACGTGAATTCCCCCTCTCCTGAGGCTTGCTGCCACAACCGCCATCAGTTTGGTGAATACCCAAGGGGCGGAAGTCAGCCCAAATGACAGAACTCGAAACTGATAATTAGAACCACCAACGGCGAACCTCAGGTACTTTCAAAGAGTTGTTCGCCGGTGGATGACTCTAGGTTTGTGCATAAAAGTGAGGTATTAACCTTGGGCAAATGTTTACAATGCCCAAGCATCTGAAGTAATAGTCTGCCATTATGTCAGATACTGTGATAATCTGCCTCCTACTGCAGTCTTGTGTATCAAGTTGTCAAAGAGGTTTTGGAGTGGCTGACAGTGGCTGAAGGTAAGGCAGCCACTGCTGTTGCGGTCTTAGTACCTCTTCCCCGTCCACCATGGGGGAATCTTGTTTGTTCTATTTAAGCTGGCTGTCCTCTGCCCCTGACAAATGTGGAGTAGTGACAAAAGGACCTACCCCTCCAGGGTGTACCCGTGGGGCAGTTTGGCATTTGTGTTATAGCAGCCCCAAGGGATTTGGCCGCTGCTTTGGAAGTTTGCAGCTTCTCCAACTCTCATCAGCTTTGTTTCCAAATAAATGTGTGCCGTCAAAGGGAATGTTGAGAAGTCTGGAGTGTACGTCTGGGGCAAATCCTGACTTTCTCAACCAGGCAAACCTGCGCCTCACTGTACTAGCCACCATAGCTCTGCTGATACTGTCAACAGAGTTGATACCAGTCTGGAGGGATTCGCACATTGTATCGTTCCCATCCTTGACAATGTTTAGGAATCTGTCTTGCTCTTCCATGTCAGGGATATGGTCAGCCGCAATAGAAATACACTCCCAAAGGGCGTGTATGAACCTTGCTAGCTTGCATGTAACATTGGTCGACTTCAAGGACATACTCCTGGCAGAAAAACCCTTTTTGGCCATGGCGTCGTAACGCTTGTCCCTATCCTGAGGTATCGTAGGATAGGCATTTTGCCTACTCATGGAGGTGTCCAAGATATAGGTAAGATCATCTTGTTCAAAGACTTTTGCAGGTCTTGACTACCCCATGTATTCCATAACCCTGTATGTCATCTCAGAATGGTCACCAGGGTCTGCTCTGCCAAAATTAACCTCTGGAGTCTATTCCACTAGCCTCATGAAGGCATTCTTGCAAATGTTTCATGTGTTAATACTCTGATATCAATGCCTCAGGCACCAATGGTGTTCCATACTGTAACCCAAAAGGTCTTCCTTCATCATCCAAGGATTCCTCCGCATCTTCATAACTAGAAGAGAGGGATTTGAATAAATCTGAGCGTGGCAAAGAAGTATAAGTCTTTTCAACTGATGTTGACATTATATTTGTTGTCAAAGGAGCTGAAAATGTCAAAATTGTCAACCTTGAGGTCGAATGCTTGGACAGTTGCGTCGAAGATTTCGACAAAAGTGGTGTTGAGGAGGTCGACGCGTCGATGACTTCTCCACAGTTGCCAGCGCTGATGGTGTCGACGCAATTTTCGTTCATGTTGGAATCAAGTCCTTCGGCATCAAAAACGTTTATTCCTCGGGGGGACTCTCGAGGGATTGGATTTTTACCGAAGCACTAAAGCTGGATATTGGAAATATCAAAGATAAGGACTATGTGGGAGGACACAATCCATTCCAAAGAGCAGTATTGACAAGCGGTGAAGATGTGGTAATATGAGAAATACAGCCAGCGTAGCCAAACTACATAGGGCAACTTATAGCTCAAAGTAGGTATATTATATTATACCACAAGTTAGAGGGAATTTACCTAGAGGAGGACGAAGTGAATTTAAAAACCCTTAAGGAGGAGGAGGAGGATTTAATGGAGGACAGCCGCAGCAATGTTGGAATTGTGGGAGGATAGGACATATGGTCCGGGCATGCAACAGAACTGGCAAGCTCCAACAGAGGGGATGGGCTGTTCTTCACAGTATACTACAGAACCACAAGAATATTATGCCCAAGATCACACGCAGAATCAGGCATGTGTGCCGCAATTACACCAAGCGGAGCAAGGTCCCTTACAAGCGCAGCCGCCACAAGGGCAACCACAGCAAGCGCCTAAGCAGACACAACAGATACAGACTCAAGGGGCATAGACGCAACAAGCAATAATGCCACAATGGAATGCGGATACAGGAGTCCCACAAGCATCCACAACCAGGATATGAAGTGTGACTGTGGTAGGAGGAAATCCTTTCACGGGTACAGGGATGAATTTATATCCTCAAAAGGAAAGTCCACAGAGCGACCTGATGTGTCCAGTAGTATCAGTGACAGCAGACCCCCAAGAGGAACCAATGCTCACGGTAACGATAGGGAGCAAGACATTTTTCTTTCATGTAGTCACTGGAGTGACTCGTACCTGTGTTCGAGAGGGGAAGTAACCAATGTTTGGCATTGCCATGACTGCACAGGAGTTCTCTGGGGCTATGAGCTTAGTTCCTTTTACTGACCAACTAACAATTTCCATAGGAGAACATGACATGTCTACTGCCACTATTGAATTCTTGGCAGACACCAGTTAACATATTAGGACGTGATTTAATAACAAAACCTAACAAGACAATATCTTTCACTGACAAAGGGATAATGTGTTCCACTCCTGGGATACATTAGATACACGTAAGAGTTTATATTAGCATTTGCAAGCCAAAAGGCATTACAAGGAGTCCCTTTAGACCCAGAAGTATTTCTGCATGGAGTGAATATTTTGTTGACATGGCTTCCGAGTTTGGTAGATCAAGTATTGAGAATACATGAAGATTTTTTTTTAGGCCAGAAATACCTGTGAATGATGAAGGAGGACAGGTTATCCCTTAAGAGTTAGAAGCAGCAGCGGTAAGAATGGAAAAAGTGGTTGTCCATGGGACAGATGACGAAGGAAGAGGGTGGAGAACAGTAATAGCTCTTGGTGAAGGATATAGACTATCAGATTTGACAGATGAGCTGTTTAGAGATGATTATTCAGATGATGAATTAGTATTTTTCATATGTCTTACAGTAGAGAATAGAGAAATACCACAGAGAATGGCATTGGTCAAAAAGAAACCGTCATTTTTCCAGGAAGATTTAGAGAAGGTGCCAAGCATTTTGTGGACCAGTGGTCCATATGACATGGGCCTATTTAGGGGAGCAGGAACAGTTAAAATTAAGCTCAAACCAGGAACAATTTTGCCATGAAAACAGGACGCATGCCCAGAGAAGCAGATGAAGGTATATTTGAAACCATTTCCGATATAGATGATCAGGGAATATTGGTGCCATCAGAATCCCCATGTAACACGGACGTGTGCCCAGCGAAGAAATCAACTGGGAGGGTCGTGGAGATTTATTCAGGATCTCAGTCCCCTTAATAGTATAGTAGTAGCAGAGTTTCCTCTAGTTCTGAATCCAGCTACAACATTATGCAATATTCCAGCCGCAGCCGAGGATTTTACAATGATAGATTTAAAGAATGTTTTTTTCGCAATTTCCCTTCATTAGGTCTACAGGATTTGCCTCAAGGGTTCCGAGTCCCTCAATCTGTGATAGGGTCTTTCAGATGGACCTGGGTAACTTACAACTTGCGAGCACAATATCAGTATGTAGCGAAACAGAAGAAAAGTGCAGAACAGACACTGTTCAACTAATGATCATATCAGCAGAAAAAAGGCTATAAGATAGTCAGATAAATTGAAATATTGCTAGAAAGAGGTCCTGTATATAGGATAGCTAAACCCTCAAGAAGGGGGAAAAGTGACACCTGAGAGAGCAGAAGCAATCATGAAAAACCCAACACCAGAGACAGTGAGGGAAATGCAACAATTTCTAGGCCTATGTAATTATTGAGGGGCAGGGCTTTTGATTGCTGTATTTATATTTGACCCTTTATTAAAAGGACATAAGGAAGCACAGGTAGGCAAAAGTAAGATAATATGGACAGATGAGATGACTGAAGGATTTGGAGAATTAAAAAGAACCCTCTTTAAGGAATCCCAGACTATAATGAAGAGTGTTATCTATTCTCGCACTCAAATGGAGAAGTAATGACGGCAGTCCTCACGCACAAAACAACATTAGGGCATGGACATAAATCATGATCTTATAATAGTGGGATTTTAGACCCAGTAATGAAAGGACATTATCCTTGTGAAATGGCGTTAGCCTCTGCTGTATTTACGATGAAAAAGGCTGCAAGTATTACTATTGTGGTGCTCAATTACGTTATTTGTCGAACATTCCTTATTTGCCATTTTAGAGAAACCTAAAAGTACAATGACCACACAAAAAGCATCAGGATATGAGGTCATTATTTCAAACCCAGCTATCAAAGTTGTTAGATGTAGAGTAGCAAATCCAGCAACTTTCTTAGCACAACTACTAGGGAAGGAGGATTATGTACAGGATTGCACAACGTATACTGAATTATTTGATGATATTCCCCATGTTAGAGAAAACGCTCTAGGAAATCCTATTTATTGATGGTGACGCAAAAAGCAGTAGCAGAGCTAAACAGGAAAGGTGAATTTGAAGTGGTGACAAGCGGGAGACTCCCTTGACATTGTTCAGCACAGGCGGTGGAATTAGCAGCGCTTATCGGTGCACTCCAGAGATACGAGGATGAGGAAGTGAGCTCTACTATGACTCTACCTATGTGATGTCAACCGTGCACGCAGGATTGTCACGCTGGAAAAGGAGGGATTTGCTCAGATGGCACACTAGTGCAACATGCGTCTCTATTGGCACTAAGGCTCCCATTGGCTATCACCGTGGTGAAGTGCGCAGCCCATACTAAAAGGGCACACATGATTTCTCACGGAAAACTAAGCCGCAGACGTTGAAGCCAAAAGGGCAGCATACTTTCCAAATATTTCAAATTTTGAAGTACAAAGTGTTAAGCAAATGTCAGGACGATGTATGATGGCGCAGGAAGGGTTAACAGTTAATTGAGTTAAAAAGTTGAGCACCACATAAAGAGCAGGACTTCTGAAAAAGACGGGGTGTTCTTTATCCCCCACTGAGCTTTTATGGAAACAGGACAGCACTAAAAATCTAGTTATGCATCTAGCATTATTGAAGGTGGCGTTGGAGCAGCTTCACTACCATGTGCACACAACTAGAGTCTCTAGCTGTCACAATTGTAGAAGATTGGTTCTCGACAAATTTATTAGAACATGTGGCACAGTTTATTGTGAACTGCATTGTATGCCAGAAGCTTACAGCAGGACATACATTCAGAACAGAGAGAGAAGCAATCCCCAGACCGAATGGTCCTTTTCAGAATCTACACAGATTATGTGGATATGTTACAAACATGCAATGGTTATAGGTATATGCTAGTGGTAGTATGTCCCTTTTCCAGATGGATTGAGGCATGTCCATGTGCGAACCCCGACGCCACATGTGCAGCCAAGTTTCTCGTAATGAGGCATTTCCTAGATGGGGTGCTTGCGAAGTCCTGCAGTCTGATAATGGGCCACATTTTGTAAATGAGCTATTTGAACAGGTCCCTCTTTTATTAGGTATAAAGCATAAGTTCTCCTCTACCCATCACCCACACGCGAATGGCATATGCACAAGATTAAATAGACTTCTCAAAGAAAGGATAGCCAAAATCAAAATTATTTTTGAAGGAGGGATGGCTTCATTGCCTACTCCTTGCATTCTTTGCATTAAGAAATCAGCTTGGCTCACACTCACCTCATGAGTTGTTGACTGGATGCTGCATGAATGTATCTCTTGCTCCTCCCACTCTATTAGAAACTAATGCTCACAGTTTAGCAAAAACATTAGGTGACAAGATGCATGATTTAACAAACATGACCACTAGTGTTTCTTTTATTTCTCAACAGATCAAAAATAGAAGAGAAGGGTCGAAGAAGATTGATTAAGACAACCAAACAGTTGATCCTAGCAACCTGCTAAAACAACCTAGTTTGTATCCAGGGGACCAAGTGCTCGTAAGAAGCTTTGTGCACACTTGGAACAAGCCCCGTTTTGAAGGACCGTACCTAGTAGAGGAAGTCACTCCCACTGCAGTAAGACTTGTAGTAAGAAGAGCCTGGTTGCATTTGAATGACAAAGCCATATAAAGGAGAGACCCCTACCCCGCTGGCACCCATGGACAGTAAAGCAAGAGAAGAAGCTCCACCGATGATGACGAGATCAGTTACCAAGAAGCAAAACAAAGACTTATTGGAATAAAGACATTTTTAATGTTTAACAAAGAAACATTTGCAGCAGCTTCAGAACTATTCTAGATAGGTACGAGGAACAATGTGTTGGTGATCAAATACAAAGAAGAAGACCATGAGCAATGTTATGCTACCTAGAACAATAACATTGCACACATTTTTGTATGCTGCTGTCATTTAAATACTGCAGTCTTACCCAGCTTTAGTTAGACGACATGTTGACGTTATCTGTGATAAAGAAGGTAAGCTGACAGCCATCCCATTTCCGGTGCACACGCACTAAGATGTTGATGTTATGAGATTCTTTGGCGATCCTAAAAACAGTCCTATTTTTTCAGGATCATTATTGCTATCATTCTCCGATTTCCTGTATAAATAGTGTGATTTATAAGAGTAACAAAAATTACACGTGGCCAATCGGCAACAGATATGGCCGCATTGTTCTGGAGCTCCGAGAGCTGCAGAGTCTTTATACATGTTGAACAACATACCTTTCGCTTCAAAATACTACTTTCGAGTAGGGACGCCAACGCCACTTATTATGGACGCTTACATGCATCTGCAGCGCTAAACAACTTTAATTCCTGTTATCCTCCGACTCCGTCGCAGCGTCCATTGCATAGGCTTCCCCCAGGAGATCCTCTCTCGCCGCAGGAATTTGTAAAGTGGCTGCATTTCCTTGCTGGTCGGTGTAGAACGTTTTATTTCGGCAGATACTTT
This sequence comes from Ambystoma mexicanum, assembly GCF_040938575.1. NCBI lineage: Eukaryota > Metazoa > Chordata > Amphibia > Caudata > Ambystomatidae > Ambystoma > Ambystoma mexicanum. Next base: position 406,848,215 of record NC_090924.1, read on the forward strand.
CATATTCAACTTTGGTACGGCCTGCTTATACCCCAACTGACTCTGCCGGTGAACTGATGGGCACATGTGTACAGGACAATCGGCTCGCGTTTGGAAGCACGATTTTGCCAACACAAAGGCAGTAAGTTTTGTTCTACTTCTCTAGGAGGATTCTACATCTTTGGGCTCACAGACTGCAAAATGGGTTATCATTTTATTCTTTTAAATATTATTGAAGCCTAACCCAGCAACTCGTATTCATCTACCAATTAAACTGTGCAATTGGGATCATTGATGTCTAACTGCTGCCCTATAAAGCAAACTAATTTCAAATCATGAATGCGCAACATCATATAATAACTTTCTCCTTTTTTCACACACACTCCCTATTTTATTTATATGAAAATAGTGATTTAGTGCAGCATGTCTACGTTTTTCGCATATCTATTCAGAGCCTTATTTATTCAGATTTACCTAATTGCATAAAAGGAACAAGTGAGTTTCATGGATTCATAACTTTTTCCATCCCACAACAAATCAAAAATGTGTCATATTTTGGCACTATTACTTACCTGTCTTGCCATCAACTATCATTATATAATAGAATCTGGTGAATCTTAAAGTTGCCATAACTCTTGTGGGGTGCAACTTTTTCATTTCCTTGAACTAATCCAATCAATTTTTGGCTGTGCCCTTTACTTATCCCCTTTGTGGTAGTAACTTTTGTCACTTTGCCCGGCTACTTGAGCACACTTTCTTCAGACCTCACCATCCCTACTCAATTTAACTCTTCACGATGGCGGAGTCTATGAAAACTGCGACATCGCCTGACAATGCACCATTCAATGCATGTTTGGAGAAAATTCTTCAGGAACCTGGCAATATTCGATCCTCCATTTCCTCATTAGACTTCCGTTCCTCCTCCATTCAAGAAGAGATTAAAGGCTTCAAAATTGAAATTAAGTCATTCTCCGGTAGACATGAAGAAACAGAAGAAACAGTTGGCGTTGTGGAAGATAGAGTGGACAGCCTTGAAAGCATGCAAGCATGACTTTCACAACTGGAAAACAAAGTCACAGAATTAGAGGATAGAAATAGAAGGGACAATCTTAGCTTCTAAGAAATCCCAGAAAGAACTGAAGGAGATGAGCCCACAAGTTTCCTTACCAACTGGATCCCTGCAACTCTAGGGATCACTTTCTCACCCCCATAAGTATTGCAAAGTGCTCATAGAATCAAACCTCGCTCTTCTAGCAACAACACCTCGCCTAGACCCTTCATTGCTGGTTTCCTACGACATCAGCAAGCATGTCAAATCCTTCTTACTGCCAGGAAAAATTCCCCTCTCCTTTTGCAGAGCAATCAAATCTTTATCGCCCCAGACTTTTCAGGAATTATCCAAGCCAAAAGGAAAATATTTTTTGCTATGAGACCTCTCTTGATATCCCTCAACATTAGATATGGTCTGTTGGATACCGCAAGGATGATAATAACCATTCCAGACTCCCACACTAAAGAATTTACGGACCCAAATGATCTCCATAATTTACTTCAAGCTTTACAAACATCACCGATGGAAATAACCTCCCCGAACTCTTTGGTCAACACTTCCAAATCGGATCCTCCACTTCATTCTCCGACTTTGAAAATACCCAAGAACCAACATGTCAAATTCACACCCAACTGCAGCAGATCAACTTCCTCCTCAAACACATTGGATGCTCCCTCCACCTCGACTCATCTGAGGGACAAATCAAGATCTCCCATTAAATCATTTGATCCTTCTTTCTCGACTGTGCAAACTTGATCAATTCCAAATCTGCAGTATATTGCATCATTGCCTTAACGAACTTGCAATCTATTCCCTACTTAATCATCTGGCTTAATTGCCTTGTAGTGTTATTGGTTGTTCATTACGTTCATGCTTATAAAACTTTATTTATAACTCTCATCTTGCTCTTTGCTTATCCTCACCTGTGCTTATTACATATCTGTACTCTGGCTCCCCCCCATGATACTCTTTCGTATTTTTTTCCAGTTAATATCACCTCTACCCTTTTGCCATTACGTATTCTTATACATCCTTTCCTATCCAACTTATGCATTCCTTCCCTCTATTGTCGTCTCCCCCTCCTTTTGTTTACCACCTTATACTCCAATATTAAGATATTTCATGATTTCTATTCCATTAATATTTTACAATATTCTGAACCTTGCTCATTGCAGTATATAAATGTGTTCTTATCCAGTGCTTTTTACCCTATTTTTGCCATGAACTACTTTATCTTTACTAATGTCTGTTAAATTTATCACATGGACTATTAAAGGTTTGGGTCATCCTATTAAACGTAGTAAAGTTATCTCCCAACTTGCCAAGCAAAAACCCAACATTGTATGAGTCCAAGAGACTCATCCGAGTTCAGATATCGAAAATCTCAAGATTAGAACCCCATGGATTAGTCATACACTTTTTTCGAATGCATTAGATAAGAAATGTGGAGTTTCTATATCAATTAATAAACATTTGAAATGTTCATTAGTAGCTGAAGAAAAAGACCCTGAAGGCAGATGGATAATTGTTGATGCAATCATCAACAACTTACCTATTACTATTGTTAATGTGTACGGCCCCAATGCTCCCAACCCACTTTTTGGTCCAATTTTATTACTAAGCTCTCAACAAATTTTTTGTGAAGATATGAATCAGATTCTTGACTTTGCCCTTGATAGGAAATCCTCCTCGAATTTTGTCAACTCCAAATCTCTGATTAGTTTCTTAAACTTATTGCAAAATCTAAACCGAATTGACTCCTGGCGATTCTGCCATCCGGACACCAAAGATTTTACGTTTTACTCCCCTCCCCATCAATCCTTTTACAGATTAGACTATATTTTTGTTAATTTCTCACTAACCTCTACCATTTTGAACTCTGATTTTGGTCCCATTACTATCTCAGATCATGCTCCTGTTTCCATCATCTTTGATTGGATAACCATTATCAAACATTCTCCTAGATGGAGATTTAATTTGTTTCTACTTAAAGATAATTCCTTTATTGAAAAAACTCACTCCTTCATTGAAGAATTATTTTTCAATAACCGTCCGCAACACACCTCCATTCACAACAACTTGGATGCCTTTAAAGCTACTCTTCGTGGATTCATAATACAATTTGCAGCCATTAAAAAACAACAATCTGAACTCTGTCATAATAACCTCCTAGCACCAACTTGAACGATCCTACTATGCATCACCTTGAAAGCTCTTGTTACTAAACGCATCAAATTCAACAAAATGTGTACTAATAGAGCGGCTAACTCCATACTTAGATCCAGAACTAAACTCTACTGTGGACCCAACAAAGCGGGTATAATTCCAGCCTCTTATCTTAAAAAGAAAAAACCCTAATTACCCAAATCATTTCTTCAGATGGCAACAGATTAACCAAACCAAAAGATATTAAGATATTAGAGATGCCTTTCTGGATTTTTACTCTAATCTTTATGCCTCTGATCCTCTACTAATTCTGACATCCACTCTTTCGTTGAAGCAAGTAAAAAGGAAAATCCCTCCAACCCGATCGACCTATCTCCCCTTGATGCACCCATCTCCCTTGCTGAAATCAAACAAGGCATGCTCAATCTCAAACCTAAAAGCCCCATGGCCCTGATTGGTCTGATTGGTTCACCACAGATTTTTATAAAACTTTCATTGATTCAATTGCACCAAAAGGTTTAGAATGATACTCCTATTATGCTGAAATTGTTCAAAGCCCTGGCTCTTTTGGTGAGGCTCTTCTAGCTCTGTTCCCCAAACCCGACAAAGACCCCTCATTAATTGAAAACTACAGACCAATATCTCTCATTAACTCTGATTTAAAACATTTCACCAAAATCCTTGCAAAACGTGTAGAGATATACCTTCCCAAGCTTATACACCCTGATCAATCTGGTTTCATCAAAAATAGTTTGCTTCTTCTAATTCCAGACTCTTATTTAACATACTTTCCCATTATCAAAATGCTCATGACCTTTTAGCCCTTCTTGCCGTCGACGCTGAGAAAGCATTTGACCGTGTCTCTAGGTCCTCCATGTTCCGCTCCTTATCTTGGCAGGTCCTTCCTCCTTACTTTATTACTCTAGTCAAAATTCTTTACTCTTCTCCTACCACTCGTATTGTTATCAATAATTCTCTCTCCTCCTCCTTTCAAATTGAAAGAGGAACTCGTCAAGGTTTCGCGCTTTCTCCCTTACTATTCAATCTTGCTCTAGAACCCCTTCTTCAAAATATTAGATTGAACACCAACATTAAAGATATTTTTATAAATAATATCAAAATCAAATTATCTGCTTATGCTGACAACATTCTGCTCTCTCTAACCCCGCCTCCGCCATCCAACATCTGATATCTACTATCAATAACTTTTCCATTGTCACCGGATACAAGCTAAATTTTGATAAATCCAAAGTTATGCCTCTCACTAATTCTTGTAATCTCTCCAATACCCCCTTGTCTGGATTGTCATGGTAACTCTCTCATATTAAATATTTAGGGCTTCTAATTACTAAGGATATTTACACTACTGTCAATCTAAACACCAACCTTCTAATTGAAAAAGTTACTGATATGACTTCTAAATGGACACCTTTGCTTCTTTAGTGGGGACGCCTCGACACTATGAAAAGGATGATCAGTCCCATTATCCTTTATTCACGGTCCATGATCCCCACAGCAATTCACGCCCCTTTCTATAAAAAAAACTTGATTCCCTTCTTCTTAAATTCTTATGGAATCATAAAGTACCTTGCATTGCCATCAATACATTTCTTAAATTCCTCAGGAGGAGCCCAATTCCCCGATTTCCAACAAGATCACAGGGTTTCTGTCCTAAAACAACTAATCACCTTCAAACATTATGAATCTCATCTTAATGGGGCTCCCCTTTGGATTAATGTCAAAGCTAGCTTTATTTCTCCGCTTTCCATTTCCCACTTCCTACTGACCTCTGCATGGCCTAACATCACTTCTTTTCCATCACTACACCTCTTTAAAATGAATCGGAATAAGGTCCCCCCCCGCTGATTCTTTCTCTAAAAGCAACCCTGACTACCTTTTTCTCTGGTTCAATTAACAAAACTCCACCAAATCTAATCTTGTCACTATTTACAGATGGCACTCATCTGGTATCAACTTTATCAAATACTCTAACAACTCAGAGGTAATCCCCTTTTGATTTGTTTGTAATACCAAATTCCCGTTTCAGATCTTCCCTTTCACACATCCCTCATTAAATCAATTACTAAATCCTTGTCCACTTTCAACCATAAATCTCCTTTACCCTTTTTGAACTTCTTCATTAGTAGTGCCAAACATTATACATTCGTAAATGACACCCTCCTCTCCCAATTCACTCAATATCAGTACTATCAGGCATTGGGGAGTTGACTTGAACCTGCAACCTACCCCAGGACTAATGGACCAAAATATGGACTATGTGTCATTCAACACCCACTGCTGCCAATCTCCCCCAAACCTATTTTTTCATTTTTCACCGTGCTTTTCTCATTCCTTTACGTATCGCCAAAGCTGTGGACAATCTATCCAACAATGGCTGGTTGTGTGCTGAACCTAATGCTGACTTTGTTCATATAATCTTCAAATGTAAACATGTTCACGTTTTTCGGTCTATGTTTTGCTCACAATTGCAATCAAGCTTTCATTTTTCTGAACCTCTAACACTTGCCAACCTAATGATCGGATGGGTTACTAATCCAGTTATAAATCAGATGGACTCCCCTGCTCTGTTTAATTTGTTCAAAGGTATTGCTTTTCAGAACATTACGTAGAATTGCAAGAATGCAACTAACCTATCTAACAATACTTGGTGGAACTCTATTTGTTCCACCCATCAAATAGAAGAATGCCATGCTTCTTTTGATGATATGCACAAATTCAACAAAAAATGTAATAATTTTGTTCAGTATCCCAACACTCATGATTAAATGTCATTAAATGATAGCTATGTTATGCCTACCCTCTCCTTTCCTACTGTTTTATGTCCTGTCTTTGTATCTATGTTCCACCCCTGTTTTGGTCTTTTATTTTACCTTTCTACTTCAATAAGTTCATTGATTCTAACTTGCCCAGCATATTCATCAATTGGATTTGTTATGATACTTCCGATTATTTCATTGTTTAAAAATGGTTTACCTGTTCTCATAAAAATATTGTAAACAAAAAATGTTTTCCAAGGTACAAGACAATCACTGCCATTAAGAAGATCAATAAGCTTCTTTGGAATACTTCTTGTAACCTCATTTTGTACAATGATTTGTCTTTTCTTCCTTATTATCAGGGCATTTCGCCAAATAATAATTAAAAGTGCAGATGAAGTATTGAGCAATGAGACATCTCCTTTTAGCCCTAAAAACACAAGTAATATTTTCCCTGATACCTCAAACAACTTACTCAATTTAAGAGAGATGCCAGAGAAGATCATGAAGATATAGATAGATATCTTAATAATTGAGCCCATTTAAAGAATAACATTTAAAGAATCACATGTGGCATCAGCACATGAGGCAGTTGGGGAAGAGAACGTCAGATGAAAGCTGCTACATGTGTTCTCTCATCCCTTATGCCATGAGCACAGCAAGAACATGTATCGCAAGAGAGATACCTACGCATGTTGCAAGGTGCCTCAGCCATCTAGCAGTTTGCGCAACAAGAGGACAATTTAAAGGAAAATGGGCGACCCTAACATGGAGGTTGAGGAAGATATTTCCATATGAAGATGAATATATAAAAATGTAGCAAATGAAAAATGACCACATCTAGATAAGGCATGCATTAATCACCGTAATAGCATTTCTGATGATTGTATATGCTTAGATTCACATGCTGTGCATATGGTCCGACACCCAGTGGTAACCGAAGAGTATTGCATCTCGTCTTTCGAGGATCCCTTATGCGCCGAGGTGCCTCCGATTGTATTTGTTTTCTGCCATGAGTAGTAAGAAAGTAGTAATACGTCTATGTTCCTTCCACCCGGGCGGGGAGGAAGGGTGGGCGCATGTGAATCTAAGCAGATACAATCATCAGATTGCTATTATGGTGAGTAATGCATGTCTTCTGATGCTTGTTAATCTGCTTAGAATCACAGGCTGTGCATAGACTAGCGAGCAGTACCCAGAGTTGGAGGTGGGTTATGAGAAGGAACAGTAGTGAAAAGATGTCTCAGTACTGCTTGTCCCACCTGAGAATCAGACCTAGAATGTGTATCTTGGCGATAGTATTTAGTAAAGTTGTGTACAGAACTCCAGGTTGCTGCTTTGCAAATAGACTCTAGGGGAACAGTTGCAATGAATGCTATGGAAGAGTGCCTAGAGTAGAATGTAGTTCTCCCTTAGCAAGAGTGCAACAAAGTGTGATGCATTTGACTATCACCTTGAGATTGCTGACTTAGAGACATGATGCCCTTCTCTGCCAGCCGCCACTGAAACAAACAATTGGTTAGTCTTTCGCAGTGGTTTAGTTCTTACTAGGTAAAACATGACTACCCTGCGCACATCTAACGTGTGTAGGCTACTTTCGGCCATGTTATTGGGGTTCTGGAAGAAAGTGGGCAGTTCGATTGACTGGTTCACGTGGAACTTGGAAATAAACGTAGGCGCAAATCGAAGGTGAGTGCACAGAACCACCTTATCTCTGTGAACAGTAACGAAGGGGTCTAGTACTGAAAGGGCATGTAGTTCACTAGCCCTTCTTATAGAAGTGATAGCCACTAGGAAGGCTGTCTTATAAGTAAGGTCTTTAAGACTTGCCTTGTGCATAGGCTCAAAGGGACACCCCATGAGTCTAGTCAAAACCACATTTGAGTCCCATCCAGGAACTGGGTTTAAAATGGGAGGATGAATCCTCTTAACCCCTTCAATGAAAGCCTTGATAACTGGTATTTTCCATCGCAACACCTTTTGTTGTGACGTAGTGTAGAGAGCAGCTAAGTGAACCTTCAGGGAATTAAAAACCAGGCCTGAATCTAGTGAGCGAGTCAGGTACAACACAATGTGAGTAGGAGAGCAGTCAAGGGGATTGACGCCATTGGCATTACACCAGATAACAAAGAGTTTCCATTTACTGGAATAGCAATATCGGGTTTTGGGTTTCCTCACTTCCCTGAGTATGTCCATACATCTCTGAGGGAGTTGAACTCTATGACCTCAGGAGCCAGGCCGCTAAGTTCAGAGTTTGCGGACATGGGTTCAGTGTTTCTCCCCTGTCCTGGGAACATGTTGTACGGGCAGGACAGTTTCATACGAGGGGAGAGGGACATCTCCATCAGATGAGAGAACCATGGTTGGCGGGGCCACCAATATCATTGTGACTGGCTCCTGGTGCATCTTGTGCACGATTTTGTTGAGTCAGGGAGTCGGGTGGAAAAGCGTAAACAAACTTCCCTGACCATGCTATCCAGAGCCTGTGCCCCTTAAAGCGGTTCTGTGGGTACCTAGAGGTGTAATTTTGGCATTGAGTGTTCTCCAGAGTCTCTGGGAAGCCCCATTCTGCAAAAACGTCTTCGTTTAGTCGTCATTCGTACTATATGGGCAGTGGGAAATCTCTGCTGAGCACATCTACCAGAAGATTAAGTTACCCTGGAACGTGTTAGGACAACAGGAACACCCTGTGTTTGAGAGCCCATATCCAAATGTTTTGGGACAGCTTGGATAGCCCTAGAGAGTGTGTGCCTCCTTGTTTGTTCAAGTAGTACATGGCTGTCAGTCAAGGTCAGGACCGTTTTCCCCTGTAACTGGGTTTGAAAGGCTTTTAGTGCTTTGAATACCGCTAATAGCTCCAACAGATGTATGTGGTTTGACGCTACTTGTGGGGACCACACGCTGTGCAATGTCTGCTGAAGCAGGTGAGCCCCACACCCCGTGAGAGATGCGTCGGTAATGAGAGTAGCTTCTACTGCAGGGGTGGTGAAAGTCTTCCCCTTCAAGAGGTTTTCCCCTCAACCACCACTGCAGAGAGAGAACGAGGGCTGGCGAGAGAACTATCAGATCTTCCCATTGTCCGCTGGCCTGACACCACTGACTGTTGAGCCACTCTTGCATGTGACGCATGCGCAGACATGCGGGAGGAACTAAGTAAATGCATGACGCCATCGTTTCTAACAGTCACATGGCTTTGCCTACTGTCACTTCCCGACTGGCTACATACTGAGGGATCTGAAAGAGCATGTTTTGAACCCTCTTGTTGGAGGGGAAAACGAGGCAGTCTTTTGTCCGAATTAGAGCCCCTAGAAACGGTTTGACTTGACTGGGGTCTAGGCTGGATTTCTTCTTGTTGATGGAGAATCCCAGACTGAATAAGAGGTCTATTGTCTATTGAAACTGGAGTTCCTCAGCCATGCATGTCGCTTAAGCAAGGTACCTTGTGCCAGGGTTCTTCCTGCTGTCTCTGCAGCATCCATAGTGTTCTTGAGCACATTCTGGTTGACTTGCTTGCCTTCCGAAACAATGGCGAGCGACTTGGTACATGTAGGTTCTGGTACTTCCTGAAGGCCTTCTTGCACAAGGTTCCACTGGACGTCTGCATAGCTGGCAAATAGCGTAGTGTTATTGGCTATTCGGGTGAAAAACGCAGCAGCAGTTGTGACCCTCTTTCCCAGTGCATATAGTCTCTTGGACTCATCGGGTGGTGCCTCTCCGGTAGACAGGGGAACACCAGCACGTTTTCCAGTAGTGGTGACCACTAAAGAATCCAGAGTGGCATGTCCTTTGATGTAGGCAGCGTCGGTCGGAGAAGGACGAAACAACTTCTCTACCCAAGGGTTCATCGCCCTGCTTTGGGCTGGCATCAACAAGGAAGATGCCAATCTCCTCTTGATAAGAGTTCAACAAAGGGATGGCCTGGCTGGCCAGAAGTTTTTCTTCGAGTATATTCTCCACAAAATCAGTCTCTGGTAAAGCTTCTTGAGTGGCGATCTGAAAATGGTCATCCGCCTTCTTCAAGATGGCGTTAAAACGCCATTTGATCGTCCACTGGGGAGGCTAGGTGGGCCAGAGTGGAGGGGGGGGAATCTATGCACAGGGCATTGGGGTCCTGGCTGGGAGTAGACAACGTCCAAGGTTGAGCATCAACCTGACGGCTGTCTTCCCAATTGTCCATAAGATCTGCCTGGTCATCCACATTGTAGTTCTCCAGAAAAGTGGCATACTCATCCTGATCATATGTGTCCCTAACATTATCATCTGTGAGGACACAAGTATACTCCTCATGTGGATCTTCCAAGGTACTTTGAAACTTGGATACAGGCATAGAAAGAAGGTCTTCTCGAGGTCTCTTGGGAGCAAGCTTCTCAGATTCTCAGAATAAGAGACACATTTTTCTAATCTGTCCATACATCCCTCAAATTTCTCCCTGGTTCATGAGGATTAACCAGATGGGTCCGGGGGAGGAAAGGGTTCATCATCTTCCCTGTGACATCAAGATGTGTCCACTAATGTACCTGATAAAGGCACAGGACTCTCTGCGTAGTCCTTGCAGCGTTTGGGGCGCTGTGGCATGTCTTTCGGCACGTCTCTAGGCCGTTCTTTGTGCTTAGTCGCCTCCTTCGACCGTTCCTTCAGTCTAACTGCCGAGGCAATCCTTGAGATGCTCTCGCCAATGCTAGGGGAATCTGGTCGATCTACCGGCTGAACCGGGGGCTGCGCGGTGGATTTCAGCACCACTGGTAAACCGGGGGCTGCGCGGTGGATTTCAGCACCACTGGTGAACCGGAGGCTGAGCGGTGGATTTCGGTGCCACCGGGGTCTTAAACAGCATCTGCACGTCCTCCTGGAGCGAGTCGACGGCCGCATGTTTTTTAGTGTTAGCGCCCTTTATTTTGGATTGTCCAGTCGCAGGCCGCGGCTGCGGGGAAGGCTGCCAATGATGCCGATAAGAGGATCCCCGTCAAAGTTTGACGGTTCCATTGGCGCTTTGGTACGCTTCGACAGTGCTGCCGTAGCAGAACCTTGGGTTGCGTTTTTGGTGTTATGATTGTGTGCGCCCCTGTCGCTGGGCGTTTCCCCATAGCGTGACTTGCGTCAAGCCTGGTGGGGTCGGGGACGGGCTTTCGCAGACCGAGAGCTGTCTGCCATTAGGTTAATGGCTTCCGACGTGGAGGCCTGGTCATCGCTAGTCCCCTCATCACTTTCAGGGGTTGCGGGGGAAGAACATTCGGCTTGCGACATGCCATAGGCCGCCCACCACTTCAAGTGGTGCTCCTTAAGCGTCTTAGTGCACAGGAGTTTACAGGCCGCGCAATCCACTTCGTTGTGGTCGAAGGGAAGACAATTATTGCACCGACAGTGCTAGTCTTTCCACAGATATTTTTCCCTACACGAGGGACAAAATCTAATGGCATCTTTTCCATAGCGAAAGACAGGTACAGCATGACAAAACCCAGGGAGCAGAGAGGGTGAAAGGGGAAAGGCATACTCGTAAAGAATATGGCCACCCCTACCCCACTCTCTCGACTGTATAGGCCGGCCAGAAGGCCCTGCAACGTGGACAGCAGCGCAGCTTGAATCAACAGGCGTCGAAAGTCTGCAGCAGTCTTAGGCGTTGTTTCACAGGATTCAACTGTTGAAGTGACTTAAAGGGAATAACGACAAAGTCGATAATTATGACAAATAACGCAATCTCTATGTAAGAGCTCTGTGTTAGAGCGACCAGTAATCTGGGAGGAAATAAATCTGAGGGACCTCGGCACGTAAGGGATTTTGGGTACACTACATTTCACGTTAGTGATTGTGTTAGACACGCCTATGCCAACGTCCCCTTTCGATCCTCGAAAGACAAGATGCAATACTCAGCGGTTACCACTGGATGTCGGACCATATGCACAGCATGTGATTCTAAGCAGATTAACAAGCATCAGAAATAGAATGCTCATGTATTCCCTCCGTGGCATGACTGGAGACCAGATAAGGATTGTCGAACAAAAAAGACTGGGTTGTGCAGATGCATGGGAAACACCAGGATTACCAGGATGCTGGGAAAGACCAACTCTCAGCTGTTGGTATATGGACGAGTAGCAACCACTACAGGATGGGAAGATGGAATTCTAGCCTGTAATGCACACTTATTGATGACAGCACCAGTATAGATAGTGCAAGTAGTGAATGATGAATGCCTGATGTCATGGGCCAAGTACGCAAAATGATTAACATGGGTCAAAAATTAAGCAGGACCTGTATCCATTATTACCAATAAAGAATGCCACAATATGCTTCAGGAACAGGGGTCTGACCAAAGTTGGAGAAAACAAGGAATGCAAGCAGATAATCGACTTTGCCAGGGATGAATGGGGGAATTGCCATGCTGATGGACCATTATTGGGCCTGTGGATCCAGAGCTTAGATGTAGTTGCCTAAAAATTGGGGCAGACTATGCTCTATAATAGTCATACATGTTCCTGCATTGGTGATTCCCCAAAGTGATCTCCATATTAAAGCCTTTACAAAGATGAATGCACACCAAAGAAAGAAGAGGTTTCTGAGCCTCCATCGACAGAAGAGAGAACTACTTTTCTGCAAAAATAATAACAGCCTGTGACAACATTCCTGCTGAGCATAAACTATTCGGTAAAACGGCAGTGATATTTACAGCAATATTCACCCCAGGAATACAGACGGCAGTGAACGCCAAATGGTTACAAATAACCAGATGGCAGCTGTTACAAGCAATAAACACGACAATAAAAGGATTTAATGCAATTCGAGAAGAATTGAGGGGTATCAGCCTAATGACGCTCCAGAACAGGTATGTGTTGGACTTAATTACAGCACTGGAAGTACCTGTATGCGTCAAGATCGGGCCTCCCTGTTGCACATACACACCTGCCCACGATGGAGAAAATGGAACCCTGACAGAGGCAATAACAATGCTAGCGACCCTGCATTCGAAAATGGAAGAAGAGGTAGACGAGAGTGAAGAAGCCGATTAATTCTCATCCCTGTTTTCATGGGTTCCAACCTGGGTGGCAAATGCCTTCAAATTGCTTGGAGCAATACTAGTGTTAGTATTGCTGGGATTCAGTCTTGTAAGAGTAGTTATAGGGCAATGCAAGAAGACAGCAAAGAATACTATTGGGATGAAGATAATGATCAATGTGAATGCTGAGACTGGTGAACACATACAGACTGAAAGCACCACCTGTGAGCACCTTAAAGGAAGCCCCTTGACAACCCCAGGAACAAAGTTTTATTAGCTCAAGTATCATAAGAACTATGTAGGACGTTGGGCATTCCGTCAACCATATGACGTGGAGTGTGGATGAGCACATAAAGAATGCAGGTGAACTGAGGAGGGTGATGAAGATATGGATTCTGAAGAAACCAAAGTGTGAAGAAAAGGTGAAGAAAATTGAGGAGGTGGTCAAGGACTCGACCACAGGGGGAATGTAGAGAGGAAGATGTACACGTCATCTCTATTGCCTGCGCCCTCACCTCCGTCATACTGGAAGAACAGCAAGAAAGCATTGTGTGAGACACCAGGTATCGTTCCCAGTACTGCATATAAGATACGAGAGATGTTATACACTTAGACAACCGTATCGAATGTACCCTCGCATTGATGGGGTAACGGATGTCTGCATACAATACAGAACATAGAAGAGCTATAGTGAAACCAGACCATAGTAAAGTAACTTCACGAAGAGAAGAGACTAGGACGTGCTGAAACGATAGCGAATACGCAAAAGAATGAAGATATAATTGAAGTAACAAGGGAAACATGTATGCAAATATAAAGAAATCTTATACATTAAGAAAATATGAGAATCAGCAAATGTACATACGGTTGCCGCAGGAGAAAACATAACGAAGGTAAACCGCCACAATGTAAAGATAATAGTGAGCTAAGAAGCCTTGAAGGGAGAGACCAGAACTGCAGAACGAAGATGTGCTGGAAAACAGCTTTGTGCGAATAACAAAGAATGTCCATTTGGCTTAGGATCAAGGATGTCACATCTAGAGGCAAATAGCAAGGCACAAATGAAGTGAAAGATGATAAGCTACATACACAGGACATATTTATCTTAGATTAAGTGAAGGAAAAAACATTTGCAAAACCAAGTATTGAACAATTAAAGGTGCAAGACGAAGCAACTGAGTCTCCAGAGGCCAAAAGGAGTAGCAGCATCCAGCTTAATTGAATTAAATAGCACTTAATAAAAGGTCTAAAATTAACAAAATCATGGCCTCCTCACGTGGTACAAGACTCAAAAACAAGGCCTATTCATTAAGCTTCAGCTGAAGATAGCAATGTAGCAATGTACCTATACTCCCTTAAAAGTCCCAAGGAAGAGAACAATCAGCAAGGTCAATTAAAAAGAAGAAACAATGTCCTAGGGCCTAACTGATGAGAGATGGCAAGCTAATTGACCAAAGCGGGAAGTGGTCTGACTTTGTTCCCCACACCTGGGTTTTGTTTTGCTCACATGCTGCTAAGGAGCCGAATGTTCAAGGTCGGGAAAGAATGCCAACCAATAAATGAAGGCCTATAAGGCAGTGTAGCATACATTGTTGGAGCGGCCAATCCGTTGCTGTTATTCTGCTATTAAACTGGATTATACGTAAGGCATGCCTACCCGATAGAAGGCAGCCAATTATGTTACTAACACTTATAGAAAGTAAAGATACATATGTTCCCTTAACCAATCCCTCATTTCGATAGGTTTTTACTATTTGCCACATAGGATTACTTTACAGATGACGTACATAGAAGTATAAAAAAACCTTTGTATAATTGAAATGTAGACAAGAGTGTGTGACCTGCAATCTGACCTGCAATCTGTTTATTCACCAGGTTTCCCCACTTTATTTGAGCGGATAATAAAGTAGTATGCTGCCATATTCTTTGAGTCTGTCCTGTTAAATTGGGTCTCAGATCATTTGTTGGCATTTCCATTTGGCACTTGGAACACTCAAAGTGCCACTGCACATTTGGTAGCAGTGCAGATGGTTCTGATCCAGTCTCCTGGGCCCAAATTCCATCAGGCACTTGGAACACGCCAGGTGCTACTGCACATCCTTTAGACAGAGTCGTGGATGGGATTTTAAAGAGGGCCTACCCGCCTTGAGTGTCACCTTGTGTTCTTTCAATGCCTTACACGTCATGGATTGCTAAGACCCACAGTCGGCCGTTCTGTGGTCGACGCCCAGACACCACAAATAGACACGATGTGGGGCGGTTATTGACATTTTAGCACCACAGTCAATGCATTTCTTGTACCCGGTCTTTGGGGTAGAAGATGATGAAGCCATATCGAAGTTATGACGCAGTTTCGAGAGAAACCAGATGTGCCATATCCGAAGTGAAAGCGATCACAGAAAAACAGACTAAATGGGTGCAGTGCGTGCTATTTATACCATTGATGACGTCAACCTTGAGACGGAGGCCCTCGAGGGACATTGAGTCGTCCACGACGATGAACAGCGCCCTATGCCAGAAAAAATGTGTCCGAAGCAGCTGACGCTGGAAGGGAGATATCTAAAGATGAGGAAAACATGAGAGGGGACAATCCTTTTGAAATAAAGCATGTTAGATAAGTCAAGAATGGGACTGATGTTACTTACAAAATTGTGCATTGAAAGAGGCACATCATCCAGCACCTCCACGAGAAGCACCTCACCCACCAGCGGGCTGATATCTGTCTCCCAGTCTGTCAGAGCCTTGCGCCTGTATGAGATGGGGATAGAAATTAGTTAGACGATAAAATAAGAGTGAGTTACCGCCATATGCAACTCGACCTTGAGCCGATGTTCACTTGTTATTAGCAGACTCAGACCAACCACGTTCATTAAAACATCTCGATTTACACATACCCTTGCCCCAGCCCTTCCACCCCCTCCCCCCTCTTTTAAACACAGTAGCCATGACCTCCAACACCCTGGCTAATCAGTACCACATACAATGTTTTCAGTTCAGCTCAACCTTATCTGTTGCAGCTCCTAATTCAGAAATACCCTAGCACAGCTCTGCCAGGACACAGGAATTCTCAACTGCTGCAGCGCATGTACTACAATACCGAGCCCCCAGATTCCGCATTGCCATCATACCTCAATTTTAGTCTTTAAAATTCCCTTCTATTCAAGTGCTGAGACCTCACACATTGCTCCACAAAGGCACTTAAATGATGACCTGTAATATGCTATGGTGTTTCCGTACAGAAGCCACAAACATTTTTCTGATGAAAGCCAATTCAAAGTTGCAACACTTGCAGCTGTTTCAGGACCGAGGTATAAACAGCCATCTGTTAAGGCATGCAATTCTGACACTGCAGAATCCCCTATGATCGGCTATGTCATTATGGACACCTACAAAACAGGTCTGTTAAAACACTCCTGCATGTTTCACTGCACACTACGGCACACTTACCCATTGATAAGCCTGTAAACCGCACAACACCCCTGGTTCAATCCTCTGACCTTCAGCGCTTTGTCCAGTGACTCGTAAACACTCATCCCTGACCGGGCGACATTGACCTGCCAATGAATTAGAAAGAGGGCAAGTTTGTACTCCTTTTCACCATCATCTTTAATGTGATTTAAGTTCAAACTTAACAAGATTTACAAGAAATAAACATTCAGAAAGGGGTGGGGGGCATCAGTATAAATTAGACAATATCTAGGATCAAATACAAACCAGCACCATCATTGAATGTTTAAAAAAGAGGGGCCTGAAGCTAATGTAGTTGGGCCCATCCCATGGGGAGCGGAGCTAACAGAGGGAAGGATGTTTGCTCTAAACCTCGGCCGAATATGCAGAAGCGACCAAGCATAGCAAGGGAGCCCTGACCAACGAGGTCGGAGGGTAAAGGGTGGGAGGAGGGGAAAGGGACAGGAAAATCTGTTAAATAATGGGTGCATTTTACAGCACACTTTCTGTGAAAAATTAAATAAACAGCCACACAGCTTACAATCGGGTTTGTAGAGTTAGGTATAAAAAATTAGGTGTCAATTCACCATCAATGTGCAGGATAATTTCCAACACATTTCTATAATGTCTTTGCTCAGTAACGACAGAAACTGGCCAATGGAAAAAAACATTTTCAGGCTCATTGTGCCCCTACATATGCCAGTGGAACATACTCAGGTTTGCTTTGCCCTTAATCGTACAAGAAAACATGTTCATGCTGACTCAGCCAAAAAGTGCCAGTATCCCCACGTGAGAATATACATGAGGTTTGCTCTTAACGGCAGTAAAAAAAAAAAACATTCCACAGTAAGAAAACAAGCTATTGTGCTGGCTACACAAATGCCTACATATAAGAACATTCATGTTGTTTTGCCCACCAATGCCAGTAAAAAAAATGCCATCTAACAGTAAGAAAACATTTCCTTGCTGGCTGTCAAAATGATCCCCACATGTTAGAATAAGAATCATGTTGGCTGTGCCCTTAATACCAGTGAACAATGTAATTCCACATTAAGAAAACATGTCCTTACTGGCTTCACGCATGGCCTCCCCGCCCTGATGTAAGAACACTCATATTGGCTTTGCCAGAAAAAAATAAAGTCACGAAATGCCACGCCACAGTAAGAAAACATTTCCTTGCTAGCTGAACAAATGCCCCTCTTCCCATATAAGCACAATGTTGGTTTTGCCCTTAATAGGAGGAAAACATTCTATCCCACAGTGTGAAAAGATCTAGGCTACCAGCTCATAGCACCAACCTTCACCCAAACTC
Source organism: Ambystoma mexicanum (assembly GCF_040938575.1). Taxonomy (NCBI): domain Eukaryota; kingdom Metazoa; phylum Chordata; class Amphibia; order Caudata; family Ambystomatidae; genus Ambystoma; species Ambystoma mexicanum. The sequence continues at coordinate 406,865,935 of NC_090924.1, forward strand.
CTCCTCCACATCCTAATTCTCATCAAGTTGACTTTGTTTTGCCCAAAAAATGCTAGATCATGCTATGCCCCTGTAAGAAAACGTCCATGCTGCAATGCCTCTGTGTCCCAACATCGCAAGCACACACACGTTCATACACAATCACTCACCTTTGCAGCTTTCACTCCGTCATTCATACAAGCACCCAGGGCATTTACAATGCACCATCATTTGCATACACACTTGCACCTATCCACATCACTCACAATGCATTCATTCATATGAGTGCACTTACACAGAAACCATCTTGCATGCAAACATACATACAAACATACAATCCTCACTCACACAGATAAAAATGCCTTTTGTCTCTTAACTGTATCTCTCCATACTCAACACGCAGCTGCCTCCTCAACTGCTTTCTAGGTGTCTGGCTCCCGTGCTCAAAGCAAACAGGAACTAAAAAGCAAGGAAAGCGTCCTGGTTCCTGACATGCGAGCCAGAGCCGGATATCCATCGCGGCTACTCAGCTGCTGACACAGACCTATCTGTAAATGTCCACAGATGCACAATGCTGCTGAATGGGCATTTTCCAGATTTTGGCCCGAACCTTTTCTGCTTAGGCCCTACCCAGTCTACGCCCCTGACAAGCACTGAAAAAGCCTGTAACCGCAACTCCTTTTTTTGCAAATAAGTTCAAGTCTTCTGCTTATGGCGGTTAAGTTTCTGTGTTCGATTGAGCCAATAAAGAGGGTGGTTGGACTGATGTGTTTGTGTGAGATTGTGCGGATGTATGAAAAGAACAAATTACTTACCCCTGGTAATGTTCTTTCAACGATGTTCCTCCCACATATTCCTCATCTTTGATATATCCCAGCTTATGTCCAAAGCGTCAGCTTCTTTGGACATTTTTCACAGCAGGGGGTGCCGTGCGTTTTAACATTGTAGTTCTCATATCCCTCTGCGGCCTCTACACGCGCTCGAGTATGACGTCGACATCAGTGTATATTATAGCACACACCACACCCGATGCCTCAGTTCTTAGTTTAGTTTATTATTTGATAATGCGCATCAAAACCCAGGGGTAGCCGGGCGCAGCAGTTACAAGAATACTTAAGCTTAGTTACATACAATAGTGCATACAGAGGATACAGTACAAATGTTATTAACAATTTAGCAAGCATGTATAAAGGGTACAGGAGGAAGGGGGTTTCCTATACCACGAGGAAGTCAGGTCAGGGATCAGGAATGACATAGTGGTTATTCACCGTAGGTAGCCATGGTGAATCCAGGCCGAGAGAGTTAGTTAGTTGGCGTTGGACCAGAGCCACTTTTTTGCGTGGCGTCTAAAGCTCAAGTATGGAAGATTAGCTCTCAGTGCAGAGGGAAGGGCATTCCATGCGCAAGCAGCTTTTACAGGGAAACTGGCTCCGCCCGTTGTTTTAATTTAAATTTAGGACTTACAAGCAAGAGGTGGTTGGCTGCTCTCGTGTGGTATGTGAACGATTTTCTACGTAGTTTATCCGAAATGTATGGTGGGGTGTTATTGTTCAGTCCTTTGTGAGTGAGGGATAGCGTTTTGAGGAGGACTCTGTCGCTAATTTTTAGCCAGTGATGCTCTTTCCTAGTATTAGAAAGGTGTGCTCTGCGAGGTATATCCAGAGCTGCTCTAAGGGCATTATTTTGTAGTGTTTGCATTTTCTTTATGATAGACTTGCTGGCCCCCGAGTAGAGGGCGTTGCAGTAGTCTAATTTCAACATTACTAGGGCGTTGGCAAGTGTTATGCAGTTGGATTTGGAGAAGTAGGGTCTGCAAGCCCTGATTAATTTGCATGTGTAGGCCGTCGAGGATGCGAGGGCATTAGTTTGTTTTTTGAGAGAAAGTGTAGCGTCGAGGTAGAAACCTAGAGTTTTTACCTCAGTTGCTATTTTGATTAAATTGCCATCAATATTGAAGGCACAGTAATTGGGACTGAGTTTTTTGAGGTTGGAGTCGGAGCCTAAGATCAGTATCTCTGTTTTGTCGTCATTCAGGCAGAGGCCGTGTGAGGCCATCCATGCCTGAATGAGGAGATAAATCTTATTTACTAGAGTTGTATCTTCAACTAAATTGCCAGAAAGTGGTATGAGGATCTGAGTATCGTCCGCATAGTTAGTGTATTTTATCCCCAGTCTGTCAAGTTTGTCGAAGAGTGGCTTAGTGAAGATATTTTACATTGTGGGGGAGACACATGAACCTTATGGGACACCACAGGTGATATGTATTGGGTCCGCAGAGGCTAAAGGGGAGAACACTCATCGTCCGGTTAGCCAGGAAGGATTGTACCCAAGCTATCGCTTCACTTAAGAAGTAGGCGGCAGACGCTAGGTGGTTGCATAACACTGCATGGTCCACCAAGTCAAATGCCGCTGATAAGTCAAGGAGGAGGAGCATAGCTGTGTTGCCTTTATCCTTCAACTCGTCGATTTGAGTCTTAAGGTCAATTAGGGCAGTTTCAGTGCTGTGTAGTGGTCTGAAACCAGATTGGCGCGATCCTAGTAATTGGTTCGTCTCTAGATAGTTTTGTATCTGGAGGTAGGCTACTCTGTCGATAATTTTAAGGAGAAATGGTACCGTCGTGATGGGCCTGTAATTAGTAGGGATGGCTGGGTCAAGGGTCTGTTTTTTAAGGAGGGGCAGTACCCAAGATTCTTTGAGGTTAGTGGGTACCCTGCTAGTTCTAAAGGATGTGTTAATTAGCTTAGCTATGAAGGGTGCTAAGTCTCTGGCTGCGTCCTTAATGACTTGTGCAGGGCAGCTGTCGCCTTGACAGTTGGAAGATTTCAGGGAAGATATCACCTTTTCAGTTTCCACTATGGATATGTTGGTGAATCTGAATGGTTCACAGTTGAATTGGGTCCTTTTGTTTGCACAGATGTCTCTAAGGCCACAAGATGATCGGACGTTCGAAGAGAGGAAGATGTAGAACAGGGAAATTCTCCCAAAGGTATAAGGGCAGGTTGGGAAGGCGAGGAAGAATATATGGGAGGGACATCCAGTCGAAAGAACATTACCAGGGTTAAGTAATTTGTTCTTCAAATGGATTGTGTCCTCCCACGTAATCCTCATCTTTGATAAGACTTCCATAGCCTCCCAATGCCGAATGTTGTAGGAGGTGGGAACAGTGAATTTACTTTTCATTAATGCTGTGCAAAACAGCTTTCCCAAACTTCACCTCCTGACTCGATGTAGAATCCAGGCAATAATGATTGTGAGGGTATGAAGAGAAGACTAAGTTGCAGCACTACAGATGTACTGCACTGGTATGCCCCGTTGCAAAGCCGAAGATGTAGCAGCACCTCTGGTAGAATGAGCTTGTAAGCTCGTAGCAACATCATTGCCCGGCAAATTGTAGCATTCAGAAATGCATAAAATAATCCAACAGGATGAAGTTTTCTTGGTTACAGCTTAACCCAGCTTGTGACCAGCCTATCAAACAAAAAGCTGATCGTCCTATCTGAGCTTTGCTAGTCTATTGATGTAAAAACTCAATGCCCTTTTTGGATCTAAGCGATTAAGCAAGCCTCTCCTCGTCCCTGGAAGGATGAGGAGGCGGATAAAAAGTAGGCAGTATGGTCCTCTGTGCCAAATGTGGGTTTCCTTACCCAAGGTAGGACTCAGGGTTCCCTTCCCCAAGTTCCAAATGTCACAGTTCCAAAACAAACACAAAAGGTCTCTGACTTCTGTAGTATAGCTGGACTTTGTTTTCAAATGTACCGTTGTAGCTTCCCCACTGTTTGAAAATGTCACTGTAAATCAGGATTCAGTATCCTTTGTTTGCCTGTTCTTTTCACATCCTTTTATAGTGCAGCATACAGTGATTGGTTTATAATTATATAGATTTTTTGTACTTTAATGTAGGTTGGTTTATATTGATTTAAACTTTCTTTCCTCCTTTAGATTTCACCCGTTTAGTAGTAAAGTATTAGTTCTGTTCAACAGCAAAATCTTACTTCAATTTGGTGTTCAATAATTGTTCATTTCGCATAGTTGAATGTGCAGAAACCATGGAAAACGTGTTTCTTGCCACACACGACCACTCGGATGCAAGATATTCCCTTTTATTTAATATTCAGCAAATGTAACTGTTAGTTCTACTTTAACCGAATAGTTTGCGTGACCAATGGCACGGGGTGTTCTGCGCCGCAGGGGCTGCTGCTGCCGTTTGTCCCAGGAGGGTTTCCGTCACTCAGTGCCAGACCGCTTGGCCACACCCCCTTCCACATTTAACCTGCTCCAAGACCTGCCAGGACTGAAGCCCACTGGACCAAAAGCACAGGGTGTTTCGCACTGCAAGGATGTTCTGCGCAAGCTGGGCATGTGGTGAAGAGTCTGGTGGTGACAAGACTACACCCCCAAGCCCAGCCACTGGAATGCAAGCAAGGACCCTCACTAGACGTCCATCCTCAGGTGAGAGTGGCTAAAGTTGGGCCGGGGGTTGCTGCAGGGTGATTGTCTGTTCTGAATCCCAGTACGTGGGTATCATTGAAATCTCTTAACGAGGTATTGGAGTCACCTCCCACTTCCCCACCCTGCCCCACTTTTTCATACCCAGCTTACCTCCCAGCCTACTATTCAAGCTCACACAGAGCCCTAGTCCAAGCGGAAGATTATAGTCATGAGGAGAAAACTGGGATTTGCCCACCCCAACTAAGTGGGGAGTGTGCCATTAACATTGACCCTGCTTCTGGGGAAAACACCTACAGCCCTTTTAACTTCATAAGGGAGGCATTTTCCCTGAAACAAGAAATTCACCAGTTCCTGAGGTTCCACTAAGATGCCCTGGAAGGGATAACAACAGAACCAGGAGATCACAACAGGCGAGAGACAACCAGCAATTGGGGTGGATTGACTGCTTTGTGTCTCAAAGAGAATTCTACAGCTAAAAATCGAGAAAGACCAGTCACTGATTAAGATCTGCCGTTCACCGCAGGAAATCCTGTCTATTCGGACCATCATAACGTCAAAGCCAAAGTTACTGGCAGTTAAAATGACCCCCCATACCCAAACCTAGCTGAAACCTCCCGTTATTGTAATCCCAATTTCCCTTTCGGCCTCTACAGGGACTACTCCTCGCCTCTTATCAGAATTGATAAATCATGGGGCAGGCAAACGATCAGCATTAGTGTCATAAGATGTTGCACAAGTCACCCCTGCAAGCTGTCTCCCACACAGGACTTGGGGTGAGGAGGTTAGGGGGGGTTGCCACAAAGCCTTTTATTGCATGAACATCTGGTTCCTGAACCTCTGCTTGTGTCATGCTCCATCAAGGTTTTTAGCCTGCCCACCTCTACATCCGGCCGCCTGGACTCAATGGACATGGAGACTGATGATGATGTGACTGAAGACAAGCCTTCTCCTAGTCTTACTAGCAGCACATGGAGCGAGAACATGATTAACACACGCTCGGGGACCAGCTCCTTTCTCCTTTTAACACCACTCAGGATCTCCAAGCCAATTAGCCAAGGTACTTGTCACTCTGGATGTGGAGTCCCTATACACTTCTATTCCACAGGTGGAAAGTTGGAAATTCTTGTCTTGATCCTAGACACAAGGAGATGTCCTCAAACACCTCCCAGCACGTTCATTGGTAAATGTACGAGATTGGCCATGACCCAAAACTACTTTTTTTACAAAAAACTGCTTTATCAACAAAAGAAAGGGGTAAGCACGGGTGCCACTTTTGCTCCCGATGTAGTCAATTTATATATAGCGCATTTCAAAACCCGATCAAGCTACAATCCATTTGCTAAAAATATAACAACATGGAAACGTTACATTGACGACGTGTTCTGCATTTGGACGGGGAAAAAAATTGATCAAAAGGGCTTAGAGTCAGATGGCTAAATGGATGTGATACTCATGTAAATTCACTATGGAGTACAACCGTCATAGTGTGAGTGTTTTGGACTTGAAAATCTATAAAAACCAGGAGAGATATGCCACTACCCTATATAGAAAACAGTCCGATAGAAATGGACTTCTACACTTTACTAGCTTTCATCCGGTGGGCCTGAAAATCTATTTCCCGCAAAGCCAATTCCTCAGAATCCGTAAAAACTACAGTAAGCGAGAAGACTTCGCAATCCATGTTGAACATTTAAAGAAAAGGTTCACGGACAGAGGATATCCGAGAAAACCCATAAAGAATAACCTAAAACGAGCAGCCAATACAAATAGGGAACTGGCCTTGGTGAAGCCAAGTAGAGAAAAACCAGAAGAACAAGTTACTTCTTACCTTGTAACTTTCTTTCGACGGGATGTTCCTCTGACGTATTCCTCATCTTAGATATCTCCTTCCAGCTCTGCTGGCCTCGGAACATTTTTTCTCTCTCTAGAGGGCGCTGCGCATCGACGTCCTGCGAGTCGATGTCCCTCGACAGCCGCCGTATCGACGTCGACGTCATCCTGCCTATAAAGGCCGCGGGCAGCGTCCGTTGCTCAGTTCCGTTTTGTAGCCCACAATAATACTTTCTGGACTAAACTAATCACCCTGAAGGAGCGTAAACTGCAACAACAAGGGAAGTAGAAGTGCGGGGATGGATGGGAGGGTCGATGAGGAATACGTCGGAGGAACAGCCCGTCGAAAGAACGTTACAAGGTAAGAAGTAACTTGTTCTTCGAAGGGATTGTGTCCTCCGACGTATTCCTCATCTTAGATAGGCTCCCATAGCAATATTCTATTATTGGAGGAGGGAGTACTGACTTCACGCTGTCTTCTATTGATGAATAGAATGCAGTACAGCCCTTCCAAACCTAGTCTCTTGACTGGAGGAGGAATCCAAATTGTAAAAACGTGTAAAGGTATGGACAGACGACCATGTAGCGGCCGCACAGATGTCTTTAACCGGCACGCCTCTTTTGAGGGCCGAAGAAGCTGCAATACCTCTGGTCGAATGAGCCCTAAGGTTTTGAGGGGGCTCTTTCCCTGCCAGTTTATAACATTCCAGAATGGCTAGAATGATCCATCTGGAAATGGTCTGCTTAGTTATTGGTAACCCCAGCTTGTGACCTGCGTAACCTACAAACAGCTGGTCTGCCTGTCTTATCCTGGCTAGTCTATTGATGTAAAAACTTAAAGCCCTCCTAGGGTCTAGCCTGTGTAACCTCTCTTCCTCTTTCCCCGGGTGAGGAGGAGGATAGAAAGATGGTAGGGTAATCTTCTGAGTGATATGGAATTCAGAAACCACCTTTGGGAGGAAATTAGGCTTCACTTGCAGGACAACTTTGTCTTTGTGAAATATTGTGTGAGGGGGTTTACAAGAAAGAGCTTGTAATTCGCTCACCCTTCTAGCAGATGTAAGTGCTATTAATAAAACAGTTTTAAGGGTAAGGAATCTTAACGAACAAGAATGGAGAGGTTCGAAAGGTGTGCCCATCAGGAAAGTTAGTACTAAGGTTAAATCCCATAGGGGAACTTGGAATGGTCTTGGGGGATAAACATTGGTTAACCCCTTTAGAAACTGTATTACCAAGGGTAATTTGAAATAGGATGGTTCTTCCGCAGTACGCTTAAAGATGGATAGTGCTGCGAGATACCCCTTAATGGTGCCAACTTGAAGGCCTGAATTTGCCAAATATAGTAGGAAGGACAAAACCATTGGTGTACCACATGAAAAAGGGTCGATATTCTGTTCTCTACACCAGCTGCAAAATCTGTTCCAACGGCAGCGGTATAAAGACTTTGTTGCTGGCCTCCTTGCCGAAAGCAACACCTCCATAACATCATCAGGGAGGTCCCAATCCTTGTACCTCAGCCTTTCAGAAGCCAAGCGTGAAGGTTGAGGGTTTTGATGTCTGGATGGAGAACCTGACCTCCCTTCTGTGAGAGTAGGTTCTCTCTGAGTGGAAGTCGAATTGGAGGGCAGATGGACAAGTCTAGAAGGTCCGGGTACCACGTTCTCCTGGCCCAATCCGGGGCAATTAGGATCATGGTTCTCCGGAATCTTCTCAACCACCTGATCATTTGAGGAATGACAGGGACCGGTGGGAACGCGTACAGAAGCGGAAACTCCCAGTCCACTATGAACGCGTCTCCCAGAGCTCCTCTCGGGGGAAATTCCCTTGAGCAGAACAGGTCGCATTTCCTGTTTAGGCTGGTGGCGAACAGATCTACCTGAGGGGTTCCCCAAAGGACGAAGATCTCTTGAAGGACTTCCTGAGCTAGTTCCCACTCGTGGGAGACTGTGCCCTGCCTGCTCAGAGCGTCCGCTGTCAAGTTCTTCTCTCTGGCTAGGTGAACTGCCGATAGAGATATTCCTTCTTGGATTGCCCAAAACCAGAGGTGCATCGCCTCTCTGCACAGGGGTAGTGATCCTACGCCTCCTCTTTTGTTGAGGTAATGCATGGCCACCGTGTTGTCCGTCATTATCAGGACGTTCTTCCCTTGTACAGCTGGCAGGAACGCCTTCAGCGCAAGTCTGATGGCTCTCAGCTCTAACAGGTTGATATGTACTCTGGACTCCGATGGAGACCAACGACCGCTGATGGTCAAGTCGTTGGCGTGGGCTCCCCACCCCGTGAGTGAGGCATCCGTGACTACTGTTATCTCTGGCCAGGGTTGCCAAAACTGTTCTCCTTTCAGAATGTTCTCCTGACAGGCCCACCACTGAAGGTCTCGAGCTACTCTGTCGGGAACTTGAAGAAGATCTGTCATTCTCCCTCAGAATTGTGACCACTGAGTCCTCAGTGCCCACTGGAGGGATCTCATTCTCAAGCGAGCCTCTGGCACTAGGAAAATGCAGGAAGCCATGAGGCCTAGCAACCTCAAAAAGTCGAAGGCTGGGAGACGTTGGGCCTGTTGGAACTTGGTGACCATCTGTAGAATATCTTGAGCCCTCACCTCTGGTGGCGAGGCTTTTCCCAGGGAAGTGTCCAGGATCGCTCCTATGAACTGGAGTCTCTGCGATGGTATCATTTGTGACTTCTTTAAATTGAGGGAGAAGCCCAGTCTGTGAAGGAAGTGGCACACGTGATTTAGCTGGATCTGAGCTTGTTCCGAAGAAACAGCCCTGATCAACCAATCGTCCAGGTAGGGGTAGATGTGAATACCTTCCCTCCTTAGACTTGCAGCCACTACCGACATTAACTTGGTGAAGACCCTCGGGGCGGAGGTCAGCCCAAATTGCAGCACTCGAAATTGATAGTGAGAGTTGCCAATTGCGAACCTCAGGTATTTCCTGTGTTTGAGATGGATAGGCACATGGAAATAAGCGTCCTGAAGGTCCAGAGATACCAACCAGTCCTGGAACTGAAGGGCCTGGAGGATCTGAGAAAGTGTGACCATCTTGAATTTGTCTTTTCTGAGGAATTTGTTCAACTCTCGCAAGTCCAAGATGGGTCTCAGTCCTCCGTCTTTCTTTTGGAATGAGAAATTAAGGGGAGTACCAGCCCTTGTTCCTCTCCGCTACAGGTACCGGTTCTATGGCACCTTTCTCTAGCAGGTCCAAAATTTCCTGCAAGAGGAGTGGATCTGGAGCTTTCTGAGAGCTGATCCCCGGTGGATGACTCTGAGGTATACGTAGGAAAGGCAGGCAGTAACCTTGGGCAACTGTTTCCAATGCCCAAGCATCTGACGTGCTAGCCTGCCATACCGCCAGATGTTGAGTCAACCTGCCTCCTACAGGTGTCCTGTGAGGGAAGTCCTCAGAGTGGTTTTGGGGCGGCTGATGCAGATGCCGATGGTAAAGAGGCACCTGCTGTTGCTGCGGCTTTTGAATATCTACCCCGTCCACCTCGGGTAGTTCTTCTTTGTCCCCTTTGAACCGGTCGTCCTCTACCTCTTCCGAATGCGGAGTAGAAGCGAAAGGACTTGCCCCTCGCAGAGGTTCCTGTGGGACGAAAAGGAGTCTGACGGATTGCAGCTCCTAGGGATTTAGCTGCTGCTTTTGAAGTTTGTAGTTTCTCTAAACTGTCATCCGCCTTTTTCCCGAACAAAGAAGAGCCATCGAATAGCATGTTCAAGAGTCTGGCTTGCACATCTGGGGCAAAACCAGACTTTCTCAACCAAGCGAATCTCCTGGTTGGTGTACTTGCCGCCATTGCTCTGCTGATACTGTCAGCCGAATCAATGCCCGTCTGGTGGGATTCGCACATAGCGTCTTTACCGTCCTGTATAATATTCAGGAACGCATCCCTTTCTTCTCCCTCTGGGATGCAGTCAGCCGCTGTAGAAGCACACACCCAAAGTGTATGGCTGAACCTAGCAAGGGTGCAAGTAGCATTCACAGATTTTAACGCCATGCTACATGCTGAAAAGACTTTCTTTGCCATAGCATCATATTTTTTATTGTCCCTGTCCTGTGGGACGGTAGGATAAGCCGTCTTGACATTGGTAGAGGATGCTGCCTGTACCACCAGACTTTCTGGGGATGGGTGTTTAGACAAGAACTCCGGGTCTGTAGAAAATACCCTGTACTTTGTAGACAATTTTTTATTAACTGCTGGTACGACATCTGGGGTTTCCCAGTTTGTCATGATCTTCCTCTGAAGAGCTTTATGAAAAGGCACCACAGGATCCTCCTGTGGGCCTTTGTCAAGAATATCCTTGAGGTCATCTTGTTGAAAAGATTGTGAAGGTGCAGACCACCCCATGAACTCTGTGATCCTGGCCATTAAGGCTCTATAGGGGGTTTCAGCATGCTCCCCCGGGTCTGGCCTAGCAAACTCCACCTCAGGGGAAGTGTCTAATCCACTTGCCTCATGTAAGGAATCATGAAGACCCTTTAACCTGCGTTCTTCAGAGGAAAATTCCTCTCTAATTGGGGTTACAGGTCCCTGCAACTCAAATATGTCTTCCTGTTCAGACAATTAACCCTCTTCCAAGATTGAGGACATAGTTCTCAATTGTTCTGAACTCATAAAGGGAGTAAATCCCATTTCCAAGGCAGAGGGTGCCGAACTTGTCATTATCGGCCTCGAAAACGTCGATGTCATCGACGCCGACGTCGAAGGCTTCGAACGTGGCGTTGAAAACAAAGGCGGAGGCCTCGAAGACCTCGACAGAATTGGAATTCTACTCGACAATCTCAAAGCCATTGACGTCGAGGACCTGGGGATAGTCACTGGGTGTGTCGTAACCGTGACTTTTCTTGGCGTCGACGCCGGTGTCGAAGCTGGCGTCGAGTCGACAGACCCGTGTGTCGAAGGTCCCTTCGAAACCGGCGTCGAAGACACCGACCTCGGCGTCGACGGAACACTCGTCGACGGCGTCGACGGAACCTTCGAGGAAGGTTTGGAGGTCATAGTCCTACTCGAGGGTTTGAGACGCGCTCGAGAGGTTTCCTTCGCCGGGTACTGCGACTCGCGGCGTTTTTGACCTTCGGGTCTTTCGACCAGAGCATCGCTCTCGGCAGTCTTCAAGGGGGTCAAGGCCGCTTTCTGGAAGACGCTCATCATATTTTTGCGGAATTCCTCCCATTCAGCCCGGGAACTATGTTTCGTGGGGCAAGGGATTCTTTTTGGCGAGGAAGAGGAAGACGGAGAAGGGGATCTTCGACTGTCTCCTCTTCGAGTGCTTCGATCTCGAGGAGTGATGGGACCAACTCCGAGACCTGGAGCGCCAATGGTGACGAGGAGACGAGTGTCTCGACTTTGTCGACGAAGAAGCTTTAAAAGTCTTACCTTTCTCCAGCTTCCCCCTACGCTCGTTCAGGGCCTTAGCTGTCATGGACATACAGTCCTCGCATTCCGAACAATGGTGTTCAGCTCCCAAACACCACAGACAAACTCTGTGAGGGTCAGTCAGCGACATCTTTTTTCCACAATCTCTGCATTTTTTGAAGCCGGATCGAGGAGTTGTCGGTTCCGACGAGGAAGCCATCGAGTACGGATCGAATAACTCGAGGTAACTAGGTATTAATCTGACAAGAACTGAGCAACGGTATTCCGAGGCACTGAGTAAGCGCGGAAAAACGGAACTGAGCAACGGACGCTGCGCGCTGCCTTTATAGGCAGGATGACGTCGACGTCGATACGGCGGCTGTCGAGGGACATCGACTCGGAGGACGTCGACGCGCAGCGCCCTCTAGAGAGAGAAAACATTTTCCGAGGCCAGCAGAGCTGGAAGGAGATATCTAAGATGAGGAATACGTCGGAGGACACAATCCCTTCGAAAGGCTGGTTTGTGTCACAACATTTGGTCTGGCGAGTAACCATATAAAGAGAATCCTACAGAAGAAATGGCATCTGGTTAAACATCCAGGTACCTTGAACAAAAAGACATTGTTTGCTTTTAAGAAAAATGCAAATATGAGACAGAAGTTGGTACAAACGTACAAAACACCACCGGACAATCAAGAGGTGCTGTGCTATCTCTATGGGGACTACCTCCAGTGAAGGGTCACCACAAATGTGGGGGCTGCGTAGCCTGCAACTTCAACTCGAAAAGGTGGTTTTGAACATGGCACAGTCAAATGGGAATGGAGAACCCCCACAAACTGTAAAAAGTACATTTTTCATCTATATTATTACATGCCCCTGCAAATTGCTGTTCCATGGGGAAGACCATTCGGGAGGTGGGACAAATGATTTCAGAGCATCGCTCCTATTTAAGAAATCGGGTGGCCGAAAAACCAGTAGTAGATCATTATGTACACCAGGGGCGAACATCCCAGTCAAATGGAATAATCAGGTTTTTGCCTGATCTGTAATATATTTAATTCTGAAAATCAATCCACGCGGATAGATATGACCAATACATTGCTAAAAGAGTAGCCATAATCCGGGCTCCGCCTCAGACTTTGGGTAGGGTGTCATCGATGGCTGCCTTTTTTTTTTTTAAACAAGGCCATTAATAATAATTTAGCATTTATATAGGCATTCATGGTGGTCTGACTTTGTGTCTATTGTATTACAACTTGATGCTGGTAGATGCACACTGGGGCCCCCTTTTCCTTTTGTCCCACGCAAGCCCTTCCTGAAATTGTTTCGACATACTATGTAGCTGAATTGATACAGCGATAATGAATCCCGGACCTGGCATGATAATTTATTTAGAATATTATGCACTTGCCTCTAGCCTTAATAGTCTATTCTAAAATGTCCATCCTATTTTCCCATACTAGCTTAAATTGTGCCGAAGGTCGGGGTGGGTTTCCTAGCAACCAACACTAACAGTTTCTTGCTGCTACTATCCTGCGAGCAGCACACTACGGAGGAGTCCCGCAGTGGAAATTAGGTCAGACAGGCTTACACACTAATAGATTCTCGACGCTGCAATCAAGAGCGTGTCTTGCACATCAGCATTAGTTAAATTCTGTTTTGCCTCTGAAAAACATGTGTGTGATTATTAATACATATTTGAGACGTGCACTTTCACACTAGCCGAGTGGAGATAACTTTGCGGCATTGTGCATCGTGGTTATGTCGGCGGCAACAGTTGAATGCTACTTTGCACCTTGATAGGTTTTGATGTGTTCTTGCCACTCTAAATATTACGCAAGCTTGTTAGCTCTCACATTCAACCGCAGCTCCCGCTTCCTGCATGATCTAATCCTACATGCATTTGTCACTAATGAATGCTCACTTTGTATAACTATGGCGAGTGTTCCTCTATTTTGCACAGCGCACCTGTGGGGCCTTTCCAACATGTAACCCTCTTTTCTGTCCATCACAGGACCCTGTGGACTAACTTCGCTGTTCTGATTTTTCTAAAACTTGATACCAGACACCGAGAGGTTGTTTCGAGAGAAGAACGGGTAAGCCCTTCCTTCTAATAACAGTATGCTGCAATTATTTTACCTCTCTAGTTTAACACTGATTATATATATATATATATATATATATTCAGTGACCCAAACCTTTCTGGACAGGGCAGGGCTAATTCTACACCCGAGGGCTATTGGCTTCCCCCCTCGAGGTGGGGCAACTAACAAGGTAGGATGCCATACATTTATTGTTTACTTTAATCACTTTTGACGCATTTAGTAGGCCTATCTGAATACACGTCACACTCCTTTCATTTATTCATACACACGTCTGTTTTCCTTATAGACACAAAACACATACTTGTGTACCTAAAGTGAACTCGTCCTGATCAAGGCCGCATATCGTGGAACCACAATCCTGGTTCTAGAGACAGCCGAAACACACTGTCGACGTTTAACGACAACAATAATTGACGGTGCAAACAAAGGGGAGGTCCTACAAAAAACATACACTTGAATGTATCCTGGACCTTAGCAGGGTTACTATATACTGCACTGTGAGCAGAGATTTATGTTGTTATAGGTCTCAACTGTGTATCACAGTTTTTGTTGTGTCTGAAAATGAAATGCTAAGTTATCACATGGGCTATAGATTTGTATGAAGGCCCGATTGTGTATACTTTTGAATTGTTTTTGAAGAGAATATGTTTGTTACAAATAATAACTTGTGTTGTGGAACAAATAGAAAAGTTCTAATACCAAATGAACAAAAAAAGTTATTTTTTGGGGTGCGACATAAAAAAGCCTTTTTTATGCACTTTTTATGTGTTCAAACAATCCTGGAAGATCAAGGCTCACCATATACCCCTACTATATAAAAACCACATTAAGCTAAAATAAGAAAAAGAAAACGAAACCAAGCAGTACTATCAGATGAATGCACTTGCTCAGATTTAACAAATTCCATAGCCATGCCAGTCACACTTTGCACAGAATCCCCAAACTTACCTTCCACAATCAAAATGTTGAAACCTAAGCCAGTAATCCCCTCCCAAGTTTGCCAGTTTCTCAGCTTCAGCCTCAGCTAACATCATAACTTCATCAACGCTTTCAAAAATCGGAATCAGAAATGTTACCAGGACAAGCTTAAGTGAAAGGTGGGCCGTAAACAGCAGCACATGCCATAAGTCCACTGCTATGAATCCTGCTGGTGAATTAACAAAGGGCCCAAGCATAATAATCCTTCTGTCGGGGTGCTCGAGAGCCCTAGCAATATGGCGGCTCAGTGTTAGAGCTCCGCAAAGGATAGGAACGACAATGGCAGACGCGCCTGGTTTGCAAGCCTAAATCATGGAAATATGGTGGATTACATCCTGTGTGCATCCTGAGGAGAAGACTCATGCGCTTCTTGTAACTCCTTACGCCCTATGGTGTGAAAATGCATCTTATGCTGATAACGAGAAGGGGTCGGCTCGGTGAAACTTGCTGCCTCACAACAACTACAGACCAGATGGGGGAGGTGTCTCCGCTCCAGGCGGCCCAGGTGCGGGTCGGTGCCACCCACCCCGAGCAACACAACGGCTGAGTGATGCAGCACAACCCGCCTGATTGGAGGCTGCAGGGGTGAGTAGTTTGCTCTGTTCCTCTCCCCCTGCGCCACTCAATAACTAGGCTGCTTCAGTCCCGCAGATGGCCACCTGCACTGGCGTGGACCGCGACCCACCCATGCTTCTTGTGCCACCTGACCTGGTCCAAATGCGGAAAGGGCCCAGCAGCATCTTCGCCTACTTTGAGAGTATCCCCTTCATGACATACAACATTTGCAACAGAGAAGTTCAATACAAATTAATCCAGCGACTATATTACTCTCCCTATAAAATGTGTTGCATGGGCCTGGTGTGCTCTGCAGCGTGCTGGCGCCAGTGTGGGCGGCTGGGTACTTTGGGACATATTTTGTGGTGGTGCCCAGCTATAATAACTTATTGGCAGAGAATTCCGAAATTTGTCTCGGGTATTCCTGACACCTCCATTAACTTCACCACTGGTCCTATGCTATTTGGTATAAACGAAGATGAATGGCATGCAGACCCCAACGTACGACAATTGGAACACATTCTCTTATTTTCTGCTCGTAAATTGCTAATCATACACTGGATTGCGCCTACTTAACAGGCCTACCTCAGACTTACCTTTAAAATCTGTACATTGGAACGTGCATTGATAAGGAGGCTAGGCAGACCTACTCAAGTTGACTGTATGGGGGAGTTGGCCGAAACATTTATCAATTAAGGGTTCTGGCTATACTTAGAAACCCGATATGTGCTCTTCGTGGACACCAACACTGCGAAGAAGATTCCAATCGTCAATCTTTAAAGGGGGGGAGATGGGACTGTTTTAGGGAGATAGGGTACTGGGTCTGGGGGATGGGGTAGCTGACGAAGTGGAGCGGGGAAGTGGGTGTGGGGACGGGTGTTTGTTGTACCCGTTTCTTCTCTATTCCTTGGATTAAGCATACTGCTGATTTGGTTTTTACTATGTTAAACTCAATAAAAAGAGGTTTAAAAAAAAATAAAAAGATTCATTCTGTCCCTTAGGCTTTGAAGGTCCATTACTAAATGTTGGAGTGATTCTGTTTTATGCCCACACAGTCTTACTTCCAATGTCGGTAGGCAGTTGAGCCTGAACTTTAGGTACCAGAGTCGGAGCTTAGCAGATGGGAATATCTTTAAATATAGTCCTTTGGGGGGGGAAGTGCACTGCTTCGTAGCCCTTGGATCTTTTCAATCTGCTAACTTTGCTGATGTCCGCTATATTGTCCCATCTTTTTATCCGCCCTTTAATATAGCATTAGAAACCGGATCGTGTAGCTCCAACTCGGCCATAAACATGTCATACTTTTTTTGAATTTGGAGAGGAAGGGATTCAGATGCTTTACCATTGTAAGGTTCAGGAAGTAGTCCATGTGTGGTGTTTCTGCTTTTGTCATCTTAAAAAACGCAGTGAGACTGCGCTTCATGAGTTGAGCCCACCACGAAACCAAACCCAATTCCAATCTAATTATGCTCACAGGCACCAAATGTGGCAGCCCTAGAACCCTCTTCAGGATCCTTCCTTCTATTACATCATAGAACTTCCTATTCCTGCCGGTAGTTAACTCACACCCGTATACCACCACCGCAGATATCTTTGCCCGGTAGAATTCTATGAGCGGAAGTAAAGAAAATTCACATAATATACCTCTCACTCTCTTGACAAATGACAGGCAGGACCCTACCCTTTCTTCCTCCCTCCTCCCCCTTCCTCAGTTCTACTTTTCCTTTTAAAGCACACAGGGAATCCTAAGTCTTGCAGACATTACACTTTCATTAGCGGTAAACCATTAATTGTACAACTGATTTGCTTCCCCCTCCAAGTGCATGTCATTACTCGGGATGTAGCTGGATTTTTTCCCCTGAGATGGTTCTTTTGGAGGTAATTCCCCAGCCCATTCAAGCTGCGCTGCAGCCCTTCCAGGGTATAATCAAACAGAACCACGTTGTCTGCATAGGTGATACAACCAACCCGCAACTCTCCCCATCTGGGTAAATAACCCCCCCTCCCCCAGGTCATGGCTTCCTTCCATAAATCGGCCATGTACAAGTTGAAAAGAGTCAGATCTACTACACAACCTTGTCTAACGCCCCTGGAAACCATAATGTCTCTGGACAAGTCTCCCCTCCAATTAAGCCTAACTTTAGTTCTGGTACAACATCTGAATCATGGTCAGCAGACCGGGCTCGTTGCCGCATTTTGAGAGCTTCTTCCAAAGGCATCGGAGGTCGACATTATCAAAGGCTGCCGCGAGGTCGATGGTGGCTATTTACTAATTTGTGTGCGCGCCAGTCCCGACGTCAGGGAGGCAGGCATGAAGAGCCATTCCACTTTGAAGGGTTCCCACCTCTCTCCAGAACCCAGTCTGGAGCGGGTGTATACGGTTTGTTTTTTCTGCCCAAGTTCTCAATTCTTTGAGAACCAGTGTTGCAAACACCTTAGAGGAGGTATATAAAAGTGAGATAGGTCGGCAGCTTAACGGGGACCCCATATCACCCTTTTTGAAAATGAGGATAAGCATAGGGCTATGCCATGAATCCAAACACACCCCATTGGATGCCATCTGCCTAAATAGATTGCTCAAGGTGTCAGCCCATAACTGCAGATTATTTTTCAAGACCTTGTTTGTCACACCGTCTGGGCTGCTTGCCCTAGAATTATTAAGATTCATAATGATTAGTTCCAGGCCCTCTTTCTCAAACGTAGCATCCCACACATGTGGTTGAACATCCTCCCACACCCTTGAATTAGTTGAGCGGGATTGTCGCTAAACTGTGATTTACTAAACTCACATTGGAGCTGCACTGGGTCAGTCTTGACACTGTTCCCTCTATGAGAATGTTTGAACCTCCCATAGTTTCCTTCTTAGGAGGGAGTGATCGCTCCGAGTGGTGTGAACTCTCTAAATGTTGGAGCCTAGTGCAATCTATATTTCTTGTGAATAGAAAATCAATGGTTGCGGAAATGAATGCACTGGCCCAGGTAGGGATATCATTTAGCTTCCCGTCCCCCATCAAATTTGTTTGAATAACATCCCATCGTGTGACCATTTGCGCCCTATATTATTCTAGAACGGTCAGTACTAATACTTTTCGTCACCCCTCTCATCCAACTCGGAGTGATCTCCTGCTGTCACCACACAATTGCAATTGAAGTCTCCTCCTAAAACAACAGCCCGTCCTTCACCCTCTTTATCCTTGTCGAGCAGAGCGTTTTCAATCTTATTACTAACTATCGAACACGCTCAACCTGGGATTAAAGTAGATGTTGATTAGGAGATAGTGGTTTTTGTGACCCTCCTGCCGGTCTCCCTTTCTGCCCCTTCTTGGCGATACTGGCAATAGACATATAACCGTCCAAAGAGGGGGCATTCCTTAACCAGGTTTCCTGTATAAGAAAACCATACACCCCCTTAAAGAGCATGTTAAGGTCTGTATTGAAAAAGGAGTTGTGACCTCTCTAATTCCAACTGCAAATAACAAGGGGGATATTATTAGAAGTCCAGACATTTTCTTGGGCAGATTGGAAGGGGGCTAGATAACCACCCCATCCTGCTGTATCCCCATTCTGTTTAGTCTACATCTGTTGGTCCTGTTCAAAGTGGCAGTGAATGGTCAGTCTTTCCTTCGTTCTCGGTGGTGAGGCTTCTTAATTCCCTTTCCGATAGTAGGTCTCAAACCCATTTATCATCAGCTCTTCTTGACGGTCACCAGTTTTTTGACTAGCCTTGAATGAAAGAAGACTGCACTTTTACCGAGTCGCTCGGGATCGTACAGATGGACAAATGGAATGTCTGCTGAAGAGATGTGTTTCAATGCAGGAATTGAAGTCAAGATACAGCATCTGTTCAATGGAATGTTTTTTCCTCGTCAAAGACAGATTAAAAAATGATGGGCCGAGTGTCGAACTTTGGGACTGTGCCTCCACGAGCCCTGGCAGCTGTATCCTCCCTCCTGGTCACATCACACTCTGTTGGTGACCTCCGAGCCTTTGGAGCTGTTGATTTCTGCACCTGAAGTAGCAAACAACTCTCTGCCCTTATTGACTCGGGCTCTGAGTGCAGACGCCCTTCATAATTGGTCTGTGTTTTCTTTTTTTTTTACCTATACAGTTCTTTACAATGCTTTGCTTTCTCTCACGGCTTATCGGCACACGCCCAAACTTCATTCGTCGGATACTGTTGCCATCAAGTTTCATTTAACACAGACTGGACTTTCACGGCTTTCATCAACTCACCGGCTGTGTTAATTCTTTCGCGCTATGATGCTGAAGTCAAGGCTGATACCACAACTGCCGCTGCACCTCCCCAACTCTGCCGTTAACCCGGGAGGGTGGCTGGTAACCTTGAAACACAAAAGTAGTTTGTCCCTTCTCTCTAGCTGGGCTTCCTTATGCAACCTTCAAAGCCTTTCGGAGGGAACAATCTCTCACCGGGGTGTCCAAGGTTTCTCTGTACCGCGGTTATGTTCCTCGGCCAGTGGCTCTGCTACATCTGGTTTGCGGTCGCCCTGGAAAAACTGCTCCTCCTGCATCGCCTTGCCCTGAGTGTGTCTCAGTTTTACACCTTTTAGCCATGTGGGGAGAGCAAACAGGTACCAGGTTTAGGTACCATCCACCCCCTTAAAGACGTTGAGGTCTGTACGTCAAGTGTCTGGCCCTGCCTGATCTTATTAGTGGGATGACCACGTGGGAAGTGAAAAGTAGATGAACGGAGCACAAATCAAGTATAAGGACTATAAGCCTCAAGTCACCAGTGTCTACCCATCTTACAGAAGCTAGACACAACATTGCACAAATTAAGTGTGTAGTTCTAGAACAGGTCAGTGTCAGGAAGAGCGGGGTGACATCAATAAGAAACTTCTACAAAAAGATAGCATGGATTGAGAGATTGGACTTGCTCGCTCCTGGGGGATGAATTGCGAGTTCGATCTTATGTGCTTTCTTTGAAGACTGAACACACTCATAAAAAGAGAATCCGGAGAGATTGTAAGATCCTGAACAGAAACTGAATGTGGTAGTTAGTGCAACTTCAGAGATATGTCCATTTCAGTTTAATGTGACCACACATACCTAGAATGTGAACCACCAAGCTGGACAGAGGTATATACAGCAGTGAATGACACCCTGCAAAGGTTAACTTTAAAGTTTCTGACACCTCTATACACCTGTAGTGCATGGATGTGTTGGTAGGAATGTGCAGACCACAAGGAACACTGGGAGGTGGGATTGACATGAGAATGTGAGCCGTTGATTGGTCCATGGACAGGCCATAACTACAACCATTACAACGTGTATAGCCAAACGTCACAGTATATTAATGATCTAGCTAGTGGGATAAGTAAGAGAATGCAGCTAGGAAATCAATGCATCTTTAAGTCATTGTTGTTAACTTACTTGAGGGGGCGTGAGGTTGCGATCTTTGATGGCAACCCATGGTTCAGCTCCCCTTCCTCGGGTATATATCCATACATTGCATTTTAGCAGAAATTATAGAACTCAAAAGTCAGACGTCGGCTTTTACTACTGAGCATTCCCACAATTTCATGGCAATGCAATAGTGAGTAATTCCCTAGCAAGATGGCTGTTTCCAAATGCCACGCACGCATGCACGCGTTCACTACAGCAAGTGTTTATCTATGCGAAGCACGGAAGGGCTTGGCTTACATGCTGCCTGATCCGGCTCGCAGAAGGGACACCAGCGCAGAGACCCAGTGCGGTAGGATTACGCGATACACTTGACATTACTGTATCACATACACCACATTAAGGAGACATGTATAGTTTGGCCGGACGGAATATCCTAAAAGATTATGAACAGAGATGTGACCCATTTATGGCATGGCTCCTGCCTTCATTGTGTAGCGCTCATGCGCTTACGGTGAGAACTTTCAGATTACTATCGTATTAGTGCAGAGGTAGACACTGCGCACCTAAGTACAAAATCCTTGCACCATACAATGTGCAGCGCTTATGCACTTACTGTAATATTATTGAGACACTGTGTAGGATCAAATATAGAATTTCCACACTTCACAACATTATTGGTTATATGGAATGCAGAGTTCGGCTATGACATTGAAGTAATGTTCTGTGCCAACCCCCCAGGTATTTATGGAGCATGAGTCGAGTGCCTTTATACATAACAACCGCTGATGCACATTACAGCAGCGTGATAGACATCAGACCATTGAAGATTACCTGGGGTGTATGTGTCCAGGTAAACCAGGATGTTGATTTACTTTAAAATGAAATGAATAAGACCAGTGATTAGGTCAATTTAGTGATGTAGGTTATTGTCTTATGTAGGTTAATAAACAGAGAGAACTGAAACAAAATTGGAAGTATACATCCAGCTAAAGTATGAAGGATGCAACAACATGAGGTCAGTTTATTTTGGATATAATAAAGTAGTTCACAAATGAATACTACAGAATTACCCTCATTAAAGTATTAATGTATGGCTCATTTCAGGCACACAGAGGAATGTGGACCAAATCCACAAGATAACATTTTAAGTTGAAAAAACCCTGATGGATGATATAGCTGAAACGTGTCGGCTAATTGTGAAACAAAAAGGGAGCCAACAAATACATCATCAATAAAATTCAGATCCTACAAAATAATGCCCTTAAAGCGGCACTGGGTATAGCTAAAAAAGAGCACATCTCAGAGATAAGATGATCAAACAAGTGGCTCACCACCAACAATAAAATCCTGTTAAAAACAGCCTCACTCACCCACAAGTGCTTAAACAACGCCGCCCCTCTCTACCTCACGGAAAAATTCAAGAAACAATCATCAAACCGTCCAACTAGACTAGCCAACTCTAACTCCCTGATTGTTACCAGATTCAGACTCTCCAAAACGGGGGGACATAGCTTTCCAGTTAGGGCCGCACAGTTGCGGAATTCCCTACCGCCCACTATAAGGGCCGACCAAACATATCCCCACTTCAGACATAATGTGATCAATTGGTTCAAAGACAACGACCACTAAACCTTGGGCACCACCTCCACCTCACTCTCCCACACTGTATATTCTGTATATAGCACACCTTCTACCTCACTACAGTTGACCGCTTATGTCACTTTTTTACTTGTATATATGTTTCCCTAAATTTTAATGTCTGTTACCTTTCTCTGTATCTATTGTACAGTACTGTAACCTTAGCTGAAAATGTTCTTGATACTGGTTGCGCCCTGATACCGCCGGTCTGGCGCGCATTATAAATAATAAAACAAACAAAATAATTGTTCATTTGTGTTTGGCCCACGGAAAAGCAATTTAGTTTGATTACTATGGTACACTAATATTTGCATGTAAGGACGGCTATAGTCCTATACTGTGAAGTTTGTCTTTAATGAAAACCTATGTAACTTTCATGGTGTAATTGAAGTCTATATCTTTCGTTTTAAACGTGAGTAAAAATATTTTGATGTACGAAAAGAACTGTGGAATTATTAGTTTGAATGAATCTACTGCAAATATTTATTTAATGTAAAAATACTACACAACATACCTAGGTATCTATGTAGGACCACAACAGAGTGCATAGGGGTTACCTGTTGGAAACAGGGTAGTTGGGTAATGTTCGAATTGGTCTCTATGGACCAGAAGATGATAACCCCTTGCACCAGAAGTCATAGAACCTTATCTTAAGACAATAAATACAGTAAAATTGAAAGACGTGCAAAAATCATCAACTCACAAAGTTGTGCCCCTCGACTTTTTTCTACGTCTCTCTTCGTTCTACTTTTGAGAGCTAATAGGTACCAGGTGTAAGTAACATCCACTCCCTTAAAGGGCACGTTAAGGTCTGTATGTCAAGTGCCCAACACTGCCTGATCTTATTAGTGGAACATGTCCAATGTATTGCATGGTCCTTTTAGCCTCAGACGACCTCTTCCTCAGCGTTTGTGTAGGAAAAGGGAGGGGATCTGGGAAGTTGGAATATCCTATAAAATAGGATGGGATGGGGTATATGGAAAGGGTGGATACCATGCGTCGTCGTCGGGCGTTCCTCCCCATTTCCGAGGACCCGTCACCCAGGTGATCCTCCCCCACTTGTCCACCCCCAGGGTCTGGATCCAAAGGCGATGGCCGTGTCCTGGCCACCTAAGTAAAGGATCCCCAGGGTTTAGGAAGTGAAACACCCTCTGCATTTTCACCCATGAGAAACTTAAGCACCAGATTTAGATCTCAAGCCAGAACAATGAATGGAACGGGGGGAAACATTAGTTAACCCCTTTAGAAATGTTATCACGATAGGGACCTTAAAATACAATTCCCTGCTATGGGAAGCGCTTAAAGATAGACAACGCTGCCAAATATCCCTTTGCAGTCACAACTTGCAGCCCCTCATTGGCTAAATGAAGCAAAATGGACAACACCACTGATGTGACACAAGCGATGGGGCCAATATATTCTTAACTCTGCACCAGCTGCAAAACCTATTCCAACGGCAGCGGTACAAATACTTTGCTGCTAGTCTTCTGGCCAAAATCAACACCTCCATTACGTTCTCTGGAAGGTCCCAATCTTTTTATCTTAACATCTCAGAAACCAGGAGTGAAGGTTTAGGGTCCCGATTTCTGGATGAAGATTGCAACCTCTCTCCTGCAAAAGCAGATCCTCTCTTTGGGGAAGACTAATTGGAGGGCAGATGGACATGTTCAGAAGGTCCGGGTATGACATTCTCCTCGCCCGGTCCGGGGCAATGAGGATCATGGGCTCCCTGAACTTCCTCAATCTCCTGATGACATGAGGAATGACTGGGACTGGTGGGAATGCATACAGAAGAGGAAACTCCCAGTCCACTACAAACGCATCCCCCAGAGCTCCTCTCAGAGGAAATTGACTGAAGCAGAACAGTTTGCACTTCCTGTGGACATTGGACGCGAACAGATCCACTTGAGGGGTTTTCAAAAGGGCAAAGACCACTTGAAGGCCATCCTGAGCAAGCTCCCACTTGTGAGAGACTCGGCTCTGCCTGCTCAGAGCGTCCACCATCACCTTCTCCTCTCTAGCTAGGTGAAAGGCTGAAAGAGAGATTATTTCCTTTAGTGCCCAAAACCAGAGCTGCATTGCCTCTCTGCAGAATGGTAGTGACCCTACACCTCCTCCCTTGTTGAGGTAATGTATAGCAACAGTGTTGTCTGTAATTATCATGACATTCTTACCCCAGACAAAGGGCACAAAGGCCATCAGCGCTAGTCCGATTGCCCTCAGCTCCAAAAGGTTGATGTGTAGTTTGGACTCTGATTGAGACTAGCAACCACCGATTGCCAAATTGTTGGCATGAGCCCACCAACCTGTGAGGGAGGCCTCCGTAACTACGGTTATCCCCAGCCATGGTTGTCAAAAGAGTTACCCCTTTAACACACTCTACTTGCAGGCCCACCATATACGATCCTGTGCGGCCTTGCACAGGACCTGAAGTAGATCTGTCATTGTGCCAGAGAATTGTGACCATTGGGATCTGAGGGCTCACTGAAGGAACCTTATTCTCAGATGGGCCTTTAGCACCAGAAAAATGCAGGATGCCATGATACCGGGCAACGTCAGAAACCCGAAGGCCAGTAGATGTTGAACATTCTGAAACTTGATGTAATTCGCTGAATATGTTGAGCCCTCACCTTGGGTGGTGAGGCTTTCCCAGAGGAAGCATCCAGGACAGCTACAATGAATTGAAGCTTCTGAGAAGGTATCATATGGGTGTTCTTGAAATTGAGGGAGAAGCCCAGTTTGCGGAGAGAGTGGAGGGTTAATGTTGATAAGTTCCAGGACATGTTCGAGAGAACGGGCCTTGGTCCGCCAATCGTCAAGGTAGGGGTAGATGCAAATTCCTCCCCTCCTAAAATTTATTGACACTACCGCCATCAACTTGGTAAATACCCTTGGGGCAGAACCAGAAATTGAAAATTAAAACTGCCAATGGTGAACCTCAGGTACTTCCTGTACTTGTGATGGATAGGCACATAGAATTGGGAACTTTTCTATTTACAACCCATATGCCAGGGTTGATTGTCATCTCCCCTGCACCTCAAGTTCATTTTTACATATGTTGAAATAACATCGGAAATATTTTCAGCAAGATACCACATTCAAATACAGGAGTGTATGGTGTATACGTTAGTGGGGTCCAATGATACCATCCAATCTTGAAGTATCTGAAAAAGAGTGACAATCTTGAACTTGTCCCTCCGGGGGAACTTATTCAAGCATCTCAAGTCCAAAATGGGTCTCAGTCCTCTGACCTTCTTTGGTATTAGGAAATAAGGGGAGTACTACCCCTCGTTCATCTCCGCTACAGGCGCTGGCATTCCCTGGTGGACAATTGGGAGGCCTTTTCAAGAATGGGAGCAGGTAACCTTGGGCTACAGTCTGCAGGGCCCAGGCATCAGAAGTAATGCCCCGCCATTCTTCAAGATGCTGAGTCAGCTGCCCTCCAACAGGGTCCTGTGGACTAAGGCTTCAGAGAGGTTTTGATGTAGCACTGGTGGCTGCTGATGGCAAGGAAGTTGCAGGTGTTTGGGCTGATTTGCCACCTCATCCACCACGAGGAAATCTACACTGGCCCTTTTGTGTGCTCTGAACGTTTGTCCTTCATCCCGACAAAAAGTAGCGAAAGGACCAGCACCTCCAACCTTGAGAATCCGTGTGGCTCTGTTGCAGTTATCAAACTACTGTGCCCCGCGATTTCGCTGTTGCTTTCGAGGACTGAAGCTTTTCCAAGATTTCATCTATCGTTGAACCAAACAAATGGGAGCCATCGAAAGGCATATTATTAAGCCTCGCTTAGACATCTACTACAAAGATTTACGCAACCAGGCAAATATCTGCAAGACGGTACTGGCTGCCATTGCTCGGCTACCACTGTCAGCTGAGTCCAATCCAGACTGGGGCGAATGGCAAATTGCACCCTTAGCAATTTTAACAATACTCAAAAATCCATCCCTTTCTTCACCATCCAGGATGTGTTCAGCAGTCATAGCCAGCACCTCCCACAACGTGAATGTAAATTTGGCCAATGCACAGGTGGCATTCATGGATTTTAAATCCATACCGCTAGCTGAGAAAACTCTCTTTGCCAGAGTATAAAACGTTTTATCGTATCTATCAGGAGGAATTGTGTGACAGGTGGCTGCAATTGATGAAGAAGTGGCATCCTGCACCACCAAATTCTCCAGAGATGTTTTGACAAGAAATCCATGTCCACACTGAAGGCCTGTATTTCCTGGTGAAATCCTTATTGCCCACAGCATTTGTATCAGGACTTTCCCAATTTGCCATGACTCTGCTCCTCAGAGGAATATGGAAAGGGAGAACAGGGTCTTTACTGAGGCCCTTTTTGAGAATATGTGTCTGGTCATTCTGTTCGTAGACCGCAGCCATCCTCCCCCAGCCCATATACTTGAGTAGACTTGCCCATGACTGCCCTATACGAAACATCTGCATGTGCAGAAGGCTATGGGCTGGCAAATTCCATCTCTGGGGAGATATCCAACGCAATAGCGTCTTTCAAGGAGTCTCCCAAATGTTTCATCCTGGACTCCTCAGAAATTATAGAGTCAGAAAAATTGGGAGTATCAAATTACAAGAGGAGTGTCCTGATGAGTTACCTCTTCCTCTTCAAAAATCAAAGACAGACTTGAAAAAGTCTTTTCTAGGCTAAGGTATGAAAACCTTCGTCACCTCTGAAGTGCCATCAAAGCAGTGGAGGTGTGAGGCTTACCCTTTGGATTGTCTCAAGACTTCGAGGTCTCCGAAGGTGCTTCGAAGGTTTTTTCCCAGGCTGGAGGGCGCACAAGCAGCACATTTTGTGGACTCCTTATCGGCCTTATGAGGCGCAATAGATTTGAAAGCCTCCTTTAACTTCTTTGAAGGGGCGGGAGAGGCCGCCTTCTCAAAGACCTTCATCATCTGGAGGTGAAAGTCCTCCCATTCGGCTTTGGTAGCCGACTTACCTGGAAAACTCACTCTGCGGTCGGGGAGTCTGAAGATGAAGAGCGCGAACAAGGTTGTCTCTTCTTCGATCTTTTGCAGGAGGCCGAAGACTGAGAATGGCTTCTAGAATGGGAGTGCTTGGAATTAGTCGAGCGCTTACGAGGAAGCGAACCGCTGCTCAAACTTATCTCGTCCCAAGACCTCCTCTTGGTGGTCGAGGGGGCTTTCGAAGGGGTTCTACCCAGAACAGATTTCCCTTTCCTCTCTTTCAAGGCCTCTCCTTTCATGGACTGACAGGATCCACAGTCATCGGCCTTTTGGTAGATTCCGAGGCACCAAAGGCAAACACAAAATGGGTCAGTTAGACATCTTTGACCTACAATGCGCACACCTTTTGAAGCCCATTTTAGGATTACAAATTTCAAAAGAAACTGCTACTACACAGTAGAAATTAACCGTCGAAGCTTGGGGTGCATGTGGAAAAAATGAACTGAGGTAACGTACGTGGTGCGAGCTTTATATATATACAGACGTCATACTTGAGAGCGGACAGAGGCAACTGAGGGGCAAGAGGTCTACGACGTGACGGCGTCCTGTGCTGTGAATAGATTTCTGAAGCAGCTGATGCTGGATGGGATATTACTAAAGAGGAGGAATACGTTGGAAGGACACAATCCATTGGAAGGAAGAAGTATGGGCGAGTGTGTGGTTGAGAAGGTGGGTGAGTGGATAGATGGCAGATTATTATTTTAACAAAACATAAATGCTGCAATCTTCTGTTTTTAAATCAATGCCAAAGTGTCATGGGGGTATGCTTATTTAGACTTTAGCTATCCTTAAACATACACATTAACAAAAGGTCACAGCTTCTCCATTAGATGGCCCATGGCAGGTCTTGCCTACTAATCCACAAACCCAAATAATTTCACTCAATAAAAAAAATGTTTTTACCACCTTGAAAAAGCTATATGCTTTTGCCAAATCCTGGATCTCGACTGTGGCACAATTTCCAGATTTCCTCACTACATGCCCGCTAAGCAATCACATTTTGGGAAAGCTTTTAAAAGTCACTTATACATCCGTCTACTATATCTCCACCCATACAACACTATACGGCAGAACCTGGAGGGTAGTCAGTCTTCATTGTCTGCAAGTAGTTGCAACTAAATACCGCCAATTAATGGAACTTGAAAAAGTCTTTACAATATCTGAACAAATTACAGTCATTTGTATAAAATACACATTGCCCAATTGCACACTGTACAGACCATACAATTCACATCCAGCTGTGGCAATATTGCACTGATTAACCGTGTTCATGATACCCCTCACTGTGGTCAGCAATAGCCCAAAACCCACAAAGCTGTGAATTATGGCCCCAGCTAACTGAAGGATTAAAAGTGGTGTGCAGTTTGCAAATAAGAATGCGGGCATAGAAGAACACATTACTGCTCTTCAGTAATGTCTTTAAATGATGGATTAGTCCTTCCTCTCCCAGATTCCTCTTTTTTGAAAAACCTGCAAGCAGCTCAATAAGAGGGATAAGGAAGGTGATGAGGAATCCTTTGGAGGAAGGGTTACTCCATCAGACAGAACATTACCGAAGGTACATTAAGAAATGTGTCCTTTGAATTGATTCCTTCCTCCAACTGATTCCTGATCTTAGAAAGCCTCTAAAAGGAGTACAGAATCTGGGGGAGAGATGAGAGCGAGGAATCATTACCCACACTAGGAAACACTGGAGGGACACATGCACCACATGGACAAAGCAGGCGTCCTGCCTAAGCAGGTGCCCAGGCAGTAATGTTTGGCGAACATGTGCAAGGAGGCCAACATAGCTGCCTGACATGTACACAACAGGGACTACACTGTTCAAGTAAGTAGCAGCCAGGCCTTTGGTATAATGGATGAGAGCCCTTCAGGATCATCCCTATTGGCCAAATGGCAGACCTAAGAAATCTAGTGAATGATCCACCAAGACAGCGTCTCCTTGATAACAGCCCAAGCACCAACGAAACATAACAGTTATACTTCCCGTTATCCCTCATCTGATCGACATGGAAGCTCAGAACTCTCTTGGAATGCAGATGGTGAAACCTCTCCTCTGTCTAAGATGGATGAGGCAAAGGGTAGAAGAGCGGAAGATTGTTCGTCTGAAGACAGTGAAATTCAAACATTCCCTTAGGAAAGAAGGACAGCCTTGGGCACAAGATCACTTTCTCTTTAGAAAAGGCAAGCTAAGGAGGCTTGAGTAAAAGTGTGGAGCTCAGTCAACCATCTTGATGAAGTGATGGCAACCAGGAAAATCACCTTACCGGTGAGGAAACTCAAAGGGCACAAATGCAAAGGCATAAATGGAGCGGTCATGAGAGGTGAAACAAGGTTCAAATCCAATCCTGTAACAACAATTTGGCATGGAGGAAACTCATTAGTCAATACCCCCAAAAGATGCACAACAGTCGAGATGGAAAAGAAGAACAAGTTACTTATTTTACCTGGTAACGTTCTTTCGATGGGATGTTCCTCCGATGTATTCCACATCTTTGACAGTAATGACCAGAGCTGTGCTGCTTCGGAAAACTGTTTCGGCGTAGGCGTCCTGCGTCGATGACATTAATACACTGTCCCTTGAGGGCCTCCGTCGATGGTCGACATCACAGGATGTTATATCTAGGACGCATGACACCCGTAGCCTCAGTTGTAGTTTTTCCCCAGAACGTGTGGCACCAATCCCCTGCCAGTATGACTACAGAAAGCCTTGCAGAACCGTAAGCTGTAATCGCATAAGAAATTCTGTATAGGGGCAGGCAGGGAGGGTACGATGTGGAACACGTCGGAGGAACATCCCATTGAAAGAACGCACCCAGGTAAGATAAGTAACTTGTTCTTCGAAGGGATTGTGTCCTCCGACGTATTGCACATCTTTGACAGACTCCCAAAGCAGTACCAACGTATGGAGGTGGGAAAAGAATTCACAATTTCAACTGTTTAGAATGCCCTTTTCAAATTGCAGAATAGAGGACTGTCTTACCAAAGGCCAAATCCTGCCCATGGATAGAGTCCAAGGAATAATGTTTCACAAAAGTATGGACAGAGGCCCATGAGGCTGCTTCGCAAATAGGAACACCCCTCTGTAGGGCAGTGGAGACAACCATACCCCTAGTAGAATGAGCCCGTAAGCCTACTGGAGGGTCCTTTCCCACCAAACGGTAACACTCAGATCGTCAAAATGATCCATCTGGATAAGGTCTGCTTGGAAACAGCCTGACCTAAACGCCGTCCAGCATAACCAATAAGAAGCTGATCGTCCACTCTGACCCGGGACATCCGTGAGAGATAGAAACTCAAAGCTCTCCTAGGGTCCAACCTATAGAGCCTCTCCTCTTCCTTACCAGGATGTGAAGGAGGATAGAACGCCAGAAGCTTTACCTTCTGGCTCAGATGGAATTCCGACACAACCTTCGGAAGAAAAGAAGGCTGCACCCTAAGGACAACCCTGTCCCTTTTGGAACACAGTGAAGGGTGGTTTGGCGAAAAGTGCCTGCAACTCACTCACTCACTCTGCGAGCGCTTAAATATGGACAGCGCCGCCAGGTAACCCTTAATGATACCTACTTGCAGGCCCTTGTGGGCTAAAGAAAGCAAAAAAGACAAAACCAAAGTAATAGAACATTGGAAAGGATCCACATTCTGTACTCTGCACCAGTCGCAGAACTTTCTCCAACGGCACACAGTTTTTGTTGCGGGCCTTCTGGCCGAAAGCAACACCTCCATCACGTCCTCGGGGAGGTCCCAATCCTTGAACCCAAGTCTTTCAGAAACCAAGCGTGAAGGCAGAGGGACTTGACCTCTGGATGGAGAACCCGACCCCACTCCCGTGAGAGCAAATCGTCTCGGTAGGGAAGACGACGTGGAGGGCAGATGTACATGTCGAGAAGGTCCGTGTACCACGCTCTCGTGGCCCATGCCGGAGCAATGAGGATCATCCGGGAACCGAACCTCTGTAACCTCTGAAACATCTGCGGAATGACGGGACTGGAGGGAACGCATACAGTAGTGGGAAGGACAACTCCACTAAGAATGTATTTCCTAAGGCTCCTTTTGGAGGAAATTCCTGCGAGCAGAATCTTTTGCACTTCTGGCAGCCCTACAGATAAGGTGCGTATAGTGGCTTTATACGCATGTAATTAAAGGCATTACAGAGCATTTATTTTTCTTCTGCGTACCATTTACGCTGTATTTATTTTCATTAAAAAGCATACTTTCCTCCACTAGATGGCAGTAGAGGGCAATAATCTCCATATTTGAGTGTATTACACAACTTCTTTTATGAAATCATTGAAAGTACAGTGGGGTTAACTAGATTATTGGGACTTCTAGTTTACCATTCAGGCTTAACATGTTGATGTAAGGATTTACATGTTGCCATGCGGTGTTATTATGCAATTTGTGTTTTTGGAAGTAAACTCTTTAAGACATCATTACTGTAGGCCTTGAAATCCAAACTATTTCTTAACAGAGTTTCTAGGCTCTAGAATTTTGAAAATGAATCTGTGTAAGGACCAGGTACTTGGAAGTTATTTTATGGCAGAATATTTTCGACAAGTGTAATAAAATGGTTAAAGCCAAGCCAGACACCTTTGATCTACAACTCTTTTGGGCTACGGGTCTGATTTTACGTATGCATTGGGTGTATGTTGGATATGTTTTACTCTCTTACAGAGGAGAAAACTCATTTTTACTCTCTTGAAATGACATTTACACTCTAATTTGAAAAATCATGCGTTAAATACTCCCACCTCAAAATCTTATCTGGAGCACTGACTTCCGGTTGACACTGGTGGCGAAGAGATCCACTTGCGGGGGTTCCCCAAATACCGAAGCTCTCCAAGAGAACTTCCTGAGCCAGCTCCCACTCGTGAGAGACCGTGCTCTGCCTGCTCCGAGCATCCGCGGCCGCGTTTTCGTCTCCGGCCAAATGAACTGCCAAAATCGAAATGTCCTGCTGAATGGAGTGACCCTGCCCCCCCCTTTTTGTTAAGGTAGTGCATGGCCACTGTATTGTCTGTCATAATCAGGAAATTTTTCCCCCGCACAGATGGCAAGAAAGCCTTCTGGGCTAGCCTGACAGCCTGCAGCTATAACAGATTGATGTGGAGTCTGGACTCCGACAGAGAACAGCCGCCGCTGGCTGTGAGCTCATTGGCATGACCTCCCCAACCCGTGAGGGATGCGTCTGTCACAATCGTTATCTCCAGCCACGGTTGCCAAAACGGAGCACCCTTCATCAGATTGCCTTCGACGGCCCACCACACAAGATCCTGTGCGACCGAGGGCGGAATCTGAACGGGATCCGACATCCTTCCGGAGAACTGTGACCACTGCATCTTGAGAGCCCACTGCAGAGATCTCATCCACAGCCTGGGCTCTGGCACGAGGAAAATGCAGGATGCCCTGAGGCCGAGCAACCTCAAGAACTCGAACGCCGGGAGACTCTGGGCACGTTGACATTTTTCCACCATCTGCAGAATGTGATGAACCCTCACCTGGGTAGGAAAACACAACCCCAGGGACATGTCGAGCACTGCTCCGATGTACTGGAGCCGCTGGGTAGGTGTCAAATGGGACTTCTTTAAATTGTGGGAGAAGCCCAGCTTGTGAAGGGAGTGGCAGGTGACGGACAGATGATCCAGGGCTTGCTCGGGAGAACGTGCCCTGATCAACCAATCGTCCAGGTAGGGGTAGACGTGAATCCCCACTTTCCTGAGATACGCTGCAACCACCACCATCAGCTTGGTGAAGATCCTCGGGCGGAGGTCAATCCGAACGGCAAGACCCGAAACTGAAAATGCGAGTTGCCAACCGCGAACCTCAGGTACTTCCTGTGCTTTGGATGAATCGGCACATGAAAGTAAGCATCCTTGAGGTCTAGAGACACCAACCAATCTTGTAGTTGAAGGGCCTGGAGGACTTGAGAAAGAGTTACCATCTTGAACTTGTCCTTCATGAGGAGCTTGTTCAGCCCACGCAAGTCCATGATGGGTCTCAATCCCCCATCTTTTTTCAGGATAAAAAAATAAGGGGAATTCCATCCCTTGTTCCTCTCTTCTGCAGGCACCAGTTCTATGGTGCCTTTCTCCAGCAGGGATAGGATTTCCTGCGCAACGAGCGGATCCAGACGCTTCAAAGAGCTTCCCCAGTGGATTGTCGTGAGGCTTCTGCCGAAAGGGGAGACAGTAGCCGTGGGTTATGATCTCCAGAACCCACAAATCTGAAGTAATGGCACGCCATTCTGAAAGATGCTGCGTCAGCCTGCCCCCAACCGGTGAACCATGGGACATGGCCTCATGACTGAGCGGACGCGGCAGCGGCAATGCCTGATGGCAAAGAGGCAACTGCCCAAGCGGCTTTGGCACCTCGAGTACCTTGCTTTCCACCTCTGGTACTCCTACGGTGGCCCCTTTGACTGGCAGCTCCTCTCGATCTACCAAAGGAAGAGTAGTACCGAAAGGAACCTCCCCGCCATTGCTGTGCCCTAGGACGAAAAGGCAGAGGTTGTCGTACTGCAGCACTCAAAGACTTCGCTGCAGCTTTGGAGGTCTGAAACCTCTCAAGGCTCTCGTAAGCCTTGCTGCCAAAAAGATGGACACCATCAAAGGGCATGTTGAGAAGCCGGGTTTGCACATCAGGAGCAAACCCTGACGTCTGCAACCACGCAAACCTGCGTATCTCGGTGCTCGCAGCCATGGACCGGCTGACACAGTCTGTCATGTCCAGACCCAACTGAAAGAATTCACACATAGCATCCTTGCTATCTTGCACAAGGGCTAGAAAACCATCCCGTTCCTCCCCTTCGGGAATATGCTCAGCCGCCAACGATACACAATTTCACAGAGTGTGAGTGAATCTTGCCAGAGCACTAACGGAGTTGGCTGCCTTTAAAGCCATACCCCCAGAAGAAAATACCTTCTTCGCCCAACCATCGAAGTGCTTGTCGTCCCTATCCGGAGGGATGGTAGGGTACGAAGCCTGCTTTGCTAGGGCCGTAGCCGCCTGCACCACCAATATCTCCAGAGTAGGGTGCGTTGACAAGTAGAAGGGGTCACCACTGGCTGGGCGGTATTTTTTTCGGAAGCGACTTATTCTCTGCCGGAAGACTCTCCAGAGCAGTCCAAGCTGCGGCCGCCACCCTTCTTTGGAATGCCATATGAAATGGCAACAACAGGGTCAGTGGGTGGACCTTGGTCCAGGATGTCTGTCAGATCATCCTGAAGAAAATCCACAGATGGAGCAGACCACCCCAAGTACTCAATCACCCTCGACATGAGGCGTCTATACGAGGAGTCAACATGCGTACCAGGCTCAGGCCTGCCAAACTCAACCTCCGGAGAGGTATCAAGACCACTGGCGTCATGTAAGGATTGACAAAAGTCTTCCATTTGGCTATGACCAGACAACAGGTCACCAGGAACCTCGGAGGCACAACCCTCTCCTCATCAGACCCTTCCTCCACCTCTGAAATATACTCCAAGGGTTGGAACAAATCCACCCTGGGAGGAGGAACAGAGTAGGACTCAAAACCAGGCCTCACAGACTTGCAGAGAGCCTTTCTCAGAGTTTCCACAGCCCTCCTGGGCACTTCAAGTAAATTTTCCTCAAAAGGTGTTGAAGGCACCGGTGTCGACTGAGGTGCCGACGGCCTCGACAAATGCTTCGAGGCCGGAGCCCCGATGGCGTCGATAACTTCTTCAAAGCCGCAGCCTCGTGAGAGTCCCTCGACGGACATGGCGCAGATGGAGTCGATGCCTTCTTAGTAGGCCTCAAAAGGCTCTGACGGTCTCGACGGCGTCGAGGACCTGGACCTGGACCTGGCACGGCTATGGCGATCAACCTTGTCCGATCGGGACCTCGACGGATCGCGATGATCGTGCCGACCGCCCGAGTCCGAGGGCAATCGAATGGTGGCTCTAGCTCGTTCCTTGACGGCTTCTCTCGAAGGCGCCGACGGAACGGTGCCTTGTGATTTGAAAATCACCATCATCTGCTGGCGGAATGCATCCCATTCGCCCGTCGACGAATGTTTAGTGGGACAAGTTACTCGCTGACTGGCGTAGTCCTCCGACGAGAATGGGGAAGACGACCGGTGACGGTGCTTCCGTGAATGCCTAGAAGAGGCAGGGGAATGGTGGGACCCACTCCGAGACCGAGACCCCCCTGGAATTACGCCGACGCTGAGAGTCGCCCCTCGAATCGTCGGTCGAAAGACCAGCAGATTTCGAGTTAAGGGTTTTAGAAACCCTACCTACCGACAACAACTTCTTCTGCTCCCGCAAGGCCTTCGATGTCAGGGACTGGCAGTCATCGCAATCGTCGGTGGCGTGGCTTTCACCGAGGCACCAAAGGCAAACGTTGTGTGGGTCCGTGATGGACATTTTGGAACAGCAGTCCCGACACTTTTTGAAGCCCGACTTCGGGGTAGAAGAAGATGAAGACAACACAAATCAAGTTAGAATAACCGAAGCGCGCCGAGATTCAGAAGCGAACACGTTCGTGCAAAAAACAGAACTGCGGCTACAGGTGTCGTGCGTCCTAGATATAACATCCAGTGACATCGACCATCGACTGAGGCCCTCGAGCCACAGCGCATCGACGTCATCGACGCAGGACGCATGTGGCGAAAAAGTTTTCTGAAGCAGCACAGCTGTGGTCATTACTGTCAAAGATGTGGAATACGTTGGAGGACACAATCCCTTTGAAGTATATTTTGCCTTGGGATATTGGTTACATTTCCAAGTGCTTTTGCATCCTGGCTCTCTACATCATACTAGCACCTCTCAAACCCCCAACTCAATAAAATATGTGCAGCATAAATACAATGATGTGCTTCAAAATGCCATTTATTAAGCCACAGAGTGCCTCCTTCCATTCTACAGCATTCTGGGGGTCTGATTTTCACAAGGTGGTTGGACCTGAAGCCGCCCTTCCACAGCCTGCTTTGAGCAGCCAGTGTCCAGGGACACATTTCAGGAGCATGCTGAAGCTGACATGGAATAAGGGCTGGGGGCCTTGTTTATCAGTCCTCACTGAGGAGATGAGGCATCATCCTCTATTCTCCTCAGCTAGGCCACAAAGAGATGGTGGGGATGCGTTTGGGTGGTGGTACACAGGAATGTTGGCATGGGGGGAGTGGATGGAAAGTGTGAAATGGGGAGAGTATGGGTGTGAAATTTAAAGGGGGAGTGGGTGAAAGAGAAAGGGGAGAACAGATGGGATGGGGTAGATTCAGGTTTTCACATTACATGTCTTCCTTCTCTTGTGCTCAGAGTTTACAGTTTGTATAGGTCAGTTTATGCATTGCACAACCTGTCTTTATAGGGAATGATTAATTGGGATTCCCCTTTCAGGCTCTTGTTAGGGATCTGCAGTGACTAGTTTTAATTGTCATGTCGTGGAAAAGGCAGTTTTCCTTGTGCGTGAGGGGAGAGTAGATGAAGGTAATGAGAGTAGTGGATCGACGTAAGAAGGATGGGAAACGGATGGAAGATGTAGAGAATGGAAGGTGAAAGGAGGAGGATCTTAAGAAAGGAGATGGGGAGCAGAAGTAAGAGAAGAGCAGACTATTTTGAAAGCGGTACAGGAGAGCATGTGATGATTTTGGAAGGGATGAACAGATGGAAGGGGAAAGCAGCTTTTCCACTTGAACAAGTTGAGTGATCCCGGAGAAACCACTTTATGTCAGCAAGACCTAGTGAGGTGACCAGGATGTTTCCAGCCAGTCATACCCCTAAACAGAAAACTTGAATAGTAGAAAAGAGAACTTACAATACATGGAAGAGTTGTCCCTAAAGTGCATAATGTAACACTTGTGAGAGCCATTAACTCCTCCAACCCAAAGCTCTGCCTACCCATGGCCGTATGTCAATATTGCCTGGGCGTACTTTGCCTTAAATCTGCCACTGCCACCGCTCTCAAACTGGAGAGTACGTTGTTAGGGAGAATTCTCCAGAGTGGCTAATTTCCCTTACCTACTGAGCCCCTCAGCAGCTTTGCTGGATTTCTAGGATTTATTTTTTTCACCTGGTAAGAGTGTGAGCCTTTTTTCCCACTCTTAATGTGTTTTTAACATTATTTTTGTGTTCATAGACTGTGGAGCCTCACCTACTCCATAGGCATCATCTTTTTACTGTGTGTTACACAGCACCTTCAGTGCAGTGACACGGGTTGTGTTTTAGACTTCCCAACTCAGACTCCATTTTCTGGGATTGGCTACTGTCTCCCAGAACATGTAAAGTTGCCATTGACCTTATTAGTCTCTTTAAAATCCACAGACGCAGTACAAACTATCTTACATAGAGTACTGGAGAGGGTTA
The DNA here is from genome assembly GCF_040938575.1 of Ambystoma mexicanum. Lineage (NCBI taxonomy): Eukaryota > Metazoa > Chordata > Amphibia > Caudata > Ambystomatidae > Ambystoma > Ambystoma mexicanum. The sequence goes on from NC_090924.1 coordinate 406,903,506, forward strand.
ATACTAATCCCTTTTTGTATGTTTCTCTTAGAACATTGTTTCGCTCCCTTTTCATCAAGACTTGGCTGGTGGCAGTGGTAACTACCCTATTTTTCCTACTGCGGTTATCTTAAATAACCTTGGTATTGTTTTAGGCTATCTTGGTAGCCTCGAACTTAAACCTGCTAGACCATGTACGTTTTTATACGGTTCCGGCTGGGGTTATTCGCCATTTCTTTTTGTAAATGTCTTTCTCGCGTTTTACTCCGCGCGCCAAACCAGGTTTGGTTCCTTTCTTTTCGCAGGCTTCTCTGCAGAAGCCCTACTTAGGCACCTGAAAGTCTGGGTAAGCAGGATGTGAGGGAGGAGTTTTAGGACCCCTGCCATGGGTTCCCTTGGTAACCCAAGTCGCACTCCTGTTTGATTGGCTAGGTGACTGACCCGCCAGGACAGCCACCCTGCTGTGTGATTGACAGCCAGGCGGTGTGAATGGGGGAAAACTGCATAAAAAGCAGGTCTCTGGGTCTGGAAAGGCAGAGTCGCCAATGGAACGAAAGAACCAACGAGGAGATGACAGAAGAGGACCCCTACGACGACTGAACCGCCCAGTGAAGCCCTGCTGCAGGTCCGAATCTTCAGACTCCAACGACAGAGAAGATCTACCAGGAATCTTCTTCCCCTGAGCTGTTGGGACCAACCAGTTCACCCAAACTGCAAGCCAGGACTCCCTCTTCTGGTCGAATTTGCTGTACAGCGCTACAGTGAACCGGATAGCAAGGAAGGTTGAACCCTGCTTGGGTTTTAAGGAGCGCACCTTTTATTTGTTGCTTTGCTCTGCTGCTGGTTTCTTCCCTGGGCAGTGCAGGACCCTCCAGTCTTCCTACTTCATGTCAGTCCGACAGTCGCTTCAGGAACCGTGAGCCTGCAGGACCTGCCGGAATGCCTGCCTCAGCTACAGCTTCTTCTCCATTTAAAGGTACTGTGCAAATCCGGTTGTTCGTTTCGTCCAGCCGCGGTGAAGGTGTGTGAAACCTTTCACCAATCCGAGGGCTTGTCCTTCTCTACTCTTTAAACAAACTTTTCCGCCGACCAACTTCGTCCGGAACTCTTGGCAAAGACTTAACCGAAAACTACCCTGAACTGTGTGATCCTGAGCAAAAGACATTTGTCCTATTGACTTTGGCCCTAAGCCTTTTTGATTTGATGCCATCACTGTAGTTCCTCTTTCTAGATTGCCCTGCTTACTTACCTGTTGGTGCTGCTCAATTTGTATCTAACTTTGTCTTTCCCTTCCTTTTAAATTGCTGGAGTGCCATTTTGCTCACACTTCATTTTTTTAGCTTAACTTGTCCAGAATCGATTGGGAGTGGTGGGGTGTATTAAGAGTGTGATTTTTCCACTGCTTTACTTTAGTGAGATGTAATACAACTGATGTGTAAATAAATGTATATTATTTTACTCAAAAACCTTGACTCAGTGTTTGTTTAAATCATAGTAATTGCTGTCCTTTGTGTAACTATTGATACTGCTTACTTGCTCTTGAGATAAATCTGGCTGCTCAGCCATCGCTACCACTTTACTGTGTACTACAGGCTTATACCAAAGGTGAATTTGTACGGTCACTTGTAGTCTTAATTTTGTGTGGTGTTCCCAAAGGGTACTGCATATAATTCTGCCTAACATACGTCCACTCTCACCAGCGAAGATAGATGAGCATACCCAGAAGTTACAGTTACAATGCCTTTCAGGACCAGTCTGTGACGATCAGTTTGAGAGTGGACCCAAGCCTCTCGAAGGCCAACATGATGACACAATATGAGGTGAATACGTATAGGGAATTGATGTTCCGACTCTAGACTCAAAGCGAATCCCAGATCGTTCAATGGGGTAAACTCCAAGGAGCAGAACATGTTGCACTTCCTGCTGACACTGAACCTGAAGAGGTTTACCTGAGGCAGTCCCCAAACAAGTGAGGATTGTGTCTAGAACTTCCCGGTAAAGTTCCCACACCTGGATAACCAACAAATGCCTTTTCAGGGCATATGCAACAATGTCCTCCCTCAGGCCAGATTTTCTGTTGACAGCAAGATTTTGCTCTCTGGAGCCCAAAACAAGCATCCCCACACCACCTATCATTTTGAGGTAATGCATGGCAACTGTTTTGTCCATCAGAACCAGGACACAACTGCCCATCACAGATGGAAGGAAAGCCACCAAGCTGTCCCACAATACCTGGAGACTGACATGGTCCCTTCATTTCACAAGTTACCTGTAAAGACTGGAGGTAGGTTTCTGTACACCTGCCCTCTATATGGCTGAGTAGAAGCACATAGCACCCCAGCCAAGATTCTCTGAGGTAGCAATGGACGAGCAACCAAGGCTTACGCTCCAAGGAGGTGATGTGGGCTGGTTCTTAAGTACAGTGTAGTTCCCAAGCACCCATAAAGGAATGTCCACACACTTTGTTAGGTGAGAACACAGTTCTTTACATAAATATAGTTCAATATATATACACAATCAATGAGACACGTTGTACTCTGGCAACTCTATCATGGCAGATGAACAAGTTACTTCTTACCTGGTAACTTTCTTTCGATGGGATGTTCCTCCGACGTATTCCTTATCTTTGATAGATCATCTCCAGCTTGCTGGCCTCGGAATTTTTTTTTCAGTAGGGGGCGCTGCGTGTCGACGTCCCTCGAGCCGATGTCCCTCGACAGCCTCCGTATCAGCGCCGACGTCATCACGCGTATAAATAGACTCGCGCAGCGTTCGTTGCTCAGTTCCGTTTTGACGTTAACAGTTGTTTTACATTAATTGGTTATTGACCTTGAAGGAGCGTACGCTGCAACCACAAGGGAAGTATTACTGCGGGGATGGATGGGAGGGGCGATAAGGAATACGTCGGAGGAACATCCCATCGAAAGAACGTTACCAGGTAAGAAGTAACTTGTTCTTCGAAGGGATTGTGCCCTCCGACGGATTCCTTATCTTTGATAGACTCCCATAGCAGTGGTGTGTAATTGGAGGTGGGAGTAAAAACGCCATGTTTCCCTTTAGGAAAGAACCGAATGTAATACGGCTTTGCCAAACCTAGTCCCTCGACTAGAGGAGGAATCCAGGTTGTAAAATCTTGTGAATGTATGTGCGGACGACCATGTGGCAGCCGCACATATGTCTCGAACCGGAACCCCTCTTTGGAGGGCCGAAGAGGCTGCGATACCCCTGGTTGAATGAGCCCTAAGATTTTGAGGAGGCTCTTTCCCTGCTAGTTTGTAACATTCCAATATGACCAAAATAATCCATCTGGAAATGGTCTGTTTTGTTATCGGTAGTCCCAATTTGTGCCCCGAGTAACCTACGAACAGTTGATCTGCTTGCCTAATCCTAGCAAATCTGCTGATGTAAAAGCTTAAAGCCCGGCTTGGGTCCAGCCTATGTAGCCTTTCTTTCTCTTTCCCCGGATGGGGAGGAGGATAAAATGAAGATAAGGTAATTTTCTGAGTGATGTGGAATTCAGAAACCACCTTTGGGAGGATATTAGGCTTCACCTGTAGGACAACTTTGTCTTTATGAAAAATTGTATGAGGGGGTTTACAAGATAGAGTTTGTAATTCGCTCACCCTTCTAGCAGATCTTAATGCCACTAACAAGACAGTTTTAAGGGTGAGAAATCTTAGCGAACAAGAGTAGAGTGGTTCGAAAGGAGTACCCATCAGGAAATGTAAGACTAAATTTAAGTCCCATAAAGGAACCTGGAACGGTCTTGGAGGGTAGACATTAGTTAATCCCTTTAGAAATTGTATTACTAAGGGTAATTTGAAATACGATGGCTCCTATGCAGTGCGCTTGAAGATCGATAGTGCTACGAGATAGCCCTTGATAGTGCCAACTTGAAGGCCTGAATTTGCCAAGTAGAGTAGAAAGGATAACACCGTTGGTGTACTACATGAAAAGGGGTCGTTATTCTCTTCTCTACACCAGCTGCAAAATTTGTTCCAACGGCAGCGGTATAAAGACTGGCCGAAAGCAACACCTCCATGACGTCATCAGGGAGGTCCCAATCCTTGTATCTCAACCTTTCAGAAGCCAGGCGTGAAGGTTGAGGGTTCTGATGTCTGGATGGAGAACCTGACCTCCCTTCTGTGAGAGAAGGTTCTCCTTGAGTGGAAGACGAATTGTCCAGAAGGTCCGGGTACCACGTTCTCCTGGCCCAGTCTGGGGCAATTAGGATCATGGTCCTCTGGAATCTTCTCAACCTCCTGATCATTTGAGGAATGACAGGGACTGGTGGAAACGCGTACAGGAGTGTAAACTCCCAGTCCACTACGAATGCCTCCCCTAGAGCTCCTCTCGGGGGAAATTCCCTTGAACAAAACAGATCGCACTTCCTGCTGGTACTGGTGGCGAACAGATCCACTTGAGGGGTTCCCCAAAGGGCGAAGATCTCCTGAAGGACTTCCTGAGCTCGTTCCCACTCGTGGGAGACTGTGCCCTGCCTGCAAAGAGCGTCCGCCGTTAAGTTCTTCTCTCCGGCTGGGTGAACTGCCGATAGAGAGATTCCTTCTTGAATTGCCCAAAACCAGAGCTGCATTGCCTATCTGCACAGTGGCAGTGATCCTACGCCTCCTCTTTTGTTGAGGTAGTGCATGGCCGCTGTGTTGTCCGTCATTATCAGGACGTTTTTCCCCTGTACAGATGGCAGAAAAGCCTTCAGCGCTAGTCTGATTGCTCTCAGCTCTAACAGGTTGATATGTAGTCTGGACTCCGATGGAGACCAACGACCGCTGATGGTCAAGTCGTTGGTATGGGCTCCCCACCCCGTGAGTGAGGCATCCGTGACTACTGTTATCTCCGGCCATGGTTGCCAAAACAGTTCTCCCTTCAAGATGTTTTTCTGGCAGGCCCACCACTGAAGGTCTCGAACCACCTTGTCCGGAACCTGAAGGAGGTCTGTCATTCTCCCTGAGAATTGCAACCACTGAGTTCTCAGTGCCCACTGAAGAGATCTCATTCTCAGGCGAGCCTCTGGCACAAGGAAGATGCAGGATGCCATGAGGCCTAGCAACCTCAAAAAGTCGAAGGCTGGGAGACGTTAGGCATTTTGAAACTTGCTGACCATCTGCAGAATATCTTGAGCCCTCAACTCTGGTGGCAAGGCTTTTCCCAGGGAAGTGTCCAGGACCGCTCCAATGAGCTGGAGTCTCTGTGATGGGATCATCTGTGACGACTTTAAATTGAGGGAGAAGCCCAGTTTGTGAAGGAAGTGGCAAACATAATCTAGCTGAATCTGAGCTTGTTCCGGAGATACAGCTCTGATCTGCCAATCGACCAGGTAGGGGTAGACGTGAATCCCTTCCCTCCTTAGACTTGGAGCCACTACCGACATTAGCTTGGTGAAGACCCTCGGGCGGAGGTCAGCCCAAATGGCAGAACTCAAAATTGATAATGAGAGCCGCCAATTGCGAACCTCAGGTATTTCCTGTGTTTGAGATGGATTGGCACATGGAAATAAGCATCCTGGAGGTGCAGAGATACCAGCCAGTCCTGGAGCTGGAGGGCCTGAAGGATCTGAGAGAGAGTTACCATCTTGAACTTGTCCTTCCTGAGGAACTTGTTCAATTCTCGTAAGTCCAAGATAGGTCTCAGTCCTCCGTCTTTCTTCAGTATGAGAAAGTAGGGGGGAGTACCAGCCCTTGTTCCTCTCCGCTACAGGTAACAATTCTATGGCACCTTTCTCTAGCAGGTCTACAATTTCCTGCAAGAGGAGCGGATCTGGAACTTTCAGAGAGCTGTTCCCCGGTGGATGACTCTGAGGGATGCATAGAAAAGGCAGGCAGTAACCTTGGGCAACTGTCTCCAATGCCCAAGCATCTGACTTAATAGCCTGCCATTCCGTCAGATGTTCAGTTAACCTGCCCCCTACTGGTGTCTTGTGAGGAGAGCCCTCAGAGCAGTTTGGAGATGGCTGATGCAGATGCCGAGGGTAAAGAGGCACCTGCTGCTGCGGCTTTTGTATTTTTAACCCGTATCTTTTCTGACCCCTTTCAACCGGCTGTCCTCTACCTCTTCCGACTGCGGAATAGAAGCGAAAGGACTTACCTCTACAAGAGGTTCCTGAGGGGCGATATGGTGTCTGACGAATTGCAGCTCCCAGGGACTTTGCTGCTGCCTTTGATGTTTGTAGCTTTTCTAAACTGTCATCCGCCTTCTTACCAAACAAAGAAGAGCCGTCAAAGGGCATATTCAAGAGTCTTCTTTGCACATCGGGAGCAAAACCAGACTTTTGCAACCAAGTGAATCTCCGGGTTGTTGCACTTGCCGCCATGGCCCTGCTGATGCGGTCAGCAGAATAGAAGCCAGTTTGAAGGGATTCGCACATTGCGTCTTTAACATCCTTAATGATGTTTAGAAACGCTTCCCTTTCTTCTCCCTCCTGGAGGCAGTCAGCCGCTGATGAAGCACACTTCCAAAGTGTGTGGCTGAACCTTGCGAGCGTACAAGTAGCATTGATGGATTTCAACGCCATGCTACATGCAGAAAAGACTTTTTTGGTCATAGAGTCATATCTCTTGTCATCCCTGTCCTGTGGAAAAGTAGGGTAAGCCGATTTACTACCTGACGAAGTTGCTGCCTGAACAACCAGACTCTCCGGAGTTGGGTGTTTGGATAAATATTCAGGGTCAGCAGTAGACACCCTATATTTAGCTGATAATTTCTTGTTAACCACCGGGAAAACCTCCGGTGTTTCCCAGTTTGCCAATGTTTTCCTTTGTAATGCCGCATGAAATGGCACCACAGGATCCTCCTGTGGAACTTTAACCAAAATGTCTGTGAGGTCGTCTTGCTGAAAAGCAGGTGAGGGTGTGGACCACTCCATAAACTCTATTATCCTTGCCATCAGGGTTCTATAAGGGGTTTCAGCAGGTTCCCCTGGGTCTGGTTTGGCAAATTCCACTTCTGGGTAAGTGTCCAACCCACTTGCTTCATGTAAGGATTCTTGGAGGTCTTTTAACCTACCTTCCTCAGAGGTAAATTCCTCTGGTACAGGAGTTGCGGATCCCTGCAACTCAAAAGGTCTTTCCTGATCTGAATTCTCCCCTTCTTCATAAATAGATAAGGCTCTGGAATGATCAGGTCTTGGAAATGGTAAAAATCCCATTTCCAGAGCAGAAGGGGCCAAAAAGTCAAAATTGGCTGAGAAAACGTCGACGTCGTCGACGCGGACGTTGAAGGCTTCGAAGACATCGAAAAAGGTGTTGAGAAAGTTGGTAGAGGCATCGAGAAACTCGAGAGAATCGGAATTCTACTCGAGGTTGTCGACGACATTCTCGTGATCGAGGCTCTGGGTATGGCCATTGGTTGTGAGGTGGCCGTGGGCTTGTCCTTTCTCGGCGTTGAGGTCGAAGACGGCGTCGAATCGACTGACCTATGCGTCGAAGAACCCTTCGACGATGGCTTCGAAGACGCAACCTTGCCTTTGCTCGAGGGTTCGTGACGCTCTCTAGTAGCTTCTTTCGCCGGGTGCTGCGACTCGCGGCATTTTGATTTTTTGCGGGTCTTTCACCCAGGGTATCACCCTCATCAGTCTTCAAGGGGGTCGAGGCCGCTTTCTCGAAGACGCTAAGCATCTTTTTCCTGAATTCCTCCCACTCAGCCTGAGAGCTATGTTTTGTGGGGCAGGAAACCCTTTATGGGGAAATGTAAGAACACCACGAGGAAGGGGATCTTCGACATCTCTTTTTTGAATGCTTAGATCTCGAAGAGTGATGGGAACTGCTTCGAGACCTAGAATGAGAATGTCTTTTGCGATGGCGAGGAGACGAATGTCTCGACTCCGCCGAGGAAACTTTCAAAGAAGTTTTAACTGCCTTACCTCTCTCGAGGTTCACCTTACGCTCCTTCAAGGCTTTCACCATCATGGACATGCAGTCCTCGCACTCTGACCAATAGTTCTCGACTCCCAGGCACCACAACCAGATCCTGTGAGGATCAGTCAACGACATTTTCTTTCCACAGTCTCGACATTTTTTGAAGCCGGACGGTGGAGTCGTCGGTTCGGATGAGGAAGCCATCTAGTACGAGCCGGTATTCTCAGGGAATAATGAAGTATAATTGACTGAAGAACTGAGCAATGATATTCCGAGGCCCCACGAAGCGCGGAAAAACAGAACTGAGCAACGGACGCTGCGCGAGTCTATTTATACGCGTTATGACGTCGGCGCCGATATGGAGGCTGTCAAGGGACATCGGCTCAAGGGACGTCGACGCGCAGCGCCCTCTACTGAAAAATAATTTCCGAGGCCAGCAAGCTGGAGATGATCTATCAAGATAAGGAATACGTCGGAGGACACAATCCCGTCGAAATATACAATGTCTATGTGGTACCAAGTTCACTCTTGACTCCTTTAAAATGCACCAACTGCTGACAATTTCCAATGGCATACAAATCAAATGGTAAAGTGAATCAACATCAGACATAGGAATGAAGAAAAGTTGAGTTAATCAAACAGCAGAATGCTTTGTCGCTACCAAAGACAGTTCTGTGTGAGGCCCTACCCCCCAACCTGGGCAACAAGTAAATAAAGTGCATTGACAAGCCCAGTCCATATAAGTTTAAGATGGTCTTGTTTCCTGCTAAATGTAAGGCACCCCAATGTACCTGGTTTAGCAGAGTTCGAGTGGACTCCCTTTAAAGCACGAGGCATGGGTCGTTGAGATTCCTACGAAGAAATGTGATCCCTGTTGTCGAGGGTGCAGCTTGGACCTTCGCGGTGCTCGTCAACTATCGGTCGTGGACATCCGGTGAAGATGACAAGAGTTTGTTGCCGCAAAGCAGATCGATGAAGAAAGTAGGCCCAGCAAGGGCGTCGGGTCGTCGGTGTTGGTGTCGACGATTGGGACTCGACCAGGGATGGCTTTTGGATCTTCGTCTGCGTCTTTGTGGACTTCTGGTGGTGGGAAACCCACCAAAGGTTCGTCAGCGACCTCGATTTTCTCTGGCGGGACAAAGCTGTTGACAGGGATGGCAAAGGAGTCCTGGATTTCAAAGTGTCTTAGGCAATGGAGCATTGCATCTCTAGTCAACGAGGTTACAGCGGTCCTCTGAACCTCGTCGATGGTGATGGTTGTCGATGGCCTCAACGTCCTGGTGCTTACTTCAATGTTTCCTTGGCAGTCCCAGTCTCCGGGAAACAGTCTTTGAGGACTGACTTCCAGGGAGCCTTTGTGAAAATGAGCTGGTGCACGATGTTCCCTCGTAGCTCAGGAAGAGGTCTCCTAGCCAGGTCCTCTCTTGGATCAGTTCTTGGAGACACGACAGCTTTCAGATTGCGTCGAAGGAAAGCAGCAGCAAAGTCTTCTTCTTCCAGCTGGGCTTCAAGGTTAAGCATCAAGTTTCGACTACAGCTTCTGAACGATGCTAGTCAGTGAGAGGTCCCCAGATATACTGTTCTGTGTCTCATTCACAGGGGCCAAGCTCAGCAGCCAATCATTCAGCAGGGCATTCAGGCAGCCAATCAAGCTCACAGTGCATTCAAGCCATTCTTCTCCATCCAGACACTCACAACAAGGAATGTGGATTGGTGCATTCATCCAGCCTTTCAGCATACCACACTGCATTCATACCAGTTTCGGGCAAGGCTGTCATTGTGTCACACCAGAAACCAGACACCCATAACAAGAAATGTATATTGGTCACACACTGCATTCACCCAGGTTCCACCCCAAGGGCGTACCCATAACATACAGTCATTGGGAAGGCTCCAGCCAGTCTGGCCTGGAATTCCCCCACAATACCATATATGGAACCTCCACCCAACAGCCAGTCAGGGGAAGGGACAGAGTCAGGGCTTCCCATGACTTTGGGAAAACAATGTAACAGGCAATAGAAAGCAAGAGGCCACCAGGGCCATCTTGTGTCCTATCAGGAATCAACTGATACCACTTGCAGGGCCTGGGTATCCCAAAATGGAGGATACTCAGAGCACCTGTCAGATTCAGCATGGAGCTGCCTCCAGCCCATACCTAGCTCTGTGTGCCACACAGAGGTGCCCAAAAACATACCGTGGGGTACAGGGTTGTACCCATGGGTGCCATAAAGGTATCCCACGGGTCTATTCACCACAACCAAAAAGAGGAAGAGCTGCACTGCCAGGAGTCCCACATAGACTCCTGTGCAGAAAACAACACAAACACACATGCTAAAAGAGTACAGGACAACGACAGAGGCCCTGTCCCTCCAATGCATTTCCAGAATCACAGGACCACACGTGTCTTGAAGGTCTAATTACAACAGTGAATCCCAAAGTTCCAGGGCCCGAGGCATCTGAAACAAGGTGACAATTTTGAAGTTGTACTTCAGTCAGAAGAAATGTAGGAGCCTCAGAACCTGGATGGGCTGTAGGCTTCTTTTCTTCTTTGACACCAAATTATTAATATGAGTACCAATCCTCCCTATTGCCCCTCTCCACAGCAGGCCTAAGTTGAATCATGGCCTTTGTCAGGATTTGGTTGATTTATTCAGTTCAAACCCACATGTCTGCAACCAACAAAGCTTTCGGAGCAGTTTCACCCAAGCCGATCGACAGTGCCACTCAATTTGCAGTGCATAAACAAGATGAAAGGTTCTTCATAAAAGCCTCTTTCCCATTCATCATCAGTTTAGTGAATTGTGCTTTAATTTAAGGGGGCAAGTTCTCAGAGGTGATATTCCACAAAGTGTGGGAATACCTGCAAAGTGTGTAAGTGGCACTAACAGGCAGCAGGGCAAGGCTACCAAATGCAAACACGTTGCCCGAAAGGGCATCAACATATTTGTTCCATTAGATGGCAAAGACCGGAAGGTAGCTAACTTTAAAATTACAAAAGAGGCCAGGGCCACCCAACTCTCTGGAGTGGGATGACCAACGTTGAATTTAAGGTCAGCAAGAGGCGGGCAGTGGTTTTTGGACAAGTAATTTACCACCAGCAGGACTGAGCCAGGCTGGAGCCATACCACCATGACAGGGCTTGCAATGACCATCTTAAAGGGGAGTAGAAACTTTCAAGGAAGGCCCTCATCTAAAATGTCTGAGGTCATATTGGAACTTGGACACAGAGACAGCAGACAACCCTAATGTCTTCATTGTTTTAGCAATGGTCTTCTGGAAAGTGGCATAGATCCTTCAGATCAGAGCCTACATGGATTGTACTTCTGCAGAGGAGGTCCCCAAGCCACCGGCTTTGCAGAGGGTGAAAACCAAGGCAGGCAGACAGTCACACTTCCCCATCCACAGACTTAAGTCCATAAGGAGTCAAAAATTGCAAGCATTAGCCCAAGGTTAGTGATAAATTCTACTCTGGAATTCAGAACATGCCTCTGGTTCTATGCTATCTCCATAGCAGAACTGGTCCGAGGCTGCAATGAGGCCGAAGTTATGAAACAAAGCCACAGCACCTAAAGGCAGAGCCAGGCAGCATAGGGAACAAAGTAAATTAAGTCAAAGTACGTAGTCACTCATGTCACATCTGGAGTCATGCACACGAGTGACAAAGAGCCAATTCCAAGTTTGGTGTCCCTGTGTGAATGAAAATCTTTCCAAAGCCAGGCGGTTGCTAGAAGATGAATTTCTAAGATGAGGAATGTGATGAATCTAGTGAGATCATCCCCAAGATGACAAAATGGGCCTCCTCTCATGTGGCCAGGGAAAGGCAGCCGCTAACTGATCCTGACCCTGGGGGTGGTATTATGCAGGAGGATACATAGGAGGGGACTCAAGTCCAGGGGAGTGGGAGAACTCTCTAAATGATTCCCCTAATGTTCCTAAAGCCCTAATGGCCTATTGTAAAAAAAACTGCCAATCTTATGACATAACAACCAGGTCACATAATGCTTGCGGTACAGGGACGAGGAAGAGGGACTCAAGAGTTGACGAAGGATAATGAGCCGTCTAGTTGTTGTGGTAGAAAGCATCTAAGCAGGACCCACTGGGGGAGCAGACGAAGCGTGGCCGTGCAGAGAATGCGCAGCTGGAAACGGTTCGGAAGAAAGCTACGCCGTGTGGGAGGCGAGCTCCCGACATGCCGTGAATCGATCCGGTGCAGAAGGTGAACCAGAGAGCACACAGAGCTGTCAGAGGTCTCCTGAAGGACTGCGCGTACTGCAGCAGTCCGTCAGGAGCTGGCAGAAGCATAGAGTTACCCGAAGAGCTCTGCAACAACACCCGCGAGTCAGAAGGAGACGCCAAAGCATATTGGTGCGTTGGCCTGAAGAGGGTGACCCGGATCACAATGAAAAAGACTTCTGGGTGAACTTGATTTTGAATAGCGAGCAGATGAAATGAAGCAGACTGGGCGAAACTCCCCTAACAAGGCATGCCAGTTGGGAGATCATTGTAACCCGCAAACAAACCTTGTCTAATTAAAACAGCCAAACAAACCTTGTATAATTTTGTTGTGTATGTTAGTGTGAGGGTTAGATACATTTTGGAGACTAGGTCATTTTCATTTAGTCTTAAGTTTGTTAGGCAGGCACATCCTTGTTAGGATAGGCGTTTGTCTCGCCTTTTTTAATTTAATAAAATGGCATCTTGTGAGAAAACTCTACCTTTGTGTCTGCCTCAAATTTCTGACCCCTTACTTATGGAGTCGAAGTGAGATCGGACTCAATTGAAACAAGTTGGAGTACCCTTACATTTGAAAAACCTAGTAAAAGACCCTCCAATCCCACCATTGTTACTGAACAATCTATAGCGCTTGATATCTATAGTAGTAAAGGCAAATTATCGCAACCCGGGAACAGAGCATTGATATACACAGACTTGGTTCTTGTCCCCCTCGCACTCACCCCACCCCCACCAGCACCTACATCAACATCAACATCAGCCTCACCTCTAAATAGGCCTAGTCTGGCGCAATGGCTTAGACATACAGACAGGAGTAATTGACCCAGATTTTAAGGGGGATATTAAAGTACTGATGCAAAATAACAGGGAAAAACCCCATCAAATCAAAGCAGGGAAAATAATAGGGATATTGGAGAAAGCCCTGTTTTGAAAACCTCAAGAAATTAAAATCAGTGACAAAACAGAGAGAGACTCAGGGTTTTGGGGAAGTAGATCTATAACCTCCTCTGTAATGAAAACATGTTAACAGCGCGAGGAAGGAGGATCAGCTGTTCACTGCTCTCACTCCATCCCCGAGCACTGCCGGCCCTCATCACCTGCTACCACTGGCCTGGTAAGGCACTGGTCTTTTTTCTGGGGTGCTTTGGCCCACTGTGTACATTGAGGCACTCTGCCTCCTAATTTATCATTTGGGCATTGTGTTGAGCTGCATTGCAATTGTGACTTATTTTCTCCCAGTGAAACCTTTTTTACTGAAAATGGCATCGCAGCGCCGATGCAGTTGCCGCACCTGCAGGTTCCTAACATACCTTTGATTGATTACTATTATATCAATTGGGTGAGTGTGAGCGTTTTTGTTAAAGTCTAACAGACTTTTTGAATTTATCCCATTTTGTCTGTGATTAATGTCATGTTGACAGTATGAACTATTAATTCACAACAGTTCATTAATTATGTGCATCTTTATATGTAGGTGGAAACAAGAAGTACAAATTGACCTACTAGTGCTTTTTTAATAAAGTCACACCAGCGGGGGCGTGGCCTGGAGCGCCAGCAATGTGGCTGCTCCTCTGATGGCCTCGTGGGAAGCCTGTAACCCTTGTTGATCGAAGCAATGCTGCCGTAAACACAATAAACGAAAAATGCTTGCCGTAGCACACAAAACTCCGGTGCACCTGATGGAAGCGAAATGATCCACTAAATGCCTGCATAAAGCCCAGAACGGGGCCGAGAAAATCTGCACGTCTGCCTCTGGATCGAAACAAAATGGCGGACGGACCTGGAGAGAGGGGTTACGGCGCTGGATAAGGACTGGTGGCGAGGGACTACAGCTGAGGACCCTCAAATGTCGGATTAGGGAGCCCTGATCCCCTGGCCGCCCTCCAACCCACCGGAATCTCCCCCCGTGGAGCGCATTGAGGTCGCTGCCCAGCCGCCCTCTTGGGAGTGAGAGGCATTCCTGCGGCGCTGGCTCAAGGGGAGCGTCTGGTCCTGGTGTGCTGCCTGAGGACACTGCTGACCTCGCTGGTGCCTGCCGGTGGTTGGAGCGGATCCCGGCGGACCGACTCGGCAGGTGGCGCCGCGGTGGGGGCCGCGGCTGCCTGCCCCCCGGGGAGGCACTTTGGGCCGCCTCACTCCCCCGCCCCTGTAGGAGGGGGCCAGACTCCCGCTGGGGGCTCACTACAATTGCCTGCCCAAATCAGCTCAACGGGCAGCGCCGCGGTGGGGGCCGTAGCTGCCTGCCCCCCGGGGGACACTTTGGATTGTCTCACTCTCACCCCCCCCCGTAGGAGGGGGCCTGACTCCTGGTGGGGCTCCTCTTCAGTGGATTATCCCTGCTCCTGGCCACATCAACCCTCGGAGCCCGCTGAGGCCTCAAAGGGAAAGCAGCCATTATTGGGCCATCAAGTTTACCTGCAGGAGAATCTCCAGCGTGCTCTCACGCCCGGAGGCTGTCTGAAGCGGCAGGGGTTGCCTGGTAAGTGAGGACCTATGCTGCCTCACCCGCCTCCCCTCGCTCCCCCCTTTCCAAGCCACATTTGAATACTTGTCCACCTACTAGGGCGGCACGGCCCACGTCAACATCACCCTCTTGATAAGGACAACTACAACTGCCATGTTCAGAACTCAAGCTGACCAGCTCCCTCTGGCTGGGGCACCTATTGGGCATATGGAAACATAAGCACTACGCCGCTATCATCGGCAGCAGCGTTCATCTAGACCCCGCAGGGGCGGCCTGGGAACCCACGCCTCCCTATATTGAAACTCACTCGTGGCACCTGTAGGGGGTCCGGTCACCCGCGGCTCCCCCGAGAGTCTCAGCAGCCCAATCAGGACCGACGCAAAACCCACCTCGCCCCCCCATTAAACAGAGAAACACATACCGCAACAAAAGTGGCATGGTAATTATCACTGACTGCCCTCACTGCGCCACCTGAGCCACCAGACATAACTGAATTTGCTCCGCTATTCTGAACCCCCCTGCTCCGGAGACCACAAGGCCCCCCCCCCAGTGGCCCTTGGAATCTTCCCTGAACTCTGCTGCAAGCCGCACCGCGCTGGAAAGCGCCAACCTGCACACAGCCTGCAAGCCCAACTCCGGGTGCGCCCCGGCCCATCTCCCTCCTGGCTCCTCTCCCCTGACTAAGGTGATCCACCTCCCTCTCCTCGCTGATCCACGCCAGTGGGTGCTGGCTCAACATAAGGCCTGCACCTCCAACTCCGGGGGGCCCAGTCCCACTCTCTCAGCCGGTGCCTCTTCCCCAATCAAAGAAGCGGAGGATATGCCTGCCCCCTTCTCCCCCAATGGATTTGGGGGTCCCACGCCGCCATCACCACATTCTATGGTGTCTCCCTCGGGGGGGACAGTGGAGACCCTGTTGCGCCCTCCTGGAAGACCAAACCCCTCCAACCAGCATCTTTACTTTGGCAGGAACTCACAGCCACCCTGCGTCAAACGCAATCAGAGCCACCGGGCGGCCGCTCTAGCCCCTCGGGCCCTCCAGGCCATTAGCGGAGCTCACAATCTCTAGCCCAGGTGGTTTGTGCACCAAGGCTAGCTCCTAAAACCCAGCACTTCACTCAGACCCTCACTTCCTGGGGCGCCCCGGTCCACCTCCTCACTCAAATCCCATAGTCGACTCCCCGGAGACCCTTGCTATCGGATTCCAGAACCAACACACCCCAGCCTAAAGCAGTGCCTCCAAGGCGGAACGCAAACTCACCGCCCTAGCATAGCTCCTATTCCACAAACTGGCACCATGTCCAAACAAAAGCGAGCAAGCAAAAATGTGGAGAGAGCCACCATGCTTCCAGCCCCAGACAGGGGAAAAAACCCGACCCTGCCGGGCCCACCTCGCAAGACCATCAAAAGGAAGACGATCCCCTAGCCAACAGAGGGGACTTACTAGCATTCATTGCAGACATTAAGGCTGAATTCAGGTCCTACATGACTGAACTCTCCACCAAACTAGAACAAACCAACAACAGAGTAACTGAGGTGGAACAGAGGCTGGGGGAGGTCGAAGACCGCTCCCAGAACCAAGCGACAACGCTGGGCGACATCCAACAAACAGTCAGGGCCCTTCAAGATAAGTGCGAAATCCTGGAGTTCAAGCAAGAAGACCTGGAAAATAGGGCCCGCCGCAACAACCGTCAGATCCGAGGTATTCCTTCCTCAGTCCTGGACAAACAACTGGCGGAATATGTGGGGGGACTTCTTCCAAGGCCTTCTCCCACAACTGGACAAATCCCCATTAAAGCTAGACCGCACCCACAGACTGCGCCCACGTCGAGGGGTAGAAACGGACCTCCCTTCAGATGTCATTGTCAGGGTCCATTTTTTCTCCACAAAGGAGGCCATCTCTGCCATCAGCCGCTCACGGGATGAGCTCACTTTTCAGGGCTTGCCTCTCCAGATCTACCAAGATCTCTCGCTCTTAACTCTCCAGAGGAGAAAAGCACTCCGACCCTTGGCCCTCTTCCTTCAAGAACGTCAGGTCCGGTATAGATGGCTTTTTCCAACAGCCCTGCAATTCTCATATAACAGTACCTTGCAGAGGATTAGTCATTTGGAGGATGCCAGCAGGATCATGCACCCATCCCCTCCAAAGAGGCCACCTCGGCGGTCTCGGAAACGACAGGGAACCGGGACTCCGTACTCTCCCCACAGCCCAGATTGTCCTCATGGTCAAGAGCTTCCTAAAACAACAGGTAAATGGCACTCAGGCCACACCACAGGAACCATTGCCGCACAGTCAAACTAGGCGCCCTGCCTTCCTTTACAACGATTCGCTACTTCCGACACAGCCGAAGATAATTGCTTCTCAACACGGTGGGCTTCACCCACGGCCCATGCCCATTCCAAGGTATGTTCCACCTCTATGTCCTTGGAAAACCAAGTTAATCTAATGATTCAATTGGCCCGGTTGGCCAGGGGTTGGACTGCACTCACAATGCCAACCAACCCACCATTTAAAAAGTTGGCCTCCCGTTGGGGGCCCCTGTTAAAACCCCAAGAGCAGGACAATACACACTTAACCTTCACCTATGACGGCGACTAACTTTCTCTCCTTCAGCCCCCCTCCGCCAGAACTCGACACAGCTGGGTCCCGGGCCCGTGAGCACTAGAGTGCCTTTCGCTAAATGTTAACGGGCTGAATTCCCCCTCTAAACGCAAATCGATCCTACAGAAACTACAAGATGACGAAGCCGGGGTGGCAATGCTCCAAGAAACTTACCTCCTCCCAGCAGACTTTGGGCGCCTATGATCCCGTCTATATCCACATCAATTCCTTGCCTCAAGAGGATCTAAGAAGGGGGGCACGGCGATCCTCTTTAGGAAAGACCTAAATCCCCAGATCTTGGACTCAATATCGTGCCCAGAGGGACGCTTCGTGGCAGTTAAATGCCTCTTACTGGGAGATTTATACACTTTTGTCTCAGTATACGCGCCCAACTCAGGACAAGCAAGCTTCTATGATTCTCTGGGAGCCTCCCTTTTGGGCTTCACGGAAGGCCAGACAATAATGAGGAGGAGGGACTTCAATGGAGTGCCGCATCCCACCAAAGATAAATCTCGCCCCCCCCCGGGAGATTTCACGCAAGCCCTTAGCCTCTTACGCCTACTCAGAACTCTGGAGGTGGTGGACTCGTGGCGGGTGCTCCACCCTACCGAGAGGGACTTCTTTTTCTCCCAAATCCATCAAACCTTCTCGAGGATTGACCTCCTTTTAACCTCGCCCCAAACTCTCGCTTACGCCAACAAAGTCTCCATTGGCCCAATAATCTTATCGGACCACGCACCAATAATCATGGAGCTCCGAACCCAGGACCCCAGAGCCAACCCCACACGCAGATGGTCACTCTACGATCCGATCCTCAATGACATGCTGGTTAGAGACAGGATTGCAACCACTATTAAAAATGTCCTCGAGGAAAACCCGGCCACAGACACTTCCCCCGCAAACAATTGGGATGCAATGAAAGCAGTGATCAGAGAAGCCCTGATAGCACAAGGGGTGGCATTCCACCGGAACCGCCGACAAACCGGGCAAACCCTCGAAGAGGAACTACAAACAGCAGAGGACGCCCAGAACAAGAAGGGGTGGTCCCCCAGAACTCAACGAGCCGTCTGCATAGCTACAAAGAAACTAGAGGCCCACTACGCCGAACATACTGCGCTGCCAATGGCCAAGACTAGGCAATTCTACTATGCCAAGAACAACAAAGCTAACATGCTATTAGTAGCCAAACTGGCCAAAACAAGACAAACCAACACCATCACGGGGCTCCGCGACCCGCAAGGGAGGATGCATTACTCTGAGTCAGAGAAACAACGGCTGGCAATGGACCATCTAACCCAAGTAATGACTGCACCTTCATGGGACCGATCCAAACAGGAGGAATACCTACGGGGAGCATCCCTGCCACGCCTGCCCGCCGCAACGAGAGAGAGCCTAGAAGTACTGATCATGGACGAGGTGGTCGACAAAGCTATTAAAGCCCTCAAAACCCAGGCCACGGGCCCAGACTGCTTCTCCACGAGATTTTACAAAATATTAAAATCCAACTGATCCCCCCCCTATGGTGACACTCTTCAACTCATTCAAGGATACAGGCTCGGTGACCCCCTCAATGCAGGAGTCTACAACAATCCTCCTCCCTAAACCAGGGAAAGACCCGAGACCCCCAGCTTCATACAGGCCTATTGCCCTGTTGAATATAGACGCCAACCTTTATTCCAAGATCTTGGCCAACCGGCTATCGCACATCCTTCCGGCCTTAATCCACCCCGAAGAAACAGGCTTTATCCTGAACAGAGCGGCAGGGGACAACACCAGGAGAACCCTGAATCTGGTAGACATCCCCCACCGAAACTCCCAGGGCCTTGCACTGATGGCCCTAGATGCTACCAAAGCATTCGACAGGGTAGACTGGTCATTCATGAAGCTCACCCTAGAGGCCTTTGGCTTCGGTCCAACCTTCCAATCTATGATAATGGCCAACTATAAATCCCCTAAGACCCTTCTAAGGATCAATGGCTCCTTATCAACCCCGATTCCCATGACCTGTGGGACAAGGTAGGGCTGCCCACTATCACCCCTTCTCTTCGCACTAACAATGGAGCCTTTTGCCCAAAGAGTCAGACGGAACAAGCTCATCAAGGGTCCCCAAGTAGGGCCATCCCAACACAAAATTGCATTATACGCTGACAACGTACTTCTGACACTCTCAGAACCCAACTCCTCAGCTAAACACGCCCTGGCGGAAATAGCTAACTTCGGGTTGGTCACCGGCTTCGCCGTCAACTTCTCCAAGTCAGTGGGCCTGGGCGTTGGCCTCCACCGGGAGGAACAAGAGGCACTAACCAGGCTATGCCCGATCATATGGAAGAGACAAGCCATCCCCTACTTGGGAGTCCATATTACAGCAAACCCAAGAGACACATATCAGGCAATGTTCCCCAGATTATTCCGAGAACTGGAAGGAGACGTAAAGCACTGGTCCACTCAGGAAATCTCATTAATGGGACGGATCACAGCCGCCAAAATGAACCTGCTTCCGCAATTCCTCTACGCTTGCTCCTGCCTTGCAGTGGACATCCCAAAGGCAGCTCTCCAGGATCTGCAGAAGAAAATGCTGAAGTTCATATGGAGAGGCAAGAAAGCCAGAATCCCCCACAAAACTCTGCTTGGCAACTCTAGACTGGGAGGACTGGGGGTCCCCGATCTCCGGGCCTATAGGGCAGCAGCACAGCTAGCACAGCTAGCACAAAGCCATGCTTGGCAGAGCATCACAGAACGCCCTAGATGGGTGGAACTGCAGCAAGCTCAACTACCGTTCCCCCTGCGATTCCTCCCACACATTCAGCCCTCCCTGAGAGAACACTGGAAGACTCTCCTGCTGACTACCAAACACGCGCTAAGCTCTTGGGACTGGGCCCTGAAACAAAAAGGAATCCCAAGGGGACAAAGCCCACTCTCCCCAATCTTCCATAACCCAAACTTCTCTCCAGGGACGAACCCCCGAAACTTCCAGAACTGGATTGACGGCGGCCTCGAGACTCTGGAACAGCTATATGCCGGGAACACACCCCGCACCTTTGAACAATGTAAGGCGGTGTTCCAACTACAGGAAAGAGACAGATTTACTTACTGCCAACTCCGGCACTGGTGCTCGCACCCCCAGACCCTTCGGGCTGCCACTCGCCCCCTTACTCCCCTTGAAATGACGCTGAAGGACCTACCATCCCCGAGCAGGATCTCAACCCTGTACAGATGCTTCCTGGGGGACTTCCTAAGCGCAATAACATGATGCATGGCCCAATGGGAGGCCGACCTAGGTCACTCGACTGACGACCAGACCTGGTGGACATCTGGACACGTACCCACTCATCTACCTGCGTGACCAACAAAGAATGTGCGTACAAGCTCATGCTGCAATGGTACTACCCCCCCACTTAGACTACACCACATGAACCCACGGGTGGACCCTTCCTGCTGGAGAGGATGCCCCCAGCCTGGCTCTTTTTTCCACATGTGGTGGGCTTGCCCAAAAGATCCCGCATTTCTCGGCACAGTGCCTGGCGACTAACAAATTACCGGGATGATGCTCCCCCTGGAACCCGAAAAATCCTTCTGGGGGTCCTGACCCCCGGGTTATACCCCCACTCCAGAAACAGAGCGAAAATAGTAACACAATGCCTCCTGGCCGGGAAAACTGTGCTAGCCGGCTTCTGGAAGTCCCCAGACGGCCCATGTACGACCCACTGGTGGGGAAATCTATTGGATATCCTGATCACGGAAAGAGTGACCGCGGCAAGGGCGGGAGTCCTGCACCGCTTCTACAATGTCTGGGCCCCAGTGCTGGACTACGACCACCGATTCCCCGCCTTAACATTTAAACCGCTCAATAGTCAATGGGTCCTGAATGACCAAGAGCCCGCCTGAGTGGCGAGGGCGGCGGGGGAGCACAGGAGACTCAAAGTGAAAGCCACGGCAGGCAGAAACAATGCGGTTGTGTTTAAAAACGCTGCGGTTTTTCTTTCTAAGTTTCTCGGGCTTTCCCGGCTCGGAGGAGCGTAAGAAACTTAGAAAGAATACTGCAGCGGTTTTAAATACAACAACGTTGTATTTATGTTTGCAGTAGCTTCAGCTTGCAGCACAACGGGCGCCAAGCTGAAGCTATCGCAAACATAAATACAGCGTTTTAAAAGCTGCAGTTTTCTTTCTAAGTTTTCTGGGCTCCTCCGGCCCGGAAAACCTAGGGGAAAAAAAAAACGCAGCTAGCGCTTAAGAAATTAAGAAATAAGCACTTACCCAGATGCAGGTTTCCCAGTGGTAGCTTTTGTTTATTATAGCTGGTTGGCTTTTGCTTCATTAGTGCCGCAAGAGCAAGCACAGGGGGCATCCATTTCAGAAAATGGATCCCTCCTAGTGCTTCACATTTTTCAGTTTGAGCTTCATTTGCTCAATACCTTATATAGGAACTTTATTTAAAAATATTTTTTAGATATATTTTTGATTATGGGCCATCTTTTTAGCCAATAATATTTTAGAGCGCACTATTCCTTTAAATTGACAGACCCAGCACACAGTATCTTCCTATAGAGTGCTGGAGGGGTTGCCTAGCATCCCCTGAGTCTAAACACACATGTAGCAGTCAAACGTTATTCTTTTCTACTTGAAATGGCTGGTGGCAGTGGTTTTTAACTAACTACCATGATTTTTCTGACCGCGAACACCGATAGCTAAAAATCGGGTCAGCCATGTTTTCCAATATGGCGCCCAAGACCCATCTGTAAAAACAGACTCCGATCAACTTTTTTTGCCGTTTCTTTTAGGAAAGATCCTTCTTGTGTTTAGCTCTGTGTGCCAAAACAGGTTTGGTCCCTTTGTTCATTTACTTTGGCGGGCTTCAGTGCTGAAGCCCTGCTCTGCCACCTGAGTGTCTCGGGTGGACAGGATGTGAGGAAGGTCACAGAAACCTGTGCTTAGTCTCCTAGGAGACCTGAATGCACTCTGGCGTCTTTGGCCAGCAGGCTGTCCGGCAAGGGCAGCCACCCTGATGTGTGAGTGACAGCCAGGCTGGACAGAATGGGAGAAAACTGTTTAAAAGCAGGCTTCTGTTCTGGGACTTGGAAAGCAGAGTCGACCACTGGAACGAAAGAACCGAAGACTAGCTGAAGGAAGACGACTGCTGCAACTCCTGGTCCACCAGTGAAGCCCTGCTGCAGGTCCGAATTGCCTGAAACTCCATCGAGAGAGAAGCCCTTCAAGGTTAACTTCTTCCCTTGGGTTTGGTGGGAACAACTAACTCGCAAGTCACTTGGACACCGTTCCTATACTGGTCAAATTTTCTTCAGAGTGCTGCTGTTGGATAGCCAGTGGGAAGGATACCAGTTTGTGGCCTTTAAGGCTCTCACACCTTAAACTGATGTTTTGCCAAGCATGTGGCCCCTTTCCTGTGCAGTGCAGGAACCTCCTGATGTCATCCTTGTCCCCACGACTGAAGCTCAGGAACAGCGAGATCTGCAGGAACTGTCAGGAACAACTGCCTCAGCTACAGCTCTTCTTCATTCAAAAGGTATTGTGCAAGTGCAGTGCAGAACTCTGTTCGGCCGCAGTGAACATTTGTGAACCTTTCCTAACTTTGAAGGTTTGTCCTTCCCTAAACCAGCATCTAACTTTTTCGTCTGACCAACTACTTCTAAAAACCGTGGCAAAGACTTAACCATTTACTACTAGAACGGTGCTATCCTATACAAGACTCGGAACCATTGACTTTGGCCCAGGCCTATTGAATTAAATTGCTGGTTGTAGTGACCTGAAACTATTTGCCCTACCTCTGAAAGTATTTGGGCATTGATTCTTCTTAACCTTGTCTTTTTAAAGTAACTGAAGTGCCATTTTTCTCCCACTTCAGGGGAGATGAACTTTTTCAGAAACTGATTGGTTGTGTATTGTAGTATATTAGATTGTGATATTGAGCTGCTCTTACTAGTGGAATATTTTCCAACTGACTGTGTAAATAAATGGATATTCTTTTACCAAGAAAACTTGTCTAAGTGTTTGTTTGAATCACTGTGATTGCTAGTCCGTTGTGTAACCCCTTGTACTGCTCACTTTACTGGCTGCTCAGCCACTGCTACCACAAAACTGTGTAGTACAGGCTTGTACCAAAGGTGAAACTGTACTGACAATTGTAGCCTTAATTGTGTGTCATGCTCCCAAAGGGTACTGCAAGTGATTCTGCCTAACAGTTGCCACACGGCAGCGTGCCTGGCATAGGACAGCTGGGCAAAAGACAGCTGGACAAGGTAGGGTCACCGGATGGTAATTCTGGTCACTGGATGGCACAGGTACCGCTGGATGCAGTTAGTAGGCAGCAATTAGGGGTATCAGGATTCTTCCCAAAGAATACCACAGCTTTTTCCATTTGGTTATTTGGGATTTTAGAATTGAGGCCTTGCTGGAATGGTCAGCAATGCTTACGCCTTGTAGTTGGAATCTGGACTCAGCAGGATGAATGGAACAGGAACGCCGGCACAGGATGATCAGGAAGAGTGTCTGTCTAGAGTCTTGTCAGGGACTCTTATTTATAATGAATAGTGATATCATCAAAGTATATGGCTGGGCAGGCTTCACCAAGCACACCTCTAACCGACTGGATTAGTCAGGGGTGCTAGTCTCTGCCTCGCTCCCAACTGGTTGGATTTCAGGCTAACATGTCAGATTTATGATGCGGGTTTTAAAATGTTCAAAAACCTCCCAGTTACTTTAGCTAAATCGATTTTGCCACAAATGGTACATTTATACAGTTGTAGTCTCTTAGCAACTTATATAAACATGTTACATATTTTATATATACCATTCCATTCCAACTCTGAAATCTGTGAGACATTGTTTCGCCCTTCTAATACTTTTTGATAATTTTGAGTATGAAGGATCATAACTTTATACATGTTAGGATTATCATAAGGGAGGTAAGTATGAACATTCACAATGGTATCATGGATACTTTTCTTATAATCCCCCATTCTTTGCCATTTCTGTTCCCAAGGTGTCAGTGAATTCTACAATGTCTTAAATGAAATCCCATAAAATCATATTTAAAGGTTTACATTTTCGCATTTTTACAAGGTCCTGCTGCAGAGATAAAAGTCTTTAAAGTTTATTTAGAAAATAGTCTCTGGAAGCAAATGGCAGTCCTTTGTCTGTCACTGGACCATTTTCTTTTTCTTCAGCTGCCACCAATTGTCATTTCCTCCAGAGCTAGGTGGGGGTTTCCCAGCTTGACTGAAGGTTTACTGCCCCTTCCCCACTTCACACTTCCTTGTCCTGGGAGTTCCATTGTCAGGGGGTTCAGCCCAAACCAGATTCTGTCCAACCCAATAATTATCATTGGGGTGTTAGTATCTGCTGAGAGTTTATGGTGGTTCCCTTTCTTTGGGGGAAGACTTCGCTCTGCCAACTGGAATAACCTGTTTTTGAGAGCTTGCAAAACCCTGCAAAGTTGGTTTAAATAATTTCTTTTCTTATATTTGGTCCTGAATTAAAACAACCCTGTGGAATAAAATGGCCCATGTGTGTATTTTCACCAGCAACACACCCCTTCACATTGCTAGGTAATGGCAGGCTTTCATTCAACAGTTGTACTTTTTAAAAAGGGCATTTTTCTCCTTTAGTTTGCAAAGGCCATTTTTTTTTTACACACACGTGTGGTGCAAGCTCGCATTTCTTTTTAAATTCAGTTTTGCACCTCCATCAGATTCTCACACTGTTTTGCGGTCATAGTTATTTTCTTGTATGCCTGAATTTTGTTTGAAGCAAAGATGCATTGAAATTGACATGGCCCAGATAGCTGGAGTTCCTTTGAACTACTGATCTTTGATACTTTGTGAAGAAAATGAACGCGTTTCCCTGTGCGGGTAAAAGTGAAGTTCCTTAGTTGAT
Organism: Ambystoma mexicanum; assembly: GCF_040938575.1. Taxonomy (NCBI): domain Eukaryota; kingdom Metazoa; phylum Chordata; class Amphibia; order Caudata; family Ambystomatidae; genus Ambystoma; species Ambystoma mexicanum. The sequence goes on from NC_090924.1 coordinate 406,928,545, forward strand.
TTTTCAGAGTTGGTTTGACAGGGCCTGTCAATTAGAAATCATGCTTGGTTTTGCTGAAGCACAATTGGATATACTGGGTATGGCAGGGCCTTATTAATAACAGTAGTTTAAGGAAGAGCAGATGAAAATAGCGTCAGCAGCATTATTTTAAAGGTGAAAAAGTTTCCTTTTTAATGGGGATTTTGGGCTGGCAGCAAAGCAATGCTGCTGTTTCACTTTATTCCATTTGTATATGTCAGAACACACTGGCACGCTTCCTCAGTGTGTTCCTTTGTTCCATCCTGCCCAATGTGTGCTTGGTAAAACCAGCCGTTAAGGTCGGGACCCGCAAAGGGACCTCGTAATTAGGCTGTAAGGGTTTAACGGCGCCAACACCTTTTACGGCGCCGTTAACCCCTTACCGCCTGGGTCGTAATGAGGCCCATTGAGTCTTCATACCCTCGGCAGATACTTTCAGATTCCGCTGAGCGAACGCAAAAGCATTTTGAAGGTGTTCTCTTGGATTCTCAACATACTCATGAGTTGTGGAGGCGTTATCAGTGTCTGCTCGTGTTCTATAGAGCAGATGCTGAGGTAGCACCATCCTTCTTCGAGTCATCAGTTCAAATGGAGACATCTTAGTTGCAGAAGAAGGTGTAGATCTGATGGAAATCAGGACAAGTTTGGCCCAGAGTCTGCCACAAACATTTTTAGAATGCTCACAATGGTTTTAATGTACCTCTCAACTCCCCCACTAGAGGACCAGCGATATGCAATGAGAAGTTTCCTTTTTACCCAAAGTATCTCCCACATCTTTGTCATCACTTTGCTGGTGAAGTGACTACCTCGGTCTAATTCAATCCTTTGGGATTTAGGCCAAAACGTGTGAAGATGTGATTGATCATCAGGGCAGCTGCTGTTTCTGCCTTGCAATTTGGGGCCGGGAGACCTTCCACCCATTTGGTAAACAAGGATGTGACGGTTAACATGTACTTGTTCCACCTAGAGGAGAGAATCACGGGCCTGATGAAGTCTACTTGTCATTCTGACCAAAGCAGTGTGATCCCCCTCTTCTGGAGGGGAGCTCAGTGTGTGGGTGATGTTGGCTGAAATTGGGATCACACCAGGCACCCCTTCAAGTATTGGTAGAGGTCCTGCCCATGTGTGGCCAGTATGCAAGCTCTCGTAAGAATTCTAAAGTAGTGTGAACCCCCCCCAATGACCGGCTGTGTCCGCGTCATGGGTGTGACTTAGCATCAGGCTTCGGAATGAGGTAGGGACCACACACTGGTCACAGCCAGATATGGATCTCCTTACCAACAAACCGTCTTGGATTCGGAACATTTTTGGACATTTCAACACCCTGAGGTCCTCTTTCTCAATGATATCGATATCAGTCAGGGGGAAGTTCGCAGGGCCCTCAACGTGTTGATAAAATGTACCAATAATTAGATCCATTTTTGTGCTCTGATTAAATCAGCATCTGGGGTCTCCTTACTCCACTGGGCAGCTGAGAGTTCACTGTGAGCATTCGTCTGGAACCTAGTGATAGCAGTGACCTGGATTTCCCCCAACAGGGACTCGATCTCAAGGAGATCCCCCTGGATGGCTCTGGTTTTGGCCAACTGATAAGCCAGGTCGTTTCCAGTTTTGTCTGGCCCCTCTATTCTGGAATGACCCTTGATCTTCTTCCAATAGATGGTCATCCCACTAGAGGAGAACAGATTATCAATATTTTGGATTAGTTTGCCATGTTTCAGCAGCTGGTTATTAGCACACATCATGCCTCTGGTTTTCCAATTTACCAGGTGCTCCACAAACCTGTTCCAGACATAATCTGAATGGGTGATTATGACCAGTTCGTGGAGTTGGTGTTGGATGGCAGTGAGGATGGCCTGATGAACCGCCATCAACTCCGCCACCTGACTACTGCGGGGACCGATTTTGTACCCGGCAGCGGCTTTCAGGGCATCTTTCACCCAGGCATTCCCAACGCCAGCCACCAGTTCCTTTTCCTTGTTGTTATCAACATGGTAGGAGCACCCGTCCACATAGACTTTGTGCAGGGAATTCAGGTACGCCTCCATGTTGTCCTGGGTTTTAAGACTTTCGTCCTCGAGACAGTTTTCTCTGGCACAATCATGCAAGTCAGCCAGACCTTGCGCGAGAGGACTCCTCTCGTTTTGGCCATATCTGACCTTCACAGGAAAGCCTTGTATTGACAGAATCCAGGAAGGAATTCTGGAATTACTCACATTTCCGGCCCGGATTCTGTCACTTTGGAGGTATTTCAAAGGCTGGTGGGGAGTCTTCACTATGATGTGTTCCCCATGGATGAACTGGCGGTAATTTTTCAATACCCACACTGTTGCCAGGAGTGCCTTCTCACAATCGTTGAATTTTTCCTCCACAGAGGATAAAGTCTTTCTCGCATAGAGATTATTTTATTGACCTTGTCATGCTTTTGATATAATACTGCTGTCAAGCATGTATTTGAGAACCCTGTCTCCAAGAAGAACTCCTTGTTTTTGACAGGGTAAGCTAGACAAGGCGCTTGTGAAATGCTTCTTTTGAGTTGCTTTATTGCCTTGGCTTGTTCTGGACCCCACTCCCACTTGAGGCCCCCCCCCCTTCAACAGATGAATCAGGGGTCGTGTGATCTCTGCGTAATCCTCAATGAACTTCCTCAATGAACTTCCTACTTTAATTAGTCAATCCTAATTGGCTTCTTAGCTCCTGCAGAGTTGTGGGGTCTTTTAGTTTTAGGAGTGCTTCCACTTTCTTCTTCTGGAGACAGAGACCCTTAGGAGTTATTTCATGTCCCAAGAACTTTATACGGGTTCTGCACCACTGCCCCTTTTGGAGGATAGTTTTGATCCCGCAACCCTCAACTGTGTCAGAACATAACGGATTTCCACAATGTGTTCCTCCACAGTTTAGATTTTTATCAGGACATCATCCACATAGGCCAGGTTACCCATTTCACCCAAGTCGGGCATGGCCTTATGTAGGAAGATGATGAATTTGTTGCCAGAGTTGATGTATCCGAAGGGAGTCCGGGTCCATGTGTACTGCTGCCCCTGAAGGTAAAGGCCAGCTTGTATTGGTCCTCCCTACTGACAGGCACGGTCCAGTACCCATTGGTCAGGTCAATGGCAGTGTATACCTTTGACCCCTAGATCTGGGTCAGTCCTTGGCCAATATATGGGAGGGGCCATCGGGACATATGGACCCGTTTATTCAGCTCCCTCAGTTCAGCACAGAGTCTCCACTGGCCGTTCGGTTTTAAAATCCCCAGCACCGGATTATTAAAGGTGCTGTGGACTGGACAAATTATCCCACATGACGCAAGGTTTTTGATGATTTCCGTCAGGGACTCCATGGATGCGAGAGGCAAGCGGTATTGCTTCACAAACACTGGAGTCATTCCAGGGTCCGTGGGAATGGTTGTTGTATGGATTTCGGTGCAATCACAGTCATACAAGTCTACCACAAAAAGATCTTAAAAATCTAAGAACACCTGTTTCAACTTTTGCTTTTGCTCCAGAGTCTCATAGGCATCAGCTAGGTTGACCCGCTCTTCAACCATTTGCCTGAAGCCTGAAAAGACTTCCGGTTTTGCTATCTCAGCGGCCTCCTCCAGCTGGATGGAGAGGTCCTTGGTTAGAGTATTGACCTGAACAGAGGGTTTCAGGTAGGAGAGGCTGTCATTGTGGACTTGAAAGATCACCTCATCGTGCCTGGTGTCACAGGTCACCTCTTCCTCACCGTAAGGGCAGGAAGAGTACACCAGGAAATTCCCCCTTTGCTGGGAGAAAATCCTGTCTGGTGCTAAGTCATTGTCACTATCATTGTCAAACAGTCATTGGGGATTGGTCCTATCAGTTCAAAATGGTGTCTGCGCCCAGAGTGATACTCTTAGGGTTGCTGTTATCCATCAATATTGGAATGGTGTTGTGTTCTACATTGACTAATGGCGTTGGGTTTAACCCCAACCCCTGCTGTTGGAGATGGGCATTGAGGTGTACATATGCATCAGGATTTTTAAGTTTCTATCCTCTTAATTTTTAATTCAAGTGGGAATAGATGTAACGCTCACCTGATTCCCACGGAGGCGCTGACCCAAACTGGACTGCTACAGTTGCTTCTATGACTATGATGAGGCGTAGAACTCGGAAGACGCTCTGGGCAGGACCTCCGAATATTGACTGTCTGGCTTGTAAGGTGAGTTTTCTGCAGGTGGAAGAAAAAGGGGTAATTACAAGCTGGTTGGATAAGTTCTCCCACCAATCTTCTGCTTTTCCCACTTCTTGGTTCTCGACTGGTCTCCACGAACTCTCACCTTTGGTTTAGTAAAGCCGAGCTCTCCATCCTGCTTCTGGTGCAGGGGCGCGTGGAATCCAGTTACGTCACTGGATGATTTCAGTGTTTAGGCTCAGTGTCCTTTTGTGGCTTGTAATAGTCCTTCAGGTGCCGAGGAGCTGTGCAAGAAGAGGCTTGCGAGTATAGAAGATCTGAGGCCGCTTCTGAAGGAGCACCCTTTTATAATGTCCTTTTCTGTCTTTCAGGTGCCGAGATGCTGTGGGTGATGCCGCCGCTGTTGCACGTGCGGTGGCACGTAAGTATAACTGAATTGTGGCCGTTTCCAAATGGGCGCCTCTGATAATGTCTTTTCCTTTCTTTCAGATGCCGAAATGCTGAGGGCGATGCTGCCGCTGCTGCGCGTGAAGAAGCGAGTAAGTATAACTGAGTTGCGAACCCTTCGGCTCGGACACCACTAACAATGTCTTTTGTCTTCCAGGTGCTGGGATGCTGCCGAAGTGAAGGCCGCGGTGAACTCCGGTGTGATCACGGATGGATAAGGTAAGCGAGCGCAGCTGCGAGCGTGTTGCCCGTTTTCTAACCTTATGTCTTTATTTGCAGGTTGTCGGAGACTGGACTCTTGTGGCTGAATTCTGGTGAGTAGATGTTCCTGTGCCTTTTCTTCATCCACAGGTTGCTGCTCGAGAAGCTGAGGGTGTGTCTGGACCTGGAATGCAGGAGCCGACTCGGTGAGCGTCCTGCTGCTGTTGCAGAATAACGCGAAGCACGTGAATTCTATCGGGCGTGGTTTAAATAGTGGAGAAGTGCTTTGGTGCGTATTCTTCCTCCGGCCTCACCCAGGTAAGAAAAGAGTTCCTGTAACAGAGGATTGGTCCCTCCCAGCCAGTGGCTGGGACTTCACCCAGCTTCGATTGTTCTCGGTGAGTATGCAGCATGGTCTGCCACAGGTAAGTCCACCCAATCACTTCTGCACAATTTAAGAATATGAGCCCGGCGCCCATGGCGCCGGGACTGTGGTTCCTTATGAGCCTGGCGCCAGAGGCGCCAGGACATGGTCCAAAGGGCCCCTGTAGGGGTCTGCTGGAACCGGGGGTGTGGATGATGAGCCTGCTTCCGGGGACGCTGGGCCAGTCTTGGCTCCTCGGGAGTAGCGCTCATGACAATAGATGTGTCCATCCTGGGATGGTGACCTCCTCTCCAATTTGAACTTGAACTGCATGCGGCAGCAATTAGGCTGACCGAAATGCTTTTTCTGAATCCTCAAAGTCCATGGGATTACCCTCTAGCCGGGACCAGGCTTTGTAATTTATCAGGTCCAAGTTAATGGCAAAACGATTGAAAATGTCACTGTCTAAATAGAATGCATCAGGGACATCTTGCATGACCCAACAATTGTGTTCCATGCTTTTGTTACCTATAGAAATTTTGAGCATACACTTGCTAGGCAGGAAATGCTTGGAATTGGGAGTTTCCAAGACCATTTCCCACTTATCGATCAATTTAAATGTGGGAATGGCTGGATCTTTTGGGAGCTGCCTGAACGTGGCTTCGCTGATGAAGCTATTACTGCTGTTCACGCACACTTAGGCGAGAACAGACTCCCCCCCTCATTTAAATGAATAGGGAGGAACAACTGTGCTCTAATTTATTGAATATCAGCTAAATTTTGAGCTGGTTTCTCATCACTTTTGACTATGGAATTGGGATTTTTGGATTGTGAATCAGTATAAAATGTCTAAGTAGGAAGGTTGATTTTCAGGAATGGAGAAGAATTCCCATCACCAGTTTGTTGTCCTACAGCAATTACGCTCACGTCAGGTATTTGATTGTTCTGGAAATGAAACTCAGTATGATCAGGTTTTTGTTCAACTATGTGGCATGTATCATTTAAACTAACATGGGTGACAATCTGTTTCAAGTTTATTGGTCGGTTAGTCTCAGTCCAGATGACCTTATTCACACAGTCTATCAGGGAGGACAACCTACGCAGGATGTCATTCCCTAGTAGACAGGCTGTGCCCTCTGGAGTCACGATTATGACCGAGTGGTTCACTTTGTGTCGCCCAATTTTTATTTCCAAATCCGCAGTCCCCTCAAAAGGAATTTCATTCCAATCAAAGTTCGAAAGTTGTCCAGGAAGTGGGGTGAGAGGGATCTGGCATCTCTCCCTGCTTCCTGAATTTAGCTGCTCAAAGGCCCTTTTTGACAGAAGAGTGGCTTGGAATCCAGTGTCCACCAGCAACGAAAATGTACATTGCCCTTGCACTTGGACCGGAACATAAAATCTACCCTCTTTCTCCTTCAATGGGCAAAGGTAATGTGCATTTTGAGCAAGCTGGGTGGTCAATTTCCTTATTTTGGACTCCGGAACAGGGGTAGTTTCGGCATAATTCTGTGTTGGAGTTTGGGAATCTGAAAGAAAAATGTTACATTCTGATATCTGGGGCATTTCGTGCTCCTTTTCTGATTCTGGGTGCCCTCCTCCCCCAATCCCCTCTTTTGGGGGCAGCCGACAGAATCGGTTTGTGAGGTTTGGGATCCCTCTGTTGATATTGGGTTTCCTGGATGCTCATTCTGGGGTTCAAGGATGGGAGATTCTGACTCAGTCCCCACACCCATCCAGTCGTCATTTAGATCTCTTGGCACCCATTTTTCTTTGGGAGGAGTTCCCCCGTCCCTGAAGGAGAAGATCTTTTCCCAGAATCCTCTAAGGATTCTTCCCCTTCAAATTGGAGGGCACAAACCTCCTCCACACAATGGGCTTTTTTGAGTTCTTTATTCCTCCTACCCACCCTCTGTTCCCTGGGTTGCAAATTTTCGGGGGCAGGAGATTTTTGTTCCGGTTCCTGGGTGTCCAGGGGCTTTTCACGAGTGAGGAAGGAAGCTTCCTCTAGGGCTTTACACCTCCCTCCCAGCCGTGCCTCCTCCTCTGGAACCAGTGAGTTGTCAGGGTTCTCTCCTCGTCATTGTTCTGGGGTACCAGACCCTTGGTTTGTAGGGTTCGGAGCCAGCATGTTCATCTGAGGGTTCTGTTGAGCCCTCAGCATGCGAACCAGATCCTGTGTTAGATTCTGGACCTGGCGCTCCAGTTGGGACACCCGTTCCGGCTGGTACGGGGGTCTCTGTTCCAATATAGGTGGATCACGGGAAGAGTAACTATTCCTTCTCCCGTGATACCCTGGATATTGTGAATTTTGGTAACCCTCCACCCTTGGCCTCCCCTCTCCCGGATTGGGTTGTCTGGTTTCCTGAAAGCGGGAAAAGAAAGTAGGGTTGTCCTGCAGGTTGGGGTTTTGTGACTACCGGGAGAATAAACTTATCCCAGCATTTGGGGAATTACTGCCCTGCTGGGGGAAGTTAGATGGGGAGTTTCCTGGGGCGGTACTTACCTGATTGGATCCCCCTTGAGCTGGGGGGAGTCCATACATACCCCAAGATTGCTTGGTTGCCCTTGTATCGGGGACTGATATAATCAGGGGATTTAGGGGACCCATTAGTGGGATTATCTCCCTGACTGCCACCTATTTGTGACTGTATACAAAAAAGCGTGCCACCATCTAGCAGCAGTGGTTTGACCCAGGAGTGACACACCAGGGGGGTCAAAAGACATATGTGTTTACAACAAAGCAAGGTCCTGGTGTATCAAAGGTTGGCCCGTATGGGGTGTGAATAAATTAAAGTTATTCATCCGGTCCCAAAACCTTTATATCTAGTATAATTCATAGATATTGCATGCAGTCAGAAATTAAAGTCATTCCTTCAAAATGAGACATAAACATTATGGAAATTGCAAATTAAAAGCTTTATATCAAAGGAACAGAAAATGATATACAAAAGTAAAGTCTAACATGTAACAGCATGTAAAAACAATGGTTTAAATGGTACATACACGAATTGGGTGTAGAATCATTAAAAAAATTGAGAATACGTAATGAAAAAAATTGAACATAAGTTAGTTAACAGTCACAGTTGGTTGACAAATGAACTCTTAACAAGTGAAAGTATGAAATTGAAGAAAAATGAAATGAAAAAAAAGTAATATTCATCGTAAGCTGTAACCTTATTGAGGAAAACACGTGCCACCTATTTGTGACTGGCCTGAAGGCCTTCTGGGTCTCTGATTTTGCTGATTTTCTGTAGGTACATTTTTAGGTTCCCCCATCTCTACGTCTAAAATGGGGGCAACCTTCACCTATGCCAGCTTAGCAGCAGCAGGGGTGTTGGCCTGCTTGGGGTTTTTGGTCAAATTTTTATTTTCTTCAGGTTTCTGGACTTCATAAATGCGGTTCACCTGCTCTATGACCCAGTCCAGAGATCTTTTATCGTGGAAGTCCCTCACCAGCTGGGTCATAATATACTTTGGGAGTGCATGAAAGAAGGTGGTTACAAACTCCCTGCTATCTGTGCGCACCCTCCTAGTGGTTTGTGCAAAGGCGCGTTTGAGCTCCTGCACAAATTCTCGTGGGGCCTGATCTTCCCGCACTACAGATTGTAGGCCGCTTTGCAGGCCTCTTGGGGGTTTCTGTGGGCAGAAAAGTGTTTCAAGATGGCCGCCCGGTAGGTGGACCATCTTGAGGGGTTCTGATCCTCCAGTCCAGGAAAGAAGCTGGAGTACTCAGGGGAGATGGTCCCTTTAATATACTCTATGCAGTTCTGGTTGTCTTTCAGGTGAAAAGTGTCCATCATCTGCTCATCGAGCATACTTGCCAACCCTAACGATTTAGGCGGTAGGATACCGCTTTTTAAGCAGTCCTACCGCCTACCGATTTTTTGACACCAAATACCGATTTTTTTTTGTTACATTTTTTTTTTTGCCCACGCCAGCTCTGGGGAGTCTTTCAAGGGCTTCCCCGAGCCGCCGTACCGGGAGAATGCGCGGCATGCAGGCTTTTAATGTCAAAGGCACCAACGGCGGTGGGCTAAAAGCGCCACTCCACTGTGGGTGCCTTTGGCAAAAGGTGCCATTAGCCCCCCACCACGCCAGCTCGGGGGAGTCTTTCAAGGACTTCCCCAAGCTGGCGTAGCGGGAGAATGCGCGGCATGCAGGCTTTTAATGACAAAGGCACCCACGGCGGTGGGCTAAAGCGCCCCTCCGACGCGGTGCCTTTGGCAAAAGGCGCCATTAGTCCCCCACCACGCCAGCTCGGGGGAGTCTTTCAAGGACTTCCCCGAGCTGGCGTAGCGGGAGAAGGCGCAGCATGCATGCTTTTAATGTCAAAGGCACCAACGGCGGTGGGCTAAAAGCGCCACTCCACTGTGGGTGCCTTTGGCAAAAGGCGCCATTAGCCCCCCACCACGCCAGCTCGGGGGAGTCTTTCAAGGACTTCCCCAAGCTGGCGTAGCGGGAGAATGCGCGGCATGCAGGCTTTTAATGACAAAGGCACCCACGGCGGTGGGCTAAAGCGCCCCTCCGACGCGGTGCCTTTGGCAAAAGGCGCCATTAGTCCCCCACCACGCCAGCTCGGGGGAGTCTTTCAAGGACTTCCCCGAGCTGGCGTAGCAGGAGAAGGCGCAGCATGCAGGCCTTTGATGTAAAAGGCGGCCACGGCGGTGGTCTAAGGGCGGCCCTCCGCCGCGAGTGCCTTTCACAAAAGGCGCCATTAGCCCCTCATCACGTCAACTCCGGCGAGTCTTTCAAGGGCTCCCCCGAGCTGGCGTGATGGCAGAAGGCGTGGCAGGCGCCTCATTGTCATTGAATGCACCCGCGGCGGCGGGCTCATTCAATGACAATGGGCTGCTGACACGCCCTATTCCTATCATTACCTCCTCGCCTGACTATTTTTGAAACTTTAAGATTCCTACAGATTTTTGGTCACAGAATGTTGGCATGTATGATAGAGTTCCAAGTGTTCCCAGACAGAATATTATGCGTTTTTGTGGTATGGGATTATGAAACTCCTAATGGCCTTAATCTGCCTAATGGGGTCTTTTGTCATAACTCTCATGAGTTTATTTGCCTTCTTTGGCTTAGTCACCCAAGTCCACTCTCCCTCAGACTCAGAGGCGCTGCTACTTGAGGTCCCCTCATGATCATCTAGACGCTCCTTGATTCTGCGAGTGGGAGAGGGGCTTGCAGAATGGTGGGTCTAGTTTCCTCACTCCTGTCGTGCAAAGGAAAGTAGTCTTCTGACTCCTCCCTGCTCCCAGGGTTGGCAGAGTAACCCCCCACTGCCCTAATCGGGTAGAGGTCTTCAGGATGCTCTTTTTGGGCCTCATTTCATTAGGTTTTTCATGGAAGGTAGTATTTCTGTGGATCTAATTCCCTGACTCTCCTCTCATAGGAGACTTCCTTGTCAGAGACATAAGCCTTAATGTTTGGTTATCTATACAGGGACGCCCGTCCATCCATTTCTGGGGAGCGCTGACCTGTCAGTTCCATCATGCTTGGTCTATTAAATTCTGATGGCCTCATGGTTTCCGGCTCATGTGAACTGGCAGCCATGAAGTCAGCAGTGCACAAGTGTTAAATGAATTTGAGTCCCTTAGTACAGAGGACCTTGTACTATGATCAGGGGTTGCCCCCTCCCTCTCTACCTGTTCAGGGTCCCTCCAGTTAGGATTAAATCTAGTGCCATCTTTCTCCAACCTTGCTAGTTTCTCCTTCTCAGCCCCTACTTCTTGAAAATAAGCAAAGATCTTAGCCTTTTGCTCAGCTATCAAGGCTTTACTGGCCTCTATGACCCGCTCTTGAGCTACCACCTGCTGGTGGAGCCCTTTTTTCTCCTCACAGAGGGCCCCATTGTCTCTCTGCACTTCCTGTATGGTTCGGGAATAATGAGACAATTTCTGTTGCAGGAGACTCACCTCATGAGTTTGTGCATATTTGGTTTTGGTGTTCTTTTCCAGAGCACCTTCTACCCATCTGGCATGCTCCAGTAGATTCCCATATTCTGTTTGGAGTTCATTTAGTTTCTGGAGGGCTAACTCACTTCCCTGTAATTCTGTTTTCAAATTGCTTACTTCCTGGCCTAGGGCATCTTTCTCCTGATTTAAGGTGCCCCTCTGTTCAGCCAGGTCATCCCTGCGTTTCTTGATGGTATTTAGTTTTTGGAATTCTTGATTAAAGTTTGTATGGAGGTGAAGCTCTCCATCTATTAATTCCTTACTCTACTTTTCCAATTTGTCAACCTGTTTTTGTAAAGGGATTATTTGCTCTGAACAGGCTCTGTTATATTTTATTTGTTGTTTTAATTTCAGTTGACCCTCCTCCAGAGAGTCAACCTTTTCCTGACACTCTATTTTTACTGCTTCTAGTTGGGCCTCTATGTCTACATTATTCTGCTGTTGAGAGCCAAGTCCTCTTTTAATTTTATGATGTAATTCCCAGCTTCTACCTCCAACTCTTGGCTCTTTTGTAATTTTTGTTCTGCTAAATTTAAATCAGTCTGAATTTTATTTAATAGTTCAGATTGATTTTCTGCAAAAGTCATATTGTCTTCATGCTTTTCCTGCATCACTCCCACGTGGAGATACATGTAGGCCGCGATTCTAACAATTTTGATTTGCTCCTCTTTATTTTTGGGTTCATATGTAGCTCACTCAATGCTTGGTCTAATAGGCCACAGTTTTGCCACATATCCAGGTTCATGGTGGTGACCTGTTGTGTTATTTCTTGTACCAAGACTTCCTCATCCTGTTCTGGTCATTCACCTTTGACAAATAGCTTGTGCAGAAGGTGCTCCTTAGCCATATCGATTTCTACTGTGGTCATTTTGGACATGTACTTTCTTTATCAATTTATTTATGTAATGGTAACCTGTATTCTATTGCTTTCTGTCTATGTTAGGGTTGATTTAGCTTTAATTTTCTAGACACAGGCCTGGTACTTAAGAGTATTTGTTTTTGGGGGGCGTTTGTACAGTGTAACCCAGTATTGCAACCACACGAAGTATCACTAGCTTGCAGGTAAGTCTGCTGTGTTAGACGGGTGGCAACCAAACTCTAATCCCGGCTGACGAGCCCCCAAATTTGTTAAGGATTTCAATCCGGGGACACACACCTTGGTCTCGGCCTAGTATCTAGTGCACAACTGAGATGCTTTTCTCCTTATTTTATGCAGATTCAATTTGAGATGGTACACAACTCGTATCATACCCCCTTTTCAAATACCCCCGGTCACAATGGACCATGAACCAGGCTGTTTGGTTAAATAAATATTGTATTTATTTTAAAATTCAAAAGAAATCATACAAATGTTAATATGGGGCAGCAATCACCAATGGGGTAATAATTACAATGAGAATGTAAGCAATGCACTTGGTCTAACCTTCTAGTGGAACATATACAAAACACCAGGGAATAGGAACACTTTTTGATTTAGGAAAGATAGCACCCAAGTTAGGATTTCCCCCTGTAATGTTCCCAGGAAACGGAATCAAAATCCGACCTTTCCTCCCCAAATAAAAGGGATTTTAAACCCCTTGTAATGTTATGAAATGACACTTGGAAATGGACAAATAAATAATGAATGTGTTAAATACCTTGAAACAAATGCAATTCCTCACTAAAGCAACAATGCAAAGATACTAACAATCACAAGCAATGGATTACCAAGAGCATACAATTCGAAAAACGAGTGGAAAGTTTAAAACGGATTGCAGCCAAATGACACATCTAAAAGTTGCATTTCCTTTCAATTTCCGTGTACATTTACTCAAACAGTTTCTTTAAAAAATGGGTGAAATATTGCAAATAGTGATGCAGTGTTTAGTCTGGGGAACAGAGGTACATCACAGGTATATTACAGAAGTGAAAGAATGGGGGTAGCTGCAGTTTTGAATGAGATTTTCAGGTTGAAATGGGGTTCAGTTTTCAGAAAACAAAGTCAAAATGAAGCCTTCCGTTTTGAAAGAAAGGCAAATGTTGCTTAAAATGAATTATATAGACTATATTGTTGAAGAGGAACACAGTAATCACCAAGGTTGATTCGCGAGGTCAACCTTACCACCCCAGTGCTCAACCGCAACAATAAAATATATGGAAATTAGTTGGATTACTCGAAATAGAACTAAGGGCTTACAGTTTACACCAGACAAAAAAAGAAAAGAGAGATGGCGCTAGCACTAGAATCAAGGGCAGGGTCTGACAGTTTTAACAAGTTATCAGGATAAGGATAGGATAGCTTAGAGTGTGAGATAAGGACAAATGCAAGACAAGATAAGACTTTGGATTTCTATGGGGTAGGGATTATACTTACAGTACACTTTTAGTTCGGGATTTTTGGACCGTCAACAGGTTCTGGTCGCCACACGGCAGCACGCCTGGCAAGGGACAGCTGGGCAAGGTTGGGTCACGGATGGTAATTCTTGTATGGCACAGGTACCGCTGGATGCAGTTAGTGGGCAGCAGTTAGCGGCCAGCAATTAGTGGCATCAGGATGGTTCCCAAATAATACCACAGCTTTCTCCCTTTGGTTATTTGGGATTTTAGATTTGAGGACTTGCTGGAAGGGTCAGCAATGCTTAGGCCTTGTAGTTGGAATCTGGACTCGGCAGGATGAATGGAACAGAAACGCCGTCGCAGGAAGATCAGGAAGAATGTCTGTCTAGAGTATTGTCGGAACTCTTATTTATAATGCATAGTGACATCATCAAAGTATATGGCTGTGCAGGCTTAACTAAGCACACCTCTAACTGACTGGATTAGTCAGGGGTGCTAGTCTCTGCCTCGCTGTCAACTCGTTGGATTTCAGGAGAACATGTCAGATTTATGATGCAAGTTTTACAATGTTCAAAAACCTCCCACAGTTACTTTAGCTAATCCGATTTTGCCACAAATGGTACATTTATACAGTTGAAGTCTCTCAGCAACTTACATAAACAGGTTACATATTTTATGTAGAACATTCCACTCCAACTCTGAAATCTGTAAGACATTGTTTCGCCCTTCTAATACTTTTTGGTAATTTCGAGTATGAAATATTCTTCCTAAAATTCTATAACTTTATACATGTGTGTGGATTATCATAAGGGAGGTAAGTATGAAACTTTGCAATGGGATCATGGATACTTTTCTTATAATCCCCCATTCTTTGCCATTTCTGTTCCCAAGGTGTCAGTGAATTCTATGTCTTAAATAAAAGCCCATAAAATCATATTTAAACTGCTACAAATTCACATTTTTACAAGGTCCTGCTGCAGAGATAAAAGTCTTTAAAGTTTATTTATAGAATAGTCTCTGGAAGCAAATGGCAGTTATGTGTCCCTCAGCTTCCACCAACTGTCATTTCCTCCAGAGCTAGGTGGGGGTTTCCCAGCTTGAAGGATTATTGCTCCTTCCCCACTTCACACTTACTTGTCCTGGGAGTTCAGCCCAGACCAGATTCTGTCTAACCTAATAATTATCACAGGGATGTTAGTATCTGCTGAGAGTTTACGGTGGTTCCCTTTCTTTGTTCTTTGGGGGAAGCTTTAGCTCTGCCAACTGGAACAACCTGTTTTTGAGAGCTTGCAAAATCCCGCCAATGTGGTTTAAACCCTTTATTTTCTTATATTTGGTTCTGAATTAAAACAAGCCTGTGGAATAAAATATCCGATGTGTGTATTTTCACCAGAAACAAACCCCTTCACATTGCTAGGTAATAATTTAACAGTTGTACTTTTTTTTTAAAAAAACTGTCATTTTTCTCCTTTAGTTTGCAAAGCATTTTTTTAAATTTTCTTTTTTTTTTTTTTTTTACACGTGTGGCGCAAGCTTGCATTTCTTTTTAAATTCAGTTTTGCATCTTCATCAGATTCCCACACTGTTTTGCAGCCATAGTTATTTTCTTTTATGCCAGAGTTTTGTTTGAAGCACAGATGCATTGAAATTGACATGGCCCAGATAGCTGGAGTTCCTCTGAACTACTGATCTTTGATACTTTGTGAGGAAAATGAACGTGTTTCCCTGTGCGGGTAAAAGTGAAGTTCCTTCGTTGATTTTTCACAGAGTTGTTTTGACAGGGCCTGTAAATTAGAAATCATGTTTGGTTTTGCTGAAGCGCAATGGGATATACTGGGCATGGCAGGGCCTTCATAATAACAGTAGTTTAAGGAACAGCAGATGAACATAGCTTCAGCAGCATTATTTTAAAGGTGAAAAATGTTCCTTTTGAATGGGAATTTTGGCCTGGCAGAAAAGCAACACTGCTTTTTCATTTTATTCCATTTGTATATGTCAGAACACGCTGGCACGCTCTCTCAGTGTGTCCCCTTGTTCCATCCTGCCCAATGTGTGTTTGGCAAGACGGTGCAGCTATCTTTTTGTTACTGCAAAACACAGTTTTGAGGCCATGGATTTCACAGAAGCTAGCGCAGCTATTTTGCGGTTTCTGTTGAAATGCAGCTTTGTGATGTGGGGAATCTGCGTCAATATATCCCACATCTGTACTCTTTCATGACCTCTGCGATTCTCTCTCTCTTTCCTTTCTCCTCTCTGGCCGACATACTCCACAGGGCACATGCTTGATGCTCTGATCTCCACTGACCTCCATCTCTCCGATCACTCACCTCTCCTGGAGTGATCACTCCTTCCTGTCCTCCCATCTCTCCCTCTCTACCCCGCTGGCCACGCCAGCTCCAACTCTGCCACCTACCTACTAACGCGTCAGTTGAGGCTTTCGTCGCCACTTTCTCTCCCCCTCCTCCTGGGGCTGACTCACACCCTGTCACAGTCCTTTCCATGCTTGCTCTCATTCTCTGGATGTTCTTTCCCGTATCATGAGGATCAGCCTGAAGTCCAAAGCCAAGTGCAACTCCTGGTTTGATTCCGATCTAGCCTCCCATAAACACGCGTGTAGGGTGGCTTAGAGGAAATGGCAGCCTTCTTGTACATCCTCTGACAAACTGGCCTGTAGCCTACTCCAAAGGCATTACCCGCTCAAGATCTGAACTAACAAGAGAGCCTACATCCAAGCCTGCGTCTCTGAGGCCTCCAACAACTCGGCCAAACGATTAAAATCTGCAAGGAGCTGGCTAACTCTGCTGCGGTCTCTAGCTCTCCTGTCGCCTCCCACGCTTTTTGGGCAGCCCTTGCATCTCATTTCATCTAAAAAACCCAGGACATCCGGTCCACCCTCCCGTCCTCTCCTCCTCTTCCCACCCTCTCTCCTTTACCTCTGGCCCTCCTCCATCCCCCCCACTTTCTCTTCCTTTCCTCTTTTCTCCCCTGACGAGGTTACTAGACAAGTCTCATCTATGAAAGCCTCATCAAAACAGGTTCTTCCCTGTTCATCCAAAACCATCATGAACAACATTGACGCCCTTGCTCCTGCTCTGGGCGACTTTTGTAACCACTCCTTCAACTCTGGAGCCTTCCCTTTGTCATACATCGCTATTCTCTGTGGAATAATAACCAGGTTACTCACCGTAGTGGCCACCTTACTCCTAGTCCATAGTCCCCTTTCCTCCATACTTATGGGACATCTCTCCGTCCTGTGGGATGGGACCGGAGCACTTTGCAAAAAGCATCCAAAAAAGGTTTTAAAAAATGTGTCCTTCCTCTCTTTCTCATCGCCCATCAGTCCTTTTCTATCGCCAGGTCAGAGACCTATTAGCAATAACGGAGGAACCTTATTAGAGGGGACGGCGGGAGGGCGTATGGAGGAAAGGGGACTATGGACTAGGAGTAAGGTGTTCGCTATGGTGAGTAACCTGGTTATACTCCTACGTCCCGTCCCCTTTGCTCCATACTTATGGGAGATTCCCAAGCACTCCTAACAGGAACTACGGGTGGATGGAAATACCCCTTACTGAAAAAGGTTCTTCAGCACAGCCTGACCAAACTGAGCATCAGCTCTTGAGCTCATGTCAAGACAATAATGCTTACAAAAAGCACATGGGGAGGCCCAAGTAGCTGCCCTAGCGATGGACTCCCAGGGAACATATTTATGAAAAGCAACCGCGGCTGCCTTGCCCCGCGCACCAGGTGTGCATGAATACCCTTAGGAGGTTTCAGCCCTTGCATGGTGAAAGACTCCGTAATGCAGGCGGCGATCCACCGATAAATAGTCCCCTTAGATGCCTCCTTACCCTGAGGTTTACCAAAAGTCACAACAGTTGAGAAGAACTCCTAAGCTCGGAAGTTCTGTCCAGATAGAACTTAAGGGCCCTTCTGACATCAAGACAATGCAGAACCCTTTCTGCCTCGGAGGTAGGATTCGGAAAAAAAGACAGGCATGGAGATCGACTGATTCAGATGGAATTCAGTTACCACCATCGGCAGGAAAGCAGGATTCGTCTGTAGGACTATCTTATCCTTGTGAAAAACCAAAAAGGGATGCTCCACCGACAAGGCCTGGAGCTCACTCACCCGCCTCGCAGACGTAACGGCGACCAAAAAGGACACTTTCCAGGATAGGTACTTGAGGTCCACCGTGGCCATTGGTTCAAAAGGCTTGTGGCACAACGCCGTCAGGACTACGTTTAGGTCCCACGGCGGGTGCGGACTATGAAATGGAGGGTAGAGGCGTGTCAAGCCAGCAAAATGCCTCCTAACCACTGGATTACCCAGAGAGTAAGAACATTGGTCCGTAGAAATATAATCGGAGACTGCTGAAAGGCAAGTTCTGCATGACAGAACGTGAACACCCGACTCTGCTAGGAAGGATACGAAGGACAGCACTGTGTCAATCGTACTCCCCCCTTGGGTCCAACTGTTTTTCCAAACACCAATGACAGAACCTGAGCCATTTACTTCTGTATTGGAATCTAGTCGAGGGTTTCCTGGCTGCCTGGATAATACGCATGATATCCGCAGACAAGTTAAGATATTCTAAAGACTTGAACTCAGGCACCATGCCGCCAAGCTGAGCGATTGTGTGGAGGGGTGCCACATCTGCTGTTCCCCTTGATAAAGAAGATCGGGGTCACTGGTAACCTGATCGGCGGATACACCTACAGGTGTTGACGTTCTGAGAACCAAAACCTGGCCGGCCACCACGGGGCTATGAGCAGAAGGGAGTTCTTCAGCTTCCAAATCGCTCGATGGACTAGAGGCAGGGACGGGAAGGCGTAAGTTCTCATGTTGTGTCATGGAATCTCGAGTGCATCCCCCAGAGAGGAGGCTCCCAGCCGCCCTCTGAAGGCATACTGAGGAAGCTTCTTGTTTACTGCCGTAGCGAAGAGGTCCACCTCTGGTGTGCCCCAATGCAAGAAAATCCATGAGAGGACCTCCGCCTTCAACTCCCACTTGTAGCTGACCACTGTCCACCGGCAGGGGGCATCCGCTGTGACATTCAGCTGGCCCGGGATGTGCACTGCAAGCAGCCAAACACCATGAAGTACAGCCCACTCCCAAATCTGGATGGACATGTCCACGAGGAGGAGGAGACTGGATTCCCCCTTGCTTGTTGATGTAATACATTGACACCACATTATCCGTGCGTATGCGGACCACTTTGTTGGCTATGACCAGTCTGAACGCCCTGAGCGCTAGGAATATCGGCAGAAGCTCTAAATGATTTATGTGGAGGAGTTTTTCCTTAGGCAACCAGAGCTCTGAGACCTGAAGAGGATCTAACGTTGCACCCCACACCAGGAGGGAGGAGTCCGTCGTGATCGTCACCGTAGGGACTGGGTTCTGAAACCCCGCACCCAACGACAGGTTGCTGAGAGATGACCCCCATTCCAGGTCCACTCTCATGGAAGCCGGAATCATTATCAGCTTGGAATCCGGTACCACAGCCTGACGCCAAGAACTCCGAAGAGCCATCTGTGTCCGCCTCATCTTGAGACGAGCAAGAGGAAGAGCCAACACACACTAGGCCATGAGGCCCAGAAGCCTCTGGAACCACCAGGCTGACATGCTCTCCGACTGCACAAACATCTGACACGTGGCTAACAGATCCGCCATCCTGTCCCCGGTCAGGTACACTCTGCAGTCGATCGTGTTCCAGCGAAAACCGAGGAAAATCAAGTCCTGCGAGACCGTCATGGAAGATTTCCGCCAGTTCACCGACAGCCCAAGATGGAACAGGAGCTGAAGGAGAGACTGAAGATTGCCTGCTGCTTTCAAAGGACAAGGGCTGCGTAAGAGCCAGTCCAAATACGGATACACATGAATACCCTGCAGACGAAGATAGGCCGCAATCACCGACATCATCTTCGTGAAGACACGTGGTGCCGAACTGAGGCCAAAAGGAAGCACTCGAAACTGGAAGTGCTCCTCTCCCAAAGAGAAACAGAGATATCTCCTGTGTGGATTCCAAATCAGAATATGCATGTACACATCCTGAAGATCAACCACACTGAGCCAATCGCCCATCTGCAAGGAGGAGCGTATCTGGCCGGACATGATCATCTTGAATTTCTCTTGGGGTAGGAAAAGATTGAACTGGGAAAGGTCTAGGATGGTGCGCAAGCCAGCCTGGTTGGGTTTGGGCACCAAACAGCCGGGAGTAGAAGCCCTCCCCTTGTTCCCCTAGGGGGAACGGGTTCCACAGCTCTGAGGTGCAGAAGTTTCTGAACCTCGGCTTTGAGGGAGGGCGAGCCCGACAGCTGAAAAGGAGGGTTGAAGGGTGGGGTAGGGAGTAGGGGTAAGCGGAAGCCCGCCTGAGCGACTGACAAGACCCATCTGTCTTCGGTGATGGTCTGCCACGCCTCCCAATGAGACGCGATGCGTCTTCCCACCGGGGTCTTGTGCGAGCACATAAAACCCTAATTTTGCAGGTTTTTCGGTGGTGTTGCCCCCTGAACCTGAAGAGGAGGCTAAGGAGTGGGATAAAAACCGAGTACCTTGCTGCCTGCAGCAGTTATTCCCCGAGGGGGTATCCACTCTACGAGATTTCCAGCCAAGGAAGCCCCTAAAGCCAGAGGAGGGTCGGCTTTGCAACAACCGTCTCTGGGTTTTGAAGGGGGTCTTAACAAGGACTTAGCCGTTTGAGTGCTATCCTTCGTCTTGGTGAGCTCTACATCTGTTGAGGAATGAAAGAGCTCCTTACCATCGAACAGAAGGTCCAACACCTTGTCCTGTACCTCTTGAGAATTTAGTGGCATGTAGCCACGCCTGCCATGTGGTATCAACCCCCAGCATAA